>NC_048598.1:168616597-169216597 GCF_003668045.3 Cricetulus griseus | reverse complement strand
AGAGTGGGTGCCATAACAGCCAGGGCTACACAGGGAAATTCTGTCTCAGAAAACCAAAATAAATAAATAAATGATAAGAGATTAAATTTGTTTAAATGAATGAAGATATGAGAAGTATTTCTATTATAATGATGACTCACCTAATCAATGTACTATATCATTTCACAAGTGAAAATTATATTATTTGATTTCAAAGTAAAATATTACTATTCTTAGAAACTTATAAAAAAGTTAAGAGATTAAATAATAAGGGCTATCAATACTTAGAAAATCTTAACTTCTTCAAGAATGTAGCTCAGATTTTCAAGTTAACAATCAAACTATCACATCCCAGAATCCTAAAACCTTTCCTAGGGTGCTTTAGAAACACCAGGAATTCTGAGGTAAGCTTCTATCTTTGACACCATAGGAAATACCACTAGAGGAAACCAAGAATATGGGATCACAGAAAAACAAAACCCTTTTTTCTTAAGAATTTTATCAACATAGTAGAAAATAAATCACTTAACTTTTTCTGGATGTGGTTAATATTAGTAATCAAAACACAAGGGTCACAATTTGACAAAGGCAGAGTTATCTGGGAAGAAGAATGTCAGTTGAAAGAATGCCTCCATCAAGATTGTCTATAGGAACTCTGAAGGGCATTCTCTTGATTAACACATAGTATGGGAGAGCTCAGCCCACAATGGGTGGCACCATGCCTGGGTAGGTAGTCTGGGGTAGATAAGAAAGCAAACTGAATAAGCCATAGAGAACAAGTTAACAACTGAATCATTTGACTAATTGAACAGTACTTCTCCATGGCCTCTGCTTCAAAACCTGCCTTGAGATCCTGTCCTAACTTTCTTCAGTGACAAGAGTTGAAAGTTGAAATAAATCCTTTCTCCCCAAATTACTTTTGGTCATGGTCTTTTATCACAGCAATAGAAACTTGAGACAGAATAGTGAAAAACATAATAATAACATTTCATACTTATGGAAATGTAATCAAGAAAGAAATGAAAAATTCATAAAAGAATTAGTTAAACAAGAGTCACACAAATAAAACTCTAATCTGTTATTATTCTAGCATACTTTCACTGAAAAGAATGTCTAAGAAAGGAAAAAATACATAAAACTTCACACCTACTTCCACTGCTACCTATTCCAAAACTACTTTTTGTTATTTTAATTAATGGGAATATTAGTATATGCAAGCCTGTTTTGAGCATTTTCCTCAATCATTTAATCCTTAAGATAACATCATTTAGGTACACATGAGTAGATCTGTTACAAATAGGAAAACTGCAGCAGAACAAAATTAGCTAGCTTGCCCAAGAAGTGATCTGAACCCATGGGTTTAGCTTAAGGATCAGTTAATGAAGTTTTAAGTTTCCTAGTACGAAGTCACCTTGTCCATTTTCACATTATCTGCTGGTTGCTTTAGATCTTTCTGGTAAATCTTAGCAGCTACAACAGAGCCTGTTTGAACAATGAAACAATAAACAATAAAAGTACCTTCTAGCCAGCTCTCAAGATCCAAAAGGCTTGTGGTTCCCTACCCTAGCTCCATTTAACAGTAACAGATAATGAAAATATACCTTCCAAAGATTCAATCCCAGTTGCTTGTGCCAGTAAATCTTCATGTCTTGCAACAACCTGAAAAATCAAGGATGAAAAGTCAGCATTAGCTCTGATTACCTATGTCACCACAGGGTATAATAAGGTGTCCCTTGGTATATAAATGAAAAAGATACTACACACACACACATATACACATAAACATGCAAATTATGAGGTATGCTTGAGATGGGTTGTAACAGAAACACATAAATCATATATAGTTCAGTATAGAGCAAAAGGAAATAGTGCTAACTCTGCCTTAGTCTATTTGGAGTACTAACCAAGAACTATAGCATAGATAATACACAAGGATTCATCATCATCATCATCATTCTGAAGGTTGAAGTCCAAGGTCAAGTGTAAGCAACCGTATCCATTCATCATCAGTGGTGCCTCCTGTGTCCTGACATGGAGGAAAGACAAACAACTTCCTATGGGGGCTCTGCCAGTTTAGCACGGTACTAATCATCTCCCCAAAACCCACCTCTCCAACATATGAACTGCAAGGTGAAGAGGGTCAAGGGAAAAAATGTCCTGCCCTTGACTGGACCCAATATCTGGACCAAGGACTTGACCCCAGGACCAGGGTTGAAATCCCACCAATCGCTGAGCTTGCCTTAAAGTCAGGCTGCAGAATCCCTGGGGTTCCTGAACATGAAAATCCACCAATCCCTGAGCACAGAATCCCACCAATCCAAAGTCCCTGTGCACAAACTTCTACCAATCCCTGAGCTTGCCCCAGAATCAGTCTACAAAAATCCACTGATCCCTAGCCATCCTAGAAACACCACCCACACACAAAAAATCCTATATGAGTTCGGTACCCTGTTCAGTTTGCTGCTGTTTCTCACCCAAGGCAGCCACCTTCCTGGATTCTTTCTTTCCAATAAATCTCTTGAGTGAGGTTTTTTGTGTGGTGTGACATTTTCACCAGAGTGGAACACAGCAGTAACAACTTTTGCTAGGTCAGAGAACCATAACACTTGCCCTGAGGAAACTTACCCCTAGCAGAGCAGAGCTGTAACACTTTTGCTGGGGAAACTTCCTTTAACAGCAAAACTGAACACTTCTCAGGCGCAGAGCTATAACAACTTCACTGGGAAAATCCTCCCCTGCCAGAACAGAGCATTCCCTCAGCTGCTATGCTTACAGTGACTTGGTGGTATTCCCTGGCTCCCAACTGCCAGGATACCTTTCCATCCAAGCTGCAATGCTTCCATGAACATATGGAAAAGTATGTGTCTACTATGCATGAGGCCCTGGGTTCAATTCTCAGCAGTTAAAAAGAAAATTCAACATATGAATCTTGAGGAAATGCAAACTTGGGCCATGGCAAACTCCCCACTTTCCTATATAAGTAGAGCAAACAATGATAAAATCCCTGTTGATATGCTTTTGTGTTTGGCCTCTAAAGAATTCTTTCAAAATCAAGTTTTTCTTTATTCTTGAAATTAATTCAGCATCATCAAGGGCACATCCTGAAAACTAAACCGCTCAGTACTTATCCAACCATGAATAGCTCCCAGTGTCACGTTCCCTGTGTAAGTTCCAAGTGGCCAGGACCCAATTCTAAGGACCTGCCAGGTTCTGCCCAAAGAACACTCTAAGGGCCTTAACAGCCTGACTCAGCCCCTTAAGACACAGGTAGCCAAGCTCTGCCCTACAGAGTAAAAAGCCCAAACTCAGGACTTAAAAACCCACCAATCAGCCGGGTGGTGATGGCGCACACCTTTAATTCCGGCACTCAAGAGGCAGAGGCAGGTGGATACCTGTGAGTTCAAGGCCAGCCTGGTCTACAAGACCTAGTTCCAAGACAACCTCCAAAGCCACAGAGAAAGCCTGTCTCAGAAAACCAAAAAATAAAAAAAAAAAAAAAAAAAAAAGGGAACCGCCCCCCCATCCCATCCATGAAAATCTCCACCCTGGAAAACTCCATAACCAAGAAACCCTAAATAAACCTGTCACTTACTCAGTTCTTTGCTGCTTCGCTCTCAAGCAGAGGCAGGTAGCCTCCTGTGTTTCTCCCAATAAATCTCTTCTGTGAGGTTTGTTGTGTACCATGACTTTGTACACTTTGTACACAAAGTTGGCTACTAACTACCAGGATACCTTTCCCCTGAGAGCTATAACACTTACACTGGGAATATACCTTTTCCCTCAAAGCTGTATTGCTTACACGCTGTATCAAAAAAAAAAAAAAAAAAAAAAAAAAAAAAAAAAAAAAAAAAAAAAAAAACCTTTCCCTACAAAAGATTGATATATTTGTGGGAATTAAGGCAGTGTGGATGGCTATAACCAAAACGGGGAAGAGGGGATAAGTTAAAGAGCACATGTAAGAAATTCCTTGGTGCTGGGCATTGGTGGCACAAGCCTTTAATCCCAGCACTCGGGAGAAAGAGGCAGGTGGATCTCTGTGAGTTCGAAACCAGCCTGGTCTCCAAAGTGAGTGCCAGCATAAGCTCCAAAGCTACACAGAGTAACCCTGTCTCGAAAAACCTAAAAAAAAAAAAAAAAAAAAAAGAAAGAAAGAAAGAAAGAAAGAAAGAAAGAAAAAAAGAAAAGAAATTCCTTGGTACATTAAAAATCATGCAATGGAGCTGAAGAGATGGCTCAGGGGATAAGAGCACTGGTTGCTCTTATAAAGACCCATATTCAATTCCCAGCACCCATATAGAGGCTAACAATTGTCTGTAACTACAGTTCCAGGGAAGCCAAGATCTTCCTTCTTCTGGCCTCCAAATACCAGGCACACACATGGTACATATAAATACATGCAAACAAAACATGTATACACATAAAATAAAGGTAAATAAAATAAAAAGAAAGCATGCAAATACTAGTAATATTGTGGAAATTCTATGATTTTGTACCCTTTCTCAGTGTAAGAAAGCTCTCCATCTAGCCCGTGTACTAAAGTTGCTCATCAGCAAAGAGTCACTCATGGGTGACTTCACTTTGGCCTCTTCTGGAAATCACTGTCATTCTATTGCCTCCTTTACCCTTCATTTTGCACTATTTTTAAATATAAAATTTGTTCTATCAATTCTTTTCCTATGATGACCTCCTCATATAAGTGTTACCTTTATTTTGCCTTTTATCAATAAAGTTGCATGGTGGTTTGAATGAGAATGGCCCCTATAGGTTCATATTTGAATGCTTGGTTCCCAGTTGGTGGAACTGTTTGGAAAGAATTAGGAGGTGTGCCTTATTGGAGGTGTGTCACTAGGGGCAGACATTGAGGTTTCAAGAGCTCATACAATTCTCAGTTAGATTTCTGCCTCTTGCTTGTGGAGCAGATGTAAGCTCCATGCCCTACTGACATGAAGATCATGGACTCTAACCCTCTGGAAGCATGAGCCCCCAAATTAAATGCTTCCTATTATAAATTTCATTGGTCATGGTATTTTGTCATGGCTATAAAAAAAAATAACTGTGATAGGTTGCCATCAGATGACTGAATTTTATCCAGATTATTGATGTAATTATCAATGTACTTTTCTTAACAAGAATAATTTTCTTTTTTCCTTTACCTCTCATGACACTTTGAAAAGGCTGAAAACTAAAAGTTAACTCTTTCACACACTCCATTGTTACCAATTCAGGTGACTTTCCAACACATGTAGGAGACAAAAGAAAGGTGAAAGTGTAAGCCCCTTGAGGTGCAGAGTGTCTAGGCCCCTCCCATGAGGACCTCCAACCACCAGGTTCCAACCACAGAACACTCTAACTGCCCTAACAGCTTCTGTATAAAAAAAAAAAAAAGTAGTAGGTTCAGCTCTCATACGAGAACTCAGAGTCTTTGACCTCACATAGATAGATAGATGGAGAGAGAGAGAGAGAGAGAGAGAGAGAGAGAGAGAGAGAGAGAGAGAAGACAGACTGACTGACTGACAGACATTGTCCTCCCAAGAAGTGTTAACTTTAAATTCTCATCAATTCCTACCAAAGAAACACTGCATGAGAAAAGAAATATACCAAGTGTAAAAGCGACACAAGGGGCTGGAGAGATGACTCAGCAGTAAAGAACACTGACTGTTCTTCCAGAGGTCCTGAATTCAATTTCCACAAGTGGCTCACAAACCACTTGTAATGAGACGTGGTGCCCACTTCTGAGACAAAATTTCTCAGATAGTTTAAGGACATTGATCTCTTCTCTGTAAAAACACCTTGTACCATTCTGTAAAAAAGAGGTTTCACTTGACAGTTATTTCTGTCTGGATCTGTCACTAATCTTTAGAGTCTTTGGAGAACCAAGGAATGTGTTCTCATTTCTCTACTCCACAGCCATACACAAAGCCTGACATTAAGTGTCTTCTAAATGTTTGTATTCTAAACATGTAATCAGGATTTAAAGTTGAAATGACCTTATAAGTCATCACAATTCTTCTAAGCTGTTCTTTTCATTAACAAAGAAACTCAGATACAAAAAATTAAATGAGAATGTCTCGTGATATGCAGATCTAAATTTCCTGGCAAACAGTTCATTTATTTACAAACTTTTTCATTCATCTAAGTATTTCTTCAATAACTACTCAGACAAAAAAACAACGTAAGTATTTTGGGAGCTGGGGATAGGGTAGGGTGCTTGTCTGGCATTGCAAGTCCCTGTGTCCAATCCCCAGTGCTACAAAACAAACAAACCAGCAAAGAAGTAGATCAGAGGGTAACCCTATAATAGTTATCAATTATAGAAGAAGAAACCTTTAAGTTTATCTACAGCAATATCTTCTTAGTCAGTAAAGGTCATAATTTTTTTTAAAGACTCAAAGAAATGAAGTGGTAAGAAAGTCAATTGTAACACCACACCTAAACTTGGGACCTATCTCCTAATGCTTTTATGTGCTCACCTATCACAACATTTACTGAGTTCCTATAATTTCAGCAAATGTTATACTTTGTACTTAACAAAGTAGAAACACTTCCTGTGTGACATCCCAATTTTACTTATTCAAATTGTTCTACTTCCAAAACTCCATTCCATTTTGTTATCATTATCAAAGGTGTCTTTTTTTTTTTTTTTTGCCCAAAACATTTACTGTGAAATAATAGTAACAACAATAATTCTTCAGGTAATAAGCAGACAGAGCAAATAAACGATTCCAGAAAGGTAGATCAATTTGTTTGCAACTAATAAAAAGCAGTTTACAGAAAACACCACAAAAATGTAATTAAGTGAGGTTGGTAAGTTAAGCATCTGTTTATGGAAATAGACATTTAGTTTTAACAATGATGAGATGACAAAAGGGATAAACTGTCACTTTCTGCTAATAATCTCTATGACCCAGAAGATTGAGGTTACCTGTAGGTGTAGTTCTTTATCCAACTGACTGATCCCTTGGGCAAGTTTTGCTAGTTGCTCAGCAATTACAGCTTGATGAATAGATTGAGAAGTATAAACTTTTACATCAAAATCTTCATTTAAAAAGTCACCATAACAGTCTAGAAAAAAACATAAAGGAAAACTTATCGATTCTGCAGTAGACCAGTTATCAAACAATCGATCGATTATAATCATATTAGCATGTTTTGAGACCTTCTACGAACTAGGAACTGTTGAAGATGCTACCTAGAACAATGAGGAAAAGAAGGAGGCTGCAGAAGAATACAATGTTCCAGCCGGGCGTTGGTGGCACACACCTTTCGTCCCAGCACTCGGGAGGCAGAGGTAGGTGGATCTGTGTGAGTTTGAGGCCAGCCTGGTCTACAGAGAGACTTCCAGGACAGCCTCCAAAGCTATACAGAGAAACCCTGTCTTGAAAAACAAAAAACAAAAAAAAACTACAATGTTCCAGGTGCTGATCTAAATCCAAGTTCTGACTCCTCCTTCAATCTCCACACAGTCCTGATGTGTGGGAAAACATCATTTCCCCATGTCACAGGTGCAGATAAGTCATGCAATTTGTCCAATGTTACTATCTGGGATTCTAATATAGAAAGTATAGATGCTGAGTCCTGGGGTCTTAACCACTCTGCTGTTTCTTTTTTGTTATTGTCATTTTGTTTTTCTTTTTGGTTTTTCATTTAAAGGTTTATGGATTTCATAAACAATATATATGTATATTTAAAAAATGTACATCATGATTTCTTTTTCCAATCTATTTGAACACATTTTTTTATATCTATTTTACCTTTAAGTCTTTTTTTCTTTTTTAGATTTATTTATCATGTGTATACAGTGGGCTGTCTGCATGTATTCCTGCAAGTCAGAAAAGGGCACCAGATTTCACTACAGATGGTTGTGAACCACTATGTGGTTACTGGGAATAGAACTCAGGCCCTTTATAAAAGCAGGCAGTGCTCATAATTGCAGAGCCATCTCTCCAGCCCCTACATTTAAGTCTTAAATTTCAAGACTACCTTTTAGTTTGTAGGTGCCTGTTTCTATTCAAATTTAGATTCAATTTTTATAACAGTATTTATCACTGATCTAGAGATATCTGAAGCAATAAATATTATCAGCAGTCAGTTTTTCTTAAGCATTGTACCTAGCAACAATCTCACTTTCTTGGAATAAAGGTTAAAGTTGATAGTTGTGATTTTAATCTTCTATTCAGTGTTTTCCTTCCTTGTGATTCACCTGTATTTTTTCAGTATATATTCTTACAATACACACTCCACCAAGGGAAGCTGTTTGTTCTGTTCACTACCACATCTCTATGGCCACACAATGGCAGGTACTCAATATTGGTTGGATGAATTAATATATATGTCTGAAAGTATCACTGTGCTTAGAGCAAAACAGTCTTAATTATTCTCATAGTTTAATGACTCTCAAACTGAAGTAACAGAAGAAACCTACTTTGACCTTAATTGTGAAAATTACGTTTTCTCCCAGTTTGCCAAGTTTTTCTCAGAATTAAGAAGCCTACCAGACAAATGTAGCAGTCATTCCACACAGAAAGTTCACCACAAGCAAATGTCAAAATGGCATGTTTTCACAAGGGTAACAATACATTTAGTAAAACTAGATGACAGAACTATGTCTTAAGCAGAAAATATAAAGGAAAAACAAAGTTTCACAGGAAGGCTGGAGGGCAGTTTGATAAAAATGCCTGTAAAATGTGCAAAATATTCAACTTATATACTATTGATAGTTCCAAAGCCAAACAAGAACATTTTCAGTTTTGTATTCTGTAACAATAATTCTAGCAAGAACAGAGAATAGCTAAAATGGAATTTGTTATACAGCAATGTGCTTGAATTAGTATCTACTAGATTTTAGCAGCTACCTATAACATGTTGAGGAGTTCTTTGAGCCAGATGATATTATATGTAGGTGCCTTTAAACCAGCTGGGGATAAGGGTATTTACAACATGAAATACACAAATATCAACAAAACCAGGCCTTTTCTTATTTTCCAAGAAAGCTGGTTGACTAATACGTCTCATAAAGTAAAACCAGAGGGTTCAGAAAAGGACAGCACTGTGTTAACAGCTCAAGTGAAATAAACAAGATCCAAATAACAGAATATCACTTAAGAATGTCAGGCACACAGGGTGGTAGTGACACATGCCCTTTAGTCCCAGCACTCAGGAGGCAGAGGCAGGCAGATCTCTGTGAGTTCATAGCCAGCCTGGTCTACACATCAAGTTCCAGAACAGGCTCCAAAGCTACAGAGAAACCCTGTCTCCAAACCACCCCCTCCCCAAAAAAAAATGTTAAGCTTGTGAAGTATTTCAAAAATGTTTGGACATGATAATGAATAAGACTTGATAAGCTGAAATGGTGATTAAGTACAATAAATCAAAGATATTTCCAAAGTATCTTTGTTTAATTAGTGGAATATTCTTTATCTGATATAAGGAACTCAATTCTGCATTAAGCTGGAGATCCTAGGCTTTAAATATACAAAAGGTGAGACGCAAACTGCCTCCAAGTGCCTCACTACCTAAGAAACTATCAACATTCAGTTGCCAAAACACCAATAGTAAGTAGTAACAGTGACAATCAGGAAAAAAGACCCAAGACTGGGAAAAACTTTACTTTGCTTAATGTTTTCATAGAATATGTTCTATTTGTTCATATGTTGTTTACTATCAAGACAGGAATTCCAGTAGGCAGCTAAAAATATAGTTCTATTATTTAGAAGAGAAGTAAGGATAACTTGCTTTTCTGTTGTGATAAAACAGTGATCCATGTAGAAGGAAAGGTTTATTTTAGCTTACAGGTAATAGTTCATCATCAAGAAAAGCAAAGATAGTGGCACACACCTTTAATCCCAGCACTCGGGAGGCAGAGGCAGACAGATCTCTGTGAGTCTGAGACCAGCCTGGTCTACAAGAGCTAGTTCCAGGACAGCCTCCAAAGCCACAGAGAAACCCTGTCTCAAAAAAACCAAAAAGAAAAAAAAAAAAAAAAAAAAAAAGATAGGAACTCAAAGCAACAACCTCAAAGCAGGAACTAAAGCAGAAACAATAAAAGAACATTGATTAATAGCTTGCTCCCCGGGCTTTATCAGCTACCTTTCTTATTTAATGTTCTTCTGTCTAGGGATGGCACGACCCAGATCGAGCTGGACATTCCTGCATCAACTAGCAAATAAGAAAATGTACCAAATTGTGGCCTTGTTGTTGTCTGGGGGCCTTGCTGCAATCAGGGCCATACAGATCTGGGTGGCCTGCACTGCTATCCAATGTGATGATGTCCAGGCCAGAGCTGCAGTTGTGGACCATGTCTGGGTCTGTGGCCTTACTGTGGCCAGGGTCCATACTGATGTCCAAGGCTCCTGTTGCCATCAAAGGCCATGTTGATGCCCCAGGTCTGGGTCCATGTTAGTGTCCGAGGGTCGAGATGCCTCTGGGGACAATGTCCATTTGAGTGGCCTACACTAACACCTGGGACAACAGTTAACATCCAGATCCAGCTGCTGCTAAGGACTATGTCTGGGTCCATGGTACAGTTGTAAATAGGGTCGGTATTGATGTCTGTGGCCTGTGCCACCACAGAGGGGGCCATAAGAACCATGCATGATGAAATGAGAGGGCCATGCTGAGCCAGCCACGCTCCTTGCAGGCACTACCTCTCTTTGGACACTGAAGAAAGAAGCTGGCACCCCCTACCTCCCCAATCCCTGGCCCCACACTTAGGAGAGCCAGTCCCACCCCTCACCACAGGAGAGGGAGAACTGCCCCTGATGGCATGGACACAGAGAAGCAGACTCTGCCCCCTAACCTAAGGTGGTTGGCCCCAGTGGCCGGGACTGACCAGCGTGGCTATCACCCAGGCTCATAGCACGGCCTTGGGTTGTCCAACCTAACATCTACCCCATCTAGGATCTCCTGGAGCCTGTGAAGGAACTGGTGCTGGGGAACAATACCCACAGGATTTCCAAAGAATATCCCAAAGGAACTTCAGTGAGGATGGTGTACCAGAAACCAGAGGCCTTGAACCAGACCAGTGACTCACTGTAATGAACATCTGCTTGTAGGGGATGCTGCAGCCACACATGCTTAAGAGCTAGCTACAGGTGTGCCCGACCACACCTCTGAGGGCATGGTCAGGGTGACTGACGTAGGGAGGTTGAAGAGGGAGGGACGCTTATGTGGTGGCCTGCTTTTGGTTTCATCTTCAGCCTGCTGTACTTACTGCTGCCCGCCGGTTGGCTAGGTCGCTCTGTAAGGCTTTTCCCTATTGAATTCCCTTGTATTTTTACCTGGCTCTATATTGGTAATTTCCGACATTATCTGGTTGTCAGAAAGGGGATCTTGTAAACATAGGCACTGTTTGGGAGAGCCCTCGGGTTCCACCAGGATGGCAGACTAGGCCGGGAAAGTACTCCCTGTCTCCACAGGTGTTCCCGGCTCGCAGCCAACCCACTGCGCCAAACAAGTGCATCCCTGCTGCCACTGAGCAGCTCAGAACCGTCCGCCCAGCTGGGAGACTTCCACAGACGTCCCAATGGTTACTGTCGAAGTTTCTAGATGCATGCATGAGACCTGCTCAGATTTCGGCCTACTAGCACAGGGAGGCCTCCTGGCCTTGAGCTGAGTAGGCCTCAGGAGTAGGCCTTGGCTTTCAGGAGGGTCCGTGGCTTCCTCTGGCCATGGCAGCCATAAAGTTAGACCTCTTTCAGTGGTTGTGGCCGCAAAGCCATACACATTCTAAGCCACCTGTGTGGCCTCCACCACCACCACCACCACAATCTTGCCTGACCCACCAGTGCCAAAAGCCGCATGGACTAAGTGAACACCTGCTCCACCTGCTGGTCAAAGATAGCTACTGCAGCTGGAGTAGAAATCAGGTAAAATCATGGTAGAATATTTACCATTTGCTAAAATTAGTAATAATTCTGCTTATTACATAAATTCAATGTTTGAGGAGGATGATAATCTGCCAATTACCGATCTATATGCATCAATGGTAGTTAGGTAGTTATCAATGGTAGTTAGTTATACAGGTACAAATAATATTACTAGACAGAGGTCTCAGGAACAGGGACAAAGATAACCTCACCACCTATTTACAATAAGTAACAGCTTTATGTAATGAGGTTTTGGAGAACATATTAGGTCAGGCAAGAACTGTGCAGCAAGTGGAACAGAAATTGGATGATAAGCTTGGCTCTGTGTCCAATACACTAAAGACAGAGCTGTCTGTTACCCAAGATAAGATGCAGCATATTTATGATAAGATAAACACAGAGAGATCCTCCATGTCTGAGGCGTTAGAGGCTAGGCTGTCAGAGGACCGTGACAAACTAAAGAATATCTGTACCCAGCTAGAAACTCAGATAGGCTCTGTGTCCCAGAAACTAGATGCAAAGATGCAAAATACCCAGGATAGGGTTGAAGAATTAGACAATGCCATCCAATCACTATTGAAGCATCTAAGGTAGCAGATCACAAGTTTGAGTCTAGATTGGAATGTTTGGAAGAAAATTTACAAAACAGGGCTGACAGATTAGATAGGTCCATATGGTCGATTGCTGAGGACTCAAAATCAGCAAATCATGACCTCGAATCTACACTCCAATACCTAGAAGGAATTTTCCATACCATCCAGATGCTGTCTAAGGACAGGTGTATTAAAGACCTAGAAAAACGCATAGAGGAGCAGCTAGAGCAATTCGCTAACATGCTTGGAATCTTTTATGATTCAGGAAATTGAAACGTCTCATGAGGATATCATTACTAGGCTTAAAGATCATTGGGATGCCTCAGAGGCAGAATCACTACAATCCGAGGCACCTCCTCCACACAGGTATCATGACTATTCTTCTAACGTTGTTACTTGTACACCATTAATCTACCCAACTACCATGATAGAAAAGTCATCTTCTAAGAAACACCCCTAGGGACAGATGGTTTATGAATGGCAACCTATACAGCTGAAGGATCTTAAGAATATTAAAGAATCAGTTGTCATATGATCTCCATAGCCCATACATAAAACAGCTATTACATTCATGGGCAACCTTTAACAGGGTGACGCCCACACACTGGGAATGATTGGTGGCAGCTGTACTTGAGAATTCATGCCAAATCCAGTGGAGGGCGTTGGTCAGGGAGGAAGCTATGCTCCTTGAGCATCAAGGCATAAAGGAAGGTTATGAAGCCCCCCTAGATACAATTCTTGGTGAGGGTATTTATACTAACTCACAGGCTCAGGCTGAATATGACGACCATATACTGTCCCTAGGCAGGAAAACAGCATTAAACACCTGGGATAAGGTTCGTGAGCCAGGATAACACCTAGAAGCTTATACCACAATAGAATAGAGACCTACAGAACAGTTCCAGGACTTCTTACAAAGGTTAACTAGGGCAGTAGAACTACAGGTAACAGATCCAGAAACAAGACAATCAATTATATATACAATAGCTTATGAAAATGCAAACCCAATATGCAAAAGAATACTTTTGCCTTTAAAGATCAGATCAGCTCTGCTAGAAGAATGGGTTTTGCATGCAGCCAACATTGACTATAGAGGTGAGGACGCAAGGGCTTGGGAAGGAGAAGCACCTTACAGAGGTCAACATAGGTACCAAGAGGCTAGAGGTTACTACTACTTTGAACCAGAACCTTGGGTAGGAAGAGCCTTCCCCAGGAGACCACGAAGGCGCCAGGAACCTAGATGTTTCAGATGTGGTAGAATGGGAAGAGAAACTGTAGACAAAGGAATTCTAACAATGCCTCATACGGAAGGCCACTGCCTTCTGGATTGTGTAGAAGATGTGGTAAGGGCAGACACTGGACCAATGAATGTAGATCGACCAGGGACATGCAATGAAACCCGTTAAGCCCAAGAAACCCTGAGGGGGGCCTCAAGAAGTCCCCCACATCGAGAAAGATCCGGACATTCCCAGTAGCAGTGGAAGACAATCTCTCACAGGATAAATAGATAGTTCTTTGCCTATTGTGAAAAATGATACTGCCCTAGATGGTAGTTTGAATAGTGATGAAGAATCAAATGTGAATGGACAAAATGAGAAATGCATATTTAGGCAAACTTCTACTAATGATAAAATGCCTCAGTTGAAAGTGAAAATTAAAAATAAAGTTGTTATTGGCTTAGTAGACACTGGGGCGGATGTGACTATTATTACCCAAAAGTCTTGGCCTCAGAAATTGCCTCTTAAGAGAGGCGAATGTACAATTTTTAGGAATTGGATCTCTGTCTAGAGTTCAACAATCTCTGTCTAGAGTTCAACAGAGTGTTAACTCGGTGGTCTGCATTGGACCGGAAAGACAGAAAGGGAGACTGAAACCGTAAGTGGCAGATATAGCTATAAATCTCTGGTGTCGTGATCTCTTACAGCAATGGAATAGTCAGGTTAATATTCCTCCAGTGTCAGATACAAATTATGTACTATCTTTACATAGTAGAAAAGATCTGGTAAGATGCTATGGAAAACAGTTACCAACCATTCAGGCTGTACAGAAACTAGGTACAAATGATGGACATCAAAGGAGCCAAAGGCCCTGCCACTTAAGTGGCTTACAGATGAACCTGTTTGGGTAGGACAATGGCCTATGACCTCTGAGAAGCCAGAGGCTTTAGAAAAGTTAGTACAGGAACAGCTAGAGGCTGGACACATAGAGGAATCTACCAGCCCTTGGAATTCTCCTGTATTTGTTATCAAAAAGAAGTCAGCTAAGTGGAGAATGCTGACAGATCTGAGAACCATAAATAAGGGAATTCAACCAATGGGCTCTCTGCAACTTGGAATGCCGTTACCTTCTTTGATACCTAAAGGATGGCCTATCATAGTCATTGATCTAAAGGACTGTTTTTTTCACAATACCACTGCAGGAAAATGACAGAGAAAAATTTGCATTTACTGCACCAACTCTTAATAATTCACAGCCAGTTAGGAGGTATCAGTGGAGAGTTTTGCCACAAGGAATGCTAAATATTCCTAATTTGTGTTAGCACTTTGTGCAGCAACCTTTGGAAATAATTTGTAAGAAATTTTCACAATCTCTTGATTATCATTACATGGATGATATTCTTTTATTAGATTCCAATAAGGAAACTTTGGAAAATATGTTTGAAATGGTGAAAGAAGTTCTGCATCCTCGAGGATTACAGATTTCCCCAGAAAAGATACAAAGAGGAGATTCTATTAACTGTTTAGGTTACAAGATAGACTTACAAAGAATCAGACCTCAAAAGGTACAAATTAGAAGGGATCATTATCAAACTCTTAATTCTCTTCAGAAATTATTATGGGAAATTTCTCAACTACAGACGATTATTGGGGTAAAAGGACATGACTTAAAGCATTTAAAAATGGTCCTTAAAGGTGATAAGGACCTAAACAGTCTGAGAATATTATCCACTGAGGCAGAAAAAGAGTTACAATGGTTAGAAAACAGAATATTGGATGCACATGTAGATCGGATAAACCTTGATTTAGACTGTATTCTAGTTATCTTGTCATCCAGAGAATACCCTTCTGGGATTCTGATGGAGAGGGAAGACACCATATTGGAGTGGATATTTCTGCTGCATAAACAGAATAAAAAGTTAAAGACATATATAGAAAAGATTTCTGATTTGATTTTAAAGGGCAAAGACTCCATCAACTGACTGGAAAAGATCCAGCAGAAATTATAGTACCTTTAACTAATGAGGAAATTTCCTCCTTGTGGAAGGATAATGAATATTGACAAATAGCTCTTACTGACTTTTTGGGAACGATTAGCAACAATTATCCCAAAACTGACAGAATTAAATTCATAAAAAAGACAGTCTGGATTCTTCCACGTATTGTAAGACAAACTCCCTTTTCTGGAGTTCTTACCTTCTACAATGTTGCCAACAAATCAGGTTAGGCAAGTTGTAAAGTTGGTGAGGTAAGTAAAACAGTTCAAAGTCCATATACATCTGTACAGAAGGCAGAATTATATGCAATTCTCATGATACTCATGGATTTTACAGAACCTCTTAATAGTCACAATATGCAGAAAGAGTAGTTTTACACATTGAGACTGCAGAATTCATTCGTGATAATACAAAATTAACTTCACTGTTTATAAAATTACAGGAAACAATCAGAAACAGAAGTAATCCTATTTCCATTACACATATCAGATCCCATATGGGTCTGCCAGGCCCACTAGCACAAGGCAATGATGAGATTGATAGTTTATTAATTGGAAGCGTGTTAGAAGCCTCAGAATTTCATAAGAAACATCATGTAAATAGCAAAGGTTTGAAAAAGGACTTCTCCATTACTTGGCAACAAGCCAAGGAGATAGTGAGAAACTGTTCTACTTGTTCCTATTATAATCAAACTCCATTGCCAGCAGGCTATAATCCTAAAGGCATATGAAGAAATGAGGTTTGGCAGATGGATGTCTTTCACTTTGCAGAATTTGGAAATTTGAAATATGTGCATCATACTATAGACACATTCTCAGGGTTCCAATGGGCTACTGCTCTTAACTCTGAAAAAGCCGATTCCGTTATTACACACCTGCTAAAGGTGATGGCAGTTATGGGTATACCTGCACAAATAAAAACTGACAATGCTCCAGCATATGTATCCACTAAATTGAAATAGTTTTTCAAATATTATAACATGAAGCATGTTACCGGTATACCACACAATCCTACGAAACAAGCAGTGGTTGAGAGATCTAATAGAACACTTAAGGAGATGCTCCACAAACAAGCTTGGAAGACAAAACCCCCCAGACATAGGTTGCATAATGCTTTATTAACACTAAACTTTCTTAATGCCAATGAGAAAGGTCAAACTGCAGACACTGGACTACGGAAAAAACTGCTGAACTGTATCAGCCAATATACTTCAAAGATGTACTAACCTCTGTATGGAAACCAGGACATGTGTTACTATGGGGTAGGGGTTTTGCATTGGTTTCCATGGGAGAAGAAAAACTTTGGATGCCATCAAAGTTCGAGTTGATCAAGATTCGAGTTGAAAAGGAAAAAACCTCTCGACGAGAAGTGACAGGTATTCTACTAAGGTATATCTCATAAACTAAATAGAAACCTCCCAAAGGAAAGGGAAGTGTTTTGCTTTTACCTTCACAGGAAAACTCATCTTCAGACGGTAAAGGACACTTCATGGGTAGATGCTTAAGAAGAGAAGGTAGCTATAACCATCAAACAAAAGGAATGTGCCATACGGTAAACTTTACCGCTATCTCTCAGAGAACTCTATTTCTCTTTATTTCCTAGTCCCTATTCAATTAAACCAATGCTGGATTTAGAGGTGGATTTGGCTTTCCTCCTCTAAAATCCAAGCATGTGGTTTAACTAAACTTTAGTTTCTGTATTGTATCAAGAAGCCAATTGATGTAATACAGAATAAGAGAAGAATTTGAGGACTGTCTTCGTCTTTTCATGGTTCTTTCCTTCAAGGTGTACACCCTCTCATAATTGTTATGCTCCCATGGTTGCCTTTTCTAGTATACATACTTACACATGCAAACATTTCTCTGTTAACATTTATGTTTGAGTCCCACACAGTTAATGAAGACCTGCCTGACAGCAATCCCTGGACTCCCTGGAAAGAAAATGGGCCACACATCCTCGACTGCACTGGATCCAACTTGCTCCATTTCAACGGACACTCTGGCTAGAGCTTCGGTACTTACTTCAATCAAGTTGAAGATTTCAAGCAAGATCTTCAATCAAGTGAATCCCATCTAACATGGACGGGATACAATCCATTCAAGACTTTCACCACACTAACATTTTCTTCCTACAGGACCCCACAAGGCTGTCGTTGTCCCATTTCAGCAGGAAGTAACTTGGAGGATGCTACGCTCCCTTTCCCCATTGTTGTCACTTATGATAGTGTATATACCTGGTTAGGGATAGCTTCCTATAGTTTATGGTTGGGATTAGAAGGAGGTGTTCAGACTTGGACACCTCTTTCAGACGACTTTAGGGTTTAGTTAAAATAGTTAGGATGTGACATAAGCAGATTGTTATATCTTCTTATATTTCACTTTTATGATTGTTAATTTTGGATACTTTACACTGTTAAGTTTTAATCCTCTTTTAGACTAAAAGGGGAATTGTAAGGGATGCTGTAGCCACGCCTGCTTAGGGGCTGGCTACAGGTGTGCCTGGGAGGCGTGGTCAGGGTGAAGTAGGGAGGTTGAAGAGGGAGGGACGCTTATGTGGTGGCCCGTTTTCACTTTCATCTTCGGCTTGCTGTACTTACTTGTCGGGGACTATAGAAAAGTTCCATTATGGAAGGCCTTAAGGTCCAGTCTCTAGCTTCAGGAAACAGGAGCACACAAAAGCTCCGGCCCACTATTGTATTGCTAATGCCAGCAGGTCTACTATTGTTTACCATAGCCTCATTATAGAATGCCTCCTAGTTTGCATCTCTATGGGCCTAAGCATCTGAACAGGCCTGCACCTGGGTGGAGGTGCTAGGTGTGTAAGTAACAAGTGAGGAAAGTTAGGAGCCATCTAGGGGAGAGGAGTCAATGGAATGAGAGAAATGGCCTCCTCGTGGCCATAGAAGCATGGTTAAGAAACAGCCAAGAAAATGCTAAATAAACAAGAGACTCTAGTTTTACAGCATGGAAGGGAGGGCTCTCTAAAGTGACAAGATGCCTGTGTTTCGTCTTTATTGCAGCTGGGTTGCTAGTGTTAGACTCCCGGAACACTCAGGCCTCCAGGGTCCCAGCCCAGGACTTCAGTCACCCCAATCACCAGGCAGATTCGAGAGCTTGATGAGGCTTTATTGTTTAACGATCTAACCCCATGTTAGCTCGGGTCTTTCACCCACCAGCCATGGCGGATGGCTAGCAAAGACAGCTCTAACAGGCTGTCAAGAGATCTTGTAGGGCATCGTAAGGGGAGTGTCTAGGGGTACGCACAGGCTCAGGACTGGTGTGCCTCCAGGCTTGGAGGTTTGGCCTGTGTTGATTGGCCAATTGGTTGTTATGGCCCATAGGCCTTCCCAGGGTGGTTGCTATGCTCTGTGTGTCATTGCTGTGCAGTTGTCCATAAAGCACACTCAGAGCCATAAAGCATAGCGCCACCAGCTAACTTCTGATTGGTCCCTTGCCACAAGGCAGGCATCTGACTTCTAATGACTAGGACAAGGTCATGGCAAGCACGTTACTGTCATGGCTGCCGAAAGGGGCAGCTGGTCCCGTCACCATGCGTTTCCAAGTCCACGCTCCCCCAATCAGGCTGAACCTCATGGCTGTTGTGGCTTGGAACCGAGACCGGCCGGGCTACAAGACACTGCTGCTCACTGGCTGACTAGGTCACTCTGTAAGTAAGGCTTTTCCCTATTAAATTCCCTTGTATTTTTACCTGGCTCTGTATTGGTAATTTCCCACATTATTTGGTAGTAAAGCTGCTTGGACCAATGAAGAGGTCTCAGAGAAGCAGAAAAGATGGGAGAAGCAAAGAGGTCTATTTTGTTTTGTTATTGTTTGTATTTGTTTGCTTGCTTTGTTTTGATTTTTTAAATTTTCATGGGTAGGGTGATACAGGAATGAGGGGAGGATTTGGTGGGGACTAAGAGGTGAGCAGCATGATATTAAATTCTCAAAGAAACAATAAATAATGTTTAGAAAGAAAGAAATGTCTCATACATAGATATGTCCATAGGCCTATCAAATGAAGGCAATTCCTCAATTGAGGTTCTCCCTTCCCAGCTTACTCTAGTTCCTGTCAAATTGCCCCAAAGAGAGATTAGACGATTTAGAAACAAATTTTAGAATGAAAAAGAAAAAGTAAACAGAAACAGACAATATAGGGTTTAGAACCCAGGAAGACACCAAAACCTAAAGAAAATACTAAAGACTGCTTGGGGGGAGGGGAGTCAGAAAGAATGACTAAATAAAAAGAAATAACAGTTTAAAGGAAGTGTTCAACTGTAACTATAATCTCCCAAAGATGACACAATAAAAGATGAACATGGGCCAGGTAGTGGCGGTGGTGGCGCACACCTTTAATCCCAGCACTTGGGAGGCAGAGGCTGGTGGATCTCCGTGAGTTCGTGGCCAGCCTGGTCTACAAAGTTCTTGGACATGAAGGAATGTTACACGGAAAAACCCTATCTTGAAAAATTAAAAAAAAAAAAAGATGAAATGTGGCTATTAGATTATTTGATGATTGGTATTCTGAAATAAATCACATAATTTTTCTCTTTCATGACCTTATCAGAGGCAAATCAGAAACTGCTCACAAATTTTACAACTATGCATCTATTATTCACCAAGCTTATTAATCCTATCCTCAGGCAAATCCTCAACACAAAGAACACAGTGAATCAGTTACTGAACAAAATGTTCAATCTTTCAGGTATATTTGTGGAAAGTTGAGAAAAGCACCTACAGATTTTGGAGGGAAAAAAATCCTATCCTATATTAAGAGAGTTACTTCAAGAAAGGAGCCAACCCTTTACAAATTGAAATGGGATGAAAACCGAAAGTTCTGATTTATCTCCCAGGAACCAGTGAGGATCTTGGCAACATGATTTTAATGTCATAGAGTGGAAGTGTCTGGTCTTTACACAGGAAAATATCAAGAGCACAAAGGGAGGGCTGTCCACACTGCTGTATTTGAAACTGAAGAAGGCAAAAACAATTACAAAATAAGGCTCACACTGACAAATCCCAGGGGTTTGAAACTTCTTTTAAAGAGATTTTAAAGAGTAATATAGATTTAAATAATCATTCTCGAGAATGACAAAGAGAATTTTTGTAAGTAGGAAAATATAGGCTGCATATTAACTATTTACTATCCAAAACCTAATTACAATTCCTGCAATGAGTCCTAGTGAAACAAATACTCATTGTTTAGAATGTGTTATTAAGGGATATAAACTGGGGCACTTCCACTTCAAAACTAACACCTGGAAAAGCATTATTTACACTCCCTAACCAAACTCTAACCCTCTGCTATCATCCTCTGTATTGTTGTTTGGCTGTGTTCACAATCATGCTGTGCTCTGCCAACACTGTTACAGGAGCTATCTTTATACATGGTAAAGTATTTGAGAGTGGAAACTTTATATATGCTTCAGGAGTTCAAAAC
Organism: Cricetulus griseus; assembly: GCF_003668045.3. NCBI lineage: Eukaryota > Metazoa > Chordata > Mammalia > Rodentia > Cricetidae > Cricetulus > Cricetulus griseus. The sequence continues at coordinate 169,195,508 of NC_048598.1, read as the reverse complement.
TTGGTTCAATTTGAATTTCAATTAAGACACAAAGATGAGGTGGAAAAGGCAGAAACTCTAAAGGATCCACAACAAACTAGTTCAGAAAACACGACTAGTTTTGACAAAATATATATCACGAAAAGATAACTAAGGCAATATACAAAATATTCAACAGTCAGAGGAAACCCAGTAATTTAAAACTTTATTTCGATTCTTTATAAGCCACGCTCAGAGTGATGTTCAATTAAAAGAGATTCTGAACCTAATGTTTGCACCTCTGTGGGATATAAAAAGAGGTTTTTCGGCGGTTTTCGTGGCAGCCTATGCCTTTGATACTTTGCACTAGGGAGGCAGAGGCAGGCGTATTTCTCTGAGTTCCAGGCCTGACGGATCTACATTGTGAGTTCCACAGGACAGCAGGGCTAGGTGGAAAGACCCAGTCTCAAAAGGGGGGCTGGGGTCCCCGACACCTCGGAAGCAATTAAAGTGATTAATGCAAATGCTTAATACATGATAGAATGGAGGGAGGTGGATTTTGTTCTCCCTCTCAGACGGAGCATTAATACAACTGAATTTTTCAAGGCTACTACAGAAAGTCACACAGTTAACTTACTTGGGACAATTCCTCTCCAAACTACCAATAATCTGACTTCAGTATTCGACTCGCGCGGAGAGCGCACTTAGGAGGCACCTGCACAGCCCCAAACCCTTTTTTCTCTAGCGGCGGTGTGTCGCCTAGGGCGGGCTCACATTCCAGTCAGGACTGGGCAGCTGTCAGCCCGGACCACAGCGTGCAGGGTCTGGTCGCGTCAGGACCGAGTTCAGGCCGGGGCAATTAAAACCTGGTGCCCCGCAGACACCCCGGGGAAACGCAGGGCCAGGCCGATCCCGGACGCCGGTGGGCCGGGCGGAGGGGAGTGGCCACGTCCAGACAGAAAACTTTGTGCAAAGCGGCGGCTGGGGTCCTCAGCCTCGGCGCAGGGCGGAGAGACGCAGGCCGGGCCCCGGCCCGACTCCTTACCGTCCTGCAGGAGCTCACGCACGGTCGCCGCCACTGCCGTGGAGCCTGAAGCCCCACGGCCTGCCACGGGAACAGCACTCTCTCCGCCTTCCATGTTGGCAAGTGCCGGGTTGATGACGTCTGCGACAGCCCCGCCCTCCTGATGACGCAGATTCCAGGCGCCCCCGCCTGGCGCGCCTGGAGTGAGTGTGTGGGTCCCGGGAGCTGCGGTCCTGGCACGCGAAGAAGGAAGGGCTCCCCTCATCGCCCTTGTCCCGTTCCGCCTGAGACGAGGTCACCGCGCCGACCGCCAACGCAAGTACTGCCCGAGAACGCGGGCCTCCGGCGGAGGAAGGAAACTCCCGGGCGCCTCACGGCCCTGCTCACCCAGCACGCGGAGCCGCCGCCTGCCCAGCCTTACCCGTCCCAGCCTGGAGTCTGCAGAGCAGGCGGCTTAGGCTGCAGAATAATAACTGCTAAGCGCTGCCTTAGAAATCCAAACGTTTAAATATTCGCTACTACTTAGGTGAGCGGGTCTGGAACTCCACTACATTTTGCATTTCCCTCACATCGCCTCGGATGTGTTTGGCCTTAATATAATGCAAATAGGAATGAAAGGTTGCCAAAGGCAGAGTGCCCACATTCACTTTAGACTTCAGTACTCATATTATACAAAACTAGTTATCATCATCAACGATGAAAAGCATTATCTGAGTTACATGTTTTTCTTTCCTTAACTTTATTTTTTGCACTAAAGAATTTTAGGCAGTGCATATTAACATGCAATAAAGTTTTAAACCTCCACTGTATATACCAGCACGAATTTACAAACACACCTTAAAGAAATTCTAGATGAAGAAGCATACTTGCTCACAATATTGTGCCTGGCGTTATCTAGTTTAAGCAGAATTATTCTGATACTTTCAAACATGGCTGCATGCTTTGGAGAACTTTAAAACAAAATACTAATACTTTTATCCCATAAGTCCAGAAAGCCATTTAATTGATCCAGGAGTGGCTTATAAAGGATAAAAATAAAGTTTTAAATACTGTGTTTCCCCTAACTGATGAATATTTTATATTGCCTTAATTACTTGTCTTTTCATTATATATATATATATATATATATATATATATATATCAAAACTAGTGATATTTTCTGAACTGGGTAGAGAGGGTTGTTTGCCATTTAGAGTGACAAGAATCAAGAAAAATGAAATCATGATTGAGAAAGTCAGATGATATCATTGCCACTTACCAACTCAGTGTGTGCCACTTCTGTAGTGTTTAAGACTCTTGCCTCCTTTGTTATACACTTCTCTTCCTGTTGTACTATAGCTCCGTTTATTTACTTCTCTTGGCACTACAAACTATCTCTGGCACAGCTTCTTTACATTCCCCTTCCTCTGTTACTTGAATATTGGTGTTTCCAAAGATGTCTTTCAAGCTACAACATCCTTAACTTATTGGCCGTGTTTTCTTTAACTTATTGCCAAAGGTTAGAGACTGAATTTTGAATAATTACCATTTTATAGAGATAGCTTTTATCTGGCAATAGATTACAGGGCAAAAATATAAAAAGCAAGAAGCACTATGGCACCAGAGTTTTAAGTACAACATGGAATATAAACAATTTTATCTCTTGTACTTGGGGTATAAAGTTATTTATGATACACTTAATTGGTGATAGCTGAAATCTTCACTGGTAATAATGTTCAAAATTCTTAAAATAATGAAATTTTATCTGTCTTCTGATTCACCGAAAATTAGAAATAAAATATCAAGATTTCTTATGTTTTAGTTGTGTGTATGTGTATCTGTAGGCGGGTATATGCATGTGAGTACCAGTGCCCTCAGAGGCTAGAGGCGTTGGATCCCCCTGAAGCTGGAATACAAGTAGCTGTATCACAACCTGGGTGCTAGGAACTGAACTCAGGTTCTCAGCAAGAAGAGTACATGCTCTTAACCATTGAGCCGTCTCTCCATCCCCAAAATAACAGGGTTTATTTTGTAATACAAATGATCTGTTAATGCCACCTACCTTTCCGGAACTATTTGAGATTGCTATCATACACAGTACCGTATAAGAGGTAATTCAAATCAGATTCCTTGATTTACCAAGAAAATTAATGAAAAGTAACATGAGGTCAGATGTGGAAGCACACCAGTGTAATTTCAATACCCCTGTGGCTTAGGCAAGAGAATTGCCAGTTCAAAGCTAACCTGGGCTATATAGCAAAAACCTGTCTCAAAAAATAAGCAAAAGAGTAACAAGCAAAATCATAACATGATACATGCTGGAAGGAAAATCTAGAGGTTTTCTATATCTTATCTCACTAAAACTACCATGTTCAGTTTTTGCATTTATTGATCCTGTAAGTAGAGGCCATATTTGCAAGATACCCTGAGTCTGCAAGCCTCATGAAAAATATTGTGATTGAAACTGCTAGAATAATAGTTTGTTTTTTGTTTTTCTTTTACTGAGAATTAAACTCAGAATCTGCTCAATGCTAAGCAACCATCCAAACCATACACCAGAGCTATGTGACCAGTCCAATGATAGGATTTCATGTAATAAAATACATATTCTCTTTGCAAACTGTGTTTTTCAGATTTAAAACTATTTTGTATACATGAGGAGTGACTCCATACCAATCACAATATGTCAAGAAAGAAAAAAAGACCCAATGGAAATGTTTCAATCTGGACAAATGGTAAAAATCTGTGCCCCAATGGTTCGGTATTCAAAGTAAGTATTGTTAAATCGTTAATGAGCAAGTATTTGATTTTCCTTGTATATACTAATTTTGGGAATTCCCTCTCAAGTATTGTGATAGTCACTCAACTGCAAAGACTTTCAAACTCTTAGCTTTGGAATCATGATTTAGAATTGAGTCCTGGTGCTAACAGTTGACTGGTATGTTTATAACCCTAAGTAGAAAACTTCTCCAAGCATTTCCCCGCAAGAATCTCATGTATCTAAAACTTGCTAGTGGCTGAAGGCCTGATCTTTCTGCCTTCATTTCCCAAGTACTGGGGTTGCAGGTATATGCCACCGTGACTATCTTTAATAATGCTGGGGTCAAAACCAGGGCCTCATGAATGCTAAGCAAACACTGTAACAACTGAGCTACATACTCAGCCTAATATCTATAAAAATGATAGTGTCCTAGGATACAATACGTATTAAATGGATATAAATATACACGTGCAGGTCTTTATGTGACTATGCATCTTGGGACCAAAGCATAGTGGTATAATTGTCAGACCTGGGGTGATTTGATGCTTAGGTTTTGTTTTTTAAATACTAAATTTTTCTCGAATGGAGATTACAGTTTCACACTTTGACCAAACACTTGTTTGCCATATAAGTAATTTAGTTTCTCATCCTCACCAACTTTTAATAATGACATTTTTTTCACCATTTTATAGATCAGTAGAGTTGTGTCATTATGGTTTTAATTTTTATTTCCTCTGTGACTAGAGATGTCAAATATGTGTTTGCCACTGTTTGCCATCAATGTTTTTTTGGTTTGTTTGTTTTTTTGTGTTTTGTCTTGTTTTGTTTGTTTTGTTTTGTTTTTTGAGACAAGGTTTCTCTGTGTAACAGCCCTGACTGTCCTAGAACTTGCTCTGTAAACCAGGCTGGCCTCAAACTCACAGAGACCCACCTGCCTCTGCCTCCGAAGTGCTGGGATTAAAGGTGTGGGCCACACTGTCCAGCAACCATCAACATAGTTTTTAAGAAATGTTTCTTCATGTCTTTGCCCATATTCTAATTATTGCTTTTTACTAGTGGGGGTTTTTCCAAAGGATTTTTATGGTTGTAAAATATATGTAATAGGCATGGTGGCACACACTTAGGAACAACACTCAAGGAAGCTAAGACAGAAGAATCGTTGAGTTTCAGAGCCAGCCAGGCTACATATTAAGACATTATCTCAAAAAAACAGACAAAACCAGTAAATAAAGATAATAGTTACTAGTAGTGGTTTTTAACTATACAGGATTATATACAATTGAGTGCCTGATCTTTAAATCTCTGGACCCATTAAGCAATTATTCTTCATTCCTACACACACACACCCCAGCCCCTAGTAACCATTATTTTGCTTCCTTTCTCTATGGATTTGACTATTCTAAATGTCTAGTGTAGCTGAGACTTGTCTTTTTGAGAATAGCTTAGTTCACTTAGCATTTTAAGAATATTTATTCCAAGATTCATCTATATAATACCATATGCCAGCCTTTCCTTCCTTATTTAAGGATAAATAGGTAGTCCACTAAATGTACATACTACATTTGTTTCTCTTCATCAGTTGGTTTGCTTCCACCTTTTGACAATTTCAGATAAGAGATGTTAGGACATCTTGGAAGAGTGAAAATCTAGGCTCCCCACCCAACATTTCCTAACAGAGATGAGTCTATAGCATTTTGTGTTAATTGTTATTTTTAAGTTTTCAGTCTTTCAAAGCTTCTCTTTTCCTGATCCTTTATAAGGCTAAAGACTTTTTTGTCTTCACTCACAGCTTGACCAGCTACTTCAGTTTCCAAGTCTTGTGTATTTAAAGCAGAAAGAAAATTCATGGGACTTGAAGGCTACTAGCCCTGCTACCCTTCCTCTCTCTTTTATAATTTTCCTATAATTGTTTTATAAATAGTTTTGAGGTTTTATCCTGCGTGGATGGTGCATGCCCTTATTCCTAGGAGGCAGAGTGAGTTCCAGGGCAACCTGAGCTATGTAGTGACTGTCTCAAAATACAAGTACCAAGGATTTTGATCATACATAGCAGGTGAACTGGGTGAAAGTATATCTCTTTCATTCAATAAAAAGTTTCTCTAATAAATGCTTAATAATTAACTAAATTAGCTGGGCGGTAGTGGTGCATACCTTTAATTCCAGCACTCGGGAGACAGAGGCAGATGAATCTCTGTGAGTTTGAGGCCAGCCTGGTCTACAGAGTGAGTTCCAAGATGGCCAGGGCTATTACACAAAAAAATTCCTGTCTCAAAAAAGCAAATAATAATAATAAATTAAATTGAACTTGCAAATGCATATGCTTCAAGGGTTTTCTAAATTCATAATTAATTAAAGTTTTATATGTTTCACAGGTTGGCTTTTAGAACACTAGTAAGAAAATACTCTTGCGATCTGTGTTATACACCAATGATAGTTGCTGCTGATTTTGTCAGATCTATAAAAGCAAGAGACAGTGAATTTACCACAAACCAAGGTATGTAAAACCTGTAGTTTGCTGACTTTGTAGAAAAAAAAAACTGTGTGTGTATGTGTGTGTGTATACACTCAACTATTTTATATAATTAGATGAAACATTCAGAGATTATGCGTGCCTTCAGTGTTTTAAAAAAAAAATCTCAATATGGATATCTTTTACACAATAACCTATCAATATGTAAAGTCAGCCATTTTTTGGGGGGGGTGTTGAGACGGGGTTTCTCTGTGGCTTTGGAGGCTGTCCTAGAACTAGCTCTTGTAGACCACCCTAGTCTCCAACTCACAGAGATCCGCCTGCCTCTGCCTCCCGAGTGCTGGGATTAAAGGCATGTGCCACCAACACCACCCAGCTCTAGTCAGTCATTCTTTTTTTTTTTTTAATTTATTTATTATGTATACAACATTCTGCTTCCATGTATATCTGCACACAAGTAGAGGGCACCAGATCTCATAATGGATGGTTGTGAGCCACCATGTGGTTGCTGGGAATTGAACTCAGGACCTCTGGAAGAACAGCCAGTGCTCTTAACCTCAGAGCCATCTCTCCAGGCCCTCTGAGCCATCTCTCCAGCCCTAGTCAGCCATTCTTGAGGTCACCTGTCTTGTTGTCTGTAGTCTTTTCTCATTCAGACTATCCTCTAATAGCCCAAGATAAAAATTTGTTTAAGATACAAATTTGATCATATCCCTTTCTTGCTTATAGTCCATTTTATAATATCCATTGCTTAAAATAGTGGCTTCAATATAAGTCCCAGGTCAGAGGTGACTCATTATTGGAAACTTGTTGAAAATGAATGTTTCCAGAGTCCACTCTAGGCCTTCCATATTAAAACCTCTTTATGTTTTGAAAAGCCATATAAGTACTCTCATCTTGCTGACATTTGAGAATCACCAATCTCGAGGCTAGAATCAATATCTATCTATCTATCTCTTTCTCTCTTTCTCTCTCTTTCTCTCCTATCTCTTTCTTATACACAACCTGGCAAACTATAGCTCATGGTCCCTAATCCACCATTCCGAGCTTGTAACCAAGGAACCGCCTTCCTTGATCACTGTGCACCCTTATCCTCACTCATAAGCACAGGCTCTGTTATTGTACTTGTTCCTACTATTTTGTTTTCTTCTTACAGGGCTCTCTCCCACTAAATTATAGGTTCCTAGAAGGCATGAACTATAGAAATAGGTTGATTTTTATATTCAGCTGCTAGTGGTATTGAAATATATTAGATTAATAAGTGTTTGTTAAAATAGAATTCTGTAACTAAGGTACCAACCAGGGAATGCACCCCACATGCCAATGAAGAATAAAAGAATGTTCATTCTCATCATTTCCCGGACAAATGAGTTGCTATAGAAATCTGTAATCAGTGCAAAGGAGGTAATGTCCCGAAATGTACCTTTTATAAACATCTCTTGAATTTCAAAAATGCTTTTGAAATGTTAAAATGCATCATTCCAGAATTTTAAAAATATGTGAAAAGTATGTTATTTAAGACCTAGGAAAGCCAATATATTTGGCTAGCCTAGATTTTAAACTTCTCCATATAAGTATAGAAATGTATTTTAAGATAAACAGAACTAAAAGTGTGTGTGTGTGTGTGTGTGTGTGTGTGTGTGTGTGTGTGTGTGTGTAAACACATGTAATAGACAAGTTAAATTTATCTCTTTTTTAAGAAAAATTAAAAATTGAAACACAGCTAGGTACCATAGAAATGCTGGGGTTTTTTGTTTTTGTTTTTCTTTTTTGTTTTGTTTTTTGTTTTTGGGGTTTTTTTTTTTGGTTTTTCGAGACAGGGTTTCTCTGTGTAGCTTTGGAGCCTATCCTGACACTCGCTCTGGAGACCAGGCTGGCCTCGTACTCTCAGAGATCTGCAGAGATCTGCCTCTGCCTTTCAAGTGCTGGGATTAAAGGCATGTGCCACCAATGCCCAGCTCAGAAACGCTTTTAATCTCAGTACTTGGAACACAGGGCCAGGCAGCTCTCAAACTCTGGAGTTTGAAGCCAGCCTGGTCTACATAGTGAATTCCAGGCCAGCCAGGAAAACAGAATGAAACCCTGTCTTTTTGGTTATGTGAGACATGGTTTCTCTGTATTGCTTTGAAGATTGTCCTGGAACTCGCTCTATAGACCAGGCTGGCCTTGAACTCCCAGAGATCCTCCTGCCTCTGCCTCCTGAGTGCTGAGATTAAAGGTGTGCACCACCAATGCTCTGCTGAAACCCTGTCTTAAATAAGTAAGTAAATAATAAAAGAAACAAGGACCAATTAAAAATTGGAAAATGTGAAAAATACAAATAAAGATATACAAAGATTGTGAATATTCATGTGCATCTATAAACTCTTAGAAGATAGTTTAATAGTATCTATGTTAAATACCTAGGCAGTATTAAATGCTTTCTTAACAGTTACACTTCTAGGTAATTATGTAGGAATAGATTTATCAAATACAGCTTACACAACAGTATATAGGCCATCCATATAGAAGGAAATGACACTAAATGGAAGAGAATACAGCTGACTGCATTTCCCAGGACATAAAGAAGAACAGAAGGCATGGCAGTATGTGTTGAATGCTTACATTCACTTCCATGTAATAGCTACATAGATACTACCATTCTGGAATCATTTTCATTTTATAAATTTTGCAGTGTGTCATTTGATTTTTTTGGCTGTGTGAATGTTTCTTCTATAAAGTTTAATGTTGGACTGTCTTTTTTTAAACAGGTGATTGCCCATTGATTGTTCAGTTTGCTGCTAATGATGCAAGAATTTTATCTGATGCTGCTCAAATAGTCTGCCCCTATGCAAACGGAATAGATATTAACTGTGGTTGCCCTCAGAGGTAAAGGTCAACGAAATTAGAGAAAAAAAAAAAAAAAAAAACGTATGGGAACACAGTAAAATATCTTTCTAGTTTTCCAAAAGTTAAGAAGGACAATTTGAGTTCCTTCCCTGGAACCCATGTGATGGAGGAGAGAACCAACTCCACAGAGTTGTCCTCTGACATGTGTGCACACAGTCTTACCCCACACACGCAAGCATACACACACACACACACACACACACACACTCCTTCCCCAGAACACACCTGATGGAGGAGAGAACCAACTCCATATTTAGGAACATGACTTCAAAGGTCTTTTATGATGGCTAAAATGATTTATAGACTCTTGACTAGTGATTTTCTTCCTCATCACTAGCTATCATTAGTTTTTTTGTTTGTTTCTTTTTTAGTTCTGTTAAACACTATGACCAAAAGCAGCTTGGGTAGGAAAGGGTTTCTTTCAGTTTACAACTCCCAAGTCACACTCCAGGACTGAGGGAAGACAAAGAATGTACCTGGAGGCAGAGACCATGGAGTAACACTTCTTGCTGGTTTGCTTTCTGGCATTAACTAGTTACTTTTCTATTGCCATAACAAATACCATGACCAAAGCAATTTGTACAAGAAAGAGTTTATTAGGGACTCACAGATTCAGAGGATAAGCAGGAAGTGTGGCAGCAGGTGAGTAGGTATAACCCTGAAGAGGGAGCTGAGAGTTTCTTCCTAGATACAACCATGAGGCAGGGAGAGCTAACTGGGAATGCCTCAAAGCACACCACCAGTTACACACCTCCTTCAACAAGGCTGTTCCTCCTAGTCCTTCCCAAATATTTCCACCAGCTGGAGAACCAACCGTTCAAACGTATGAACTATGGGGCCATTCTCCTTCAAATCACCATATTCTACTACCTGCCCCCCATAGGCTTATATCTATATCATGATGCAAAAAATGCAGTTAGTGCAACTTGAAAACTGTCACAGTCTCAAAACTGTTCAAAAGCTAAAATTCTCTTCTGAGACTCAAGGCAGTCTCTTAATTGTAACCTCCTATAAGTCATAAAGCAAATTGCACACTTCCAACATACAATGGCACAGAATATACATTATCATTTCAAAAGAGAGGAAAGGGAGCATAGTGAGGAAATACAGGACCAAAACAGACTAAAATCCAGCAGGGCAAACTCCAAATTCTGTACTTCTATGGCCAATATCAAAGAACTTAGATGGCTCCCTTTCTACCTTTGCTGACTGCAATGCTCTTCTCTCTTTGGGGCTGGTCCACTCCATGTGTGCTGCTCTCCCTGGCAGACATGCTGTGGCATCTCCATCCCAATCCAGACTTCATTTTTACAACTTCACACGATGGCTTCTCAGAGCCTCCATGCAGGGACTCCCCTGCCATATGCCTGGCTTCAGAGGCTCGCCTTAACTACAGAGCAAGTCTCCACAGTTCCCTTTCTCTCAAATCCTTCATGCTACTGAAGCAAGAACCACATGGCGGAAGTTGCCAAGTCCTGTGGCCTTCTTGAGATGGAATTTGGCTCCCTTTTTGAAGTACATTTGCATAATCTTTGAGCTGCAGTTGTTTTTTTTAGGTACAGAAATTTTCTTAGGCCTTTTCCTTTCACAAGATGCAGGATTAGCTGTGTGGAGTCTACCACAGAAAGTACTGTTCCCTTTATTCCATCTAATATCTCTGCCCTCCTCATCTCTTTCAGCACAGCCTTGGCTCCAACATTAAATTTCCCAGCACTCCTTTTCTCTTTAAAGTGTAGATTTTGTATTTCTTCCTGCCCTGCTTGTTCTTTTTCTCTGTGGATCTGCATAAGAGTTATCTCTAGTGATTAAATTACTAATGACTAAAGCCAGAGTGTCAGTACTAGTTGGTCTTGAAATCTCTGCCAACAACATTAATCAAAGACCCTTTAGTTTAGACCCAGGCAGATTCTTAGGACAAAGGTGAAAAGTAGCCACAGTCTGTGAACCCTCTTTGACTCTATAATCTGCATTGCTCTCAGCACCGCTGTATTCCAGGCTGTTGCTATGATGGTCTGATAAGCTCTACTTACAGCATTCTGCCACTTTTCCAAAGTCCCAAAATCTTCCACATTTCTATAAAGAACAGCATGAACAGGCCTTTCACAGCAGTACCACACTTTTGATACCAAGTTGTGTTTTAATTACTTTTCTATTTTTGTGACAAAAACATCATGACAGAGGCAACATATAAAAGAGTATGTTGGGGGCTTACAGTTTTAGTGGGTGAGTAATGACCGTCCTGGTAAGGAGCATGGCAACAGGCTGAAAGATGTGGTGTTAAACCAGCAGCTGAGAGCTTTCATCTCATCTAACAGCATAAGGCACAAAGAGGTAACTAGAAATGGAGTAGGCTTTTGAAACCTCAAAGCCTGCCTCCAATGACATGCCACACTTCCTATTCCTTCTCAAACTGTTCCACTAACTGGGGACCAAGCATTCAAATATATGAGCTTTTGGGGGTCCATTCTCATTCAAACCATCACACTCAACATGTTTTCTTCTACAACCCAGAGTACCTAACTCCCCAGGAGTTGCATAGCCCACAGTAGGCTGGGCCTTTGCACGTTGATCATTAAACAAGAAAATGTCCCACAGAGATGCCCACAGAACAATCTGATAGAGCCAGTTCTTCAGTCGAGGTTCCCTGTTCCCAGATGACAAGTTTGTGTCAAGCTGATAAAACAGCTTTAACCTCATCTGTAACTAATTCTTTGAGAATCTAATGTCTACTACAATCCCAGAAATGTGTTTTTACTGCCATGTCAGATACACTAAAAGCTGATTTTGTGTGATTTAAGACATACCATTGGCTTTCTCCTAATTAATTACCTTACTATAGTTACTTTTTCCTTTCGGTATCACAGCTACTTGATTAGACTGAAGTAACTGAGTTTGAATGGGATATACTTAGTAGACTACTGTTCTGGCTCTATGCTAGGTTATCTGCCAATCGCCAAAATATGCCCAAAGAATAAATCACAGTTTTAAATGTAGCGTGAGTCAAATCAGATTAGACATTTGTATACTCATTAGGAGAATTAGATTCTCTGTTTAGTAGTGTTGGAATGCTGTGAGCCAAAAATACCTTTCTACTCTTGAGACTGATAAAACAAACCTCTTGTTATGCACAATAATCATCAAATTTGGAATTTTAAAAATGTGAAGTAATTGCAGTTAATGTGAACACATAATCTGTTTTGGTTGGGTAAATCCTAATTTAATACTCTCACTTAGCTAATGAAAAACCATTTCTATTACTTTCTAGTCTAGGCAAGTATTTTTCTGATTTCATGGACCCATTTAGAAATGTTGATCTATGGAATTTATTTAGGACTACAGTCTAGCCAACTAAGCTAACTAGCCTACTATAGATCCATGAACTGTAAATGTCTGCTTCATTCCAGATCATCAGATAGAGAAAAGATTGATACCATACATTAGAGTTTTATCTTCCCTTATAGGTGTTTACAATCTACCTGTTGTGTTTGCTTTATCGAGGTGGGCAATGGCAGAAGGTTATGGAGCTTGCTTAATAAACAAGCCAGAGCTTGTTCAAGATATGGTGAAACAAGTAAGAAATCAAGTGGAAAATCCTAGATTTTCAGTTTCAATTAAGATAAGGTAAACACAATATTTCAATCTACTAACAAGTTGTTATATTACTTGGGAAGTTTAAAAATATTCCTGTTGTCTAGTGATCTGGTGTGTATCCTAAATAAATTAGATACTTATATGTGGAAATATTGAAAGATGTTTATCTAGCAAACAAACATAAACCCCATTCTTAAATTATAATCCTGTAATCATATTTATTAACAAAATAATATATTCCTAATAAAAAGACCTCACTAACCCCTCAACTTTCTCAAGATACTATTTAGCTAATGGTAAGAAACATCTCTGGCACCAACTAGAAAACAGGAAAGATATTTGCACTAAGATTTAACTAAGATTCTGATTTGAGAGGCATGCACATCATGCATGAGGATAACCTCTTGGTGTTCCTCTGTGGCAGTGTGCTGATGACTCTTGATTTCTCGGAGCTAATAAGGAAAAACAGTGAGGCAGGGAAAGACATTTGTCACTGTATTGTTTCTATAGTCAAATAACTACAGCCGAGGTCTTGAATGGGAATGATCACTCAGCAAAACCTCATTAATAGTGGCATGAAGTGATAGTACAATATGGTGAAGCTAAATAATGTAGCCGATGAAGTATCTTAGTTATTTAGCATTAAAATCTGTGTGCTATGAACAGCTGCAATTTTGAAATTCTAGGATCCATGATGACCTTACAAGAACCATAGATCTTTGCCAGAAGGCTGAAGCAACAGGAGTGTCCTGGATTACAGTTCATGGAAGAACCATTGAAGAAAGACACCAACCAGTCCACTATGAGGCCATTAAAATAATAAAAGAAAGTGTGTCTATACCTGTAGTTGCTAACGGAGACATAAGAAACTTAAAAGAAGCAGAAAATGTGTGGCAGATGTCTGGGACAGATGGTAAGAAATAAATAATGGAATTTTTATCATTTAGTGAGGATGGGAGAGTGATGTTAATTTTATTTTGTGTAGCACACTGAGCCATATTTTCCTATTGTACTAATTTAAGCTAAGTATTTTATCATAATGCTGTCGGCTCTTTTCCTTAGAAACAGTAGATCATTTTAGAAGAGACAATGGCATCATTTTGCTGCCAGAGTCATATCTAGTGACCAGTAAAGTCATCTGGCCTATTTTTGTTTTGTTTCATTTTATCTTTAAAAAGCATCTAGAATACCAGAATAGAGATGAGAGTTAATGAACTTTAATTGACCACAGGAGCCTTAGAACTGCCATGTGGTTTCATTACCCCTTACATAATTAACAAGCAGCCCTATGGTAACTGTTGCTAGATGAAAGCAAATAGATTCAACTTTAAGCGGCCCAATTTATTACAACATGGATGTCTCTTAAAGAAACAGTTAATATAGATGTCTTTTTAAAATTAGTTGTATAAATACAATTAGTATATCAGTGGCACCAGAATCAACTTGTTTCTTGTTGTATTTCATTAATTTGTTTTGATAAATACTCTTGCATTACTTGAACTGATAAACATGGATTCTTCGTTTATGAATAAATATGTTGTGCTTTAATTTGCAGGTGTGATGGTTGCAAGGGGACTTTTAGCAAACCCAGCTATGTTTGCTGGATATGAAGAAACCCCACTGAAATGTATCTGGGACTGGGTTGATATTGCTCTTGAACTTGGAACTCCTTTTATGTGTTTCCATCAACATTTAATGTACATGATGGAAAAGATAACATCCAGGCAGGAAAAAAGAGTATTTAACGCTTTGTCAAGCACATCAGCAGTCCTGGAGTACCTGACAGACAATTATGGTGTTTGACTCGACTTTCTAAATCATTGTAGTATAATTTGATACCTACATGGAACCCTATGAAGTTACATCCTGGTATTTCTTTTAAACCTGTAGCTTTTAACTTCAGTACAGCAGCAGTCGCTGGGGCCAGACATCATGGCACATGTCTTTAATCCAAGCATTTGGAAAGCTGAAGGAAAAAGACTGGAAGTTCTAGGCCAGTAAGACTCTGTCTCAAAGAACAAATGGAAATTTTCCCAGAATTTTAAAAACTCAGACCTGGGGCTGGAGATATTGCTCACAGTTAAAACACGGGCTGCTCTTCCAGAGTACCTGGATCCGATTTCCAACTCGCAAGTGGCTGCTCACTACCATCTGCAACTCCAGTTCCAGGGGATCCAACACCTTCAGGCCTCCTCAGGCACTATCCAGGCATTACATTCAGCTAAAACACGGAACTTTTTACACATAAAATTTAAAAAAAGTAAAATCAGTAAAATACCCTTTCCTCATGGATTCCAGTTCAATAAATTTTGAGTGGACCCCGAATTTCAGTTTTAAAGAATCAGGAGGTTCACATATCCCATAGTCCCAAATCAAATATTGAAAACTTTGCTCTGAATATTTATGAATTGTGGGGTGTGTGTGTGTGTGTGTGTGTGTGTGTGTGTGTGTGTGTGTGTGATTTTTTACTAAAGGCATTCTCTTTTTAACACTTTTAAATAAAACTTTTTTTAACATCAAGAAGTTATTACTCATTTGTAAGTTAACAAGTACAATTTTTTTTATTTTTTGAAAGTTCAGGAAGTAGTAGAACAAATGTCTCCATCTATAAAAAATGAAAAAGAACAAGACATTCTGTGTGGAAACATATCTACAACCATATAAATGAAAAAGAGAAAGAAATTATATGTAGAATTATATTCAAACTGTACATTAAAATTTTAAATTGGAAAATCAACTGGTACATTTCCTAATTGAAGATATACCTCAAATATTTGCTACAAGCTGCAAAGTCACACAGTAATTATTGAGCCATCGTCTCATGAGAAACTCAGAAGAATTAAGGATTCTTCTGACAGATAAACCAATACAAAAGTTGTATTTGGCATTATAATCTTGTGAATGTTCCTTGCTGTAGATTCTTCCTGTAGTTTATTCCCTTCTGCAACAACCTTGGGATTTACTTCCCACAGTTCACACTATCTGACCATTTACTGGGCACAATTTCTCCCATGCATTTGGAGTTTACTGATTACACTCCCTAGCTGTGTGTGAAACCTGTTCTCCATTACAGGTCCTAGTTTACTGATTACATTCCTTAGCTATGTGTGAGACCTATTTCCCACTATCAGGTCCTTGTTCCCCTCTCCATTGCAACTGCAGAGATCTGCCTTCCTGCAACCTTTATTGACAGGCATTTGGTCAGTGTTTAGGGCCCAGGCAAAAGCATCCCATCTAAGAAAGCCCCAGATATCCAAGGACAGGCCCAAAGTGGTTGATTCATAGCTGCCTAGATGGCTAGAAAAAAATAAGCTTTACTTCACTGGCAGAAAGAGAAGTGATAACCTAAACTAACCCTGCACTAAAAGATTCTCAAACTTTCTGTTTTATTAACTTGAGATTGATTTTAGCTCATAGATTTACTGTTCCCTCCTGTTTCCTCTGAGAAGATTACAATCAGCCCATTTGCTCATCATCAGGGAAAAGTAAACCTTCTGAAGGTTTACTCTGCCACTGAGGCCAGAGCACTGGAAGGCGCCAGGTTTTGTTGTGCAAATTAAACTTAGGCCTTCTCTTTGGCCTACAGTCCTGAGCAACTGATGCTAAAAGTTTCTCCTAGAAGTTTTAGTTTATTGCTGTGTGTAAATCTTTTTTTTTTTTCATTACAATCAGGATGGATTTTTTTATTTCTTAAAACATTTGTTACATATTTTAATTTTTCTTAGTTATCACTTTTGCATCTTTTTTTTAATTTTTATTTTATTAGTTCAAATTAGGAACAAGCTTGCTTCAGATGTCAATCCCTTCTCCCTCTCCCTCCCAACATCCCACCTGCCCCTAGCCATCCCCCCTCCACTCCCCAGGCAGGGTAAGGTCCTCAAAGTCTGCCACATCAGCCTGGGCCAGGCCTAGACCCTTCCCCATGTGTCCAGGTCAAGAGAGCATCCCTTCACAAGGGATGAGCTCTCAATATCCCTTCTTTTTTTTTTTTAAGACCTTACATATTTAATACAGTGCATTACCTCTGTACAAATGGAAAAAAAATTAAGTTCAACATTTCTAGACCAAATATGGCTGTTATTTTTGTACAATGCCAACTCAATACGGTAAACTGGGATACTTTTTTCCAAAGTTGACAACACAGCTAAAGTTTCCAAAAATTCAAAATATATATATATACACACACACACACCAATAATGGCAGGATGTTATGCATCAATAGCAGCAACAGCTTTTTTTTTTTTTTGAGGTGAAAAAATTTTTAAATTTCCTTTAATATTAGAAACAAGATCAGGACATTTGTTTTACCACTTCTATGTGGACCCAATCATTTGGGCAATGAAAAGAAGCAAAGGTCTCCAGACTGGAAAGGAAAGGCAAAAACATTTATTTGAAGGTAGCTTGACCTTATATATATAGAAAATCCTCAAAACACACACATACAACACACAAATACAACACACACACACACACACACACACACACACACACAGAATTAAAACTAACAAATAAATTTAGAAGATTTGTAGGATGCATAGATAATGCACAAAATCCAGTTGCATTTCTTTCTTTCTTTTTTTTGAGAAATTTTTTTTGAGAAATTTATTCTTGGCATGTTTCTTACAACAGTTTCAGGCTGTTTCATATGCCTGGCACACCTACACACAACCCCCCCACAATGCATAGGAAAATTAGCAGCAACAGCTTTTCCAGGTTCTGCAGTCATTTGAACAAAATTGTAGAGACATCAGCACTATATATTTTTTTAAAAAGTAAAAAACAAAATCCCAGAAAAACAGCTGTGTGTAAATCTTACCTCCCTTGCTGAGGCTGAGAAACTCAAGCCTCACATCATATTGTAAAAAGAATTATTGTTGTAAACATGTATATATACCTGTACCCCCAAGAAGGGTGGGGAGACAGGGATGGGGGACAGAGAAATAGAGAAAGAGAAGAGAGCAGCAGCAGAAGAAAGGGACAAGCAGAGGAGCAATTAATTGTGTGTGAGTCGATTCCTTTTCCCTCAGATTTCAGTGTTATTCTTTCGTTTAAAAAGAAAAGAGAAATGCTAAGACATGAGACATGTTGGCTATAAGTTTATTAGAAGGCCCGGCAGAGTAGGGAGACTAAGAAGAGGAAAGGAACCGGTAAATGGCTGACCGACATGGCCGGTTGCCACAGAGAGAACGCATAGATGGGAGAGAGAGTAGAGAGGAAACAGCGAGGAAGCAGAGAGGAAGAGAGAGCGTAAATGGGCAGGGATCTGTCTTTTTAAAGGGGTCCTCTGCACCTGCGTGCAGACTTAGTTCCCATGGAACCTTGGGTTAACCAGGGTACTGCCTGTTCCGCCAGGTAACAGGGGCAGGCCAGCATAATGCCTGAACCTTTCATTCAGTTCCTTTGCTTATTTGTAGTTCCTTTTTTTGAGCCCTGAGCGAAAATTTTAAAAGCAAAAGCCTTCTAAAGATTTCGATAAATATTTAAGTTGTGTCTAAATAAATTTAGTTACATGTGATATCAGCTGTAATTTAAAACTAAGGTTAGGGCCAGCAAGAAGTCTCAGTGGATAACAGTGCTTGCCTTGGCCAAGCATGACATCCTGAGTTCAGTCCAGGGACCCACATGGTAGAAGAAAACCATTTCATATATATATGAAGATTACATGGAGCTCTTCAAGTAACAGCAAATTTAGTTCATTTGAAGTGTTCTAGATTATTGTGTTACTAAGCTGGCCTTAGTCCTTTGTTCTACCCAGATACAAATGTTGGTGGGTGAAAAGCCTTTCAGGATTGGCTTTGGCAGTTTTATATCCCTCTGCATTTGACAGCAAGATGGTGGTTCTCTTATGTTAGGATTCTATGCAGGCCTGAGGTATCCACAGTTAGAACTCTGGTTAGTTAAGTCGAGGAAGCATGGATTCTCCAGCCTCTGACAGCAGCTATTGTTACAGCATTGGATATCATGATTCTCAAGCCTAGACTATTAAGATTTCCCTAGCCTTGGATAACGGCCACATAACAGCTCTCTGGAACTCTGTCAGCCCCCAGGCCCTGCAGTTTCAGAATCTTACAGCATTCTGTCCAACCTAATAGGCTCTTTACCGTCTCTTACCTGTTTCCACGGTTCTCGTACCCGTCTTTGTGCTTGTGTCCAGCTGTTCAGCCACCTCTTGATACTGTGACTGTTGCTAATAGGATAACAAGTACTACTCCTTATGCTGCTGTGGTTCTGTTGCTGGCCTTGCAGCCTGTGCTTCCTGAGGATGTCAAAGCGGCTCCCAGGCACTACTTCTGCAATTGTACTGTCACCACAGCTGCCACTTATAAGTTCAACCCATTCAACCATTGGTTGAAATCAACAGAAGGCAAGAACAGCTCAGGAGATAGCAATTTTGGTAAAGAGCTTCTAGCACAATGAAGAGGGTGATGAGAGGGCTGGAGAGATGGCTCAGCAGTTACGAGCTGCTCTTCTAAAGATCCTGAGTTCATCTGTAGTGAGATCTGATGCCCTTTCCTGGCCTGCAAGCAGACATGCAGGCAGAACACTGTATATACAGAATAAATAAATACATCTTTAGCCAGGTGGTAGTGCATGCTTTTATCCTAGCACTTGGGAGGCAGATCTCTGTGAGTTCAAGGCCAGCCTGGTCTAGAGCTAGTTCCAGGACAGCTAGGACTGTTGCACAGAGAAACCCTGTCTCAAAAACAAAAGGAAAAAAAAAAGAAACAAGAACAACAACAACAAAAAAAAAAAAACGTTGATGAGTTCCTAATGTGATCTCCAGCATCCATGTAAAATTTCAGGTGTGCAGGCTGAAGACATGACTCGGTAGTTAAGAGCACTTGCTCTTGCAGAGGACCTGAGCTCAGTTCCCAGCACCACATGGCTTCCAACCATCTGTAACTTCAGTTCTAGGAGATCTGACACCCTCTTTTCTGGGCACCAGGCATACATGTGGCACACATACAAACATGCAGATGCTGACATGAACAAATAAATCTTAAAAATGTCCAGTTGCATTTGCATACACTTGTAATCCCATAGTGCTGGAGAGGCAAAGACAGATCTTCCGAGCTCACTGTCTAGCCAGCCACGCTTAATCTGTGGGCCAATGGGAGAACTTTTCTCCAAATAGAAGCTGAACAACTCCTAAAGAGCAACACCCAAGGGTGACCTCTGGCTTCCATACAAGGCACAGGAACACACACACCATACTTATATTCTGTAGGAATTCTTTTCAGGGACCTCAACTTGGCTGAAACTGGGATTCTTGCCTGTGCCACAAAATAATAATAACAATAATTCAGGGACTTAGTATGAAGCAGAATTGGAGTTTATTTCTTTTTCAGTTGGGGTCTCATGTAGTCATGTAGCTGTGCATGACCTTGAACCTCTGACCCTTCTCTTTGCACTTCCTGAGTGATAAGATTATGGGTATGTGCCACACGTATAGAGTAGGAGGTGCTGGAGACAAAAGCCAGGGTGAACACTACCAACTGAGCCACATCTCTACCCAAAGCTAGAGTTTATCAAGAAGAGATTTTGTTTAATTTTTTTAAGAATTAGAGGTGCAAGCCTGAGGACCCGAGGACCTAAGATCAGAACTCCAGCACCCAAGTAAAAGCCAATGTGATAGTGTCCCCTTGGAGTCGCAGCCAGGGAAGTAGAGTCAGGAGGACCTTGGAGTCTCTGTGGTCAGACAGTCTAGACAATTGGTGAAGTTCTGGTTCAGTAAGAAACCCTCTCCAATGTTTTAAGGATTTTAACATAGATTTAAGCACAGACATTTATAATAGACACTTGGCAAAAGGACAGTGCAAACGGACTGCAGGCCTGGGCTACTCAAATTAAGTGACAAGTAAGTGTCTTAATAAACTTATAGATGATTTGGACACCTTCTGAAATTACTTTTTTTCGGCAAATGAGATCAGAGTGATTCGAAAGGGCACTGGATGATAAGGTACAAGGAAAACAAAGGATGCACAAAAACTTAGGTCAGGTCTTTTTATCACTAATGAAGTTTGAAGACTTACAAGATTTCCAGAAAATTGGAGGTTTACTGCTAGAAAAAGGGAAAAGACCTGACGTGGTCAGATATAGTCAGGCTTTAAGTGTGGTTCATTGCCATTTCATAATCATTTAAATTTTGCTAATTAAAGTAATATTGTTTGTGGACAATCTTCACAGCAGATTTTGTTAACTTGCTGGTCAGTGGTGGTGCACACACACACCTTTAGTCCCAGCACCTGGGAGGCAGAGACAGGTAGATCTCTGTGAGTTCAAGGTCAGCTTGGTCTACAAAGCAAGTTCAGGACAGGCTCCAAAACTACACAGAGAAAACCTGTCTCAAAAAAACCAAAACAAACAAAAAGCAAAAACAAAATTTTGTGAACTTTGCTGGAATTATTGACTGTCAGTGGTGTGAGACTTCTACCAGACTCCAAAGACCCTCCTTTGTGTTCCTAAGTCATCTTATTTTTTTTTATTTCTATCCTGCTCCGATGTCGAAGGCCAAAAGGGGCCTCATACTGAATCAAGAGTTAATCATTGTTAGATGACCAGAATCGCTTCGACTACAAGATGTTTTTTCCGGTTAAGCTGCACAATACATGTTGCAAAATGTTCTCCCTTTTCTCAGAAATAGCTGCGGTTCGCTAACAATGGGACCATGGGCTAAGATTTACCTTGCCTCTATTTCCTCTTGAAAATTTTCCATTCCTCCTGCTTCCTTACCCCGCCCTGAGTAAAAATCCCCTGCATATAAGCAAGCTTTACCTTTCAATAAACGAGACCTTGACATTGCACAGACGGACTCTTGTCCTTTCTTGCGCCGCAAGGTCTCTCTCCTCTCTCGCCCTCATGACCCCTTTAGGTGACAACCCCCTCGAGACCCGCGAATAACCTGGCCTGCTGGACGGGTCAAGTGGCGCCCAACGTGGGGCTCGAGGTACGGTGGTCTCCGGACAGCGCCAAGAGAAGAAGAGGCTAGCCGACCCAAAATGGAGACGCCCTGCATCGCTCGTGCACCGGTCTGTCTCGAGGTAAGTACTGCTGTCCCATTATCGTCATGGGCAATTCAGCCTCTAAGGAGGCCCTCTTTATCAGAGAAATAAAGAGTAGTCTTAGGGAGAGAGGAAGTAGAGTTAAGAAAAAGGATCTCATTAATTTTTTTTTTGTTTTTTTGTTTTGTGGAGGAGAAATGTCCTTGGCTGGTGATTCATGGGCCTGGCATTCATCCACCAAGTTGGAATAAAGTGGGAAAGGATATTAATGGTCTCCTCAAAAAGGGAGAGGAGATCCCAGATTCCTTCTTTAGTTTTTATGGAGTTATTAGAGATATTCTTAAGGAATCTGAGACAGAAGGAAAGGTTTCTCACCTGCTTGCTCTAGCAGAAGATTTCCTGAATGACTTGTCTGAAAACTATGAGACAAAAGGGAGTCAGACTGACGGCACAAAAACAAAAGCTAAAGGCCCTCCCTCGGAGTCACGCACACCTTCTCTCATGGATGAGGATATTCAGGAAAAAAATTTAAGTCCCCCATTGATTAAGTCTCCTCCGCCATTAATTAAATCCCCCCTAAAAAAAAAAAATGTTCTTGAAGTTATTCTTAATTGTTGGGCTCTTCTCAGGGACGTCATTCAGAGCCCTGAACTCGTTGGTGAGAGGTCTCGCCTCTTGCTGACTGTTAAAGACTTCCTTCAGAAGTCACGACCATTGTCATGTACAGAAGCCAATGACTGACCTTCCCCTATTCCCTCAGCCTGTGCTCTCACCCTCCCGGGGCTCTGCATACTTGCAAGCCACAGAGGACTCACTGGTCTGCTCGTTGCTGGCAGCATTTCTTAGAGGCGGTCAAGCTTGAAGGCTGCAACTTACAGCCTTGGGAGATGCCACCATGGTTGATGGCTTATTAATGTATATAAATGCTATTGATACAGCCAGACAGAAACTGTTTTTGAGACTTAAAAAAAAGAAAAGGCAACATATTTAAGCTTAGAATTGTTCAAATTTTGGATGCTCATATTTTAATGATTGACTATAAGCTACTATGTTAAAAATTTCAATTAGGATTTTTCTTTTCTACAAACTGATCATAACCTAGGCAAAAGGAGAAATGTGAGACGTATGCAAGTTATGAATGAACGGTGTGGCCACACCTGGATGCGTGATGTGATTGTGAATTTATGAATGTGGATGAATGGAAATGCCTAAATTGCCTTGGATATGATTAGAGATATTTACATTGCCTTGGATATTGTTTAAAAAATGTCAAAATCACTTTAATAGAGTCAAAAGAGCATCCAGTTAATGAGTCAATGTCTTAACAGGAAAAATTATGATTTGAGCCCTAGGAGATAGTCAATTAAAAAGTTAGCAAAAGTTTATAGCATTAGCTTGGAGATATGAGAATCCATGATACTATAAAATTTGGCAGATGAGAGGATGTAGGTCTTACTAAAATTTTATGGTCAAAAAAGGACATCTAGAAAATAAGGGTTGATACATGATTTTGAGAAGGATTTATGAGAAGCCTCAAAAAAGAGCCAACCTGTTAGATTCACAGCTTGGCAGGTCAGCTAACATGCAGGTGAGGTCTTATCAGCTTGTCAGCCTCAAAGATTAGATTAGAAAAGGCTACTCAAAAACTCTAAATAAATCTAGAGAACTGTTAAAGACATATGTTATATTCTAAAGAAATTGGGGCTTAATAGATAACAATTAAAAAAGATAATTTAAAAATCTTTTAAATGAGTTTTTTAGAAATTGTTATAAAATATTCATTGGTTAAGTATTTTTTTGGATATCTAATGATGATTTAAATCCTTTAAGTAATATTCTATAAGAAGATAATGATCCAGATATACCTAAACAACTAACTAGAAAGGTAGACAAGTTCATATCTCTCACTCCCTGATGGGGACGCTGGAGAGACAACAATTCCATGATTACTCTATGCTGCCCTAAAAGAGGAGTGCTGTTTCTATGTTAACCATTCTGGAGTTATTAGGGATTCCATGGCCAAGCTCAGAGAAAGACTCAACCATTGGTGAAAGGAACGGGAGTTCCAACAAGGCTTGTTTAAAGGAATCTCCCCCCTCTTAGGACCCCTACTTATTCTTTTACTGCTGCTTACTTTTGGGCTATACATTCTTAATCACCTACTCCGATTTATTAAAGAATGCTTATCCATAACCCAAGCCCTAGTTCTTAATCAGCAATATCAGGCTCTCAGGCAATAAGCAGGACCATGGGTTTTAGGATTAAAACCTCACAAAAAAAGATGGGGGAATGAAATATTTTAGTTTGCTGAGAGAAAAAGTTTTAAAAGATTTTAGTTCACAGAGAGAAAAAGTTTCCCACAGGCCTTGGCCCATTACAAGGGGGTTGGCCCCAACCCCGGGCACGTCCTATGGTTTAGACAGGGCCAATCGCCAAAACAATCCTCTTGGGTCACACCTGGCTGGCCAACAAACAATCAAGGACTTCCCAGGGTACATTCTATGGTTTTTCCTTTGTAGAAAAGCAAGTCACACCTGGGTGACCACTCTAACATGAGATCATACTTTGTAATCAATCATTTTATGCCTCTTGCCTGTATGCTGATCTGTGTTTTTTTCTGTATAAGGAGCCTGTAACCCTTGCTGGGGTGTGCAGCTTCCCCGAATTGCTGACACCCAAATGCGCATTTGTTCAATGTTTTAGAAAGTATTTTAAAAGAGAACAAAGTATGATACATGTCTCCTACTCTAAGCAACAGTTTAATTGATGGTTTCAGAACAATGATTTATGGGTGATTGTCTTTGCTCAGGTTTCAGGAAGAATTAATAATCAGTTTCTAGCTCATGAACTGTTACAGTTTGCACTAATGCATTTTTGTATTTCCAAAATTGTAAAAAGCAGTCCTATAAAAATATGCTATGTCAATTTTTACCAATGGTTCTATTGGGAGAGTCACTTATATAGGTTATTAATAAAAAGAAATAGATAGAGCAGACAGCTCTGGCTTCATCTCAAATAATCAAACTGCAAGCTGTTATAATGGTCTTTTAAATCCTGGTAAATAATTCATTTAATTTATATACTGACAGTCACTATGTCTTCATCTTATGGTAATAGAGACAATTCCATACATAGGATCCAATATTAGATTAATTTGAGCAAATTCAAAATGTTATTCACCTAAGAGAATTATCATGTTTATGGGTCACATTGGGAACCTATTAAATAGGCCTTTCACTGATTACTGGCCAAATGGAATGAATTAACTGATTAACAAAATCAGTTGATTTGCCTCAAATAGAAAAAGCTTGACAGGCTTGTAACTTTCTTCATAATAGCAAAAGTCTAAGTAAGAAATTTGGCTTAACCAGAGAGACTGCTGGTCAAATCATCAAACAATGTAAAATAGGTCCACAATATGGCTATGGCTAATTTAAGGATGAATCCTCAAGGCCTGCTCCCCAACCATTTATGGCAAATGGATGTGACTCACATTACAGAGTTTGGCAAGTTAAAAATGTGCCACTCCACAAACAGGAGAAGCCATCAGGCATGTTATAAGTCACTGTTTAAGATGTTTTGCTTACATGGGAATGGCAAAAGTTATAAAAACAGATAATGGGTCTGGATATATTAACAAAGCTTTCCAGCAATTTTGTGCTGGAAATTCCTGAGACCGGTGCTACTGGGACAGCCCTTGTGGCCTAGTCCCGCCCAGCTGCCTGTAGCAGCTCAGGATGGCTGGGCCTTTGGGGACGCAGCATGCCGCTGACTTGGGGGAGTGAAACGCCTGCCTCCGTGCTTCTGTAGCAGTGGCCAGACATGAGGCTAGCCCACAAGCCAGGCAGTGGTGGGGCATGCCTTAATCAGCCGAGGATAGCCTCTGGCATCCATCAATGGCTCAAAATTGTACTCAAGCCTTATGGAAAGATCCCCTAACTTACAAATGGCACAGATCAGATCCAGTCCTCATTTGGGGAAAAGGACATGCATGGATTTTTGATACTCAGCCCAATAATGCTAGATGGTTGCCTAAATGCCTTTTAAAAATAAATAATCCACCCAGGGGAAGCCCCTGAGAAGTCTTTTAATTCTGCTTAATTCTAGATAAAAGATGCTGTCTTTTTGGCTACTTGTGTTTCCCCCCTTCAACTGCCATTGCCGCTGGAAGCCCTTATCAGATCTACAACTACACCTGGATGATCCTCAACCAAGCCAGTGATGCTGCCAATGTTTCCACAACTATTACAACCACCCCTTCCTATTCCCCCCTGATAGTTGATTTATGTGCTTTAGCCTTAGGCGCCTCTCCAGACTAGGGAACCCCTGACCATTTTCCCCCCAGGACCTCCCTCCTCCGATGACCTTATTCTCTCCTTAATTAACCCTACTGTTCAGGCCCTTCATCAAGCCAACCATTCCCTTATAGAGGACTGTTAGGTCTGTTATTCTTCCACCCCTCCCCTTTATCAGGGAATTGCAGGCATTTACTAATTCCTACCTTGCCTGTTCTACTAGATTAACTACTTAAATTGTCACCTCTACCTTTTCAAAAACTAACCAGATTCATTAAGTCTCAGATTGACGCCATCCTCAAAAAACTGGTTTTGGTCCTCTACCATCTCCTAGAGGCATTCGATTCTGAGCTGCCTGACGACTATAAAACCCCCCCCAGTCCTAAAGGACTGGAATTCTCAGGCCTTAAATCCATGGTAAATGCTTCTGCTTTAGCCTTACAGTCCCTTAATAATTCTCACCATCAGGAATGCTGGATTTGCTTTTCCCCTAAGCCACCCTTCTATGAGGACATGCTAACTTTCAAAAATCTTCTCTTCACTAATGAGACTTCCTCACTAAGATGGCATTCCGTGAATCATGAGGGCTTGACCTTAAGTCAGGTCTCAGGCAAAGGCCTCCGTATTAGAGGACCGGAACTCCATTTCCCAGAACCCTTACAGCCAATGTACAGCCAAACTATCATTATTAGCCAGTCATCTACATATGTAGCTGCACCTGATGGAACTTATTTTGCTTGCTCTCAGGGACTCACCACCTTTTTTCCATCTTTCAGTTTCTGGAGAGTAAAGATTATTGCGTTTTGGTACAGCTTTTGCCCCGCCTAACAGCACAGGCCCCGGAGGAGCTGCTCCCTAACTGGGAGGAGAGGCCCTGTCACAAGAGAGAGTTTGAGAACCAAAAAGGATGGTTCTCAGATTTGCTACAGGGATCCCCCTGGTTGTCTACTTTACTCCCAACTATTATAGCCCCCTTAATTGTTTTCCTATTGCTTCTTTCTTTTGGCCCATGGGCCCTTCAACGGCTAACCCAGCTTATTAAAAGACAAATTGATTCGGCCTTACCTAAAAGTATTTCGGTCCATTACCACAAATTAGTAGCAGCTGACCCGGGGGAGGAGCGAGGGTCACAGCAAGAGCTCAGGTTCAGTAATCAAGGACTCAGGTTTAATAACTCAAGATTGATGCAGCAAGGGAGTACTCAATGACGGGAGTATGCATAGGTCCTGGAACAGGGGGCAACAACGTACAGAGGTCGTCAAGACCGGCTCAACAAGGCACGTTGCCTGTCCAGGGGCGCAGCCTATGCGGCCTAAGACAGGGGCTCTCTTGATAATAAGATTCATCATCCCTTTTTGTATACAGAAGGGGGAGATGTCGAAGGCCAAAAGGGGCCTCATACTGAATCAAGAGTTAATCATTGTTAGATGACCAGAATCGCTTCGACTACAAGATGTTTTTTCCGGTTAAGCTGCACAATACATGTTGCAAAATGTTCTCCCTTTTCTCAGAAATAGCTGCGGTTCGCTAACAATGGGACCATGGGCTAAGATTTACCTTGCCTCTATTTCCTCTTGAAAATTTTCCATTCCTCCTGCTTCCTTACCCCGCCCTGAGTAAAAATCCCCTGCATATAAGCAAGCTTTACCTTTCAATAAACGAGACCTTGACATTGCACAGACGGACTCTTGTCCTTTCTTGCGCCGCAAGGTCTCTCTCCTCTCTCGCCCTCATGACCCCTTTAGGTGACAACCCCCTCGAGACCCGCGAATAACCTGGCCTGCTGGACGGGTCACTCCACTTTGTGTAATATTCCTGAGAGTTACAAATATTGAAAAAAATATTTTAAGTGTATTCACATATGTTGAAAACATGGAAATGTTCGGGAGTTCCCGCTTAGATTTGTTAATAAAAGACTTGTTAATAAAAGAATGTCAAATCTTTTTCCAAAGACAATTATTATTAATTTGAAGTAAAAATCAAACAAGATCGACAAAGAGAGGGATAAGAGGAGGAAACAAAAGTTCTGCCTTTTGAGTTAGGGTCCAATAGCTAACTACCTTGTTCAGAAAGTCCAGCAGCAGTTGAGACAGTCATTCAGAGAATGAGAAAGCCAATGTCAGGGAAAGCAAGCTTAGGCTTTGACTGTTGACTAAAGAAAGACAAACAAAAGGCAGGTGTTACCTTTTCCTTAATCAGAACACAGAAAAGCAAGAAAGCTTAGTACTGCTACACGGCAGAAGGTCCATAAAGGCACTCATATTGGGAAGTATAAATACATTATTTTATTAAATGGATAATTATCTGTCCCACCTCTTTGACGTCCCCAAATAAATCAGGTTTTCTCCTGGGAGTGGACTCTTAGCCAGCTTAAGGGAAGAGATAATAGTATGTCATGTTAGACTCTTTGGAGCAGATCCGGATGCCACCTAGAGCACGGGTATTCCATTTTGGCCAGGGGGCCTAAGGAGGGGTAGTTATTAGCTTCTTTCTCATGTCACCAGGGAAACGGGAGGCAGAATGCAGTGTTACCATGAGGGAGTGCACCCTCGATGCTTTCCGGAACCTATCTAGCTAACAGAATATGCTTAGAGTCCCCAAACGGCTTCCTACGTTGCCTCGGTGTCACCCATGGACAAGAGTCGGGAGCAGCAGGCAGGACGCGTCCGAACAAAGTGCCGCACGAACCCGCAGGCCTGGGCCTTAGCGTTAGTTTAACGGGGGGGGGGGGGGGGGGGCAGATGCAAGTCGCCACCTTAGAGCGTCTGGCTGGATTTGAACCCAGCGCGGCCGAGGAGCCTGCTTCACCCCGCGTCCTGCACACCGCGTGCGCGTGCACAGCAGGGGACGTGCGGCGTGCGCGCGCGAGGGGGGCGGGACGGGCGGGGCCGGCGGGGAGCGTGGGGCCGCGGGGCGGCGCGCGCGCGCGCGGCTTCGTCACGTGGTGCTGGGCGACCTCCCGTCAGGCCCCGCGCCGCGTGGCCGTTCCCGGCTCGTGTGAAAGTGAGGTCTTCCTCTGTTGGGGCGTGAAGGAAAACGCCATGACCATCCAATGGGCAGCGGTTGCCAGCTTTCTGTATGCCGAGATAGGACTCATTTTAATCTTCTGTCTGCCCTTTATCCCTCCTCAGAGGTAGGAACAAACCCCCACACCCTTCACTGCCTTGCTCAGGCCGGGGCGTACGGCGATGCTCGCCCGGTGAGGAAGTTTGGAGGGGCCTGCGTGGCGGCTCCGCGGGCTCGGGGAGTGGCCTTCCGACCTCCACACACCCGCCCTGGGATGCGCCAGACACCCGGCAGGGGCTGGGAAGAGAGAAAGAAAAAGTCTGAGAGCCCCGTTGCAGGAAAAGGAAACTCAAAGCCCGATTATATGTACAAATGTAACCCTCCCCCCCCCCCGCGCCTGTCTTAAAAAGAAGGTACAGGTGTAATAAAGCAGTGTGACGCCCCGAACACCTCTGTCTTGTCCTGACTTCACCTTTTACCTTCTCATTGCTGCCCCGAAGGGGCGGGTGTCAAAATGGGACATTGCGACAGGGCAATGGCAGTTTACAGACCAAAGCCTAGAGACGGTTCTTAGCTTGGGTCTTAGGGAGAAAAGAAACAACTTCATTTATTGTCACTTTACTTTTCATTCCAGTCAAAATTAATGGATGTGTGTTACAACTGTTGAATATGGAAAGTATCAGAACCACATATTAGCATCACCGCCTTAGTAAAGAACTTTCCACCTCCTTTAAAGTGTTGTGTCCGGTATACTCGTAGGCCGACTTTCCCTTGTTCCCTTTTAACTGTAGATCCAGGAACTAGCTATCTTGAATGGGGAAACAATGATGTTTTAAGCCAAGCCATGGTGGTGCACGACTTTAATCCCAGCACTCGGGAGGCAGAGACGGGTGGACCGCCAGCCTGGTCTCCAGAGATACACAGAGAAACCCTATCACAAAAAAAAAAAAAAAAAAAAAAAAAGGCTGATGTTTTAAGATATTTGTTATACTCCTGACATAGAAGGAAATCAATCTTCTCCCCTTCAACTTCAAGTTATTTTTGTTGTTGTTTGTTTTGTTTTTCGAGACAGGGTTTCTCTGGCTTTGGAGGCTGTCCTGGAACTTAATCTGTAGACCAGGCTGGCCTCGAACTCACAGAGATTCGCCTGCCTCTGCCTCGCAAGTGCTGGGACTAAAGGCATGCAGCATCATCCCCCGGGTCAACTTGAAGTTATTATTGACAGTTCTTTTCGAAATTTACTAATTTGTCATATCTTAAAGTAAAAATACTAAGCTGTGCTTGTGAGGTGTATTCACATGCTAATTGCCGTCATTGGTCTCCTTTTGACTCCATGTGTTACTCATTTAAAATACTTACATACAGAGTTTGGTACCTTCCCAGTTACAGGATGGATCACTTTGTCACAGTTCAACACTTATAACTCCTCATTTTCTTGACTGTGGCGTTGCTTATGCTTCTCAATATGTCTATACTACTTTCTCATCTTATTTTCCTCTGTTCAGACTGGGTAATGGATAAATTATATGGGTATGCTTTTTTCATTTTACATATATGTCATATCTCGGTCATTTTTTAATTTCCTTTTTGGTTAAAGAAATTGTTTTACTTAGAGTAGATGATAAAGGCATACCATATAAAAATTGACCTGCAGAAGCCAAATACAACAGTAATTGCTTGTAATTACATCACTTAGCAGGCTGAAGCAGGAGTGGGCAGGCAAGTCCCATGCCAGCATGGGCTACATATGAAGATTCTGTCTCAAATCAGTAGAGAATTAGATGTTGGTAATGGTTAGATCAAAAGTCATCATTTCTGAGACATTGCTTTACTAGGGGAAAAGAAATAGCTTCCATTAAAAATACGACCTTTTAGTTTAAGAATTTCTTTTTGGCCTGTTGAGCTAGTCAATTGGTAGAGTGCTTGGCATACAAGCTTGATCCCCTGAGTCTGATCCCTAGATCCTATGGGGAAAGCCAGGTATAGTTGCATGGGTTTATGATCCCAGTGCTGGGGAGAACAAACAGGCAGATTGTCTAGTCAGCCTCCTCACCGGTAAGTCCCAGGGAGAGACTGTCTAAAGCAAGGTGGAAAGGGTCCTAAGGAACATCTCAGATTAACCCTACTCTACAAGCATGCCTTGTGCACACAAATCCACACCCAGATTTCTTTTTGAGGTTTTGCTCATGTATGTTTAAAAGTTACTTTCACTTTAGAATATTTAAACCATAAGACAAAAATAATCAAATGTCATAGTATTTAATTAAAATAATTATTTTATATTTCATGAGCTATTCTATCATGTTAGAGAAATACTAACTTTTAAACTTAAATTTCTCTCATTTTTGCCACACTATCAAAATATTATTTCAGTATTTACAAAACATTTCAAAACCTGCTCTTGGTTGTTTGTTGTATCTCTTGTTATTTTTCATTTGTTATTTGTTTTTTACCTAATCTAATTTTATTGTTTTACAGATGGCAGAAGATTTTTTCATTTAGTGTCTGGTCTAAAATTGCAAGTTTTTGGAACAAAGCTTTTCTTACCATTATAATACTATTAATCGTTCTATTTTTAGGTAAGTACTAGATTCCGTCTTTGAATCCAGTTCTTTTTAAATAAATTATTCAGGTTTTCATTAAGTTGATGATATGATATCAATATATTGAAAGAAAATTATTTTATATATTGATATTAGGGCAGTTATAGCTATTTTGATACATATTTGGTACTATTTTACATACACAAATTTCAGGTGCAGTGCAGGGATTCTTAGCCTCTTTTAGGTTAGTTACTTTAAAGTTTAAATGTAATAAGTGCCCTTCTTTCCAGCTATAGCATTGTCCTGAGTGCCCAGGGGCTTGGCCTGTATGCAACAAAAGAATGGAATCCCTAGGCTCTTAAACGTTTCTTAGGGAAATGTGAATCTTCACTGAATCCTGACTATAAACAACAGCGTTGGGGGCTGCTGCAGATTTTTTTTAATACTAAGTGGTTGTTAGGTAGTATTGGGATTTTGCTCTCATTGTGATGGCAGTATTATAGGCCTGTTGTTAAGTATGGTTTTACTAAAGCATCGCCATTTTTGCTTTTGTCTATGGTCTTTGCCTGTTTCCACACAGAACTCCAGACTTTAGGATTGTAGCTGATAAGCTCTAAAAACATCCATTGCCTATCCCTTTGTCTAAAACATCTACTGTTTATCCCTTTGTTTAAAAAAAGAAAGTTATTAACAGTTTTTATGTAGGAATATGTCTTTAATCTAAGAAGATGCATACTGATATATTTAGGGGAAATATCAATGAGACTTTGGACGGAAAAATGTAGAACAAATATGACAGAAACATTTTAGCACCAGCATACTAGCACAGGTAGAAAATTCCACCCCTTACTCTGTGTGATAGATGATAGACCAAACCCAAGAACAGAAAAGATGTTATTAACTTCAGTATTACATTCTATAAAGTGTGTATAAAATATAAATGGGTTTCTTGTTTAAATTTGAAAGAGTCACTCTTTTTAGTTTTTTTTTTTTTTATGTATACAACATTCTGCTTCCATGTATATCTGCACACCAGCAGAGGGCACCAGATCTCATTACGGATGGTCGTGAACCATCATGTGGTTGCTGGGAATTGAACTCAGAACCCTTGGAAGAGCAGTCGGTGCTCTTAACCTCTGAGCCATCTCTCCAGCCCTAGCTATTTTTTTTTTTTTTTGTTTTTTTTTTTGTTTGTTTTTTTGAGACAGGGTTTCTCTGTGATTTTTGGAGGCTGTCCTAGAGCTAGCTAGCGCTTGTAGACCAGACTGGTCTCGAACTCAACAGAAATCTGCCTGCCTCTGCCTCCCAAGTGCTGGGATTAAAGGTGTTCTTTTTAGCTTTTTTATTTGTTTGTTTTTTTCTTTTTTCAAAACAGGGTTTCTCTGTAGCTTTGGAGCTTGTCCTAGAACTCGCTCTGTCAACCAGGCTGGCCTCGAACTCACAGAGATCTGCCTGCCTCTGCCTCCCAAGTGCTGGGACTAAAGGTGTGCGCCACCACTGCTTGGCACCTCTTTAGCTTTTAATCTGCATTGCAAAATGCATTTTCCCTAGGAATCTTTGGTGCTACGGATTAAGTGGGTCTACTGGCATCAACTTGGAACCTTTATTACTGTGTTTATGTTTTATGTTCCAGATACCAACCTTTGAAATAGACTTGGCCTTCTTTATAAAATTAAGAGCATCTAGCTGGGTGGTGGTGGTGCACGCCTTTAATCCCAGCACTCGGGAGGCAGAGGCAGGTAGATATCTGTAGTTTGAGGCCAGCCTGGTCTACCAAGCAAGTTCCAGGACAACCTTCAAAGCAATACAGAGAAACCCTGTCTCGAATAACCAAAAAAAAAAAAAATGAGATCGCATAGATCTCTGAGTTCCATGACAGCCAGGGCTACATAGTGAGACCCTGTCTCAAACCAACAATAACAGCAAACCAAGAAGGGAATCATATCAAGTTTTGAATGGATTTGTATCACATTCCTATAATATTGGGGCTAGTTAAGGCAGACAGATAAGACTTATCCCAACATGTGTCTTCATTTCAAGTGGACTATCACCTTCTTCAGTAAAATGATGTAATAATGTAGAATGAGTAGATTACTCAAACATAATTCATATCTTACTTTGGAACTTGTTTCCTTTTTCATGTAACTGTTATATAGTATTTATATTCCTCCAGCCAAGACTTGAGTATTTATCATATGTGTGTGTGTGTTACAGTAATAAATAACAGACATCAAAGTAGCAAACCCAAGAACATATGTCTTTCAACAGAAGTACATTCCAGAAATTAGAAAACAAACCAAAATAAATGAACTAAATAATATATTAGATAACATGTTGCAGAGAAAAGAATAATTTCAAGCATCAAATATATTTTATAAACACAAAGGATTGTAATGAAATCTGAAGCTTCACTCACAAGCAATTTAAAAAATATTGTTAGCAATTTAAGAATTACCTTGTGTATATTGCAACACAGCAACTATGCTTAATGGTATTAGAAATAAAGATTTTTCAGTAAAAGAAATTTCATGCAAATATAAGGTAATAAAATGAGCAAATGAGCCTCTTTTTTTAAAAATGTATTGTAGAATGCTTTGTTGGGTTTTGTTTTGGAATGATAGAAATGTGGCACTCTTAGAGATAGTAACTGGGGAACTATTGTGAAGTAAGTGCAGCATAGTCTGCCTCCCATTTTAAGCAGTCTATGCAAATAGACATTGCAGAGCAATGAAATGGTTCTGGTCTCAATTAAAGCAATAGTGAATATAATCGGATGCTGACACTTTAAGGGAGTTGGGATTATATCTGTTACTGACAGCAGGGTGAATTTTAGTCATGCGTAAAAGTAGAAAGAGTAAGAGATAATATTTCACCTTAGATCAAGATTTGAGGATGATAAGTAAGCCCTAGAGGGATGATTTTAAAATGCTACAGTAGTGATCCATAAATTGCCACTACTAGCCATCTTCAAGCACAGTACCCTCTCAGGTACTAAAGAGGGACATACAGAAAGAAAGCCATATCTAAAGTCCATTATTATAAAGGTGAATTATTCTACAACTACTTCTTGTTTAAAACCAAAGGTAATGTTCTCTCTCTTGTAATAGATGCTGTGAGAGAAGTAAGGAAGTATTCCTCCACTCAAGTCACTGAGAAGAGCTCAGCCGGCAGGCCTAGTGCCTATGAGCACACACAGATGAAGCTCTTTAGGTCCCAAAGGAATCTTTATATTTCAGGATTCTCATTATTTTTTTGGCTGTAAGTAAGAAGGTGTATAAGCATTGTTTTTAACACTCATAGAATTCTCTTTCTGGTTTTCTTTTTTTCCACTTACACCTTAGGTTTTTTGTTGTTGTTGTTGATGACATCTTCATAAAAGATTGTAGATGAATAATCAAATAACAATTTTTGTGCTGAGGAAGGCTGGAAACAGAAGACATGGCCTTCCCCAGGGAAGAGCACACCAATTGGTTATCCAGTGCCAAATATTCACCCCTCAAAACATACATACAGGTACCATTATATGGGCTGAACAGGTTATATTTACGAATATATATGTATATACATACCATAACAATTAGTAAAAAAGAAAGAGAAAAACCATAAATTTGAAGGGGAATAAGTAGAGGACTATGGGAGGGTTTGGAGAGAGGAAAGAGAAGGGAGAAATGTTGTAAATAGAAAGGGAAAAAAGTTACAACTTGTAGATCTGCTAGTTTCAAAGGGCCTTGAATGATGTGGTTGCTGAGTTTCTGGAACCTTCTCATACTGTTCTCCAATATACACACAATACATTCCATTCCCACTCTTCTTCACTATTCATTTTTTAAAAAATATATTTACTGAGTTTATCAGATATCTTTGTCCTTCCTACTCTGAGTCAGCATACAAGATATTCTAGAGTACTCTTCCCTCCCCTTATCTTTATTTATTTATTTGTTTGTTTTCTAGTGGTTAAAGTAGAGTTTTGGGGGGGAGTTGTTTTTTTTGGTTTTGGTTTTGGTTTGGTTTTTTTGTTTTTTTGAGACAAGGTTTCTCTGTGTAGCTTGACCATTTTGATTTGAGCATCTTATGGAGCCCAGGTTGAGGAGGCAAGGACTACCAATCCATGCTCATGTCTTCTCAAGGCAATGTCAGCTGCATAAAGTAGAGTTTTTATCAGGGGTGAGGAAACATAAATACAGCAAGCACACAGAGATAAAGATTCCAAAAATTGAGGGCAGGTGGTTGGGGGGGTACCTTGGGAAGCTGAAGCACTGTTTCTTTTTGAGACAGGGTCTCATTATGTAGACCTGAGTGGACTCTTAAATTGCTATGTAAACCAAGCTGGCCTTGAACCCACAGAGATCTACTTACCTCTGCCTCTCAAGTGCTGGGATTAAAGGCAAACCTGAACATACCTGGCCTTCTCTTCTTTAACTTTTACTTATCCTTTAGCCCCTTTCTCAAAGAAACCCTGTGGCCACCATCTCTTCCAAAGTAAATTGGTATTTGCTAAAGTTCTTAGGCTGTGTCTAGACTTCAACTTCTGGTGCCTTTCGCAATTATAGTAAATACTATTCATAGAAGCCCAGTGTAGTGTTATACACCTTTAATACCAGCATTCAGGTGGCAGAGGCAGGCAGACCTCTATGAGTTCCAGGCCAGCCTGGTCTAAAAGGCAAGTTTCAGGACAGCTAAAACTGTTACATAGAAAAACCCTGTCTCAAAAAAAAAAAAAAAAATCATATAAAATATCTCCAATTAGAACTTGAAAGCAAAAACTGAGTTCATTTTCACCTATGGCCCCAATGCCTAACATAGTAGTTCCTTAGTAAATAGCTGCTGAAAAAATAATTGAAGAGATTCATTATAATATTCATTATAATTCATTATAATATAATAATACAGGGGGCTACCTGTAAACATGGCAATGTTCACTTTTTAGACTTAGCCACCTTTACAAAATGACCTTTAATATGCAAATTTCAAACTAGGCCGAGAGAGAGAGAGAGAGAGAGAGAGAGAGAGAGAGAGAGAGAGAGAGAGAGAGAGAGAGAGAAATTTTCTTGCTAGTCCTACAGTATCATCTAAAATTGCATTTTTCTCCTTTCGAATAAAGGCCTGTAGAAGAAAAATAAATGCCACTGTGTGCAGGAGGCCCTGAGATGCTGCCATGTCTTGTGTGTTCCAATGCTTGTCATCTAGCAGAGGATACAAAGGAGTGAGGCACAGCTTGTTTTAACTGCCAGGCTTGGATAGTAAAGAGGAAATGTTCTGTTTAAACATCATCTCCACCACCATTTCTCTAAACCTAGCAGGAGTCATTTGACAGTGGCTGTTTGTGTTGAAGTCAGAGTTCCTGATGATTAATCTAGTTATGCATTATTCTGAACTTCGTTTTTTTTCCTCAGAGTGTTGAGACGTCTGGTTTCGCTTATTACTCAGCTGGCAAAGGAAATATCAAACAAAGCAGTGCTTAAAATTCAAGCAGAAAATACCAATAAGGCTGCCAAGAAATTCATGGAAGAGAATGAAAAGCTAAAATGGGTATTTAATATTCTTTATAAATTGTTTAAATGTTGTTGATGTTCACAAGGAGTAATGTACTACTTTTTAGCATCAAAAATATTATTTTCAGCCGGGCATTGGTGGTGCACTCCTTTAATCCCAGCACGGGAGGCAGAGGCAGGCAGATCTCTGAGTTCAGCCTGGTCTACAGACCAAGTTCTAGGAAAGCCTCCAAAGCCACAGAGAAACCCTGTCTCAAGAAACCAAAAAAAAAAAAAAAAAAAAAAAAATAGCATTTTCATGATTTAGCAGAAGAAAGTGGCACAAACCATAGCATTGTTCTATGGAATGATCACATTCATTTATTTATTTATTTGTTTATTTATTTATTTGCTGACTTAGAATTCCTGAGAAGCCCTGTGTAGATGAGGTAGGCCTTGAGCTAAGAGATCTGCCTGCCTCTGTCCCAAATGCTGGGATTCAAGTTGTCACCACCACCCAGCTGGTTACTGTTCTTTAGGGTTGCTTGCGCCCACACTACCCCTCAATACAAATTAATACCAGTGCTCTGGTTTCTGTGATTCCAGGAAGAAACTTTTTTTTTTTTAAAGATTTTATTTATTTATTATGTCTTCTGCCTGCATGCCAGCAGAGGACACCGGATTTCATTCAAGGTGGTTGTGAGCCACCATGTAGTTGCTGGGAATTGAATTCAGAACCTCTGGAAGAGCAGTCAGTACTCTTAACCACTGAACCATCACTCCAACCCTGCAGGAAGAAAAATTCTTGCAGTATGCTTTTTTTATTTTTTTGTAATTAAATTTTTTCTGTAACAAATTCATGCATGTATCTAGTGCATTCTATTTACTCCCTCCCTTTTCCCTCTTATCCCCTTACATGCATCTCAACTCCCCACCCCATGTCTCCTTTCCATGTTCATTTCTTTTTGTTTTGTTTTGTGGTGCAGAGTTTAACTAAGGCCTTCTGTGACCATGGATTTAGAACTATCTATTGTAGCTTGGTGGGCTCAACACAACTGATGACAATGACTTCTCCTATCTTCCAGAATCCCTCAGTAGTCAGTAGTTTAGCAGGGAGGGGTAGGGCACCA
This sequence comes from Cricetulus griseus, assembly GCF_003668045.3. Lineage (NCBI taxonomy): Eukaryota > Metazoa > Chordata > Mammalia > Rodentia > Cricetidae > Cricetulus > Cricetulus griseus. Next base: position 169,157,389 of record NC_048598.1, on the reverse strand, counting down.
TGACCACCCATGACTGTCTGCTGACAAGGGCCCAAAGAAAGTAACCCCAGCTACTGTGAGTTCAAGATTACAATGGGTGTGTCATACCCAGAATATGGCCATTGTTGGAATACAAATTTGAAGACCTTTATTACCATTAATTTTACTTCATAACTTGAATTAAATATTTATAATTCTTTGTACATATTTCTCTTTCACTTAAAGTATGATTTGTTGTATAGGAAGTAGTGAGAAATTATTGAGACAGCGTTGATGATTTCTCATAACTTTTAAAACCCTTTTTGCAAATCTTACGCTGCTTATATCTTTTGATATCCAGGGAATACGTCTGTGTTCTGAGGTTTGCCCTATCGACAAAAAAAATAGAAAAATGAAACACAAAATTAATTTGCATTTTAAAATCTGATGATCTCATAGATTCAGTGTTTCAGTTCATACAAATTCCATGTGTTTTACTAAATCTAATTCTTAGAAAAAAAGAGTCACTGGAACTACTAATAAACGAAACACATTTTCTTGAGGAAAGTGTTTTTAGAATCATACATTAAGATTATTTCTCAAAGCCAGGGTTGGTGGCCCACACCCTTAATTCCAGCACTTGGGAGGCAAAGGCAGGTGGATCTCTGAGTTCAAAGCCAGCCTGGTCTACAGAGTGAGTTCCAGGACAGCCAGAGCTACATAGAGAAACTCTGTCTGGAACTCCCCCCCCCCCAAAAAAAAAAAAAGATTCAAGTGTAGTCTTCACATTATACCAAGTTAATGTCATGTTCAGCAGTAGAGAGTGAACATCCTGAGCTTAGTCTTGAAGCTCAGCCTTTATAAGAAAAGCCTTGCCTACAAGCACTATCTACCATCCATTGTAAGCCAGGCAGCTATCAGGAGGCCAACAGGAAGAGTTCTGAGACCTCATAAAGTAGGCAAAACTCATTATCACCTACTCAAAACTTCTGTTTTATTTTTATGACATTTGCCTCACTTATATGGTAACAAAAAGGTAAGGAAATACCCCTTTCTATAGAAGCATAATTTTAAAAGTGCCTCTATGAATACATTATTAGTATGTTTTATGAAAACAGCATGTTAAAAACAGCTTTCTTGTTTTTAAAAAATTATTGCCATGTATGTATGATGTATGGAGAGGGCATGCTTGCCACAGTCCATGTGTAGAAATCAGAGGAAAACTGTGGGGAATTGGTTCTCCCTTCTATCATCACATGAGTTACGGGGGTTGGACTAAGGTCCCTAGGCTCACATAGACAAGTGCTTTTACCCACTGAGCCATCTCACCAACCTTTGTTCAGTTTTGAAAAAGCATTGGCCCACTGATGTCTTCTATACTTCCTCTTACAGTAATATTGTTCTCTAGAAATCAAGATGTAAGGATGAACTGCATTAAAAAGCTAGTACTAAGTACCTTTTTGCTTTTTTGCAAGGGAGATGTTTGTTTCAGCAGCACAATCAATTTCATTTTGTACTTTAATATTTGCTTGATTTTCTACCTTTTGATCTCATTTCACAATGGTAAAATCAAAACCTTGTATATGTTGATTAAATTCAAAAGCCCCAGCTTTGTATTTATGAGACAGCTTTCATCTATCTCTATTGCTTTGAAATTGTGCACAACAGCTTAGAGTAGTGAATTATAGCTATTGTTGAGGCACACCTATGCCCTTTTAGTTGTTTTCCTCTTATTCTTGATCTATAAGCAGACAGTATTTTTACACAGTTTTGATGACACAACTTTCCCGTATGCAGCAGACCAATAGGGTTAATTTAGCCTGTCCTTCTAAGCATCACTTTGGAATGATTTTCAAAGCCAGTCCCTCAGGGTAGGGAGTTTATTACCTGCATGCTGGTTCCTGGGCCTCCCATAATTTCATCTTTTTTTATGGTTCCCTGCTTGCTGTAAAGCTCTGACCCAATCCTAGACAATCAGATATGCTATATTAAAGCTAGTATACAGTGAGAAGGAAATTTGTGGACTGGATAAATCCTGGATATACTCAGAGTATAACTTATAGACTGATAAAGTGATCAAAAATAGGTGAGGACGTAAAAACAGTGCTTTTATTTCATGGTATTTCCTGTGGGCTTTGAAATGTTAGTGAAAGAATGATAAAATTGCTTAAAAATGCCTCTTTATTCTGTAGATGAAAAATATTATCTAGCAAAAAAACAAACACTCCTGAGCTTCATAGACTTTCAATTGGTGCTAATTTCAGCACTATAGTAATTTACAGTGTGACCTAGGGCAACTCTCCTCATAGGTTCTGAATTTCAAGGTTCTGTGACTATAAATAATAGTTAATGCTATGCCAAATGTTACTTCAGTTGTTCACAGTAAGATATTAACTCTTAATTCTTGAACAATCCCATGAGGTTTGTATTGTCTGCATTTTATAGCTGAGAAAACAGGGAGAGAAAGGATAATAGTAAAAATAAATGATACAGTTCAGGAAGTTTGAGGCCATGCAGCCTGACTTTAGTACCCACATTTACAACCACGTATTTTGTCCCCTCAACTCCTATAATGTTCTGTAAAAGATGATGCCAGTTTGGTGCCCAAGACTATTTCTCTTCTAATAATTCAATTGAAGAAATGGAAGTTAACTTTTGTTTCTCAAGGCAGATTCTCTTTAAATAGCCAGAGCTGGTCTTGAAATCACAATATTCAGGGTGGAGAGATGGTTCAGAGGTTAAGAACACTTGGCTGCCCTTCCACAGGACCCTGAATTCCGTTGCCAGACCCTACTCTCGAACAGCTATCTGTAACTCTAGTTCCAGGGATCTGATGCCTCCATGGGAGCCAGACACACATGGTACACACACTGACATACAATACATGCAGGCAAAATACACATACACATAAAAATAAGTACAACTTAAAAAGAAAGAAAGAAAAAGAAGAATGAAGTCACCGTCCTCCTGCCTCAGCTTGTCATTGAAATACTGGTGATTTAGATGTGAGCCTCCATGCCTTGCTGTCAGTTAATTTTAACTCAATTGCTTTAAAATGGCAGCAATGACCTTTACTTCTCTTCTTCCCGGGGTGCATGAGAGTGGGTGGGCCAGTGAAGACATATGTTCCTGCTGTAGCTGGGAGCTGTTGAGTTGCAGACTCCAGAGCACTTGGTCTTTCTCCAACATGAAATTAGGGATAATAAATTGGAGCAGCTTTACAGGTGCAGTAATGAAAGTTTATTTACAAGACTGCCACAAATCCAGTCTTTCCAAGTCGGCGGCATAAATAATTCAAGCAGTCACTGCAAACATTCCTTAAGCTTAGTGGTTGCTTTTCAGTTTTGGTAATCACCCCCAGTGCAGTAATCCTGTGTAGTGAGCTTTGAGCTTTTAAATCTGCTCTGACTTTACAAATGTAGATCTTCTTTTCTAGGCTAAAATTGTTTTGAACTTGAAGGAAGCAACAAATTAAAAGAAGCTTAGAGAAATAATCATCCTGCTATTTTAGAGGCAAGTTTTTTTTGTTTTTTGTTTTTTTTTTATTCTAAAAGGTCTGATACTCTCTCCATTTCAGAGTATGCTCCAAGCCTCTGATCTCTTAAGAGCTATTAGAGAGTATGTTCACTGGAACCTTAATGTCACCTCTGAGCCACCTACACCTATCCTTCTCCAACATTCCAGCATGGTAGTGCCATACTTGTTCTTGGTCCAGCCTTGTGCTCCTGCTTTTGCTTTCCTCCAGGCGAAAGTTACCAAAGAAAGAGTATAGACCATGTTTCTCTTACATTTTGTCTCTTAACGTCTTTCATGCTAAAATGTTTGCATCTACTCATTGCTCACTAGATTTTGTGAGTTTTGTCTGTTAAATATATCCCTCTGGTGTAGAAATTCTTTTTTGTTTTTTCTTTTTCTTTTTTCTTCTTTTAGTTTTTCAAGACAGGGTTTCTCTGTGTAGCTTTGGAGCCTATTCTGGCACTCACTTTGTGACCATGCTGGCCTTGAACTCACAGAGATCTGCCTGCCTCTCCCTCCCAAGTCCTGAGATTAAAGGCGCACACCACCAACATCCGGCTTGTGTAGAAATTCTTAAATCACCATGTTTTCCTAACCATGGAAGCCATCAGAATTAAGCTTCTGCCACTATGTTTAGTCTACTAGCCCATGCCTGTGAATACATAAATTTATTTACTATTTATTTTGTTGTGTGTGTGTTGCGGAGAGGGATACTAGTCCTTGTGCATGTGTGACAACCTCAGGTGTCATTCTTCAGGTACTGTTAACTTGGTCTTTTGAGACAAGATCTCTGATTGACCTGGAAGCTCCTGGAGTGGGCTAGGCTGATTGGCCAAGAAGCTTTAGGGTTCCTCCTCTCTCTGTCTCCCCACTGTTATGATTGTAGTAGGCTGGCTTCACCATGCCTGGTTTCTTACGTGGGTTATGGAATCAAACTCAGTGTGATAACCACTTTATTGATTGAGCTATATCATCTTTATTTTCAAAATAGTTTTAAAATACAATTTATCTTTCTTTACAACTTACGTATTTCATATTTCTTTTAATCTGCTTCTAGTTTCTAGTAACAGTGATGATTTCTATATAAGCATGCAAGATTGGAAATTTTTATTTTACAATGTTTGTCACTTATTTTACTATTCAGATCTTTATTGTTTTACCTATAAACGACAAGCTACAAACATTGTTGGATCCAAAATTGATTTTGAAATATAAAGAGGAATTTAAATGATAACTAAACTAAAAAACTAGTTTGGTAGTGCCCTAGAGATCACCCTGCCATTTTCCATTTTCTCATCTTATCCTGGCAACATTATACTCTTACATACGTGTTTGTGTAAAAATAGTCTTGAGTAGGCAAGACAGTGCAGTTATGATGATTTGTACAGCTAATATCAAACCCAGAACTGATTTTTGGTTTTTCGAAACGGTTTCTCTGTGGCTTTGGAGGTTGTCCTGGAACTAGCTCTTGTAGACCAGGCTGGTCTCGAACGCACAGAGATCCGCCTGCCTCTGCCTCCCGAGTGCTGGAATTAAAGGCGTGCGCCACCACTGCCCGGCCAGAACTGATTTTTTTTTTTTTTACATTAAATGTATATCACATCCTTAATTGAGGGAGGCAATCTGAATATATATATAATTATGCTTTCAAAATTAATTATATACTTATAGCCCTATAAGAAATTCTTTCTTTCATTTCAGAAATATCATCTATCATAATAACAAATCATTTTAAATAATATTTTTAAGTTGTATGTTCATGTGTGTCTCTCTGTGTGATTATATGCATGTGAGTATAGTTGCCCACAGGAGTCAGAGGCAATGGATTTCCCTGGAGCTAGATTTACAGGGGTTGTTGTTCCAGAATTTTTCTTTTAGGGCCACCAACCAGCTTCCGAATCATGACATGGAGACTTACTAGTTTTGGATGCTCAACTAGCTTAGGCTGGTTTCTAGCTAGTTCTTTTAACTTAAATGAACCTGTTTCTCTTTCTCTACCTTTTGCCTCAGGGCTTTTTACTTTCCTTCTTTATATCTTACTTTCCGTGTTCTCATTCCCTGGCTGGCCCCACATGCACATCCCCCTCATGCTCTCCTCCTCTCATTCCTCTTCTCTGGAGCCTAGATTTCTACTCCTATTTATTCTCTCTGCTCCCCAGCCCCAGGCGGGGGCTATTGACCTTTCTCTGCCTAGCTGTTGACCATTCATCTCTTTATTAGACCAATCTAATAGACAGGCAAGGTGAAACAGATGCAACACAGCTTTACATAATTAATACTTTCATGCATCATTACCAAAGGCAGCATAAACAAATGCAGCACGCCTTTACCCAGGTAAAGTCATATCTGCAGCATAAACAAATGTAACACATCTTTGCCTAGTTAGAATAATATTCCACAACAGGTTGTGAGCTGTCTGACATGGATGCTGGAACCAAACTCAGATCCTCTAGAAAAATAGTGTATTTAACAGCTGAGCTCTCTCCAGCTCCACAAAATCAATTTTGTGTGTTTGCTTACTATCAGATTCCTATTAGCAATAGCACTTTATAAAAAAATTATTAAATACTTAAAAAGACAAATTAATAAAGGCCAATAATTTTAATTTACTCAAAAAAATCCAACTATTGCAATGTAAGCTTATTTCTTCCTATAACTCTTTTATGATAGGTACTAAAAAACAATGGCAAGGATGAAGAACAAATTTTGGAAACTGAAAATAAAAAGCTAGTAGAAGACCAGGAGAAACTGAAAACTGAATTGAAGAAGGCTTCAGATGGTAATTTTATGTGCATGTGGAAAGGGGGAAGGACTAGCAGATATTTTATGCTGTCACATAAGCCTCACTGTTTTACCTTAAACAAAACTAATGGCTAAATGCCCTCTGGCCAAGACTGATAATGACCTCTTTATAAATTTCTGTTCAAATATGAGATTAAAACATTGTGCCAAGAGAAACATGTTCTGTTATGCCGAAAAACATGTAGGTGTTTCAGATCTGTGTTGTAAATACAAATGTCATTACCTCAGCAAAAGAGCTATGGGCTTGAAAACTTTCTTGTAAACCTATTATTGTAAAATGAGTTACATATTTTTGTCATCATGTATTTCTTCTTTTATAGAAGTAATCACAAGGAGACAGCCTTGGCAGAATAATATGTATCTTATCTTAAGCCCTAATATTTCCAACACACTAAATTTAAATTTTTAAAAAATTTTTTGAAAAAGACAAAAGGTCTTTTTCAGATATCAGCTGAGAAATTGAGACTTTGAGCCAACGTACATTGCATTGTAGATTCCAAGTGGGGCACCCTGAATCTAAGTCGATGAAGATAACTGCTTCTGCACTTAAAAAGTTTTGATTGCTCTTAGTGTGTGCTTGCTACATAACTTAGTAAAGTATATATGTCGAATCCATTGTCATTCTGAAAACAATCTTTGAGTATGTGTAGCTTTACCCATGGCAGTGTATCTGCATGTGGACACATAATGCTTGATGTTGATCAGACACAAGGAAACCTATTAGGAATTCATGGTTAAGGTGATGATGGATGAATGCATATGTCTTCCACAATTTCAGATCTCTTTACTTTAAGTTGAAGGATAGGATTCAGTGACTAAATCAAAGACCTACAGTTGCTCTCAGTGTAATAGAACTTCTCTGAAATATAACTTCCTATTATTAAATATCTCTTTACATTATTTGGATGGGATTTATTTCATGAAGATATGTTTGAATTTTAAATTGAAATTCCAAATGTAAAAGCTAATTCTATAAACAAAAAGCCAGATTAGGACATTTCATGTGATAAAAAAAAATCTTTAGTCATTTTACCTTTTTTTTTGAGGGGGGTGGTTCGAGACAGAGTTTCTCTGTGGCTTTGGAGGTTGTCCTGGAACTAGCTCTTGTAGACCAGGCTGGTCTTGAACTCACAGAGATCTGCCTGCCTCTGCCTCCCAAGTGCTGGGATTAAAGGCATGCGCCACCAATGCCCGGCCCACTTTACCTTTTATTTATTTATTTATTTATTTATTTTTTATGTGCATAGGTGTTTTGTCTTCATGTATGTCTGTGCACTACATATATACCTGGTGCCCTCAGAGGCCAGAAGACAGGGCGTCAGATCCTCTGGAAATGGAGTTCCTGACAGTTGTGAGTTGCCATGTGGGTGCTGTGAACTGAACCCAGGTCCTCTGGAAAAGCAGCCAATGCTCTTAGCCACTGAGACATCTTATCAATCTCTACAATTTCTTATTTAAATGGTAAAATAAAAACAGCAAACAAAGGTAGTTTAGAATTAGTGAGTTAAAAATTCAAAGTACCCTTCAGGTTGTTTGGTATAGCCGCAAACTCAAACTCTCATTATAGTTTATATTGTTGCATATACTGTAATTCCAAAAGATTTAGACAAAGTCAAGAAAATTTAACATTTATATAAAAATTAATTTAATATTCTAGTAGTCTATTCTCTGCAATGGTGATTATACAATTATACACAATTATAGAATTATAATAATTATATTATTACAATTATAATATTATACAATTATAATACATACATACATATCTTCTGTTTATCAAGACAGGGTTTCTCTGTCTCTTTGGAGCCTGTCCTGGAACTCAATCTGTAGACCAGGCTGACCTTGAATTCACAAATATCTGCCCACCTCTGCCTCCCAAGTGCTGGGATCAAAGGCAAGTGTCACCACTGCCCAGCTTATCTTTTTTGTTTTTTTAATTTATAAGATGTTGATCTTTTAGAGAATGTAAGGATTTCAAAAGTACATTTAATTAGTAAAAATAGTTAGAAAACCTTTTTTATATCTGACATCTGATGAGGATCTCTTTTATGTTTGAGTAAGTAATATCAAATGTAAAGAAAAGAAAACAGAGGATGTAGCTCAGTTCATATAGTGTTTGCCTAATTATGCACAACACACTGTATTCACTCCCTGACACCTCCTAAACCAGTCATGGTGGTTCACTCAGAACTCAGGACATTGATGTAAAAGTGATCAGAAGTTCAAAGTCATTTTAACCCACAGAATGGATTTCAGACCAGCCTTAGCAGCATAAAACCATCTCAAACAATCTTTTTAATAAAGTGCTTGTCTAGCAAGGAGGAGGACCTGAAGCTGGGCATGGTAGTGCATGCCTTAAATCCCAGCACTTGGGAGGCAGAAGCAGACAGATCTCTGTGAATTTGAGGCCAGTCTGTTTACAGAGAGAGTTTCAAGACAAACAGAGCTACCTAGTGAGATTCTGTCTTGAAAACAAACAAAGATGAGACCTCAGTTCAATCCCTAGCAGCCACGTAAAAGCCAGTATGGTGAGAATCAACTGTAGTCAAAGCTGTAGGAAAACAAAGAAAGGAGGGTCTTTGGGGCTTGCTGACCAGCTAGGCTAGTTGATCAGTGAGCACCAGGTTCAGTGAAGAGAAAATGCCCATGCTGACCTCTTGGCTCCCATGTGTACACACCTACACATTTAAATGCACATACATTTAAATAAGTAAATAAGTGTAAGAAAAACAAGAAGATCTGGCAAGATGGTTCAGCAGTAAAAGTATTTGCTGCCACCACAGATTGCCAGAGATAGACCCCCAAACCCACATGGTAAAAGGCGAGAACCAGTTACATCATGTTGTCCTGTGACCTCCACACCTGTGCTTCCATGTGTTTTCTCTGTCTCTCTCTCTCCCCCCTCTCTCTCACTCTCTCATGCGCACGCTCTCTATCTCCTTGCTCTCCCACATTAAATAAAAATAAATAAATGTATTTTGCAAAGGCAAGAATAGATGGTATTCTTATCCTTTTCCAGTCAATTTAGTTTCCTCCTCTTTGCCTTTCAAAATTTACAATTCTGAGATATTTTGAGCTTTAATTTCTTTCTTTTTTTGGTTTTTTGTTTTTTTGGTTTTTTGTTTTTTGTTTTTGTTTTTTGAGACAGGGTTTCTCTGTGTAGCTTTGGAGCCTATCCTGGCACTCACTCTGGAGTCTGGAGACCAGGCTGGCCTCGAACTCACAGAGATCCACCTGCCTCTGCCTCCCGAGTGCTGGGATTAAAGGCGTGTGCCACCAATGCCCGGAGAGCTTTAATTTCTTAACCCTGACGTAAAACCAAACTCAACATTACTTCAGTATTTATTTAACAGAAAACTTGGGTGTTTAGAGAAAATGAACTCTTTAATAATATAGACAATGTATTTATAATCTGATAACAAGATATGCCAGTCCTGCCTGTGTTTGAAATGACTACTTTCAAAAAGAGTCAGGGTTGAAGTCAAAGCAGACTTTACCTGTTTGAGTGTGACCTGTTTGGTTTCTTCAAGAGGTGCAATATTTTATGAACACATTCCATTTACCTGGAATCCCTTTTTAGGTAGCGTTCTTAATAACCTTGAGAAACTCAAAAGTTCTGCTTCTAGAGATTTTTTTTTTTTTTTTTTTTGCTGTTTTTTTGACTTACACCAGACAAATTCATGCAGGTAAGACTAAGAAATTGTATCAGTTGATAGAATAAATTTTGTATGATTTTAACAATGCTTGACAGATTCATCAAATGCTCCTTTATTTTTAGAAATTGAGGATTTTAAGATGATATTGCTTAAGAACATTTTGGAATGATCTTTTATATTTGAAACCCAAGTAAAAGCAATGTCATTTTTATTTTATATAGTATGTTTTCTAAAGGAATTTTCTTAACTATTGTGCTTCTGTGATCCACCTTAAGGATTTTCTCCAAATTTTATTAGTGAAAAAAAAGTATTAAATATAAAGGTTTACTTAAACTAATATTAGCACCAAATTGGAAAAGTATCATTCTGTAGGCAATTATTTAAAATGTTCTGTCAGGGGCTGGAGAGATGGCTCAGCAGTTAAGAGCACTTGCTGCTCTTCCAGAGGACCCAAGTTTGATTCCCAGCACCCACATGGTAGTTCACAGTTGTGTGTAATTCCTAGGGATCCAATGCCATTTTCTGATATCTACATGCTCCTGCATGCACATAACATATTTACATACAATGAGGCACACACATAAAATATTTTTTTAAAGAACACTCTAAGAGTAGCTATAAATATTCCACCAATTTTTAATTCCTGGCTCAGATTTTGACCAGTTAGTAAGCTACTTCTGTGTTCTGCACAGTAATATACTAGATAGAGATCAGAAGAGAGCATGTATATCCCAAAGCACCCAATTTATACTCAAGACTACCTAGTCAGGTACAAGGATCTAGTCTGTCACTTTAATAATCCATTTAATAGTAAGTCAAGCCTGATATCCCAGTATGTTGAGTAATTGGGGAAGGGCATTGTCATGAAAAATCAGATACAAAGCATTAAGGGATTTATAAAGCTTACAAGCTTTCATATTAGAAATTGAACTATGTTGTAGAAAACTTGCTGTTCTGAAGACTGACTTAAAGACCGTTCCAGGATGCTTAGTAGTTCTTGTGCCTACAACTAAATCCCCCCAGTTTCTTTTTATAGCTAGAGGAAGCATGCATCACTCAAATAGTAAATGCATCTAGACAATGGTAAAAATAAATAGGATGTAACAAGGAATGGAGCTGCTTGTCACAATACCTGTTCCTCATCCTTTTAAGAGCATGATTACATCTGTAACATACTATATTTAAAAAGAATTGCTAGGACTGCCAACCTAACAAAGGTTATGTAGAAGTGCATGTTTCCTTAAAAGGGGATCTGGGAGAAGAGTGAATGCCTGTAATCCAAGCATTACTGGGTTGAAGACAGGAGGATCAGAAGTTCCTAAAGGTGGCACACGCCTTTAGTCCCAGCACTCTGGAGGCAGAGGCAGGTGGATCTCTGAGTTCAAGACCAGCCTGGTCTACAAGAGCTTGTTCCAGGGCAGGCTCCAAAGCCACAGAGAAACCCTGTCTCAAAAAACAAAAACAAGTTCAGAGTTGTGCTTGGCTACAAGGAGAATCCAGTCAGCCTGGCCTACTGGAGACTGTCTCAGAAACAAACGAGAAAGATTGAGGCACATTCCTTACTCTACTCTTCTCTCCCCTATTCTTTTCCTTTTTCCTTTAATCATCAGATTTTAAATAATTTTTCGAAACATGCTTTGCAAATCATTTAACATGAAGCATAATTAACACTTTTCTTAAAAAATACACCTTTTGCCGGCACTTGGGAGGCAGAGGCAGGAGACCAGTCTGGCCTGGTCTTTGTAGAAGTTCTAGGACACACACAAGTATGCATGCATGCATGCATGCATGCATGCATGCGCTCACACATGCCAAGTATGGTGGCACTCACCTGAAATCCCAGCACTTTAGTGGCTAGGGGCAAAAGAATAATGAGTTTGAGGCAGCCTAGGCTACATAGCAAGATCCTGTTTCAAAAAGAAGAAAGTATGCCTGTTAAGGGAAAAGCAAATGTCTAATGAGTTTTCTAAATAAAGCATGTAAATATGAATAGAACAGAGAATGAGTGTAAAGAACTATTTACCTAAGTACTGTCAGTATGTAATAGAAACTTTAGTTTTGGGCCAGGGAACAGTACATTCTTGTACCCTCTTTTAAATACTGCTGATTCAACCAACTTCTGAAGGCATTGGTGTAAAGATTTCACTAGACCCAAGATAAATGATAAATGGGTGTTTATTGGGGAACAATTACACAGAAAAATACAAAGAACTACGGAAGCGATTCTCTGCCCTTCCTAGCTGATCGGCTGACCCAAGAGAAAAGACCTGCACAAGCAAGACCATGCCTTAGGCCTTAAGCTTCCCTCTTTCTGCTTCTGTCCACCTGAAGCCACGCCCAAATGGGTGTGGCCACCATTAGATGCAAGACCACTACAAACTTCTTGGGTGTTTCTCTATTACCTTGCCATACCTTGAAAAAAATAAAATTTCCTTTCAGACACTACCTTTACAACCTTGAAAGATGTAATTTTTTTAAAATTTCGCTTTTCATTAGTAATAAGTATACTAACATAGGAACCAGAGATTAAAACTGGTAAGTGCTTTTCAATAAAAATTGAAAATCAACAGAATGCAGAGTTATAGGATATTTCTACTGTGTATAGCCAAGCGTTTATATTCCTACCTGAGTCTTAAGAATAAGCTTTTTATACAAACTCAAATTATAGAGCTTCCAGTTTCTATAAATAAACAATGTATCTTTCTAAGACTAGTCTAATCTATGGATAACATTTAGTAGTAAAATTATTATGAATCATGAATTTGAGTATCATTTCTTTTATGATAATTTTATGATAATTATAGACCAGTTCTATAATTCCTGATTCTCCTGCCTCAGCCCTCCCAAGTCCTAGGATTGAGCTGCTATGTTTTATAAACTTAATTGTCTTTCATTTACATTTGTACCAAAGCTGCCATCTTGTTTTTAAATTGTCAGTGCTCAAAACAGTTTGTCGATACTGAGTTTGCTACTTCTTTTCTCTGTTACCTTTCAATGAAATTTTATGATTTGGATAAGGAAGAACATGTTTTTTCCCCAAAAATGTACATGTCTGGAAGTTTTTGCTTCTTTGGCAAACCCTTTTATGAGCTGGAAGAAGTTCATATTCAAGAACAGTATGGTTGTAGAGCACTTGCCTATCATATGCGAGGACCTGTGTTAGTATGTATATTAATATATGATGATATTAATATGATATTTCTGTTTCCATTTTACATTTCCATTCAATTATATTTTCCTTTTTTTTTTTTTTTTTTTTTTTCCGAGACAGGGTTTCTCTGTGTAGCTTTGGAGCCTATCCTGGAACTCGCTCTGTAGACCCGGCTGGCCTCGAACTCACAGAGATCCACCTGCCTCAGCCTCTCGAGTGCTGGGATTAAAGGTGTGCACTACCAACACCCGGCTTATATTTTCCTTTTCTATGAGCTCACTCCCATCATCTATAACTATTTTAAGTGTCTCCAGATGACTAGAAGAAGTAACTATGGAGAAGATAGTAACTTAGAAAGAATATATTATATACAATTGACATTACTAGCAAATAAAATTATCTATACAAAGGAAAATTTTTTGTAATCATTAGATAGCATTAAGCAAGAAAAAACCAGACTCTTTAATGAAGAGCTTATAGTACTAATAGGTGCAGCAAATATATGTACATAAAACAATAATTTCACTTCTTCTGAATAATCTATGAGTTAGTCTACAGCCCCGCCCCCCCAAAAGCCTGAGTAAAGACAACTAAATGCATACTGAATAAAGACATGTTCTAAGGGATAAGGATGTAATCAATGAACATAATTCTCTAAATGTGCTGATAGATTGACAGGAAAATGGATGAAATGGCATTACTGTTTTGAGTGGAGCAAAGCATATGACTGACAGGTTTGTTTGTTGATGTGTTATCCTAGGAAGCAGTGACTGATAGCGATTAAGTGTTGCATCCCCTAAAAAAACAAAGAAGGATTTAATATTTTGGGGTCTTTTTTTGTTGTATTTCCTACCTAGGTATATATTTTTACTAAAGACCTTCATGGTAAATGTTTTTAGAATGAATGCATCACCTTATAAAATACATACTTTTAAATTGCAAAGGTAGTTACAGAAATTAAACTGGACAACCCATCTGAAAACACTTTTTAAAAATACACGAAACCATTAACACATAATAATTAACTTTGGTATGAGCAATGAATGACTTTTTAGTTTAAATTATTCTACGGTAATTTTATTTATACAATGAGAAGTTAAAAGTTTTGTGGGTGGCTTTTGTTGTTGTTGTTTTCTTTTTGTTTGCTAATTTGTTTTTATTCTTTTTTTAAAGACCCTGGTAAGATAGCCATTCTTTGCTTGAAATATCTGACCAATTGACTCCATTCCTAACTTCAACTAGACAGCAGATTTTTACTACTAGAAATTGTTTAACCTTGGAAATGTGTGAGGAAGCACAGGGTAATCTTGTTAGATCTTTTTAGGCAACAATTTTCTGTCCCATAAAATTAGGTAATCAGATTAATCTGTAATGTCTGTTATGTGGCTTCAAATATGAATATTTTTGTCATGAGAGAAAGCTTCACAGTGACTTCCCTTTCTCTAAAACTTAAATTCAGCAGATGGTTAATTAAATAATATTTGTGACTTCAGAAAGATGTTTCATGGAATCATTAGGACAGGACCTGGCATGTTTGATCCATTTCTTAGCTCTTAAATGTTGAACTCTCTTGGGTGGAGCATTGGGAGGAAGAAGAGGATTTGTGCCAGTAAACAAAATGACCTTATTACTGTCTGGTTGCTTACATAGAACATCTATCTGCTGAACCCACTGATTTGGAATGATAAAAGTTCATGAGAGGAGAATTGATTTGAAAAAAATAATCAGCATGTTCTTTACTATTCCATTAGGAAAATAAAAATAAGACTAGATTTATTCAGCGATTTCCAGCTTTTAAGAGTGTTTGCTTTTACAAATAAAATATAGAACCTGTATCTGAACATATTGCCTAGCATATGTACATATTTCTGGTACTATATAAGAAAATATTCACCTAGCACACCTGTTTTTAACCTTTCTCTAACTTTTTAATTTATCCAAGTTTTGCATATGCATAAATTTAAATGGTAGTTAGTAGAAGCTTACCATAAGAAAAAAAAAATCAGAAGCAAGTCCATTCCATTCATTGGTCCATTTCTTGTGATACTTGCTTCATGTTCTTAATAATTAGGTGGTTATTTTTTATCTTTCAGTGTGGAATAGCTTCTTTTGGCTTTCTTATAAATGACAAGACAAACATGTCTTTGTTTTTTTTGAAATGGGGTCTCACTGTGTTGCTCTGGCTGTCCTGGAACTTGCTCTGTAGACCACGCTGGCCTGGAACTCACAGAGATCTACCTGCTTCTGCCTCCCGAGTGCTGGGATTAAAGGCATACGCCACCAACACCTAGCTCCATGTTTTCTAATTTTGTTTACTCTCTTTTTTTTTTCCGTTTTCTCTGTAGAAAAAAAAAATAGATCAGGGGTCAATAATTTAGTGAATGAATCAAGTTGAAAGAAATTTCCCTTTAGCCTCTCACCTCTGGTTATAAACTGTTTAATCTTAGAATATTGGAGATGGTGTTCCTCTGATAGCCATTGTTGATTATAGCTAGATTTATTCCACTTCCTGGATATTTTGTATACAGCCTGTTTTATTGTTACTAATGATCAATTTTGTTGGGTGAGAACTTTAGCTGTTTTGTTCTGTGATGCTGGCAATCAAGTAGGCTCTTGTTCTTACCACTTAGCTATATCCTCAAACCTTGTTTTGTTTTGCCTTCAGGAGGCTTGTGAAATCTTTTCAATGTCCACAAAAATACAGAATTCCATCTTGAGAGATGTGCAGAATTCCATCTTGAGAGATGTAGAGGAGGCAGAATCAGCAAGACTTGGGGTATGAGGTAGAGTAAAGGGTTAAGAAGACTCTGGGTTTCTTGTTTATTGACCAAGATTGCTTTTATCCAAGATAAGGATCAGAGGATTAGTGGAGCCCTTTATTATACTAAGCAGGGGAGGAGAAATAATGTGTTTGGTTATAAATATGCTAAGTTTGAAGGACCATCTGAATATTGTAGTGAAAGTTCCCAAAAGAGTTGAAAATGTGAGTTTGAGGCTCAGAAGAAAGCAATCTCATATTAGAATCCAGACCATATAGCAGCCTTACAGCTAATTTAAATTGGGCAATTAATAGGAATGCCAAGACAGCACAGAATGGAAAGAAGTCTAAATGTAGAACTCTGGCACATATATTGGAGATTACACTAAGAAGACAGAGGAGAGCTTTTACATAGTAACTGTTCCACTTGGGGTTATTTAATGCTTGAGATCCCTGAATTGCAAGAGGTAACTATGTTCATTGTGTATAATTAATATTAAGTGTCAGTATTGCTCTAGAAGATCCTTAAGGACAAAACATAATATATAAGTATAAAAATAAAATTTATTTGAGCTCTTACTCTTTAGAAGACATATTGAAATGGCCGGCAGGTACAGCATTCATGAAAACAAAATGATCAGTAGGATAGAGTAAGTTGGGGTGTTTGAAGAAACTGCAACCTATGAAGTAAAACATCACTGCCTAGTTGCCACGCCCCATCTCCTTGCATTATTTTCACAATGTGAGATTTTCTTCAGAACAAGGTTGCAGTGTTTTCCTTTCATTTTCCCTTTCCATCTTGTTCCGTACTCTTTATTATTGACAAGAGATTATTGTCAAGGGTAAAGTTTATTTGAAAATTTGTATTTAAATTTTATTAAGTGGTCTCATAAAATTATTTTCTTGGAAAAGATTGTTCCAGTTGCCCTGTACAATAGATCAGTAGCATCTTCTTATACTTGGTAGAGTGCCCTATGACTTCTTAACAAAGTACTCAACATTTTCTATCTAGAAACAATTTTTGAGATTTGGAATACTGGAAATGGCTACCTCTTGGAGGACTGTAAAGTTAAAAAAAATCCAGTAGCATGTGGTCTTGATCGAGGTTCATATTTGAGCTCCTACTGGGCCACGTTCAGGACAGTTCCCTTGGTGCTATGAAGGGTACCAAGATAGAGTACATTGGGAAAGCCAGACAAATTAAAAGAAAAAGTAAGGAACTGGATATTAAGCCAAAATAAAGGTATAATGTCAGGTCATGTGTGGTGGTTTGAATGAGAATGGCTCTCATAGGCTCATATATGTTTGCATACTTGGTCCCCAGTTGGTGGAGTTGTCTGGGAAGGAATAACAGGCATGGCCTCTCTTTCTCTCTGGCCTCAGTGTGCTCTTTGCCTCCTTTTTGGACTGAATGTGAGTGTTAAGATGTTCCTGCCACCATGCCTTTGCTTTGCCATCATGGATTCTAACCCTCAAAAACGGTAAGAGCATTTGAATACTTCATTTTGTAAGGCGCCTTGGTCGTGGTGTTTTATCACAGCAATAGAAAAGTAAAACAAGTGAAGCACAGTAGAGAATGGTTGATTCTTATGACACCACTGGGGGAAATTGAAAGGGAAGAGTATCATTTTACCTGAGTTATCAGCATGGGAAGGATTTGATTAGCAGAAATAGGCTAGGAATAACTTCCCCTGGTGTCAAAAAGGTTCGTGAAGCAAAGTTGGAAATCCTTTTGACCAATATTATAGTTCGTGTCTGAGTAAGATTGTTGAGGCTGGTAAGAAAACTATGGATACTCTCTATTGAATAACTGAGCCAAAGGTATCACTATTACTGTTATTATTGCTTTTTAAAGACAGGGTTTCTCTGTGTAGCCCTGGCTGTCTTGGAACTCACTCTGTAGAAGAGTCTGGGCTCAAACTTAGAGATCCACCTGCTTCTGCCTCCCAAATGCTGGGATTAAAGGCAGGTGCCACCACAACCTGGCCCCAAATTGCTTTTTTTTTTTTTTAATGTGATGTGGGAAGACCCACCTTTTTGATTTATTAATTTTTATTTTATATGCATTGGTGTTTTGCTTTTGGCGTCAGGTCCTCTGGAACTGGAATTACAGACAGTTGTGAGCTGCCATGTGGGTGCTGGGAATTAAACCCATGTCCTCTGAAAGAGTAGTCAGTACTTTTAACCACTGAGCCATCTCTCCAGACCCACAAATTACTTTTAGTACTTAGCAACTTAAGTTTATTTACTGATGTTTCTTTCACATATGATGCATGCAGGGGAGCTTATTTATTAAATTTGAAAGCCTGTTGATCAGTTCCCTGGCCCAGAGTACCAATAATTGTGTCTGAGTGGATAAATCCATATTTGTCTCCAAAATTCCAAAGCACTTGTTTCCTGTGGGTTTCATCCATACCCCCAAACTCACCCCCACCCAGAATGTAAGAACATTGAGATGCATGCAGAGAAACAAATTTAGTCTTTATTAATGTTTGTTCTGTAGGGTAATTTTTGTGTAGCATTGTCTCTATTTCAATGTTTGGCTCTTCTTACTAAGAAAACAGTCTGCTAAAGTATGTCCAGTTTAATGTGTCTGCCATTGGTTGTGCTTCTCACATTGCTGCTGAGAATAGGAGTTTTGTTGTTGCTGCTGCTGGAGTAGGTTTTGTTTGCTTAACCATGGTTATGCCTCTGCACTATCTAAAAGCTCCCTTGTTGCCTACACAGCAGTTCAAGTTGTGCAGTGTGGTGTGCAGTGATCCCGCCACCAGCACATCTCCAGTCTTGTCATTTAAATTTACAAGCTGTCATTGTTGTCATAGCTTGTAGTCAAAAGTTTTTAACTTTTTGCTCAGTTTTGCAGGTCTACCTACGTAGAACTCTAAGCACAAGCATAAATTAATTGATGCTCATCATTGTGCCCCAAAGTTGACCTCTAGGAAGTGTCCTCCTTTCAAGCACAGTAAAGTGCCTCCTTCCATACCTTCCATTCCTGAGGGTTGTTGTCTAGGAATCAATGAGGTTTTTCTGGCTTGAAGAATGGGGCATGAGGTGGTCAGTCCAGTTGATCCACCTATGATGTGTCTTTATTTCACTCCATCCCAGTTGTCCCCACTGGAGATTCATTTGCATCCTCACATATCTTCCAGGCAGTTGGCAAATTGTAAATGTTTCTCCTGAAGACAAAATCAGTCTCTAGCTGCAAGTTCCTCCTCTAGCTGCCCACCCTGTTGCTGCCCAGGGTTTTATTCAGCGTTTTTCTCTGAGGACATTACTGGGGGAATTTCTTAGAGGTCCATTGTTTGAATAGTCTATGTCTTGAACTAATAAATACTACTCTCTTCATTTGTAATATTATTCAAAACTTTAGAAAATGTGATTCAACGTTTTATTTAAAAATTCTGTTTTTTTTTTTTTCCAACAAAGAAATTTAGGTCATTTTGATATTTAGTAGCCCATGGTGGTAGCATATGTCTTTAATCCTAGCACTAGGGAGGGGGATCTCTGAGTTCAGCCTGGTCTACAGAGCAAGTTCCATGATAGCCAGGGATACACAGAGAAACCCTGTCTCAAAAAACTAAATAAAATAAAATTTTAAAAAGTTAGCTGGGTGTTGGTGGCGCACGCCTTTAATCCCAGCACTTGGGAGGCAGAGGCAGGCAGATCTCTGAGAGTTCGAGGCCAGCCTGGTCTACAGAGCGAGTTCCAGGATAGGCTCCAAAGCTACACAGAGAAACCCTGTCTCGAAAAACCAAAAAAAAAAAAAAAAAAAAAAAAAAAAGTTCTTATTTGTTTTTTGAGACAGGGTTTCTCTGTGTAGCTTTGTAGACCCAGCTGGCCTCTAACTGACAGAGATCCTCCTGCCTCTACCTCCCGAGTGCTGAGTTTTAAAGTTGTGTGCCTGCCACCACTGCCCAGCTAAAAGATAAGTTCTTTGTCACTTAGTATTTACACCTACTGACTTCTAGCCAGTCCTGTATATATAGTGCAGTGGATAAGACTTGCTGCCAAGCCTGATGACCTGAGGTGGATCTCCAGGACCCACATGGTAGAAGGAAAGAACACACTCCTACAGATTGTCTTCTGACTTCCATATGTGAGTTGTGACACACAGGCCCCCTCTTACCATTACACACACAAACTAAATAAATAAATAAAATTTAATGTGTTTATTTTGTGTGTGTATATGCTTTCGTATACTATGGAACATTTGGAAGGGTCAGACAACATCTTGAAAAGCGTCAAGCTTGATAGAGAGTATCTTTACCAACGTGCTGGCCTTTATCACATTATTTCAATAGTATGTGCTGTGCTCTGATTTGCAACTGTTGATGCTGATCTGCATCACTGGCTAAGAAAGTGTCTGTTGGGTCTCTCTACTCTAAATGGACCGCTCTTGTCCTCTCAATGTACTGCAACCTTCAAAAGGAAATCACTGTTTACAGACCGCATTTATATTTGAGGGATTGTAGATATTCTATTATCTTGAGATCAGAGAATCCACATACACTATTCTTAATTGTTCTGTATTTTCTTCCCATTTATGTGTTTGTCAGTGTGACCTCATGAGTAATTATGTCATACTCTGACATAATTTTTTGTTGATCAAATTGTCTATTGGGGCCATTTAAGGCTCTTTTGATTAGTTCCCGTGCCCCACTGCACATATTTCACTATGGCAGACTCTGGTTGGTTTTGATTTTTAGAGCATTTCCTTACTTTCTGTACTCTGATACTCAGAGATAATCTTAAGAATGTCTTGCCTCAGTACATTTCCATCAAAATATTTCAAATATTTTCTGTTTGCTTTGTGCTTCTCCAGCTCTCCTGAATGTCTTGGTTTTTGATTGAAGAGACAGTTGTGCTTATCTTTTGGAAACCAAGACTCCTATGAGATGATTAAACTAACTCGTTATATTATTTACCTGACATTTGTCATTTATACACAAAACAAATACTTCAGGTCCTTACATTCCTCACTTACCTGTGTGGAAGCACCTACCATTTGGTAGGCAGTGTGCTGGATGTTCAGTGGGTAGTTCCCAGTCTAGTGAGGACACAGTCATCCTTCAGGCATAAGTGCTGAGGTAGAGGTTAGCTTGCTATGCATTAGAAGAAGGACAACTTCTTGATATTTGAAGGATGATATTAATCAGCCAAATAACATAGAGAACACTAAATAAGGCAGGGCGGTAATGGGCTGCTGGAATAAAACATGCAGCTTATAACAAAGAATATGGCACTTTGGAGGTACAACAAAGAGTTCATTGCAACTGGAGTGTAAAATGAGGTGAGAGGTGAGCATCAGCATAGAAACCAACATGAAAGGCCAAACACCTTTGTGTCTGTATTAGTAATTTTTCAGGCACTGTTGGGGGGTTTTAAAGCATAAGAGCAACCACTTTTGTTAGCATTGTAGACAGTGAATTAAAGCAGCTAAGCAACCAGATGAGGAATCCATTCCAGTAGTGTAAGAGATCAGGGGAGTGGTCACAATGATGAAATAGAATGTAGGAATTGAAGGAGGTGAAAAGGAAGTAGACTGAACAAACCTTATCAACAGATGAGTGTGAGGCGGAGAGGACTGGTGACCAGTGAAACGGTGACTAACAAATAGATCTCACCTATACAAACCTGACAAGTAAGGTACTTTCGAAAGTAACTTCATCAAATCTAGCAATGGTTTATTGACGAAATAGTACATGTGAATATCAAATACTGAATAATTCCAGGATATCATATGCTCAAGTTCTCAAAAACAGAACTAAAGAAACTAGCACTAAATGTACAGAATTTTTTTCCAAATAAGATATGTTCTCTGCTGGCACAGATAGTATAATTATTGTACAACAGCCCAACTTTATCTATTTTGCCAGTGCCTCTGAAAAAAAATATTTTCTTGCATTTCCTGGCAGTGATAAGCTGGTGGTTTCTATTACCACTGGCAGAAATAATGATGTTATGATACATTGGCATGCAAATAGCTCTAAGTTTAGTACTTGGAAAGATCACAAATGTTTTGGCTTTGGTTATATGTTAGTCTGTACAAACACGTTGACTTACTAATGTCACTATAATATTGTACTTATTTTCTGTGTTAATGATAAGTATACCTTAAAGGGTTCTAGTGACTAGAATATACTCTAGCTTCTGATTGAATCTGGTCATTCTTAGGAAATATCTCAGCATTTCTTTAAAGCTGCAAATGCTAGCCCATTTTGTAGATAAGAATATTAAAATAGCCAAACCCTAGGGTTTTTTGTTGTTGTTTGTTTGTTTGTTTGTTTTCAGTAGTTAATCTGGTAGTATTTAAATGTACTTTGAAAATTAACCTCCATTAATTAAATATCTTTTTTTTGTGGTAGGGCCTACCTTCTGTTTTCCTGGAAAAGATGGAATTACATCATTTGAACCTAAAAAAAAAAAAAAAATATTGAAATAGCAACTTAGATGTATTGCCTCAAACCTCCCAGTCTGATAATGTATGTCTTTCATATTCATGCTATTTCAAAGTGATTCAGCTTTAAAAAGCACATGGTCATGTTAGATGAGAAGTTTATATAATCTCTTGTTCCTGAGACACAGTATTGTTACTTTTGTAAAACAGAAGATAAAGAACTTGGAAACTATCCAAGTTTAAAGTGAATTTGATTCTAAGAAAGCAATCATCAGGGCTGTTGATATCCACTGAGATATAAAACAAAGTAGGAAACATGTTCTTTCACACCTTGCCTTGATCAGTATCAGTGAAAACTCTTTGCCTACTGTTGTTTTGTTAAAAGTTCCTATCAGTAATAAGCAGAAGAAATTCCTGGATTGGCTGTGTAAGTGGTTCCCTATGTCTTAATACTGAACTCAGTGTGACACAGCTTCAGAATAGCTATTTTAACTGTGGTGAAAGACCCCCTGAGGCTCAGGCCCCCAGGATCTCTGCCCAGGACCAGTGCGACCCCAATCACCAGGCGGAGGGAAAAACTTGATGCAAAAAGCAAGAGGTTTTATTGCAGTTGTTTAATGAGCTAACCCCATGTTAGCTCTGACCTTTCATCCATTCACCATGGCAGATGGCTGGGAAAGACACCAAGAAACCACAGCATAGAGATCTTATAGGGCAGCGTAAGGGGAGTGTCTAGGGGTACCTACAGGCTCAGGATTGGTGTGCCTCCAGGCTTGGAGGCATACCTGGTTGTTATGGCCCATAGGCCCTCCCAGGGCAATTGTTATGTTCTTTGAGTCATTGCTGTGCACTTGTCCGTAAAGCACACCCAGAGCTGTAAAGCATAGCGCCACTAGCTAACTTCTGATTGGTTCCTTGCCACAACGAGGCAGGCATCTGACCTCCTAGTAACCAAGGCACGATCAGGCAAGCACGTGTTAGGCTGTTATGGCTGCCGAAATGGGGAGCCGGTCCCTTCAGTGGAAGTTCACTGAATGTATAGACTTTGAGTCTGGTTAATTTCATTGTCTGATGTTTTTATTTCCAAGGTTTTTTTTTTTTGCGATAAAGTTAATTAAAAGTGTAAGAAGAATAAGGAAATGATTAGTTGGTATCTAAAATGTAGTAAATGTTCTAAATAATCTATTCAAACCATTAAGCGTAAATCATTCTTTTCATTTCTAATTTTAATTTTTTCTTTTTTTTATTTGAATTAGAAACAAGATTGTTTTACATGTCAATGCCAGTTCTCTCTCCCCTCCTCCCCTACAACCCTCCCCCCCAATTAAAGCCCTACCTATCATATATCCTTTCTGCTCCCCCTGAGGGGTGAGGCCATCCATAGGGTGTCATCAAAGTCTATCATGTCCTTTGGGATAGGGCCTAGGCCCACCCCCGTGTGTCTTGGCTCAGGGAGTATTCCTCTATGTGGAATGGGCTCCCAAAGTCCACACTATACTAGGAATAAGTACTGAACTACTACAGAAGGTCCCATAGATTCCCGAGGTTTCCTCACTGAAAGCCACGTTCCTGGGGTCTGGATCAGTCCCATACTGGTATCCCAGCTATCAGTCTTGGGACCAAGAGCTCCCTGATGTTCAGGTCAGCTGTTTCTGTGGGTTTCACCAGCCTGGTCTGGACCCCTTTGCTCATCACTCGTCCTTCTCTGCAACTGGTTTCTAGTTCAGTTCAGTGAGTAGTTGTGGGAGTCTGCTTCTACTTCCACCAGCTGCTAGATGAGGGCTATCAGGTGGCATATAAGTCAGTCATCAATCTCATTATCAGGGGAGGGCATTTAAAGTAGCCTCTCCTCTGTTGCTTAGATAGTTAGCTGGTGTCATCTTTGTAGATCTCCAGACATTTCCCTAGTGCCTGATTTCTGTGTAACCCTATAATGTCTCCCTCTATTATGGTATCTTCATTCTTGTTTTCTTCCCCCGACTCAACCTTTCTGCTTGAACATGTCTTCCTCACCCTTCCTCTTCTCCCTTTCTCATTCTTCTAGCTCCCTCCCCACTCTTCCCATGCTCCCAATTTGCTCAGGAGATCTTGACCCTTTCCCCTTCTCCAGAGGACCATATATGTCTCTCTTAGGGGCCTCCTTGTTTACTAGCTTCTCTGGCAGTGTGGATTGTGGGCTGGTAATCCTTTACTCTATGTCTAAAATCCACATATGAGTGAGTGCATACCATTTTTGTCTTTTTGTGACTGGGTTACCTCGCTCAGATTGGTTTCTTCTAGTTCCATCCATTTTCCTGCAAATTTCAAGATTCCATTGTTTTTTTTTTTTTGTTTTTTTTTTTTGTTTTTTTTCTGAAGTAGTACTCCATTGTGTAAATGTACCACATTTTCTCTATCCATTCTTTGGTTGAGGGGCATCTAGGCTGCTTCCAGTTTCTGGCTATTACAAATAGTGCTGCTATGAACATTGTTGAACAGATGTCCTCATTGTATGAATGTGCTTCTTTTGGGTATATGCCTAAGAATGGAATTGCTGGATCTTGTGGTAGGCTGATTCCCATTTTCTTGAGGAGTCGCCATACTGATTTCCAAAGTGGCTGTACAAGTTGGCACTCCCACCAGCAGTGGTGGAGTGTTCCCCTTTCTCCACATCCTCTCCAATATAAACTGTCATTGGTGTTTTTGATTTTAGCCATTCTGACAGGAGTAAGATGGTATGTCAGAGTTGTTTTGATTTGCATTTCCCTGATGGCTAAGGATGTTGAACATTTTGTTTTGTGTCTTTCAGCCATTTTAGATTCCTCTATTGAGAACTGTCTATTTATATCTGTACCCCACTTTTTAATTGGATTGTTTGGTGTTTTGGAGACTAGCTTCTTGAGTTCTTTGTATATTTTAGAGATCAGCCCTCTGTCAGATGTGGGGTTGTATATTTTAGAGATCAGCCCTCTGTCAGATGTGGGGTTGATGAATATCTTTTCCCAGTCTGTGGGCTACTGTTTTTTCTTGCTGACTGTCTCCTTTGCCTTACAGAAGCGTCTCAGTTTCAGGAGGTCCCATTTATCAATTGTTAATCTCAGTGTCTGTGCTACTGGTGTAATGTTCAGGAAGCGGTCTCCTGTAAGTGTAAATCATTTTACATTAAAACTAGCCTTGAGTACAAGCTCCTGGCCAACTGTCCCAGTTCATTTTGGCTGCCATAACAAGGTACTGTAGACCCAGTAGCTTATAAGCAGCATAAATTTATTTCTCACAGTTTTGGAGGTTGGAAAGTCTAAAATGAAGGTACCATGAGATTCAGTATCAGTTGAGGGCCTCTTTCCTGGCTCATGGATGGTGCTTTCTCACTGTCCTCACAGTATGGAAGGTAGCCATCCAGGTCTCTGTTGCTAGGACACAATCTCATATATGAGGGCTCTGCCTTCATGACTTATTTCCCAGCCTCACTTCCTAATGCTACCACTTCTGTGATTAAGTTCCAATATGTAAATTTTAGGGAGTAAAAATTATTCACCCCATAGTATCAGCTGTTTTTGTTGTTGTTGTTTTTTTAACTACCATTGTAAGCTACTTAGGCATTACTAGTCTGTGTAATCTATTTTGATTTTTATATACCAGAAGTACAGGCTCCTAAACATTTTTAGTAGGACATGAAGATAACACTAACCATGCTTCATATTTTCAGATAGATTTTAAGAAATGTCTTTTTGGTCAAGCTCAAGTTTGATACTAAGGTGTAACTCTATAATGTGGTTGCAATCCAATGAAATCTAACAACCACCAAAAATAAAAATAATTATTTCTTTCATACATTTACCAAGTAGTATCATTAAATTTGTCAAAATCAGCCTTTAATATCTAATTTAGAATGATGGATCCATTAAAAGGAAATTATACATAAGTTGTGCTCAGCTTTTAACATGGGTACTGGAGGTCCTTTACAGCAAGTACTTTGCCAACTCTATGGTTTCTAGAAGTAGACCTTTTGATGACTGTTGATAATGCAGGAGTACCATCTTGTGCTAGGAAAGTTTAGGGTGAGCCTGGAAGTAAAGAAATGCCCTTTCAGACTGACAGAAAGGTGGGAGCATAGTTATTAGAGGTAGGAGCCAGCCTGAAGTTCTAACTGACCAAATCTAGGGAAATTGGAGCCTCAGTGAACAGGTTATTGAGAAAATAGGAGCCACTGCCCAGCATTCCAGAGGTAGAGGCAGTTGGATCTCTGTGAGTTCTAGGCCAGCTTGGTCTACAGAGTTAGTTTCAGGACAGCCAGGGCTACACAGAGGGATCCTGTCTCCCAAAACAATAACAACAAAACAAAGAAAAAATAGGAATCTGTGATTTATTGATGATGCACAGATGACAGGTGTGCCAACAGATAGACAGGGAGGAAAGCCAGTACAATTCTAGTTGAATAGGGTAGTTAAAATGGTAAAGCTAGATGAATTACTAGTTTGCAACTATCACAATGATTGGTTTAGGCAAAAATTACCAGCAGAAGCTAAATAGAGGTAGGCAGGCTGGCATTTTGACAGAGAGCTGGATTTTTTCATAGTCTAATTTATCTTCCTACATATTGCTGCTCTGGTTACAGAGGCAAACAATAACAGAAAGTAATTGTTGTGTGTATGCACTGAGAAGTATTAAATGTCATTTGTATCGTATTCACATGTATATGGAATACATGACCTGAATTCTGTCATAATGAAATACCAGACAAACCCCAAGAAAATGATTCTGTTTCAGAGTGGCTATAGTCTTGAAAATGTCAGGCTCACAAAAGAGAAGGTTGGAGTAAGATAAAAAATAAAAAATAAAAAAAAAACTAGTATAGATAAAGAAAACTAAAAAAGCATGGAAACAAAATGTAAATGTGACCCACTTCTGTATCTTAAAATGGGAGTGAAAAAACAACATATAAAAGGCATAATTAGGCCGGGCATTGGTGGCTCATGCCTTTAATCCCAGCACTTGGGAGGCAGAGGCAGGTGGATCTCTGTGAGTTCGAGGCCAGCCTGGTCTCCAGAGCGAGTGCCAGGATAGGCTCCAAAGCTATACAGAGAAACCCTGTCTCAAAAAACCAAAAAAAAAAAAAAAAAAAAAAAAAGCATAATTATAGCAGCTGTCACTATTGAAATATGGATGGTAGACTACATTAAATTATTGCATTGATATTAAATTTTTCAAAGTTAGTCATTACACTGTGGTCGTGTTAGAGAATGCCCTATTGTTAGAAAATACACAATGAAGATATAAAGCGAAGAGATGGCTCAGTGGTTAAGAACACTGGCTGCTCTTCCAGGGGACCCCAGTTCAATTTCTATGACCTACATGGCAGCTCACAACTGTCTGTAACTCCAGTTCCAGGGGATTTGACAGCCTCAAATACAGACAAAAACATCAATGCACATAAAAAATAAAGAGAAAAGAGACATGTTTTTGAAGCTATTAAATGTGTGTGTAGAGAGTATGATAACAATATGTAGCATGACATTAACAGTTTGGGATTTGAATGTATTCTATATAGGAGTTCTCTACTTAAGTCTTAGAGCTTTCCTAATTCTTTAAAATTATTTCTAAATAAATTTTTTTTGGTATTTTTAGCCCTTTTAAAGGCACAAAACGATGTGGTAACTATGAAGATGCAGTCAGAGAGACTTTCAAAAGAATATGATCGACTCCTGAAAGAACACTCAGAACTTCAGGTTGGTGACGTGTATTTATAGATATAAAGTTTTTTGAAATAATAAATACTTAAACTATTTGAATTGTTTGCCCTTCACAAATTCAAATAATGTGCATAATCCTGGTTTTAGTGAATAACAAGAAAAGCCAGATTTCCCTGAAGGGTAAAGATTATTAGACCATTACAGCCATGTAAGATAGCTATAATATTGGGGAGGGGTAGGTGGATGGGGTGGGGGGTAGGTTGGGGTTGGGGGAGGAGGGATGGGGATGAGGGGAGGGAGAGGGAGAAGGGACTTACATGTGAAACAAGCTTGTTCCCTAACTTGAACTAATAAAAAATTTTTTTTAAAAAAGATAGCTATAATATAAAGAATTGCTAACGTGATAATTTAAAAATATTCCACTTAAGGTAAAGTTTTAAAGGAAAGAATTGAGCTATAAAATAGCATTAAAAAACTGGTTCTAAAAAAAATGTGTTTCACCATCTGGAATGTTTGCCATATTTGTGCCAATGTGAGGCCAAAATTTGAAGTTTCATATAGTATTACTCTAGTCTTTGTTTTCAGTGTCTTAGGGAAAGAACTGTGGTGATCAAATACCTAATTTATACCTCCAAAGTTGATTTAAAGATGGGGGGTGAAGAATCTTGGTTAAAGCAGCTCTCAAATCTCAAAGCCGTGGAATTCCTTTTTCTGTCTCTAATTTAGCAAGAGTCAGTTCCAAACATTCATCCATAATAGATATGCTTGTCATTTTTCTCTTCAGTTGTCAACCACCAAGCTGAATTTATTTCCCAACCACCCACAATTTGGGGGGTAGGGTGTCTCAGAAATCAAATCCAAGTCCTAGTGCATGATAGACAAGTGTTGGAGCCCTGAGCTAAAACCTAGTACACTTTGGGGAAGGTGTAGCAAGAACTAATAGAGAGGCAGCCTTGGCATGTGACAAATAGGCATCATACCCACATACTCTGGAATACTATATCAGTCTTCATAGTAGCTTTCTGATCCTAAGAGATGATGTCATCCATCTAAATGAAATTCACTGTCTTCATCTTAACACTGGAACAGTAATAATGGCTTGCTCCCTGGAATGTTGAGAAAACTAAGTAAAATGCAGGGTGCTTGGTATTGGTCCTGACTGATGTAAATACTCAAGAAACATAAATAGCTGTTAGCTAAGCATGGTGGCACACACCTTTAATTCCAGCATTTAGATCTGTCTCAAAGAAAAAAAGGGAGAGAGGAAAGAAGGAAGGACAGAGGGAGGAAAAGAGGAAGGAAGGAAGGAAGGAAGGAAGGAGAGAACGAACTATCATTGTCATCAGTATTCCTTTGTAGTTTTACTAAAAGACTGACTTAGTCCTAAAGAGCTGCTTCAGCCTTAAGTTACTCGGTCAAGAAGCAATCTAAAACGTACACAATTACCAATATGTAATCTAGTCTTAGGACACTAAAGGCTAAGTTTATGTGGTCTAGAGTAGATGTTTATTTGCATTTGTAGAGATCCTGAAATTGTTGACTTCCTCAGGGCATGACAAGAACTACTCCATGACATACTCAGCGTTCAGCATGGGAAGAGAAGTATTTTTGAGGCCTCTTGTCTAGGTAGATTTTATTCCTTCCTATTTGTGAGACCAGGGTCTTCTCAACCATCATGTTCTTTCCACACATTTTGAGAGGAAAAAGTTTCCAAGGTACCAGAAATATTTAGGCCCTTAAATGAAAAAAAGGGAATCAAAGAATATACCCTTAATCTTTTAGATCATTGTCCATAGCTTAATGTCTCAGCTATGGTGACAGTTAATGGTAACTTTTAACAGTTCAGTAAGGGTAACTCCTTAATCCTGAAGAATATATAACAGTTAAGATTTCCTCTAGTCTCCCACTTCCCCCAGAAAAACCACTTTCAGCTTGGAGCTTCTTTGTTCTTAGCAAAAAAAAAAAAATGTGGAAAGCTTTTATAGGTGTACTCGTCTAAGTTGTTGGACCTGCTTCTTTGGAAAAGAACCCTATTCTAGATAGACTAAGTCCCATGTAGTGCAGATTAGAACATTATTGGATAACACTTGTAAACCTTAACCTAAGGGGCTGGAGAGATGGCTCAGAGGTTAAGAGCACTGACTGCTCTTCCAGAGGTCATGAGTTCAATTCCCAGCAACCACATGGTGGCTCACAACCATCTGTTATGAGATCTATGCCCTCTTTTGGTGTGCAGACATACTTGGAAGCAGAATGTTGTATATATAATAAATAAATAAATAAATCTTTTTAAAAAAAGATTCAGCTGTCTTTAAAAAAAAAAAACCTTAACCTAATTAATATCTGTCTATATTCTGTTTATGGAATTCCAACATTTATTCAGTGTGCTCTGGATAAAGCACCTGGCTAATGGTCTTATATCAGATTTACTCCCTTGGCAACTTAGTAAGCTAAAATATTTTAGTATCTCTGTTTAGTGGGCAAAGATGTCAAGAGTCAAAATTTATGTGATTTGCTCCCAGGTTACTGAACTAGAAAGAGCATCTAAAGGTAAGCATCTGTGTCAGGAAATCTTTGTCCACAACCCCCATCCTTAACTGGGTTCTTCAGTCTGTGCTGGTCATCAATCTATGTATTCTTGGATCCGTTCTCTCTCTACCCATGCCCTGCCCCATGTAGAAATGTACAGTTCCAGAACCTTGCTTTCTGACTTCTGGGCAAATTTAGCTAGTGAGAGGCATTAATAGAAAACTGAAAACAGAGAAAGCCACCGATTTCTCCTATTTCTTTAGGTGTCATTCCCTTCCTGGCCTCCAGCCTTTCTCTCCCTGGTTCCAGTTCCAGTGGGTGGCTTCCATTGGCCTTTACCCAATCATCCACTCTCACCCCTCCAACCTAAGAGTGGTGGTGGTTTTCTGCTGTTGCTTTCTTTAGCTAAACCTTCCCACTGTTTTGTGTGCCTGCTGTCTCATCACCTATAAGTCTAACTTCTTGAAAGATCTGTTTAAAGGGTTGGATTGCTCCTATAACCCCTCTGAATCACTTGGCATTTCAGGTGACTTGGCTACCTGAGAGATGGGGTACCTTAATGAGCACCATGCCAGATCTACTTCAAGAAAGAACTTTTAATATTTTTAAATAGGAAAGTCTCTCTATAGCCATTGCCATGAGCTGGATGCTTAGTTGATTTGTTACATTTTTCCCCCTGCCCACCTACCTAGCCCTCATTGTCCACTATGAAAATCTAAGAAACATGCTGAAATTTAGATGCTATTTCAGGACCCGTCTTCTCACAAGTAACTCTTTAATATTCATAGTCTGAAAAAGTAAAAAAGAGTGGAAAACCATTCTGTAGTGTAAAGGTGAATTTAGCTGGGCGTTGGTGGCTCACGCCTTTAATCCCAGCACTCAGGAGGCAGAGGCAGGCGATCTCTGAGAGTTCAAGACCAGCCTGGTCTACAGAGTGAGTCCCAGGACAGGCTCCAAAACAATACAGAGAAACCCTGTCTCAAAAAGAAAACAAAAAACAAACAAACAAAAAAGGTGAATTTAGCTTGTCCTCATCAATTTTACGTCTATTGTCAAATCAGTGTTAGTAATTTATATACTAAGCATTCTTGGGAAAACTTGCATATTTTCTCACTTTTATATAATTGTGATAATTTGAATGAAACAAGTATAAACAATTGTTTAAACATTAAAGTGGTAGAAAAACTGGTTTCTTTTGTGTAATCAGATCTCATTTTGCAGCTTTTGAATACATTTGTGTTTCCCCAGCTGGGGCCCCTCCCAGTCAAAAACATTAAATAAATATTAGAAAATGTTCCCTTCAAAACATATAGTCTTTGTTTCTTCTTATTTGCCCTGGCTGTCTTCTAGATAAGGAAAAAAACAAAATTGACCAGGTATTATTTGCAGCACAAGCCATCAGCACTTGCTAATTTTTAAATTCGTTTTGGAAAATCACCCTTCACATAGGAGATTTGCCCGAATTTAATAGCATTTTCATTAAAACTTTGATTTATATCTAAAGTGGTCATGTATATATAAACATGTAAAAAGTAATATATTGTCATTCAAAATGTCTCCTCTCATCCTGTCTTTTTAATTGCTGAATGTTACGTTCTTATAAAAAGCATTAATATTCAGCCTTAACAAGAGGTAGTGGCTTTCTGTGTAAGACCAATAACATCTGCAGTTCCATTCTGTGAGATTTCTTCCTTGGTATGACCATTTGCTTTCTTAATCCAAGTCTTCTAATATTAACTTCTATTTCATTTCCCATTGTTTTTGTTTTACTTTCCTTATCTTTTCCTTGCCAAAAATCTTAATTGGGGCTGCAATAGGGGAATTTGAAAAATTTTGTTTTCCTGGGGGTAACTGTGAAATGAGAGCAAGACAGATTAATATATGAAAAACTAATGAATTTATCAAGAGACTTTACTTCCCCCCCCCGAAATATTTTTTAAACCAAACTCAGATTTTATAGTATTTTAAGTTTTTTTTACATTCTCAATCCATACTTTCACATTTTAATTCTCTAATAAACAAAAGACAAATGTTTATATCCTTGTGTCTATGAACTTATTTATTATTAATCTACTGTTGTTTTTTTGTTTGTTTGTTTGTTTGTTTGTTACAGAACCGTTTGGAAAAAGACAAAAAGAAAGTCCTGTGAATTAATTTTATAAAAGAAGATTGTCATACACCGTGTCAAGAAAATAAATTTGTTATCATGGTAGCCACTAACATTTTCAAAATTCAGCCAAAAAAGCTCTGCTAGCAGCCACAGGCGCACATAGGCTATATAGTACTGATGTTATCAAAATATTTGATAATGCTTCAGATATAAAGTATGTGTTTCAGCTCTATTGAAAAATATAAGCATGTGAATGCCATATTTATATATTGCTAATAGCATTGGTATATAGTGGCTCTTTCCCCATAAAAGGAAAAATTCACTAGCCATTTGCTTCCCAAAATAGTTCTGAAGTTGCATGAAACCATTATTAGCCTTAAAAGCTTTGATGTGTTTTCAGTAATAATCAGTGGTGGTGGTGAAAATGATGTTTAAAAATGGTACTCAGTCAGAAAATTTGTTCACAGGGAAATAACCATAAATAACCACAATAGCCACTGTATTAATAGAGGAGAGTCAGAGAGAACAATGAAAACAATGGCCGTAGGGTTTCTTCAGCCTAGTGAGTCCACTACACATGGCAGCCTAGTGAGTACTCTACACATGGCAGCACTATTGTTAGCTGTGTTTTTTGTTACTATGCTTCTGTACCTATTAGACTATTTTTAATTGATATGTGTTTAGTCATATATAATCAATATTCTATCTTTGCAAGTTCATCTAGTAATAGAATTTATGTCCATTTGTGTAACAGTCGTAACATTGGACTGAACTATGTTGCACTGTGGAATTCTCCACTTACAAAGCTCATTTATGACATCCAAAAGGTCATGTTTCTTATGCTTGTGAAAGTTACTGACTATATATATATTAATTACCTCAGTATACATGCACTGGTATCAAACAGATCTCTCAACGATGTTTCTGTATTTTCAAAGTTAAATACTGGTTTTCATGCAAATATTCATGTAGAGGTAGTAATTATAGTAATATAATTTAGATTATTTCAATGTTTAACTGTGAAAAGCCACTTGTCTTAAAATGATTTAAATATAAAAGAAAATATAAAGCAATAATTGGAGTTTTTAACTTCCTTAGTCTTTATCTTTTTATGTTCATTATAATTTTAATGCCAGTTTGATACCTAATTTTATTTAAGATAAAACTGAGGAGTTAGTGCTAGGAAACAGACATGAAGAAGATGTGTCTGGTGACATCAGGGGTGACACCACCATAAATAACAAGGGAACACTGGATTAAAAGAAAACTGAGCATATCCATCTTAAACTGTAGACTTAGAAATAGCAAAAGAGTAGCATGATAGATACTGAATGTTTGAGATCTTGACCTGCTCTATAGAAATCAGCTCTAATGTCAGAATAACATAAATTGAAGAGAAAGTGCACAGCTTCACAATTGGCAGAAAGAGAGCTGACCCAGCTTCACCACTTGTTTACTCATGTGTTTTGAACAAAGTATTCAAATTTTCTAGGCCTCTTTTACCTCATTTCCAAACGGAGACTATTACAATTTAGATAAGTGTTACTATATAAACTAATATGCTGTTTCTCAAAGTTATGATTAGTATAGTATAGAAAAATTCATGGATTTGAAAGTTTCACCAAAAAAGTACTTTAAAGTTTACAGTTAGGGAATCTTTGACCTCACCTCTCAATTTTACAGACCTATTATTGAAAACCTCAAAAATTTGAGGAATTTTCCTGAGGGAAAATGGAAAAGAATGAATCTTTAGGAATTGCTAACCCTTAAACAACATTATATAGGTATAAACTGATGTCATGACTGCTCCAAGGTGAAGG
This sequence comes from Cricetulus griseus, assembly GCF_003668045.3. Taxonomy (NCBI): domain Eukaryota; kingdom Metazoa; phylum Chordata; class Mammalia; order Rodentia; family Cricetidae; genus Cricetulus; species Cricetulus griseus. Next base: position 169,123,023 of record NC_048598.1, on the reverse strand, counting down.
GGAAGGTTTTTATTGTAAATATGAGGGAGGGAGAGAGCAGCCAGAGGCATTAGGAAGACGCCAGAACAGTTGTCACCTGAGCATGGCCAGCAGACTGGAACTGGCCAGGAGAGAGAGGAGAGCAAGAGATGAAAACAAGAGGACTGCCAGAGACCTGCTTCAATGGGGGTTCAGGTCCCAAAGAGGGTGTGTGGAGTGGTGGTGGGAGACGACACGACCTGAGGGTGAATCTGGATGACTGCCAGGGTGTTTATTGAAAAAATCATTTATTGAGCTGGAGAGATGGCTCAGAGGTTAAGAGCACTGACTGCTCTTCCAGAGGTCCTGAGTTCAATTCCCAGCAACCACATGGTGGCTCACGACCTTTTCGTTATGAGATCTGGTGCCGTCTTCTGGTTTGCAGGTATACATGGAAGCAGAATGTTGTATACATAATAAATAAAATATCTAAAAAAAAAAGAAACAAAGAAAGAAAAAATCCTTTATTGCATGTAGGATTATGTGGAGGGAAGGCGGAAAGTTTGACCTGGGATGTGGCTTGAGAGCATTGGTTGAGGAATCTAGCTAGCATTGACCTTGAAAATAGGCACCACTCTCAAGTTAATGGGAGGCCACAAGGTCCCTCTTGCCAGAGATAAGAATGACTGCTCTAGCAAGCAGGAACTTACTTCAAAGCCCCCTCCCCCAAGGGATGGAAACCCTTCTTATCCAAATGCCAGACCTTGGGAAAAGGACTTCTGGGGAGCAGACACTATACTGCAGTTTCGTAGTCTTGAAAAGTTTGTACACCCTGATAATTCTCTCTGCCGATGCAACAATCCAAATTAGAAAAAGCCTATGTTTAATGGATACAACGCCCCTGGGTGGCTTTCCAGTCACCTAGAGAGGAGATGGGAAAGGGAGACCGGAAAAACCAGTCTGTTCTCTGGTGGGGGAGGGGGAAGTTTAAATACCCTGTGGGAGTGGTCTTGTGTATCTCTGGGGGAGGGGTCATCATTTGGTGGGCTTTCTGCAGGAGGGTTTGGAGGGAGATGGGGAGGAACGGCTTCCCCCTTAACAACTCTCATCACGCTCTCAAAAGGGAAGGTCCTGATGTCTTACTCTTTTCTCATTATACCATACCATTCTGATTTCTCTGTATTTACTAACTGAACTCTTACCCTTAATGGCCTCAGGCTCTGCAGCTGAATTGTAGGCATTTCATCCTTGAAATCAGGTGTGTGTCTAGTAAATCTCTAACAGTCCTGTTCTTGGTATAATTAGCAGAGCACAATGAGGTTCCTGGTTCTGAGATGTTGAGAATTTTTTTTTCAAAGAATTATTTTGTTTAGAGAAGCTACCATTGTACACATTTTCATCCTTTATCAAGTCCCACTCAAAATTTCCCAAAGGGAAAGGCATTATGTGAGAATCATTAAAAATGAAAGTTAAAAAGGTGCTGGAGAAGTGTGGTCTACAATGTTGAAATGCTGGGATTTTGTCAAGCAGCAATGGTCACCATGCAGTCCATACCAGAGGACCAAGAGAAGGCAAGAGAGGGTGAAGGGGGTATTGCCAAAATAGCAAAGTTAGAAGGAGAAACGAGTAGCTGGGGGAGGGAAGCTCCTTAGCTGAGGGTTTATGGCAAGGGCAGGGGAGGAGGTGAGAAAAACCAGGTACTTGACTAAGCAAGCCTGGAGGCCAGCATGTGCTTTGGTATGCTGACAGGTCCCACAGATAGCCCTTTGTCCTTTCTGCAGTGATAAGGTAGTTTAACTGGCTCCTTTGATAGAGGGGAACCCAGCCTTACAAGTTACTAAGTAATGCTATTTTTTGTCTTTTAATGCTATCTTTTGTCTTTTTTTAAAATAAATTTATGGTGGCACACACCTTTGATCTCAGTAGAGGCAGGCGGATCTTTGTGAGTTCGAGGCCAGCCTGGTCTCCAGAGCAAGTGCCAGGATAGGCTCCAAAGCTACACAGAGAAACCCTGTCTCCAAAAACAAAACAATTTATGTATTTTACATCCCTGCTGCAGCCCCCCTCCCTCCCAGCCTACTTCTGTTCCCACCCTCCCTCCCCCTCTATTTCTGTTCAGAAAGGGGCAGGTTTCCCATGATTATCAACAAAACATGGCATATCAAATTGCAGTAAGACTAAACACCTCCCCTTGTATTAAGGCTGGGTAAGGCAACCCAGTATAAGGAGTAGGTTCCCAAAAACCAGTGAAAGAGTCAGACAGCCCCTGTCCCCACTGTTAGGAGCTTCACAAGAGGACCAAGCTACACAACTATAATATATATGGAGAGTACCCATGTCAGTCCCATGTAGGCTCCCTGGTTTTTATTTTAATCTCTAAGCTCCTATGTGCCCAAGTTAGTTGATTCTGTGAGTTTTCTTGTGGTGTCCTTGACCCCTCTGGCTCCTACAATCCTTTCTCCTCTTCTGTAGGATTCCCCAAACTCCACCTAATGTTTGGCTGTGGGTCTCTATATATATCTGTTTCCATCAATTGGGATAGGCACCAGTCTAGTCACGAGACAGCCAGTTCAGGCTATGTATCCACTATTGCTAGGAGTCTTGGCTGGGGTCATCCTTGTAGATTCCTGGTAGATTCCCTTGTGCCAAGTTTTACCTGACCACAAAAAGTTCCCCCTCCCCTTTCCAGTAGCCTCTTTTCAGTACTCTCCCTGGCCCCAGTCTGTTCTCTCATGTTCCCTGCTTAACTCGCTTGTAGGGGGAAAGGGCCAGCCAAAGAAACCTATCCTGGCCCTGAAACCAGAGCTAGTGAAAAAGACACTTTAGCCCTGAACCCAGAACCAAAGAAACATACCCTGACTCTCTGAAAGCAGAGACAAAGAAACACACTTTGGCCCTACAACCAGAACCAGTGAAAGAAATGTGCCTTAGCCAAGGGGGCACAAATTGAAATGGAGGAAGTCAAAGTATCATTATTCGAAGATCATATGATAGTATACATAAGTGACCCCAAAAACTCTACCCAGGAAACTAATATAGTTAATAAATCCCTTTAGTCAAGTGGTTGGATACAAGATTAACTCAAAAAAATCAGTAGACCTCCTATATACAAATGATAAATGGGTCGAGAAAGAAACCAGAGAATCAACACCCTTTAAATAGCTTCAAATAATAAAAAATATCTTGGGGTAACTCTAACCAAGCCAATGAAAGACCTGTATAACAAGAACTTCAAATCTTTGAAGAAAATATCAGAAAATGGAAATATCTCCCATGCTCATGTATTGATAGGATTAACAGTAAAAATGGTCATTTTATCAAAAGCAATCTATAGATTCAATGCAATCCCCATTGAAATCCCAACATACTTCTTTACAGACCCTGAAAGAAAAATACTCAACTTCCTATGAAAAAACAAACAAACAAAAAAACCCAGGATAGCTAAGACAATCCTGTACCATAAAAGAACCTCTGAAGAAATCACCATCCCTGCCGGGCGTTGGTGGCACAAGCCTTTAATCCCAGCACTCGGGAGGCAAAGGCAGGCGGATCTCTGTGAGTTCGAGGCCAGCTTGGCCTCCAGATTGAGTGCCAGGATCGGCTCCAAAGCTACACAGAGAAAAAAAAAAAAAAAAAGAAAAGAAAAGAAATCACCATCCCTGACTTCAAGCTCTACTACAGAGCTATAGTAATTAAAAACAGAATAGTACTGGCATAAAAACAGACAGGTAGGTTAATGCAATCAAATAGAAGACCCTGACATAAATCCACATACCTATGGACACTCAATTTTCAACAAAGAAGCAAAAATTATACAATGGAAAAAAGGAATCTTCAACAAATAATACTGGTTCAACTGGATGTTGGCACACAGAAAAATGAAAATAGATCCATATCTATCACCCTGCACAAAATCCAAGTCAAAGTGGATCAAAGACCCTACATAAAACCAATTACACTGAATCTGACAGACGAGAAAGTAGGAAATAATCTCCAACACATTGGCACTGGAAACAATTCCTGAACAGAACACCAGTAGCACAGGTACAGCAATAAATGTGACCCCGTGAAATCGAAAAAATTTTTGTAAGGCGAAGGACACCATCAATAAGACAAAACAGCAGCCTAGAGAATGGGTAAAGATCTTCCACATCTGACAGAAGGCTGATTTCCAAAATACATAAATAACTCAAGAAACTAGTTATCAACAAACCTAATAATCTAATTTAAAAATTGGGTACAGATCTAAACAGAGAATTGTCAACAAGAATCTCAAATGGCCAAGAAACACTTAAAAAGATGTTCAACATCCTTAGCCATCATTCCATCTCAGACTTGTTCAGAATGGCCAAGATGAAAAAACACTGATGTCAGCTTATGTTGGACAGGATGTGGAGCAAGGGGAACACTCCTCCATTGCTGGTGGGAGTGCAACTTTTTTACAGCCACTTTGGAAGTCAGTGTGGAGGTTTCTCAGAAAATTGAGAATCGATCTATCTCTAGACCCAGCTATATCACTCTTGGGCATGTACCCAAAGGATGTTTAATCGTACCACAAGGACATTTGCTCAGTTATATTCATAGCAGCTTTGTTTGTAATATCAGAACATGGAAACAACCTAGATGTCCCTCAACCAAAGAATGAATAAAGAAAATGTGGTACATTTACACAATGGAGTATCAATCAGTTGTTAAAAACAAAACACCAGGAAATTTGAAGGTAAAGGGATGGAACTATGCTGTGGGATATTCCTTTACACTTCGTGAAGACATCACTGTGACTGTTTTAATAAAGAGCCTACAGGCCAACAGCTAGGCAGGAAAGGGTTAGGCAGGACTTCTGTGGACTGAGAGGTCTTGGGGAGGGAAGAAGACCAGACAGGAGAGGTAAAAGCCGCAAGCCACACAACAGCAGGTAGATTAATAGAAATGTGTTAATTTGTTGTTGTAAGAGCTAGTTAGAAACAAGCCTAAGGTAAGGCTGAGATCCATACTTACAAGTTTCTGTGTCATGATTTGGGGGCTGGCAGTCGAAAAAAGCCTGCTACAGAACTAGAAAAAAAATCATGCTGAGTGAGATAACTCAGACTGAGGAAGACAAACATGGTATGTACTCACTCATAAGTGGATATTAGCTGTAAAATAAAGTGTAATTATGCTACAATCCACAGTCTCTCCCAGAGAGACTAGGTAGCAAGGAGGGGGTCATGGGGGTGGGGGTGGGGCAATGGCCGGATCTCTCTGGAAGGGGAAATAGAAGAGATTTCAGCAGTGGACTGAGGGAGGTACTAGTGTTACACCTATGGAGGGAAAGGGTATCCTGACTTGTCGGGGAGTCAGGTTTATACCTGGAGCTGCAATAGTACAGCTCTGGAGGGAAAGGTATCCTGACTTGCCGGAGAGTCAGACTATAACTGAAGCTGGGGTGAGGTGGGGGCTGGTCTCTCAGAAGGAAATAACAATCCTGTTCGGCTGCTAGAGAGAGCTGAGCTGTGCTCGGTTCCACTAAAGGAATGTCTTAGCAGAGCTATCGGTTTCTTTCGCTCACTCTGTCCGTAAGACCCTGCAGAAATGTAGCAATTTCCTCTGGTTCTGGCAAAAAAGTTACTTTTTCTTTGCTCTACCCCTAAGGGAGATCCCAGCAGATGTAAATGTTTGCTCTATTTTTTTCTGCTCAACCTTCCTAAGAGAGTCTCAGCAAAGGTTCTTTATATTTTTGCTCAGTCCCAATAAGGGAACATCTCAGCAAAGGTTCTGCTCCACACCAGCAAAATATCTTCACCCAAAACTCTTTTTAATAGATTTATTTGGGAAGGTGGAGTCCAGGTAATTGGCTGCTTCTGCCAGGGTGGAAAAAAATAGCCAGCAACTGAAAAGGCAGAGGGGCTTATATAGGGCTTCTTAGGGATGGAGTTTTCCCAGGGAGATTTTCTGCTCAGGGATTGGTTGGTTTAGTTGGTCAGGGTCAGAGTTGACTCTAGTTTCAGGGTCAAACTGTTCCTTTCACTGGCCCTTTTTAGCCTTTTGGCTCTATCATTTGTATATAGGAGGGCTACTGATTTTTTTTGAGTTAATCTTGTATCCAACCACTTGACTAAAGGGATTTATCAACTATATTAGTTTCCTGGGTAGAGTTTTTGGGGTCACTTATGTATACTATCATATGATCTTTGAATAATGATACTTTGACTCCCTCCATTTCAATTTGTGGCCCCTTGATCTCCTGAAGTTGTCTTATTGCTCTATTAGAACTTCACTACTATATTGAATAGGTATGGAGAGAGTGGACAACCTTGTCTTGTTCCTGATTTTAGTGCAATTGCTCTGTATTATTGATTCTTTGTACTGTTCTCTTTGTTTCTATTTTTATTGACTTCAGCCCTCAGTGTAGTGGTATCCTGCTGGCCTGGTGCTGGAGTGATAGCAATGGAGAGCTAGCACCTAGCCTAGTCCATCCTTTGTTGACTGGATAACTTTTGTCCCCCTGTGTGAACTTTGGGACTTTCCTAAGGACACAAAGGCCTATGCAAAACTTAGTTCCTAAAACCTGGAAAACTATGGCACCTGATGGATCGAGACTTTGCACTTGGAAGCCTCATTTAAGTTGTTCTGAGCAACTGGCTAAAGTGTAAATATAGAGGAAAAATAAAAATGCCCTGGGCTTAAGGATATACTTCAATCATTCGAGGCCGGGGTTCCCTGCAGCTGCAAAAAGGCTAAATGAATTATTTTTTGTTTTTTGGGGGGGTTTTTTGTTTGTTTGTTTGTTTTTCGAGACAGGGTTTCTCTGTGTAGCTTTGGAGCCTGTCCTGGCACTCGATCTGTAGTCCAGGCTAGCCTTGAACTCAAAGAAATCTGCCTGCCTCTGCCTCTTGAGTGCTGGGATTAAAGGTGTATGCCACCAACACCCGGCTTAAATGAATTCTTAAAGTGTCTCTGAGTCTTCTTTCAACAGACCGTCATGAACCCACACCTGTGCTGCCATATCTGCAACATCTCAGTTTATTTCCTACCCCTCTTAGGTGTATCTACTTGTTTTTTTGTCTTAATCTCTGGAAATTTAGGGGAGATGGAGTTTCCTTTGGACCTGCCAAACTGTCAAGGTTTGAACCAGGTAGTACTAGAGGTCTTCCTACTACTTTCCTTTCCAACATTGATATTTAGCAAATTCTATACATAGCCTATGGGTTTAGCTACCCTCCATATTAAATTATTTCTGACTTTATCTCTCAGACTGTTAGCCTTGAGTTTTTCTTCAGTCCTGTAAGTTTGAGCCTTTCTCTCTACCTGTAATTTGCATGAGACTCTGGTCTCTAAGAAGCAGCGCATGATAAGCTGGAGCTGAACAGTAGAATTAGATAAGAGTCATTCTTGTTTGTCCTGCTCCATCTGTGACTGCAATATTTGTATCTGAATTCCTACTTTATCTCTTAGGGCCCACATTCTCTTGTGGTTATTTATCCCAACACTTTGGTGTCTAGAATCCTTTCAGGGACATACATGGATCCTATAAGTAAGTACTTCTGTGACAAAAGATGCAGTTAAGGATTTTGAAATGGAGTGATTATCTTAGCAATGCGTGGGCACTAAATGCAGTCAGAGGTGCCCTGGTAAGGGAAAGCATACTTCTACACAGAGGAGTCAATGTTGATTCTGAATGTAGTAACTCTATAATACCAGCACAGAAGAGATTTAGGCATGAGGACCACTGGAAATTCAAGGCCAGCCTATGCTACATAGTTCTAGGCTATCATGAGCTACAAAATGAGATCTTTGTTCAAGAAGAAAAATTAGAAGAGATAAATTTCAGTGTGGCCACAAAAGCTGGGACAAGATGTATCTACAAGTGGAGGAATCCTAAAAGCCTCTAGAAACTACAACAAGCAGAGAAGAGATTCTTCCCTACATCATGGCCTTGCAGACGCCAGAGAAACTAATAAAGGACTCTGACCTCCAGAATCAAGTAGATGTGAAGATGCAATCTGCCAGCTTGGTGATGATCACAACTGCCACTCAAATTCATGAACATATAGGACAAATCTATAACAACCTTCACTAGAATCAAGACATTTGAAAACAAATACCAATTAATATGTTCTTCCCCATCAACCATAGGAGTGAGTCAAAGATTGCATTAGCCGTTTCTTTCACTCTGAGTGCCCAACTCTGAGTCACCACCATCTCTCTCTCGGACAGTTAAGACAGCCTCCATGTGTCCTTGCACCTTTTCTTAATCCTTGTCATATATGCACATCCCAAAGCTGCCTAATTGAAAAATTAAAACAGATCATGTAATTTCCTGTTCAAAGTTTTCCAGGTATTTGCCACTGCACTGAAGGTTAAACCCCCAGTATCTTACAGGCCTCCCACCTGTTCCCATCTCCTGCCCTGCCAACCTATACCTGCATTTTAATCTTGGACCAGGTCACATTCTTCCCCTCACAGGTCTTTTGTATATATACAAAATGTTATATTCCAGCCCTCTCTAGCTGGCTCCTTACTGTTATTTTTAATGTGATACATATTATCTGAGATGATCTCACTATGGTTTTGTCTAGCACAGTTCCTAAACACAGTAAATGAGTAGTGCTTAAAAGGGAGTAGGGAGAATTCTCTCAAATATTTGGCAATACCTAGAAACATTCTTGGGTGTTAACTGGTGGACAGAGGCCAGAACTGCTGCTAACCCACTGAACTATGTCCAGGGTAGCCATTTATAGCAGAATCAAACCCAAAATGGTTCATATCACCAAGGTCAAAACAGCCATTTCCTTGAATATAGGCAAAAATTGGAATATCACATATTGGCAAGCTCTTTTTTCTTCCTCTGTCTTGCTTTTTAAAACACTGCTATCTTATATAGATTATGACATTGAGTTCATTCAGAGTAGAGGAACAAGACTGAAGAAAACTGTGCTACTAACAGTGTCACACCTGTCCTGATTTTTTTCTGTTCAGTCAGTTGTTGAATAAATGAGTAACAGTAATTATATCTTCTTTAATATCCTCAACATCAACAATCTGTATGTATATGAATATATGATACACAAAGCCATCAGCTTTAGTATCTTGCCTCTTAGTTGACAATCAGTTAAAAAGTATATCCCCTCATGTCTCTGATAGTCAATGTTTTATATTTTACTTTATTATTACTCCATAAGTAATAGGCAATGTGTCCAACCTGCTATCTGTTCTTCATACCATAGGAGTGTACAAGGGCACTCAATCATGGTCTGTCCCTTGTGTTTAGTGATGTGAGATGTCCTTTTGTACACTGTGAATATGTGTTGCTTTTATTGGTTGATGAATAAAGATGCTTTGGCCTATGGCAGGGCAGAATATAGCTATGTGGGAAAGCCAAACTAAATACAGGGAGAAAAAAAGGTGGAGGTGAGAGATGCCAGGAGCTGCCAGAGGAATAAGATGCCAGAGCTTTACTTGTAAGCCACAGGCCATGTGGCGATACACAGATGAATAGAAGTGGGTTAATTTATTTATAAGAGCTAGTTAGTAATAAGCCTGAGCCATCAACCAAACAATTATAATCAACATTAAGCTTCTGAGTGATTATTTTATAAGCATCTCTGGGACTGGGTGAGTTACAGAAAAGCCTCTGGCTACATTTGATGTACCAACATGGGGCTCTCAAATTTCCATAGGTCTAATCTTAAAAAGGGGCTTCTAGACACACAGTAACAGAGCCAAGACAGCTTCATAGTTCGTTTCTCATTGTGGGCCTCGGTACAGAACTGCATTCCTTGGCTGCAGCAAGGAGGTCTCTTATGTCTTCAGTACAAAGAGGTTCCTCCTAGGTACTGCCTGGGGACTTGAGAGCACAGTGCGCACTGCATGTTGAGTTCTTGCAGCCTCTTAAACAGGCCGCTGGAAAGAGGCTTCTCCCAGCCACGGTCTATGGCAGGTAAGCATGACACTCGTTGCTACCTCTGTCATGCTGGAAAGTCTAGCGGGGTGGAGCCAGCAGCCAAAATTGCTGCTTTGGTCTTAGCCACACCCACTTAGCAGTTTAAATCAGTGATCAGAAAAAGATTACAGATACACAGTAAAGACAGATTCAGACAAAAAAAGAAAGCCTTAAACGGGTCACAGTATGTTTAAAAAAAAATGTGTGCATGCTTGAGAGAGGGAAAAAGATTAAGTTAAACCAACACATATATTTTAAAGGTATCTTGACTTCGAAATTTAAGTGTAAGGGTATGTTGCTTCTGTTTCTACAGAAGATGAGAAACTATGATTAATAGAAATGGGTTAATTTACACGTAAGAGATAGTTAGTAATAAGTCTGAGCCATCAGTCAAACAATTATAATTAACATTAAGCCTCTGAGTGATTGTTTTATAAGCGGCTGCAGGACAGGCTGGGACACAGTAGAGCCCCCAGCTACACCTGTGCACCACAAGGGTAGCAGCACTGTAAGTCCCACAGGTAAGAGACATGATGTTGCTGGTGATCAGCATTCATTCGGAATTTGAACAAGGAACGTGTTTAACACTTAAGCTTTGTCCCCAGCCCAGGTATCTTAATGGTTTAGCCAGGTTTCTCCAAGAGTCTGATGCTCTTTTGGAAACTAATTTTTTTAAGATTTATTTATTTATTATGTATACAGTCTTCTGCCTGCATGCCAGCAGAGGGTACCAGATCTCATTCAAGGTGGTTGTGAGCCACCATGTGATTGCCGGGAATTGAACTCAGAACCTCTGAAAGAGCAGTCAGTGCTCTTAACCGCTGAGCAATCTCTCCAGCCCTCCTTTGGAAACTTTTGTTCTCCTTGAAGCACCACCTATGATAAATAATTTGGCTCTTCCAAGGGCTGCCAACTCCCCAGAGCCAAAGGACACCTGAAGCACCACTTCTTAGCCACAGGCTTCCTGGAATAATCTTCCACAGATTCCTACTTAATGAAAAATGAGCAACTTTTTTCAAGTTAATTATTTTTCCTATTGAAACAAAAGCAGTATATAGAAAATATAGACATTCCAGGGGAAAGGTACCAGTTTAGTTAATTTACATTTATTGCCAGAAGCCATTCTCATAAAACAGCAGACGGCAATTAATATTCAAGGTGTCAACCCACCAGGAAGAAATGTGCTCTAGTAGGAGAATCTTGTTCGGCTATGAGACTACAGACACCAGAAAGTCTTTTGCTTCTGCTGTTCCTTTACATGTTTACTACTGCAACTTCTCTCTGATATCTGGCATGGTGTCAGTGGATAGGAGGAGAACTCCCTGCTGCCTGTAATCTAGTGTGTTTGTCTCATGAATACATCCTGATCTACTGGCCATTTCTATCTGTGGATTGTCAAAAAGGTGACCCCTCCTTAATCTATGTTGTCTAATTGGTACAATAATGTTTGCTATATGGAGCTTTGGTAAATAAAAATGAGTACAAAGAAATGCTACACAACTCAGAGATTAAAAATTTACCCCAGGACCTGTTTTAGATCACAACTCAGTTTGGCATTAGGAGAATAGACAGCTGTGCACTAACTTCAAAGTAGCTTTAGACTAGACAAGGTGCCTTGTTAATGGTTTTTAAGATAAACTATTCCCAGAAAGGCAGCCTAATTTTACAAACTGTCTAGTTTTTTGAGCCAAGGTTAAAAGTGCAGAGCAACCTAATTGCCATGTGTAGTCTCTGTTGCTAGGTCTGGCTGATAACCTAGGACAGTGATTAACTCTCCATACAAACTCCTAACCTCAGTTTTCTGATATGGACATGCACCTTGAAGATTCAAAGTTCAGCCAACTAACTGTTTTTTACGTACAGATAATAATTTGACTTCATGGTCCCGAGAAAGAGTTACAAGTTTCCTTTTTCTTGGCCTAAGATTACACACAGAATAGAAAATACATGTTGCCTTGGAGAATGCCATTTCACCTGATAGTAACAGATTTATGGTAATCCTGAGCCCAACTTTATAACGCACCTCTGTAAACACAACATTCTCCGAGTCTGAGAAAGCCCAGCTTTTATGACTGCTGATAACAAAATGTTAGTTCAAAATGTTTATACACTCAGAAGTATAGGTTACAGTACACAATTTCCTTACTTAGACTCCTCAGTAGTTTAGGTCTGTAACTCCTTTAAAATTTCTTATACGGTTACCTCTCAAGACAGGTAATTAAGTGACTAATTCTTTCTCTGTATCTACAAGTTATAGCCCACCAATTAGGGAGTTGACTGAGAGAAAGTGATCCTTCCTTGCTCTGTGACAATTTATCTAAATTTATTGCATGTGAGCTGTCAGGATAACTCTCTGATTGTATTTAGAAATGAAATGTATTTAGTAATGAAATGTAACCTTCAAATATAATGCCTGGAAGGTTTTGTGGATATTTAAGTTGTGAAGAACAAAGGGAACAGAACTGCACAGAAGAAACATCATGAAAGATAGACAATGTCAAGTATTCAGAGAATTAGAAGGGAAACACCAAGAGTAAGATAGAGTGAGAAGATAAACCAGAGAATGTAACAAAGGAACCACAAGAGAGAATAAAGAAGGAATCCATCAGAATAGGTGTGAGTGTATTTTTTCCTAACCTCCTCAGATTAAAAAGTCTTAATTTGGCCGGGCGGTGGTGGTGCACGCCTGTGGATCTGTCTGTGGATCTGTCTGAGTTCGAAACCAGCCTGGTCACCAAGAGCTAGTTCCAGGACAGCCACAGAGAAACCCTGTCTCAAAAAAAAAAAAAAAAAAAAAAAAAAAAAAAAAGTCTTAGTTTGTGATAGCTGTGGACTTGCTCTTTGAGCCCTGCCTGCAGCTGGGGAGCTGAATCTTCTGGCTGTAATAATGTATAAATATACAAATACTTCTAATAATGAGACCATGCTTGCACTTGATATTGTCTGTGACTTTTCTTTTTTTCTTTTTTCTTTTTCTTTTTCTTTTTTTTCCGAGACAGGGCTTCTCTGTATAGCTTTGGAGTCTATCCTGGCACTCGCTCTGGAGACCAGGCTGGCCTCGAACTTACAGAGATCCGCCTGCCTCTGCCTCCCGAGTGCTGGGATTAAAGGCGTGCGCCACCAATGCCCGGCTGTCTGTGATTTTCTATATCAATAAATATTCTATAAAAGTTTACAGCCTATCTTTCATAGCTCAAATAAACCTCATGTGATGAGTAGAAATTTTCCAGAATTATTGATCCAGGCACCAGGGTTAGCAATGAAACTATGCCATAACCACTTGGAACATGAGATCAGAAAAGGGTTGAGGTCCACTGTCATATGGCACAGTATACTTGTTAGGGTTTTGAGGCAGAAGGAAGGATTCCTTGGTGGATTGCTGCCAAGGAATGCCACAAAGTCACACTATGCAACAGGTTTATATGAGAGATTTATTGCGGGGAGGAGGTAAAAGACTGTCTCAGAGCATAGACAAGAGAGAGGGAGAGAGAGAGGTCTGTAGTTCTAGGGACTATTTTTTTTTCAAGACAGGGTTTCTCTGTGTAGCTTTGGAGCCTATCCTGGCACTCGCTCTGGAGACCAGGCTGGCCTCAAACTCACAGTGATCCGCCTGCCTCTGCCTCCCGAGTGCTGGGATTAAAGGCGTGTGCCACCAATGCCTGACTCCATGGGGACTTTTAAAGGGAATGAGTGCTGCATTTGGTGACTGGTGATGACCTGGCTGCTGGCACTGAGTCGCTGAAATTAGGCTGTGGGGAGCACCTAGCTTTTAAATGTTGTGCCCAAACTCTGAACCCCAAAATCACCAAGAGACCAGATCCAATGCAAAAGCAAAGAGTCTTTAATTTTACAAGTTAACTCAGTTCCACCATCCATCCAACACAGCAGGTGAATCAGGAGGGACCTTGAGCAGCAATGAGGCAGGGAATATATTGGAATAGAGCAAGGGGAGTGTCTGGGGGCCCACTAGTTGCATAGCAACAATCTCAGGATGGGTACACCTCTGGGCTTGAGCAATCTTTCCTGAATTGATTGGTCTGCTGCAGCTGCAGAAAGGTTGCTATGCCTAGAGGCCCTCCCAGGGCAGTTGCTACACTCTCCATTCCACTATTATCAGTAAAGCACATCCAGAGTCCAACAGTTAACTTCTGATTGGTTCCTTACCACATGGAGGGTATCTGGCTTCCGAGTGTTTAGGGCAAGGTAGAACAAGGTTGGAGCTGAGCACATGCTGCTGAGTCAGAGGCCTCCATCTTGCTGGGTCTTTTCTGCAGCTTGTCATGGCTACCAAAGCAGGGGGCTGGGTGAGGGCCTGGGCCCTTCATTAGCATGCCTCCCTTTTGTTTAATATAAAGGGTGAAGAGATAGGAAGGGGTGATGGTGAGGCAGGAATGGGAGGCCATGCTCTTTAAACTGCTTCCTGTTGTTTGGGGCTTTGACATCTTTGGGGACCCAAGAAAGCTGGAATGCTGGCCATGTCCTAGAAGAGTAGGCTGTTTCACCTGTTGTCTAGGCTCTTCAGGACCATCAGGCAGCAGTTGGAGTAGTTTGTAAGGCTGGACCACCTGGGGTTAGCCACTTTGAAGCTGTCCAGTAGGCAGATTTTGAGGGAACACCTGGACTTTGTGGCTGAAGATAATTTTAGGGGATTTTTTTTCTTAGGTGTACATTTGATAACTTTATGCCCATGTTTCTGGTAGTTGGGGGAGGGAAGTCCCAAGGCCAGGGAAAGGTGGAGAGATCCCACCCTCAGGAATAAGGGAAATAGGAAGGTGGGGAAACAGGCTGTTGATTGACAGTACTTATCTGGAGACCACTTGACCAATGAGGGGTAGGTTCAAGTCAATTTCCTGATGCTTGTAAGAATTTTTTAAGTTACAAAAAGAGATAGGTCTTAAATTTTGTAATCTGTACTGAAGTTCACATTATAGAACAGGCAGTAGACTCATGCCTTTGAGTCATAGTAGAAGTTTGGGAAACCAAAACGACTCTTGGTTAAAAGAATGAACACTCTTTCCTCTATTCAGAAGATTGCCTGTGTGTAGATTAGACAAGTGTTTTTAGTACAACCAGAAGCACTTTTATTGGTTTTTTGAGACAGGGTTTCTCTGTGGATTTGGAGGCTGCCCTGTACACCAGCTCTTGTACACCAGGCTGGCCTCAAACTCACAGAGACCCACCTGCCTCTGCCTCCCAAGTGCTGGGACTAAAGGTGTGCGCCACCACCGCCCGGCTGAGAAGCCCTTTTAAGTCTATACTTAGAAGACAGCCAAAGGAAATTTAAAATTTTGAGCTTGTGACTATGATAATAGTAGTCAGTGATTACCAGAGCTAGATTAATAGCCTATCACAACTCCATTGATTATTTAATTTCTGAACTTTTGAAGTCTTAAATTTAACAGTGATATAGAGAGGGAAATAATTCTGAAACACCTTGCATGTACCTTAAGTCACCTTCTTATGACAATTTAAGTTTTCGAATTCTTTTTTCATTCAATCATTTACCATGAGACACAAGTGGTTGATTACGGACAGCAGTCATTGTAAAGTAAGTTCCTTAGAATAAAGGGATAGTAAAAAGTTACAATGGAATTTGCTTTGTGTGTGTATCTCTTTTTTTGAGTCTGATATTGAGGTAGACTGTGTATAGACCTAGTCGTAGCTCTAGGAAAGTGAGGCCTGAGGCCTCACTGAGGAGGCAACTGAAGCATTGATATCTGAAGCTAGTGACAAAGATATCACTAGCCCAGTCATCAAAGCCATCAGACTTCTGAAAAGGGTACATTTCACCTGCGTAAGCAGGAAGTACAGACAAAGCAGCTTCTCAGTGTATTAAAAATGACAGAGATTTACCAGCTTCCAGACAGTCATCTTGAGTTCCTCTGTGACCCTTGGGGGACAGAGGTCCCAGGGCAGCATTGGTCTTTGGCCATCAGGCCCAGAAGTTCCCCTAACTTTTCTGTGGAGGAGGAGGACTCTGTCTAGTGAAATCAGGACAAGCAACTCTCCATTGTCCTGTTTGTCCACAGTTTGGAGTGGACCCTGTTGGTGGGAGAGGTGAAGGGCAGTTTTCACCCAGTGGCCAGTTTTGCCATATTTAAGTCAGGCTCCAGGTGCAGTTCTTCTATGTCTATTATCTTCTTTAGAGATCTTTAGGGTGCTGCCAGGAGCCAGCACTTTATCAAAAAAGCTTTGTTTGTTTATTTTTTTTTCAAGACAGGGTTTCTCTGTGTGTAGGTCTGGCTGTCCTAGAACTCGCTCTATAGACCAGGCTGGCCTCGAACTCAAGAGATCCGCCTGCCTTTGCCTCCCAAGTGCTGGTGAAAGACCCCCGGATGCTCAGGCCCCCAGGATCTCAGCCCAGGACTGCGGCCACCCCAATCACCAGACGGAGGTAAAAACTTGATGCAAACAGCAAGAGGTTTTATTGCAGTTGTTTAATGAGCTAACCTCATGTTAGCTCCTGTCTTTCATCTATCCACCAAGGCAGATGGCTGGGAAAGACACTGAGAAACCACAGCATAGAGATCTTATAGGGCAGCGTAAGGGGAGTGTCTATGGGTATGCACAGGCTCAGGATTGGTGTGCCTCCAGGCTTGGAGGGTTTGCCCTGTGTTGATTGGTCAACTGGTTGTTATGGCCCATAAGCCCTCCCAGGGCAGTTGCTATGCTCTTCTAGTCATTGCTGTGCACTTGTCCATAAAGCACACCCAGAGCTGTAAAGCATAGCACTACCAGCTAACTTCTGATTGATTCCTTGCCACGAGGCAGGCATTTGACCTCCTAGTGACCGAGACAAGGTCAGGTAAACACATATTAGGCTGTTATGGCTGCCGAAATGGGGAGCTGGTCCCTTCACTGGGATTAAAGTGTTAGACCCCTGAAAACTCAGGTATCCGGGGTCCCAGGCCACGTTCGCGGTCACCCCAATCACCAGGCGGATTCGAGAGCTTGCTGCAAACTGCACGAGGCTTTATTGTAATTTAACGAGCTAACCCCATGTTAGCTCAGGTCTTTCACCCACCCGCCATGGTGGATGGCTAGCAAAGACGGCTCCTAGGGGCTCCCGAGAGATCTTATAGGACAGCGTAAGGGGAGTGTCTAGGGGTACGCACAGGCTCAGGATTGGTGTGCCTCCAGGCTTGGAGGGCTTGCCCTGTGTTGATTGGTCAACTGGTTGTTATGGTCCATAGGCCCTCCCAGGGTGGTTGCTATGCTCTCTACGTCATTGCTGTGCGCTTGTCCATAAAGCACACCCAGGGTCGTAAAGCATAGAGCCACCAGCTAACTTCTGATTGGTTCCTTGTCACAAGGCAGGCATCTGACTTTCTAGTGACTAGGTCAAGGTCATAGAAGCATGTGTTCGGCCGTTATGGCTGCCAAAAGGGAAGCTGGTCCCTTCAAAAGGTGTGCACTACCACTTCCCAGCTTTATGAAAAGCTTTTTTATTAAACATTTTAAATGTCATATTCAGCAGACTTCTGAAGAGTTTGAGGACCATCATCTATTAAGTATATCTAAACTAAACAAATTTTGCTTGTTTCTAGTTACTTGTTTTAGGCTTAACTTTGAAAAATAAACAGGAGGCTAAATAAAGCTTATTCCTGTAATTAATTAATGTTAGTCTATAAGGAGCCTTGTAACCAGGCAGGCAAAGGCCTAGCTGAAGAAAGATTAAAGAAAAGGGATGCGGCCCATTGTAGATAAGAGTGAGGATGTGTGGAGTGTGACAAAATGTGATTAGCAAGATTTATCGAACTATTTAAGGACCAGCTCAGAACTGGGAACTTTAGAGTGTACCAAGACTCTATGTCCTGGAGCTCTCCTCTGCTAACCTGAAACAACCAGTCCATCAAGTTGAGTTCTGAGCAGCAAGTTCCAAGACACCAGGCCCTCAGGAGACTCACCAGCCTGAATCCAGAGGAATGGAGCCTGAACCTGCAGGCCGCTGCAGGAGAGGTACCCCTGCTGTGAGCCTATTGTCTGTGGTTCTTAGGATTGTTTGCTTATGCTTGTGTGTTGCTTTGACATACCTGTGAAGTAAAACATACATACTCAAAACCAACTCGCTGAGTTTGTCATTCCTCCCAGGTCAAAACCTGGTAAGGGCTCGAGACATAGTCTGAACACATTAAAGAATTTGATTATTTGTAAGGTGACTGGTCCTTAACTTGCATGTCTTAATTATCCATAACAGTTTACAATAAGTAAGTTTTATAAGACTAGGACTTTACATTCTACCCCTGTTAGGTTTAGCCTTAAAAAAATATTGAATTGAAATTCTTTTGCTACCAAAATAAAACTTTTACTCATAGACACAGTTCATGGGGAGACTGGCAACTTTACTGATCCTTTTACAGTACACCATCATGGAACGCTACAAGATTTTGTGTGCCTTGGTTTATGTAAATGGCTAAAGCTTAAAGTGAGGAAAGACTAAGAAGTTGGACAAATATTACTGTGAACCTGAGTAAACCTTAAGAATTTATAGGTTTTGACTATCAAATATGACTCATTTATCAAACATATGTTGTTACTGAAGGGACCAGCTCCCCATTTCGGCAGCCATAACAGCTGAACACATACTTGCCTGACCTTGTCTCGGTCACTAGAAGGTCAAATGCCTGCCTCGTGGCAAGGAACCAATCAGAAGTTAGCTGGTAGTGCTATGCTTTATATCTCTGGGTGTGCTTTATGGACAAGTGCACAGCAATGACTAGAAGAGCATAGCAACTGCCCTGGGAGGGCCTATGGGCCATAGCAACCAGTTGACCAATCAACACAGGGCAAACCCTCCAAGCCTGGAGGCACACCAATCCTGAGCCTGTGGGTACCTCTAGACACTCCCCTTTCGCTGCCCTATAAGATCTCTATGCAGTGGCTTTGCAGAGTCTTTCCTAGCCATCTGCCATGAGTGGATAGATGAAAGACAGGAGCTAACATGGGGTTAGCTCATTAAACAACTGCAATAAAACCTCTTGCAGTTTGCATCAAGTTTTTACTTCCGTCTGGTGATTGGGGTGGCCGCAGTCCTGGACTGAGATCCTTGGGGCTTGAGCTTCCAGGGGTCTTTCATTACTTATCTAAAGGTTTTAGAGGCTTGGTATTGAACAGTTAGTGAAGACATAGTAGTTAGGCATACTTTTTTTGTTTTGTTTTGTTTGTTTTTCGAGACAGAGTTTCTCTGTGGCTTTGGAGGCCTTCCTGGAACTAGCTCTTGTAGACCAGGCTGGTTTCGAACTCACATAGATCCGCATGCCTCTGCCTCCCGAGTGCTGGGACTAAAGGCGTGCGCCACCACCGCCTGGCTAGGCATACATCTTAAACCAGCAAAAGTTAATCTAAATATACTTTATAACCTTAATTTTTTAATCACCATATACAGTGTATTCTAAACCAGATTTAAATCACATATATAGTATGTTGTAGCAAATATAACCTTAAATTTCTATCATCGTACAAAAGTCCATACCAATTCAAAATATTTGAGACTTGTTTGTTGTTGCTTACTTAATCAAAAAGGAAATACAATGATAAACAGAAAACTCATCGGGACTAAGTTTTTTGTTGTTTTATGCCATGTGGTTATCTTAAGAAGGTGATGTTACATGGCATGTACTGCTTAACTTTAGTAAAAATGGCTGCCAGCCATGTAGCTGCTTATATCCTGTGTTGTGCCCAAATTCTGAACCCCCAAATCACGAAGAGACCCATCCCCATGCAAAAGCAAAGGTCTTTTATTATTAACCAGTTAACTGCCTTTACTCAGGCCCTTTTGTCCATTCATCACAGTGGGTGGAATGAGTAGGACCCCAAGGGGCTGTGTGTGGGGGGGTTTATTGGAGTAAATAAGGGGAGTGTCTAGGGGTAAGCAACAGTCTCAGGATCCATGCATTTCCAGACTTGGGCAACCTGTCCTGTGTTGATTAACCAATCAACTGACTGCTATGGCCTATAGGCCCTCCCAGGATGGTTGCTACATTGCCACTGTTATAAGCCAATACATTAAAGCACATCCAGAGCCAGCCAACTAACTTCTGTTTGGTTCCTTGCCACGGGGAGGTATCTGACTTCCTAGTGACTGGGAGGATGGACAAGGTCAGGAAGCTCAGCACATTTTGCTGAGTCAGAGGACATGGCTGCCAAAGCTGGGTGAGGGTCTAGTCCCTTCACCTGATGAAGTCACCAGCCAAGTTAAACACACACACACACACACACACACACACACACACACACACACACACACACACACACTCACACACACCAAGAGTTGAATCACATATATTCCCATGTATAGATTTTTAATCATAAGTCTTTTGTTTTAAGTTTAAAGCCAAATTTTTTTACAGATTTTAAAGCATACCCAATGAGCAACTTAGAAATCCTGAGATAAGCATTTACACATAATCTTAAGAGAGTTTTTGAAAGAGCACAGAGAAGTTACAGAGATAAAAGTGTTTTTTGTTTGTTTGTTGGGGGGGGTGGGTTCAAGACAGGGTTTCTCTGTGGCTTTGGAGGCTGTCCTGGAACTAGCTCTTGTAGACTAGACTGGTCTCAAACTCACAGAGATCCGCCTGCCTCTGCCTCCCAAGTGCTGGGACTAAAGGCGTGCGTCGCCACCACCCAGTGAGATAAAAGAGTTTTTAATAGTGGAAAGTTTAGAGCAGAGCAAGTTTAGATATAAGGTACTTGGGCATCATTTGTCTGTACAGTAGCAATTGTTATGAACTGTGAGAATTTGGAGGTCAAATTCGACAATTTTGGCCATTGATCTGTACTGAAGCCAAGCTGTTGTAATAAAATCTGACTCTGTGGAGGAAGAGGGAGAGGATTGAAAAATGATGAACCATGCCAGTGTGTTCCTTTAAGTTCTAAGGGGAAGGTAAGAGCTGAAGCTGCATGACTGCAGGCTGGAGCCATAGACAGTAGGAGAGCCTAGGGAAAGGGAGCAGTAGGTGTCTTTAGTAGAGAGACCCATAGGCATGCAGAAGGCCAGAGGCAAGAGACAAAGTTGCCCATGTGGTGGAGCCCCAAGGGAGTAGAAGTTGGCTCCAGGAGCCAGAGATACACTTATGGTATGGGACAAGGAGAGGAACAGTTAAGGGACAAGGAGAGACAACCAGAACTGAGCATCACAGCTGGCAGCTGTTAGGAGAAGGCAAGGAAATTCACAAAGTATAGGCTCAGGAGGCACAAAGAGAGGGGGAGAGCAGGTAGCTCTGAGTGGAAGGAATCAAGGAAAAAAGAACGTTCCCAGGCTGCCACATGCAGAACCGCAGGACCTGGAGGGAAGACAAGAGAAAGCCAGGAGGAAAGGGAGATACCCAAGTGTGTGCAGCAGGCCAGAGGCACAGCAGGCTGCAGGAGTCAGAGAAGCACTTAGGTGCCCATGTGGAGGGCACAGTAGGCCAGAGGGAAGCAGCAGCTGAAGAATTGGACTCTAGATTTTGGAGTCAAATTCACAAACAAATGATCCCTACATACCTTAGAAGAATTATATCAGCAGCTTGGTTTGGAATGGAAGCTGCAGGGGAGAACCGGTGTGTGCTGGGTGTGTGCATGTTACAGCTGGCTGGCTTCTTAGATTTCTATTGGTCCTGCTAGGTCCAGTTCAGGCTCCCACTTTGCAACAAACTTACAGACCTATCAATCTTAACTTAAAGTCAGGACATTTACGCAGTTTGGGCTGTGTGTGTGGAGGGGAGACTAGACAAACACAAACAGGGCTAGGAGTGGAGAAAAAAGAAATAGGGGATGGGGAATTTCTCTCCTAGAGGAACAGGAAGTGAACTGAGACACTGGATGTGGCTTGAGCATATATGAGACCTCAAAGCCCACCTCCACAGTGACATACACTTCCTCAAACCAGGCCACACCCACTCCTGTGGGTGCCACCCTAACAGTGCCACTCCCTTTGGGGACAATAGCCAAAAATGTAGCAATTCAAAACAGACATAAACTCTTTATCTTGAAGTTGTGAAGGTCAGAAGTCTCACTGGACTATGGATAGTGCCACAGTGAGCTCGTGCAGGAGGCCCCAGAGCGGCACCAGTGCTCTTACCTGGTTTCTAGAGGCTGCCCTTCAGGCTGTGGTTCTCTTCCAACATCGCACGCAGCACCCTTTCACTAATTTCTCCCTTCAGTTCTGTTGACTGCAACACATTTCTCTCTCCTGGGCCAATTCCACACCTGGTCTGCACCTGTCCTTGGCAGGTGTCCCATAGCTCTGGCATCTCCAACATCTTGGGGTCTCCAAGGCAATCCAGGCTTCACCTTCAGAACTTCATGCAATGGTCTCTCTAGGCCTCCATTCAGGGGCACCCCTGACACATGCCTGGCCTCGGCAGCTTTCCAACCCCTTTCTTGTATCCTTGACTCTAAAGCCAGAGCCATGTGGCTGAAGCTGCCAAGTTTTGCTGCTTGCTAGGCCTAGAACTAGTTCAAATACATTTTCACCAGCTCTCTGTTTTTGATGGTTTCCTTCACTAAAGTGGTTCTTTAATTCCTTTTCACAAGTTGGAAGCTTAGCTGGGTATGGTCTTGCTCTGAGACAACCATTGCCTTCATTTCATTTAGCACTAGGCTTTTCTCTAAACTTTTTAATCTCTTTTTTTTGGGGGGGGTGTTCAAGACAGAGTTTCTCTGTGGCTTTGGAGGCTGTCCTGGAACTAGTTCTCTTGTAGACCAGGCTGTTCTCCAATTCACAGAGATCCTTCTGCCTCTGCCTCCGGAGTGCTGGGACTAAAGGCCCGGCAACTTTTTATCTCCTTAAATACAGGATTTAGTTCCATTAAACTTCCTGTGCTCTTGGAATAAAGCTATTTAGAAAGTGATGCTATCCCTGAATGCCCATCTCCTTCAGACTGCTGGGTTTCTTTCCTCCCAGGCCCAGTAGTCTATTTTAAGAGAAAGAAAGAATTAAATGATGCATGTGTTCTAAATTCAGAATTTCTATCTCAACCAGAATGATGGTAGTTAGTCCTCCACCTCCAAGCTTAAGAGTGTTTTCTAGTGAGGATTTAGTAGACCTAAGAGGAAATACCTAGAGATATTCACATATATGTTGATATTGGGGGTTCCCCAACAATAGGCCTCAGGCAGCTCACCCTACTGGAAATCTCACCATGAGCAAGCACTCATTTGGAACTTCCAGGCAGCTAGCTCTTGAGGCTCTGGTTTTAAATATGAGTAGGAAGGTATTCAAGCCTGAAGAGATTGGAGAAAAGCTGGTGCAGTTTTTTTTTGTTTTTTGTTTTATGTGCTGAAAATAGAGTATAAGAAGAAAAAGGATCCAGTGTTTTTAGAAGCTGTGGGTTTTTATTTCAATGCACTCATAGATTTTCAAACATTTATCAGGAGATACAAATGAGACCTTAGGAAAAAAGTGGAAGGCTCAGTAGATCCTTAGCATAAATGTCTAAAAATAGAATACGTGCTCTATAGTAGTGATTCTTAACCTGGGGACTTTCACAGGGGTCACCTAAGACCATCAGAAAACACAGGTAATTACCTCATCATTCATAACAGTAGCAAAATAGTTATAAGGTAGCAACAAAATAATTTTCTGGTTGGGGGTCACCACAACATGAGGAAATGTATTAAAGGGTCATAGGGTGAATTTTGGAGAAGATACATTCAAACCATCAAGACTCATACCAGTGGGTGGCTACCAGGAGGCAGCCAGGGGTTGCAATAAGGTGGAGAGAGATGGTGGGAGGAAGAACCACAAAAATTGTTTAAAAATGTAAGAATGGCCGGGCGTTGGTGGTGCATACCTTTAATCTCAGCACTAGGGAGGTAGAGGCAGGCAGATCTCTATGAGTTCAATGCCAGCCTGGTCTCCAGAGTGAGTGCCAGGATAGGCTCCAAAGCTACACAGAGAAACTCTGTCTTGAAAAACAAAACAAACAAACAAACAAACAAACCCAAAAAAACCCCAAAAAAGCCAAGTAAGAATGTTATCTAATACATTATATGCTGAGTTAAACTGCGTGTGTGTGTGTGTTTGTGTGTGTGTGTGTGTGTGTGTGTGTGTGTGTGTACACTTTACCTCCTGTACAGACTTCCTCAAGCAAACTAGTGGATAGAAGATGTGTTCCATCTAAAAGATGAAGAAATCAAGAAAGAGAAACACTGAAACTAGGAAAAAGGAAATCCTCACAGGTGAGAGGCCAGTGGTCTCAAGGGATTTTGGTAAATGGAAATCATTTGTTAGAAGCAGCTTAGGCAACTCTAACAGAAAATGTTGGTCAAACACCTGATAAGAGTGTGGGAGAAGAGTCAAGGTGAGGCAACAGACAAGGGGAGCACAGAGACACAGAATAACTAGAAAGCAAAATGTGAGAGCAGTTTACATATGCTCCATTCTGAGGAGAAACTAGAATTACAATAATATGACTATTAGTGATCTAGGCAAAATTATGTTTCTCTATGAAGAAGAGACTTAGCAGTAACAGAAGCACAGGTGAAGAGCTGTCTCATCTCACAAGTAAAACAAAAGTGTATTACTCAGAGATGCAGAATCAGCTAAGGATTTAGAAATGGGTGTCTTTGGGAAGAGGAGATGAGAAGAGGAGTTACAGCTGTGATGTGATCTCTTGTAAAGATCGTTCGATTTTCCTTTAATTTTTTTTATGTTACAACTTGAATAGTTAGACTTGCTCTAGTGAGTCATTCACAAGATCCAAGTGTAAGATAACTTAACAGACAATAGAGAACAATGGCCAAAGCTATGCTGTTTTTTCATATATATATATATATATATATATGTATATATATATATATATCATATATATATTACGCATCTACTGTACACTGAGCATTGAGACATTCCTGGAATACTCACCATGTACCACATTCTAATTGCTTTACCTCCTCTTATTTAATTATTATGAAGCAAGACCTAATGCCAGCTCCAATCTGCAGGCAAAGAACATTAGTCATGGTGAAGGTGTGTTTTCTGCATTCCTTAAGGAGTGGTTGAACAGGAAATCAAAACCCAGATCCTGTACTCTGAATGCCTGTTCTGTATCATTGCTCAGTGAGATATCATGGAAGAAACATGAGAATAGAGAAGAGAAAGAAGCCGGGCCGTGGTGGTGCACGCCTTCGGTCCCAGCACTCGGGAGGCAGAGGCAGGTGGATCTCTGTGAGTTGAGACCAGCCTGGTCTACAAGAGCTAGTTCCAGGATAGCCTCCAAAGCCACAGAGAAACCTTGTTTCAAAAAATCAAGAGAGAGAGAGAGAGAGAGAGAGACAGAGACAGAGACAGAGACAGAGACAGAGACAGAGACAGAGAGAGGTGATTAGTATTGAACACTTTACTACAGTCTAGAGAGTTTATCATTGTGTCAAATTACCAATTTGACATAATTTATTTCATTATTATTGTAAGAGTGGATAGAGTCAAAAGGTACAAAAATGATGATTTTTGTTTGTTTTGGTTTTTGGAGAGAGTGTTTCTTTGTGTGGCCTTGGCTGTTTTGGAACTCACTCTGGAGACCAGTTTGGCCTCAAACTCAGAGATCCGCCTGCCTCTGTCTCCCAAGTACTGGGATTAAAGGTGTTCTCCTCTACCACCACCCAGCTAACAGAGATAAGCTTTGACCCTCAAAAAACATTTTGTGATGGCAGTGGTGGCGCATGCCTTTAATCCCAACACTTGGGAGACAGAGGCAGGCGAACCTATGTGAGTTCAAGGCCAGTCTTTGTCTACAGAGCTAGTGCTAGGACTGGCTTCAAAGCTACACAGAGAGACCCTGTCTCAAAAAACAGAAAAAAAATTTCTTCCTATTTAATATTTATTTAAGTGTGTGTGTGTGTGTGTGTTGGGAGGGGCGGGTTTTACCTGCAGAGGCTAGAAAATGTTGGATTCCATGGAGCTAGAGTTGCAGGTGGCAATATGCCACCTATTGTGGGTGCTGGGAACCGAATTCAGGTTCTCTGAAAGAGTAGTAGGCGATTTTAACCACTGAACCATTTCTCCAGCCCAAGGAACATATTTGTATTTGAGATTGACACAGAGAAGGAATCAGTAATGTAAAGTCTGCAGTAGATACAAAACACAGAAAGATCTTCAAGGAAACATGTTCAGTTCAAAAGATTTAATTGCTATGGGATTTACTGGGGGAGATTTGTGATCTTAGGGCTAATGCGTGGAATTTAAATAAACAGCACTTTCCCCCTTTTTGTTAAGAATTTTATTGTTTTATAAGATATATGTTTTAGAGCTAACAGAAAGCATTTCCAGATTCATCTCTTTTTATAGGAATTTCAAAGTAAGAACAAATGCTTACATGTAGAAAACCAGTACAAATATAGTTGTGTTGTATTGGAGAATATTATTTTAGGGCATGTTACTTTTGTTTATGTTACATTTATCTAACTCTGTGAAGCTGTGTTACTATGCCTGTCTAAAACACCTGATGGTCTAATAAAGAGCTGAATGGCCAATAGAAAGGCTAGAGAGGCAGAAGAGAGAAATAGCCGGGGCTGGCTGGAAGAGAGGAGAAATATCTGGGAGAAAGGGTCTAAGATATGGGAATGAGAGAGGAAGTAGAAGGACTTTAGGGGCCAGCCACCCAGCCACCTAGTTACACAGCCAGACATGCAGAAGGAAAGACAAGGTATATACAGGAATAGAGAAAGGTAAAAGCCCTGAGGCCAAAGATAGTTTGGATAATTTAAGTTAAGAAAAGCTGGCCAGAAACAAGCCAAGCTAAGGCCAGGCATCATAAGTAAGAGCAAGCCTTTGTGTCTGATTTATTTTGGGAGCTGGGTGGTGGGCTCCTCAAGAAGCCAAAAGAGTAAAACATCACACAACAGTGTTGGGTTACTTTTTCATGGAATTATTTTTCTAGTCACCTCTGATAGAAACAACAGACTAAAGTGACTCCATCCACACCTAGCTTCCTAGGGTGAGGAGCCATTGACCAGAGTTATGAGCAACTTCAGTGACTAGGAAACATTTTGATCCTGAAAGACCCCTGGAGGCTCAGGCCCCCAGGATCTCTGCCCAGGACCAGTGCGACCCCAATCACCAGGTGGAGTTGAGAGCTTGATGCAAACAATAAGAGGTTTTATTGCAGTTGTTTAACGAGCTAACCCCATGTTAGCTCTGGCCTTTCATCCATCCACCATGGCCGATGGCTGGGAAAGACGCCCAGAAGCCACGGCATAGAGATCTTATAGGGGAGTATCTAGGGGTACGCAAGGCTCAGGATTGGTGTGCCTCCAGGCTTGGAGGGCTTGCCCAGTGTTGATTGGCCAACTGGTTGTTATGGCCCATAGGCCCTCCCAGGGCGATTGCTTTGCTCTTCTAGTCATTGCTGTGCACTTGTCCGTAAAGCACACCCAGAGATGTAAAGCATAGCACTACCAGCTAATTTCTGATTGCTTCCTTGCCAGGAGGCAGGCATCTGACCTCCTAGTGACCAAGGCAAGGTCAGGCAAGCACGTGTTAGGCTGTTATGGCTGCCAATATGGGGAGCTGGTCCCTTCAATCCTTCTCCCAGAAATGTTAGACATCTCTTCGGAGGGAGAGTTCTCTGGTCTAAGGGGCATTATGAGTCCTCCCTCCTTTCGGAAAGGAATGTGATTTTGTGTCTCCTATAGGCAATGGCAACTTCTCAAATTTTATAACAATAATGGCCAGGCTGCCCAGAGGATAGTTCCAGATACTCCTTCCTCCAGCTCTTATATTTCTTCCTCTCTTTCTTTAATGCTCCTTGAGCTTTGGTAAGGGCGATATTGACACGTGATTATCTGTGAGCATCAGGCCACTATGCCAAGCAATGTTACAACTCACGGCAACACTTATTCTCAATAGTTTGAATAGTTGTGAGTCACCACAGTAGCTACCCCCCACTATAAAAAAAAATTTCCTTCCATTAATGTTGGTAGGAGCAGTAATCTATGAGAGTAAATACAACTGTTTAGAAGGCAATTTGACAGGCATATTACGTCCATTTAACAAAACAATAGCAGTTAGCATCCCTGGTAGGGCCTTGATTTCCCCAGCCATAAGCTTTGGCTTCAAGATCTGCATTCCTAGTTGGAAAATAGTTGATTGTGCCCACAACAATTGTGTTGCTATTGTATAAGTGAGTACATTTTACACAAGGTCCACTGCCAAGAGAGATCACTGGCAATAATTCCTTGGCAACCTTCATAGAGTCTAAGCAAAAAGAAGCATCTAGACTAGTCCCAGCCTGATTTCCTTGTCCTACAAAGTGTGTAGTATCATTTACAATAGGGTTTTGACAACAGTAGTGGCATGACTTCTATTTTGGCAGGGGGCCTCCTTGAGTGTGGCCTCCTTAACCAATACCTTAGAGGGAGGTAACTCCCCTACCCTCATGAATGACCTTGCTTTATGACCTCCTTATCTAATACCTCAGAGAGATAAATCATCCCTGGTACCAACAACCTTGTTTTGTGAACATACCTTTTCCCCACCCATACTAAGTACCTTCTGAATTTGCATTTCTAACATATTTTTACATTTACAAACACAGGCTGTTGTAGGATTTTTATTTTATTTTCAGTTACCTTGTTGGGTATCATATGTGCCTTATAAAACCATAATTTCCCCGAGAGTTTCCCAGCTGTGCCTGGCTCCTGCACCCTTCTTACACTGTTTCCCCATCCTCGCTGTTTTAGATGTGCGTGTACCTATTTCAAATGTTTTGCTAAATCTGTGAAACATAGGTTAGCATTATGTAATGAAATCTGTTTTACCAGAAGGCACGCAGGATCTTTGAAGGCCAACCACCATTTGTCACAAGCAAAGGCCAATCGGTCTTGGATTCAGTAGCCAAGGGAATGCTGGGGGCTGGGGGCATAAGGAGGAGACACTGTTGCTTAGGTCATCTGTTCTGTCCTCTCACAAGAGCTAAGTTGGCTACAGCAGCAGAGCTATTTTACTTTGCTTGTTGGAAACCACAGTCATTCCCCATTCAGTCTTTCTGTCTCCTCATTCAGAGGCAGAGCTACATGTCTCCACGGGGAACAGTGAAGTTAGACAGCACTGGTTGGCCGGACTAAGGTCAGAAGAGAGCAAGCATGCTGTGGCCTGCTGTACCTCCTAGAGAGGTGGTTGGTTGAGTCTGACAAGCTCTGTGCCTGTGCTATGGATGTTGCTTCTGCACTGACCACACTTGACTACTGAAAGAGCCCTGGAAAGCAGCCTTCCCCACCAGTCTGCTTTCTTAAAGGAGAGATGTATACAGCATACCCTGGAGAGATAAATGCCTACCGGTGGAACAAACATGGTCTTTCTCATCTGTACCATGAATGTACTGTTCGCGCTTTAGAGCAGCGCTTCTCAACCTGTGGTTCATGACCCTTTTAGGGGTTGCACATCGGATATTTACATTATGACTCATGACAGTAACAAAATACAGTTAGGAAATAGCAATGAAATAATTTGATGGTTGGGGGTCACCACAAAGTGAAGAACTGTATTAAAGGGTCACAGCATTAGGAAGGTTGAGAACCACTGAGTTCAAAGGATTCCCAAGGCTCATGCTCACTGAGCTTGGCTGTTTGTACAGTTTTTCTCACAGGAACTCCAGCTCAACACAAATTTTGCTACACTTACATTGGAGTGACCTGAACAGGGCCCTTGGTTTTTGTTTTTGTGTTTTTGTGGGTTGTGTTGTGTTGTTGTTAGTTTGTCCTTATCTCCTGCTGATTGCTTTAGTACTTTGCAAACATAATTTAAACACTGGTCCAAGTAATTCAGATCTACATTAGCTTCTCTGGTCTAGTAACTACTGAGACTTCATACTAGCTAGTGCTGAGGCCCCTGCTGAGTTCACTTATTTTCTTTTCAACCGCCTGTGAACACAGTTCTCTCTGGCCAGTAAACCAGGTATGAAACACTAGCTCACAGTCCCTGTTCCCTCAGCACATCCCGTCCTTTCTCTGTTGCCTTCTAGTCTGATATTGGTGGAAACTTCAAGCAGTGATAACCAAGGTCCTTGTATTGACACAGACTATGTAGTCTTCATCTCCAGGGAAAATGAATACGACTTCCATGGCACTCATCCATCCTTTGGACCCCAGCCTCTTGAGCCAGGCTGTGAGAGACTCTAAATTTTTTAAAAGTCTTTCCAATCCAAGAAGTTCAAAGGCACTATAGTCCCTGATTACCATTGTTTTCTGTACTGGGCCTTTACTAAGTGCCCCCATATGCATTCTGAGTCATAGATTTTTCTTCCTTTGTATCAAAGTTTGGCCCTCATGACGTCTTTTACCATGTTCACCTCACTCTCTCCAATGTCCAAATCTTACCATGGTTTTTCTGTGTTTTTGGATGACATGAAAGACTTTAATATATAAACACACAGACTTAGTTTCTACCCCACCGCCCATAATAAACAGCAAGCCAATGTGTCAATCTCATCTGCTTTCCCCACTTTTTCTACCAATTCATGGTAGTGCAGCAATAGTACCCACATATCTTTTTTTCACTGTGATTCCTTACTTGTGCAACCAAGTTCTTTCTGGCACACAGCTTAGCCTCAGTTGCATGTCTCATCAGCCACAGATGGAGCTGTGTACCGTCTCCATAGCCTTCTTATGCTCCTCTCCCATAGGATCTTGTCCCATGAATGCTACTTTCAGGAATTTCAATACATTTTATAGTTCTCTAGCCATCTCTTGGAAGCCCCCAAAATCATGTGGTTGACCCCGTTCATCCAAGAAGTACACTAATTCACACCATATAGAAATTGTTTCTCTGTGCCCACCCCCAACACAATCGCAGACACTCCATCTCCACACAGTTCAGTTTCAATGGCATGACTTATATAGCCTATATCAGGGGCTATAAGACAATTACCACCATAACGAAAAGGTTCACCATCACACACAGCACAGGAAAAGATGGCTCTATTGTGATTGCCTTTGCAGATGTCCCATCCTCAGATCACTTTTCTGCATGTTCTAACATCCGTACCAGAGGCCATGCAACTGTTTTTCCCATACTCATCTTTGGTTCTGTCATGACTTTTCTGGGAACTCTATTTCTATTCCTCTCACAGAGAAAGGGCAACAATAGACCAATGAAACTATTCCACCCAAGTCTAACTTGTTGGACCAACAAGTTTATATGATTTATTTTCAGTATAGGTGAAAAGTAACTTACAAGAACATAGTTAACTTTAGGGACACAAAGGGCTCTTCTGGTTTTTCCCCAACACTGTTAATGGTTTGTATGTTATCTGAGAGTTAGGGAACCTCATGAGTCCTCCCTGTAATGATAGCTTCTCTGGTTTAAAGACAGCAAGCCCATATCATACTTAATGGATAGAGTTCCACAACAGAGTGAAAGCTAAATAGTTTAAGTGAAATAAGTTGTTCTGTTAAGAGGTAGGGCTGGGAAGAGGGTACAGTAGGGTAAGATTATTTGCTGTGTGTGAGGAACTGAGTTTAAAGCCCCCAGCACCCATGTGAATGCACATGCACCTGTAACCCAAGAACTCTGGGAGATGGGAAGTGGAGATAGGAGCTCAGCCCTAAGTTCATTGGGAAACCATATTTCAAAGGAATAAACAGAGAGCAATAGTGCAGGACACATACTGCCCTACTCTGCTCCCTGAATGCATGAATAGCTATGTGCGTCTGCACACAAACATATACATAGACAGGTACCACACACACACACACACACACACACACACACAGATATACAGGGAAGAGAAAGAGGTTCTGAGAGATTGCTCAGTGGGTAGAGGCACTTGCTTATAGGGTCTATGACCTGTGTTAAATCCCTGAATCTCTCAGGTGACAGAAGAGAACTGACTCGAGGCCCTTTTGTACAGTAGGTGTATGATGGCCTTGGTAAGTACCTTCTTCTCATCAACGCCTCCTCAAGAGTTGTCTGAGTTTTCATGGCACTACAGGTCATCAGCCTGTAACCGCTAAAAGATCCTTTCAAGGATCCTTCCAAGATGGCTTCGGGGCAAGTATATCTTCCTCCTCTCCCTTGATTCCTGTCCTGTCTTTGTCCCTCTGGGGCGAGTAAATCTCCTTTGTGCTGAGAACTTGGTATGGTATGTCCTGTGCTCACTCTGCTCCTTTTATCAGGTGGCTCACAACCATGGGTAACTTCAGCTTTGTGAGGTATCCAGTACCTATAGCCTCCTCAGGCACCTGCACTTATGAGGACATTTGCACACACAGACGCATACACATAATTAAACATGAAATAAATATCTTTTAAAAGTAACCAAACTAAAGGTTTCTTTGAAAAACTAGATGTTGCCCCATGATGTTTTCTTTAGTCTTTAGAATTTCAGAGGTATCTATGAGGAAAGAAATTAGTTTGACACTTTGCCAGCAGCTTTAGATCAGTGACATATCGCAGCCCAAGGAAGAGTCTGTACCGCTTAGAACATGGGCTGAAACCAAGGGCAGTGTCCAGCAGACAGGGGCTTCATTCACTTGAAAGTCATTTTCATCCTGCAGCTTCTTCATAGTTTCTGTAGTGAAAATAAATTATAATCCCTTTGGGTGGGAGAAACTAAATCAGGAAGAAAAGTGATTCAAGGCAGCTTGAAGTTTATGCTGCCAGATTTGTTCAACATGTGACTCAAGCTGTGGGTTAGTTGCCTTGGCTGTTCTCCCAATTATCAACCTTTAGCTTGCTTAAAAGCCAAATCAGTGACTCAAAAGAGCGTGCCAGGAGGAAATTTTTAACAGATAAAAGTAGCTATTCCCTGCAATATCAAATAACATATATACATACACTCATGTACCTTTTTCTGGAATGAAGCTCAAAATACACCAACACCTAACATACACAGCCCATGGGGCTCTAGAACACAACTTGATTAGCTTAACATTTACCAAGCACTTACTATGTGCCAGGCGTTTCATTTAATTCTCACTTCAGCATTATGAGATAAGCACATAGTCTTATTTTAAAGATGATGAAATAAAGGCCAAAGGAAGCTAAACTTCTCCCAGGTCATAGATCCAGAAGTAACAGAGCCATGACTGAAACTCAGTCAGTCTGATTCTGAAAGACTTTTTTCCCTGTTAAAAGCTTGTATTTATTCATCACAATTACACACATGTACCCCCACTGTCCTCTTATTCCCTTCCTTCCCCACTGAACCCCTGTTCTTCCCAACAAGTCTCCTGCTTTGCCCCCTCTCTCCTACTTTCATCTCTCTGTCTCTGTCTCTGTCTCTGTCTCTGTCTCTGTCTCTGTCTCTGTCTCTGTCTCTCTCTCTCTCTGTGTGTGTGTGTGTGTGTGTGTGTGTGTGTGTGTGTAAAAGATGTGTACTTGACTCCAAAGCCACAGAGAAACCCTGTCTCAAAAAAACTAAAACCAAACCAAACCAAAACAAACCAAACCAAAACAAAAGTATTTGGGGGCTGGAGAGATGGCTCAGAAGTTAAGAGCACTGACTGCTCTTCCAGAGGTCCTGAGTTCAATTCCCAGCAACCACATGGTGGCTCACAACCATTTGTAATGAGATCTGGTGCCGTCTTCTGGCCAGCAGGCCTATATGTAGGCAGAACACTGTATACATAATAAATAAATAAAATATATATATATGTACTTGAGCAAAGGCAATTTTCCAGTTACTACACAACTGAGGAATATGAGTCTATGGGGGCCATTGTCATTCAAACCACCACAATGATTTTCCTGCATTAGTACTTTCTGTCACTGTGAATATTAGCCCACAGAAAGGAAGTTTCCAGGTCAGATCCAGTCAAAGTATGTGATATTCTCAGCAATAGGTCTATCTAAGTATTGAGAGGCTGCCAGAAGTAATAGCAAATCTCTACATTGTTTTGGGAACCCCTCTGCAGGTGGTCCATAGTTGTAGAAGAAATCAAGCTGAGGGAAATATTGGTAACAAGTTAGTAAACAGCATTCTTCCCTTGTCTCTGCTTCAGTTCCTGCCTCCAGGTTCCTGCCCTGACTTTCTTCCTTTATGGAATGTAAAGTGGAAGTGTAAGCCAAATAAACCCTTTCCTTCCCTAGTTGTATTTGGTCATGGAGTTTTATCACAGAAATAGAAACACTGATTAAAGCAGAAATTGCTACTAGGTTCATGTGATGTTACTATGACTGATCTGATCATGTCTTGGGCAGGACTTTGGAACTTTGCAGATTTTAATGAGCTATTGTGGAATTCAGGAGATAATCCTGAAGTAGTGCCAAAGATGGAGGCCTGCCTTGTGAAGTTTCATGGGGAAATTTGAGAGTCCTGTAAAGACTCTATTGGGACCATTCAAAATCTGTGGTTCTGGTCAGCCGGGACTGAAGAATCAGCTATGATTAAGAAGAGACTAGAGCCAGGCAGTGGTGTTGCACGCCTTTAGTCCCAGCACTTGGGAGGCAGAGGCAGGCGGATCTCTGTGAGTTTGAGACCAGCCTGGTCTACAAGAGCTAGTTCCAGGACAGCCTCCAAAGCCACAGAGAAACCCTGTCTTGAAAAAAAAAGAAGAAGAAACTAGAACCACTGAAGTCAAACCTTTGCTTTGCTGGAATGATCAATACTGATAAGCTGGGGATGAAGACTTAACCATGATTAAGAATCGATGAGTTTAAAAAATTATAAAAAATAGAAATGGTCAGAATCACAGGCCAAATATTCTAGGAAGTGTTTCCTCAGATCAGAAGTTGTGGTTATATCTAGCAGCTGAACTTGGTAATATATGAGTTCCCCCTATGACACTGATTTTGAAAGCATGAGGGGCTCATGGAGAGCAACCCAGGCTTGGTACTATAAGAGGCCAGGAGATGCCATTGGTGAAGGTACAGCCTCAATTGCAGTAAAAGCCCCAGGATTGAAGGAGTCATAGTGGGAAGTTGAGGTTTGGCATCATGTAGCAGGATCAAGTCCCTGAAGAGAGTCAAGGAATAGCTATTGATGAAGGTACAGCCTAGCTGAGGTGAATAACCTATCTTATTTGAGATATCAACATCTAGGGATGACCACAAAGTATGAGCCATCTCTCTAGTGCCCTGAATTATATAGGAAAGTAGGAAGAGCTAGCCATGTGGATTAAACAAGGAAGCAGCATTCCTCCATAGCCTCTGATTCAGCTTTGCTTCCAGGTATCTACCTTGAGTTCCTAACTTCCTTTAGTGATGGACTGTTACCTGAAAATGTATGATGAAATACATCCTTTCTCTCTGTCTTAATCAGGGTTACTATTGCTGTGGTGAAATACCATGCAAAGCAACTTTGCATGGAGAGGAAATGGTTTATTTGGCTTACACTTCCAATATCACTGTTCATCATTGAAAGAAGTCAGGACAGAACTCAGACAGTGCATGAACTTGGAGGTAGGAACTGATGCAGAGACCATGGAGGAGTGCTGCTTACTGGCTTGCTCCCCATGGCTTACTCATCCAGGACCAGTAGCCCAAGGATATCACTACCCATAATGGGTTAGGCTCTCCTAATTAAGAAAATTCCCTAAAGCTTGCCTACAGCCTAATCTTATGGAAGCATTTTCTCAATTGGGGTTCCCTCCTCTCAGATGACTCTAGCCTGTGACATAAAATCAGCCAACATACTCTCCAAGTTGTTTTTGGTCATGGCGTTTTATCACAGCTATAGAAACCCAAACTAAGATAGATACAAAATCCTTTGAGTAATGCCTAGTTATAACGTCCTTTGAGTAATGGTATAGCTAGGCCAAATGGTAGCTCTATTTTTACCTTTTTTATTCTACAACACTTCAATAAAGTCTTTATCTTCAATGATTTTCTAGTCTAATACTGAATACAGAAAAAACACTTTCAATGTGGCAAGTGTTGAATACATCTGTTTGACTGTTGGGAAGCAACTATCGCTGGAATATTTAAAGCGAGGCAGGAAGGGGGTAAGGATAGAGAGGATGGGCTCACCAGTTCCCCACAAAAGACTCATAGTCCCTTAAGTCCAGGCAATGTGAGTGACAGTGAAAATGGAGAGCCATCTTGAAAGATTTAAAAACTAAGGATAGAATGGAAGACACATTTATTTTTTTATTTTTTATTTTTATTTTTGTTTTTTTGTTTTTTGAGACACAGTTTCCCTGTGGCTTTGGAGGCTGTCCTGGAACTAGCTCTTGTAGACCAGGCTGGACTCAAACTCACAGAGATCTGCCTGCCTCTGCCTCCCGAGTGCTGGGATCAAAGGTGTGCGCCACCAACACCTGGCTTGTTATTGTTTTTGAAACAGGATCTTCCTCTCAGACTTCAGCAGTCCTCGTGTCTCAGATTTCTGAGTACTGACACTTTTGGGGACTACTTCAGAGCATAAATGGTGAGCAGAGCCTTACTGTGGTCCTTGCCTGAACCCAGGCAGTGTTGATGGAATGGAAGTCCTGAGGATAGGGTTGGGATTGGGATAATGGGTTAGTGTAGAATTCTTACAGAGCATGTATTCCTATATGACCCTGAGTTCACCTCCAGAACCATAAAAACAAAGTAAACTTGACTGCAGAGTCATCTCTCCAACCCTAACATGTGCACCTTTTCATCAGGACATGGCTATTATTGCATCTAGCTATCTAGAATTATCAAGATAGACGTATATACATTTTTCATGTAAGTAGGCCATTTTAAGTATCATGGTCATTCTTTTTCAATTATAGAATGACATACAGAGAGAGTGCAGATAAACAATATAATATATTGTATAATAAAATGTCTCTTCATTAGTATGAGTTTATATTTAGCTTAATAGGTAGTTGCGGTGGTGAGATGGCTCAGTGAAGAAAGGCACTCTGTGGGTAAATCTGAGTTTGATCCCTGGAACCTACATAAAGGGATAAGGAGAAAACCAATTTCTCTGACTTCCACATGAACGTGTATCCAAAGCATCATCATCATCATCACCATACATGCATATATGTATACATATGTGTACACACACACACACACACACACACACACACACACACATATATATATATATCCATGAGTATGCAAAATAATATTCCACAGTAGGCAAAGAACCATTAATTCTCAGATGAAGTGATGAGATAGAACTTCCATGAGATGACGGTGAGGTGAGCTGATGCTAGGATACACTGGATAATTTCATATGAGCTGGCTGTGGAGTCAAACTACTTGACTTCATATTCCAGCTTGACAAAACTATAGACAAATTGTTATTTAGCATATCTACATGTTTCCTCAAATGTAAAATGAGAATAACATTTTACCTACCTCAATGCAATATTTAGGCTTACCAGAGTCTTAAATTTTTTTTTGTTTTTTTTTGTTTTTCAAGACAGGGTTTCTCTGTGTAGCTTTGGAGCCTATCCTGGCACTCGCTCTGGAGACCAGGCTGGCCTCGAACTCACAGAGATCCACCTGCCTCGCTTTGGAGTCTTAATTTCTAAGTCAATTTTCAAGTCAAACTATACAGGACAATGTTCATGTGACTTACCTAATTTCTGTAAGATGCTATTCTACCTTCAAATTAAATCTATTAATCACATATGACTTAATTAGGAATGATTGAATAAAATGTATTTATTTGTTTTTATTTTATGTATATGAGTTATTTCCTGCATGCATATTTGTGTATCATGTGTAATTCTCCTCAAGGATATACCTCCAATGATCTTCTGAAGACAAACCACTGGGCCCTACCCCTTCAAGCATTTCCTAGTAGTATTTTTGTTTTTTGAAGACTGACAGCCACTGACCTACTAGAATACAAGTCCTCTGCGGGCTTGTCAGACTTGCTCACTGCTGTGCATCCAATACTTTAAAATGTGTCTCATATAAGTGTGTGGGGAGAGCTCAATAAATATTCACTGAGTGCTTGGATGAATGAATAGAATAAGTTAATGAGCAGAATACTTCAATATTCAATCAGTACAATATAGTATTTAAGCAACTTTCCCTTGTTTCCCTCCATAACACTTTATAGGATTTATGGGATCAGATTGGCAGAGATATTTATGAAAGTTAAGTGCAATTAAAATAAACCTGGAAGAGTTCTCAAATTGTTTGTTGCTTAGAAAAGCTATTATTGTTTCATAATATCAAGAGACAAATATAAATTAACTCAAAAACTTATCAAATGTATGGTCTGAGAAATGTAGTGAGTTATGATTGTTGTTGACATTAAAAATGTTTTAAGTTGAGGCTGCCAATTGATATGTGCCTTACTATACACCTGCATCATCTTCAGATGGATCCCAAGGATTATAGTTGGATAGAAATGTGTGGCTTAGAGCCCAGTGTTGGGTGCTACACCTGTAAGCTAGCATTTTGAAGGTAGAATGTTGGGCCCTTCCCCCATTGGGGTCTGCTGACCATCTCATGACCAGGAGCTTACTTCTTGTTTCCCTCCTTCTGATAAGGCCTGAATGCAAGTTCCTGTTATCCGCCCATCCTTACTGTCTGAGAGGCCTGGGAACATGGGTAGTTTTCCACCGTGCCTGCTGACTGGTATATAAGTCTTCCCTCCTTTGTAATAAATGGCATTCTCCTTGCAGGAGTGATCCACTGTCTTGTCTTTATTTAAATCCTCAGGTCCCTCTCCTGAGTCAGTGAGAAGTGTTGTAGCGCTGGTGCTACAGTGGAAGCAGGAAGATTTAGGAGTTTGAGACTAGCTTGGGCTATATGAGAACTGATCCCCCCCCCAAAAAAAAACAATGAATGAATGAATAAAATGTACCTTAAGGCTTTTGTGACATTGAGGAAGGTTTAAAGAGGAAATTGAAAATTCAAAACACTAGGCAGTATTTCTAGGCGGTCATTTCAGTGAGCTGGACTCCGTTCCAGAGAAAAGCAAGAGCCAGAGCAATGCACATGGTTAGCACTTTATGTCAAGGGAGCGTTTCTTGTGTGGTAACAGTGTGCCTCCTGATGACAGAATTCTAAGTGGCTGATATATTTTATCCATCATGCTAATGTACAGGACTCTTTCGCCAAAAAAAAAATGTCCAGGAGAGATGAAGAGAACACACCCAAAATAAAAGGGAGAAGCCAGGAACTGTGTTCAGGAGGTTTCCTAGGGTCCCTGTGCCCGGGACTCAGAACTTCAGAGGAATGGCAGGTCAATACTTGGCTGCTTCTGTCACAGTACTTGTCAAACCTCAGCCGCACAACAGCCTCCTTGGCCAGGATCTTGGGAGCATGGCCCCTATATAAGCACTTCTTAGGGCTCTTTTCAGAGGGGGACAGGTCATGGTCAGCATAGTCATCAGGTTATCAGCAGTCAGCTGCTGTGGTCACTGTAGCCCTTCCTTCTCTGTGCCTCTCTGTCTCAGCAAAGCACTGGCAGAGCTCCTTGGTGATTTCTGTCCTACTCAGCTCGAGTTCTGTTTTGTCATCTAAATCCAAGCCTAGTTCTCCCTCTTCATGCAGTGCTCACCTTCTCTTGTGGATGCCTGGCTTCTGATGTCAAGTAGAGGCTGCCCAGGAAGACTCCTGCCAGGGGATGTGCTGTTCTTCAAAGTTCCAAGGATACCCAGTCTCATAAACAAGAGAGTGCAGGGAACAACTCCAACAGGGAAGAAACATAGGAAAGTGAAAGAGGAATCGCTGAACTTTCTGTAGGCATTCTGGTGACTTCACATCCAAACCATTGCACAAGGACAAAATGTCACCAGTATCTTGCACATACTCTGTGAGAATATCAAAATGCAGTAGCCCTCGGTTTTGATGCCATTGCTGCTATCTACAATTGCAAAAGTTCAAATGGGCTCAAAGCTTGACGATCTCAGGCAGTGGGTAATCACAAGCCTAGTTCTCTCTCTCTCTCTCTCTCTCTCTCTCTCTCTCTCTCTCTCTCTCTCTCTGTGTGTGTGTGTGTGTGTGTGTATGAATTCTTAATAAACTCTTGGATAAATGATATATAGATCTAACAATAGGGTGGTCTTACGCTCCAAAAGCCTGAATAACAATGCTTTTTTTTTTCTGTTTGTTTTTTAGGATTGCTGTTGTTTGTTTTTGAGACAGGATTCAGGATCTCATCATGTAGTTGGTCTGGAACTTCTTTATTTTACTTATGTGCATTGATAGTTTGCCTGCATGTATGTCTCAGAGAGGGTGCTTGATCCCCTGGAATTAGGGTTGTAGACAGTTGTAATCTGTCATGTGGGTGCTGGGAATTGAACCCAGGTCCTCTGAGTGCTCTTAACCTCTGAGCCATCTCTCCAGCCCAGACCTGTAACTTTCTATGTAGACCATGTTGACCCTGGAATTCTGGCTGTGTTACTGCCTCTGCCTGCCGAGTGCTGGGATGACAGCAGTGTGTCCCCTCACCTGGCCTTTGAATCAGCAACAACCGAGAAGTAAGTATCAAAAGGTACAATATTGCCCTGGGATGTCTAATTGAAGTGACACACTCACTTCTTTGAAACAAAACCTGGATATGATTAAATTCTGGTAAATTAGACCCACCCACTTCTATGTGAAACAGGCGAGACCTTATTTATAAAGGCAGCGTGAGTAACTGAGGAGTTGAATGTGACTAGTATAGGGGAGAGCAGCTGTGTTTACTGCCCACTCGTCTCTGGTTTTATGTTTTATTTATCCATTTATTTTTAATTTACTTATTTATTTTGTACGGGGGCATATGGAGATCAGATGACAACTGAGTCAGTTCTTTCTTTCTTGTAGGCCAAGGACCAGGCTCAGGTCATCAGGCTTGGCAACAAGTGCCTTTTCCACAGTGAAGCATCTAGCTGGCCCATTTAGCTACTTAAAACATTGCCAGTCTTTTAGTTATGGGAAAAGTAATTTTTTTCTTGTTTTTTTGAGACAGGGTTTCTCTGTGTAGCTTTGGAGCCTATCCTGGTACTTGCTCTGGAGACCAGGCTGGCCTTGAACTCACAGAGATCCACCTGCCTCTGCCTCCCGAGTGCTGGGATTAAAGGGATGCACCACCAACGTCCGGCTGAGTAAACCAAATTCTAAAAAAAAAAAAAAAAGCTTTATTACATTTTATTTACTTATTTTTGTGAGTGTGCAAGCAGCATAGACTGCTGTGGAAGTCAAGGCTAACAACTCCTCTGAGAATTGAACTCAGGATGGCAGGCAGTCTTGGTAGCAAGCTCCTTTGCTCACTGAGCCATCTCATCTCATCACTCCCCAAACTCTTTCTTAGTGTTATTAATTTTCTACAACAGTATACAAAATACTACATCTCATCAATACATCTTCACACATATGCATGATTATCACTGAACCAAATTCTTTTTTTTTTTTTTTTTGGTTTTTGGAGACAGGGTTTCTCTGTGTAGCTTTGGAGCCTATCCTGGCACTCGCTCTGGAGACCAGGCTGGCCTCGAACTCACAGAGATCCTCCTGTCTCTGCCTCCCGAGTGCTGGGATCAAAGGCATGCACCACCAACGCCCGGCCTGTACCAAATTCTTACAGTGTGTTAGCTACATCTCTGTTTCTATGACCAAAAGCAATTTGGAGAGGAAACCATTCATTTTTGGCTTATGGTTCCATTAAAATTCACAATGGCAGAAAGGCACGGCAACAGGGAGAAGGCTGGATGATAGAATTTTGACTGTGTACAGGCAGCAGAGAGTGCTTTGGAAGTGGGGCAAGGTCTCTTTCATCTTTAATAGTCTGAAAACCCCTCTCGCTCCTCCTCTCCCTGCCCTCGACCCTCCTCTCTGTTGCACAACCTGGTCTCAAAATCATGAACTCAAGTGACACTCCCATCTCTGCCTCCCAAGTGTCTTGAGACTATAGGTGCGTGCCACCGTGCCTGCCTGGTTCTTGACCTCTTTGGGTCAAGTAATTCTTTGAAAATCTGTTGAAAACTGGTGACTCATTCATCCCTCATGGGTGGAGGGGGGAGGGGAAACCACACATGCTTGCAACATATTGACTAGGGGATTTACTCTAGAGTTCTCCTCAGAGAAATTTTGTTTCCGGGAATCTATAAAACTGTCATGGTCTGTATTTCCCAAGTGGGTGACTGAAACTTGGTGTCTAGAGGATCCATATTTTTGAGTTTCTTCCGCATTTGCGTTAGAACACTAACCGGGCATGAATGACCTGAAGTTCCAAGCCCTTCTGCCCTTGTTTTAACCATGCAGTGGTTTCAGCTGGTTTCCCAACAGAATACAAAACAATATAGTTCAGAATCCCTCACTCTTCCTTGTCTTGATTCTTGCTTGTTCCATTGGCTCACCTCCTGATTATCTAGCTGGAGGAGAACAAATTAAAGAGTTAAAGAGGCAGATGAGAAAGGGACCACCAACACACCTGAGTTTGTGAATTAGATACGTGCACAAAAATGAAAAGAATTTGTGTCTAAAATCAGTGAGTAGACTATAACCTCCTCCCCACACCCACTGACTTCTCCACTTGGTGTAAGTGAGCCTAGACCAGGCTGTGGATTCTGACAACCCAGGGACAGGGGTCTCCCAACACAGAAGCCTTGGCCTGTCCCTAGCCTGTTCCTGACCTCACAGCCCTAGTAGTTGTGGTACAAGTGAAGATCCAGTGGCACCTTTTTTTTTTTTTTTTTTCTTGGTTTTTCAGGTCAGGGTTTCTCTGTGTAGCTTTGGAGCCTATCTTGGCACTCGCTCTGGAGACCAGGCTGGCCTCGAACTCACAGAGATCCTCCTGTCTCTGCCTCCCGAGTGCTGGGATTAAAGGCGTGTACCATCAACACCCAGCGAGACAACCTTTAAGAATCACAGCCCTCTGGGTTTGGGAAAGGCAAGAATGCAGGAGAGGTAGGACTTTTTTCCTGGTTAAGATTCATGGGGAAAGATTGCTGTTTCTGTGTCCTTCCATTCGACCAAGGTGTCTCTGTTGCTCCATAAATAAAACGTCCCACTGCTTTTGGTGAGCGCTATAAAGGCAGCAGGAAGACTGTCCCCAGGGCATTCCGGGCAGGCAGAGAGCGCGAGAACCCAAACAGGTGAGTTCATCGCCAAAGATGCAGTAGGCTGCACCCCTCCCTGCTGTAACTCTCTAGGGATGGGACAGGTCAGGCGCCAGAGGACAAGGCAGGACAGGCCTCAGAAAAGGCGAGACAAAAGGAAACTAGGGATCGGACTGGGAAAGTCGTTGCACCTGTCCCCAAGTGGGACGGCCCGGCGCAGCCCAGAGTAGAGTGCGGGGAGTACAGGACCCCTTCCCTGTCCCACGAGCCGGGTCCGGGGGAGATTTCAGGACGCGGACAGCGCCCTGACCGCCCAGGGAGGGCACCCGCTCCAACTCCCCCAAGTGAGGCTCACTCCCCGGGTATCTGGTGCGGGAGACACTGAAATCAGCTCCGTCCTTCAGGTGGCCGTAGAGGAGGTTTGTCGCCAACGCCAAGGACCGCAGCACCGGACCGGATCTCCAGCGCGGCTGCCACAGGTGTCACCAGAGGCTGCTCCCTGGTGCCCGCCGCGGACTGCTGGCCTGGCGTTTCTGAGCGTCTTTCCTCAGTGTGTCCCCTCCCGGCCGGTGGTCCCTCGGGTTCACAGGCCATGGCAGCGCCGGGCAGCAACTCGGAGCCGCGGCAGCTCTCCGAGTACAGCGGCAGCTACGTGGTGTCGCGGCCGGTGTACAACGAGCTCGCCTTCCAGCAGCAGCGCGAGCGGCGTCTGCAGGAGCGCAGGACGCTGCGGGACAGCCTGGCTCGGAGCTGCAGGTACAGGGGCGGCCGGCAGGTGCCGAGGTGACCCTTCCCGGGAAGAAGCGCTCGCCCTGCGCTCGGCCGGCCGGGCGTGATGCACCCCGCCGCGCCCGTGCTTCTCCGGTCCTTCCCGGACAGAGGTGGAATTCCTGTAACTTTGGAGAAACTCCGGGCGTCCTGTCACGATACCACTCCAGTTTCACTTTTTCTGTTTTTCCCCTTTAAATGAAACCTGAAGTGCTCCTTGGGGTCCAGAGACTGCTTGCTTCCAGGCTAGCGAAAAGCAGTAGGAAAGGGACTCACAGCCACCGATGACAGACAATCCTGGCCTCACCAAGGTCAGGATTGCTCTCAGAGACTTGGGATAAAAGCTAGAAGACAGGTGTTCCAAGAGCTTTGGGAGGAAATGGGTCCCCCAGGGATAACCACCATGTCCCTAAACCCCAATGAACCCCAGAACCAAACACCATAAACTTGAAAAATTGGGCAGGCACTCAACTAATTGCCAGATTTTTCTTTCTTAAAAAAAAAACACTTTAATTATCTA
Source organism: Cricetulus griseus (assembly GCF_003668045.3). NCBI lineage: Eukaryota > Metazoa > Chordata > Mammalia > Rodentia > Cricetidae > Cricetulus > Cricetulus griseus. Next base: position 169,079,014 of record NC_048598.1, on the reverse strand, counting down.
ATATTTAAAGTATATACAAAGTGGATGGAAAGTATAGTAACTCCTGAAATTTTACAATCACCCACTTCAATAATGATCATTTTGAGTTTAGCTCTTCTTATCTCACTCACCGCCATTCACTTGATTCCTCTAGCATTATTTTAGAACAATATTTTGTTAATTCTTTGAAGTTTGTTTTGTTTTGTTTTGAGACAGGATTTCTCTGTGTTGCCCTGGTTGCCCTGGAATTCACTCTGTAGACCAGGCTGGTTTTGAACTCAGAGATCCGCCTACCTCTGCCTCCTGAGTGCTGGAATTAAAGGCACATGCCACTACTACCAAGCTTTACAGCATGATTTTTAAAAATGCCATGTATTGGATCTTTGGTGTGTTACTGTTCTCCTTTGGTATCTATAGGAGATTGGTTTTAGGTAGCAAAACCCCCAAATTCCCAAATATATGTATATGTAGTTTAATATAAATGTTTAATGTTTGCACATAGCCCATATACCCTTTGGCAGTTTTATCTCTAGAATATAATGTCTAATAACATGTAACTACACTGTTAACCACTGTCACATCATAAAGTTTAGGAAATAAAGGGGGAAATGCCTTCATATGCTCAGTACATTTTTCTTATTTTTTATCTACAATAGGTTGAACCCAGGAAAGCATGTGGCCGATAAGGAGGACTGCCATATTTTTTTTAGTATGTTCCTCCAAGGATTTAAAATACATAATTATGTTTTATTATCCACCTAAATAATCCCTTAATATCAAACTTGGATGACCTATTAAAATTTGCAATTATTTAATAAATTTAATTTTAAAAATAACTTTAAAAAGTGGAAGTCCTATCTATTGGTAGTTTTCGTTTTATCTATATGTTGTTAAATTTACAATTGCTAAGTAACATGGCACAAAGTATAAATTCATTATACTACAAGTTTTGTTAAAAAGCTGGCTCTAAGCTTGTATTGCCAAAATATCCCTGTGTTTATGCTTCTTTAAAGAAGGCAATGCCAGTGTTAGGAGCCTAAAAATTAATCTCTCACACAGAGACTCCACACTGATCATTTTCTGGCTGGGTCAGAAAATGAGTTCTTGTGTAGGAATATTTTCTCAGAGGATTAAGAAGGTGGACTAGGGGAGGAGTCATTTAATCCTGTGTTTCCTAGAACAGTACACTTAAAAGGATAGATACAATTCTTGGCAAAAACACTGCAAGCATTTCAGTGTCAATATTTTCCTCGTGGAACTCATTATTTTTCTGACTAGTTATAAAAAAAAACAGCAGAGTTTGGTTCATGACTTTGATTTGCAACTGGTTATGGTCAAAACTGGATCAGATTATTTTCCTGCTTTTTGACAGTTGCTCAAGAAAGAGAGCCTTTGGTGTACTGAAGACTCTCCTGCCAGTTCTGGACTGGCTCCCCAAATACCGAGTCAAGGAATGGTTGCTCAGTGACATCATCTCTGGAGTTAGCACGGGACTTGTGGGAACCCTGCAAGGTAAGATGCGGGTGGCCAGGTCTCCAGTGATTGTGAGTTTCTGCAGCCCATAGATTCGTGCCTTCCCCACCCACCTCACGATGGACCCAGTGCTCACTCTTCTCTCAAGACCTTCATTCTTTCTCTAGGGTGCCTTAGCAGAAAGAGTCACCTGTTTCCTCCTCGCCCATGTAGATATTTTCCTAGGCAACACTGTTGTTTCTCTAGTTGTGTGGCTCCAGAGTAGAGGTATGTCCTAAGTCAGAGCTTCCCAAAGTTACCATAGTACACAGTTAGAAATATGCATTGCATTATGGTATGTTCTCCTGAAGGTGACATCTGAGTTTGCCAAAAAATGGAGAGTAATGCAGGGGTGGGCATGTGGAGAAAGAACTTGAAAATAGACTATTTTAGAAGCTTGTAATAAATGTTAGGCAATATTGTGCATAAAACCTGGCTGTGGCCAGGTAGTGGAGACACACCCCTTTAATCACAGCGCTCAGGCGGCGAAGCAGACAGGTCTCTGAGTTTGAAGTTAGCCTGATCTACACAGAGAAATCCTGTCTTGAAAAACCAATAAATAAATAAACAAATGCTGTAAATTGGCACAACCCAGGGCTCCTGGGGAATAGGAGCCTTCTTCACCCCATGGCTATTAAGACTCTGTCTAGCACAGAGATCAGCACATAGTAGGTGGCTCAATCAATATTTAATGGAAAAAGGAAGGAATTTCATTCCTGAGAATAAATCTTTTTTTTTCCTTTGGTTTTTCGAGACAGAGTTTCTCTGTGGCTTTGGAGGCTGTCCTGGAACTAGCTCTTCTAGACTAGGCTGGTCTTGAATTCACAGAGATTCACCTGCCTCTGCCTCCTGAGTGGTGGGACTAAAGGCATGCACCACCACCACCCAGAAATAAATCATTTTTATACATGAAAAATGTGGTGCTTTTTTGAGGGGGGGCACCAGTTATTCTCATTGTCATAGACAAATCTGTTATAAAGATCAACTTACTGCTGGAGGATGGCATTCAATGGTAGAGTGCTTGGCTGGCAGGCATGGGGTTTAACCCCCAGATAGATTTCGCTTAATTTCCTTTCATTATTACATGAATTCTGCAAAAAAAGATACTATTATACTACTATAGCCCCTTTAACAATGAGAAATCTATTAATTCTTGCTCCAACCTTGGAGTGGCTGGGACTCGTATAGTCTGACTCCTATGTTCTCAACTTGCACACTGTAGCTCTCCATTTTATAGGTAGCTTGTTTTCCAGAAATAATGCTATAAATTTATCTTTGCTAGGTAAGTTTCTGGAAAGTTAATTTGGCTCACACACACACTTGCTTATCACTCATGCACATAATAAACTTTTATGGCTAATTCTGTACATCAGGAATTCAGTCATCACCAACGGGCTCATCACCAACAGATCTTGTGGATCAAGTCCAATGATAGAGGTGGGGATAGAGCATGATGGGAACTTATCTGGGAAGGAAGGTCTATTTTAGATATTGTGGGTAAGGAAGACCTAACTGAAGAAAAGAGATTTAGACAGAGCCCAGGGGATGACTGGGAGCCGCCCATGTGATAACAGAACTAAGATCACCAACTAAAGATGCAAAAGGCCTGAAGACAAACAGGGAGGAACTGGAGAATTCTGGTATGGTGAGGATGTCACTGAGGATGAGATCTGAGATAATTCTGGGCAAGGCTAGGGTTTGGGTGAAGCAAGCAGTCAGTGTCATGAGCATGATTAAATGATGTCCCCAAGGCACCTAACTGCTTCACTCTAAACCCAGCCCTGAGGATGGGTTTCTCACCTTGAGCTGGATCAGGCAGGACTTAGAGAGCGCTGCAAGAAATGAAATATATTCTGCGCTGGGGTGTTGGTGGCGCACGCCTTTAGTCCCAGCACTCGGGAGGCAGATTTCTGTGAGTTGGAGGCCGGCCTGGTCTACAGAGTGAGTTCCAGGACAGCCTCCAAAGCCACAGAGAAATCCTGTCACGAAAAACCAAAAAGAAAAAAAAAAAAAAGTAAGTGCAGCTGAAAACCAGGCAGCTCAGCCAGCCTGGGGAAAGGTACAATGGCAAGTAAATGCAACTGGTTTACCAGGGCAGTGCTTGTTGGGGCTTGGAGCACTGGTTAGCATTCATCAGTCTAGATTGTGTACTTGCTTGAGCACGTGAATGTTTGAGAGGTTTCCAGGTGAAAGGAAGGAGGTGGGAAGAAGCCAAGGGAGCATTTGTAAAATCCCATAGGCTGAGCTGACCCACGATGAAAGTGAGGACAAGATGTCACAGTGGCATGGACAGAGTGGTTGGTTCAGAGTAGAAGTCTTATGAAGATAAAGCGATGCCCCAGGAAGGCTTCTAGACTGTGTAGACTCCAGCTACAGCTAATGAGAGGAGGCTCAAGCAGGGACTTCAGAGGCCATCCTGCAGCTGCAGTAGTGACAGTCTATGTCTTGCTAGCTGCACCCTTGGAAATGAGAGGAGTCTGGGTTTCCTCAGGTTAGGAGGAGTCTTTTGATTCCTAATAATTAAGTAAATTCCTATTAAGCAACAAAAGACCTACAAGTCCCTTTATTGGTATCTTTACTCAACAATAGGGAGTTTCCTATCTAGTTTTTATCTTGGACATGAACTGATTTACTGAATGCATAATAGGAATTCTCAATTTTTATAGCTAAGAAGTCTAAATTCGTGGCCTATTGTGTTGTATCCACACATGGTGGGAGGCCTTTCCTTTCAGATGGCTTCAATTTAGCTTACATGCCACCATCCTATTCAGCCTATATACCAGTGGAGAGACAACACTGTCGATCATAGTTTAGGTTTCTTCACAAACCATATTATTTCAAAACTTTTGTACCAAGTTCCTTTGTAATAAAGATAACTATGTTGTACATGAATAAAAGTTACCCTAAATAGACAATGTGTATGAAAACTGAAAATACCCCTGTTTCCCAGGCATATTAAGACATGTAGGCAGAGGGCAGAGAAGAAAAAAACGGAGATACACACTTTGTTCAGGCAACACTCAATTTGAGGACTTGAAAACTGCACATAGGAAATAGGCAGGCTGTGCCTTCATAATCTCTGCTCCTTTTCCTGTTGTTTTTTGGTGAATCTGCTCTTTCTGTTCTGTGTTCCTGGGACAGCTGGTTATTTAACTTCCTAGCAGTAACTGGAATTTTAAAGAAGTGCACCCAGGGGTCAGGGAGACAGCTCAGCAGTGAAGAACCCTTGCTGCCCAAGCATGAGGATCTGAGTTCAAGTCCCCAAAACCTGTATAAAAAGCAGGGTGTACTTTAACACCAGCACCATGAAGGGGCAGAGACAGGAAGAGGGCTGCAGCTTGCTGACTGCCCAGCCTAGCTCCAGGTTCAGTGAGAGCTGCAAAGTAGAGCACCTGCTGTCTTTCTTATCTTCCAGTGTCCTGAAGACGAATGTGTTCATACAGCACCCGTGATTACCATACATCCATACACATATACAAAATTTTCAAGAAATAATATGAGAACCTGAGTTTGGCCACTAGGACACACACTGTAGAGAGAACCAACTGTCAAAAGTTCTGCTCTCACCGGGTGGTGGTGGCGCAATGCCTTTAGTCCCAGCACTCAGGAGGTAAAGGCAGGCAGATCCCTGTGAGTTCCAGACCAGCCTGATCTACAAGAGCTAGTTCCAGGACAGCCTCCAAAGCCACAGAGAAACTCTGTCTTGAACAAACAAACAAACAAACAAACAAACAAAGTTCTGCTCTCCTCTTCATATGCATGCATGCTGTGGCACGCATACATACTCCCTACCTCTTCCACAACACATGCACAAAATAAACTAAAATGTAACTTTTTAAAAGTTTTAGTTGATATTTGGTTGTGTTAGGGAAGAATATTTCTTTATATTACATCAGCTCTATTCCATTGAATTTCATACCCGCCCCTCCCAAAAGAAAAATCTCTCTAAAGCATAGAATCACCATGTTTAAAGTATGATTTCACTAACTGTTTTCTTGGGAGATATTCATTCAGTAGCTAAATTTAAGTGCAAATGTGTTTGGTCATTTAGGTTGTTAGTAAGTTTTCAGAAACATTACAAACAGCCCTTTATTAATGACTCAAGAGTCAAAGGGCTGAATTTTCACTCCTAAACTGTGAATTGTGGAGGTATACTATGTGAAGGCAAGCTGACTGCTGAAATATTTAGCAGAGGAAAAGAATGCACCATTATCCTTTTTCAACTCCCATGTCCACTGAAATGTTGGTTTCTCTATAGCCTGAGACTCAGAGCCTAGAGCCTGCCTGGCACAGCCCACTGATGGCTCGGCCTCCCTCATCAGGGTAGAGCAGTCTTGCTTTTTAATCTAACTTCTGTTCTCTAGCAAGGAAAAAGAAAGTGCAATGATGCCTGCATCCTTATGAACACAGAGAAATGAGTCCAAACAGAACTATCCACAAAAGCTGCTCTGGGCTTTGGGCCTGGATTAATCAAATTATACCGGAACTGATTTGATTATTTTCCAACTGGTATCATCAGCCAGTAACTGAATTACTGAGCAAAGGAGTCAGTTCATTGGAGCAATGGATGGATTATCCCAGCAAGTCATATTCCACATCCTAGTATAGCTGAAGTCTGCATGCAAAACAAGAAAACCATCAGGGCCGGCTGATGTTTTGAACCTATGAACTGAGTATGTCTATGAAAAAGCCTTTGTGTGATACAAGCATGCTATAATTTTTGTTTGTGAGTTTTACCATGTTGTACTTTTAGGAATGGCTTATGCTCTGCTAGCTGCAGTTCCTGTTGAATATGGTCTCTACTCTGCCTTTTTCCCTATCCTGACGTATTTTGTCTTTGGAACATCAAGACACATCTCAGTTGGTAATTACAAGCATATTTTACAGTTGTATTTGTCCATTTGTAAAGTGTTTCTTCTATGTTATATATACAATGCCTCCTGATCTTTGCCAGTGAGTCCTAGAGGAACCAAAATTCAGGGCCTTGCCTACTTTCTTTGTTAAATGGCAGTGTTAACTTTTTATGCGACTGTGCTTACAAGAAATGACATTGAAAGACTGAAAATTAAAGCCTATTTTTGAGTTTTATCACAGTTTAAAATTTTAAAATGGAATAAAATTGACTATCTAAAAATGTTTTTTTCAACATGTGACAGAGAAAAAATCTCCACAGGATCTAAACCCACTTACATCACTAGGTTAAATTTGCATTTACTGAATTACCATCACAAAATATATATTATTTCATTCTGATTTCAGTAAGGTAATATGGGAAGGCTGGCAAAATCCTGCCAAGATAATTTAGAAAAAGCTTTGTATTCCTTCTTGGCATGACTCACAATGGTTTTTCCTTTCCTTCCATACATTCAAGGTAGGTTTTTTTTTTTCTGGAATATTCCAGCAAATAAATGTTTTGATATGATCTTATGTGACTTTGACATCAGCAATGAAGATAACTTTGCTGCTACATCCATGTGCTGGTGAGGTATGTTGTCTGGATGAGCCTCTTGAGACAAATGTAGTCCCATCCTCGACCCCACCCCGTGTGCTTGTGCCTGTGTGTCCTCACCTCTGCAGAAGTGGGCCAGGAGGAGCTTATTAACTGAATCAACAGGAGAACCAGTCAGTAAGAGGCAAGCGGATTTGCCTCTGGCATTTGGGCATTTGCTAGGTTTAGATTTTCCTGGTTACTAGGTTTGGGTATTGAGGCCCCTCAACCATGAAACATTTTATAATCAAAACATAGGATCATCATCATCGTGGGGAAAAATGTAAGTAGTAAATAGAAGAAATCAGAACTTTAAAAACTAGGATTTTATTAACTGGCGTATGGTAAAAAAGAAACTATATTCCAATCCTTTGTCTATTTGGACACTGGGATATTGATGGAGGTACTTGTGCCCAGAGATGAGGGTTTTGGACACTCTAAAAGATGAGATCAGAGGGTGTAAATGTTAAATTGAACAAGTAAGGATTTAGTTTAAGAGTGTCTCTACCACAACCTGTACCACGAGGATCACACACAAGGCGGGGCTGGCATCCTTCCTATATACTCATGATATGTGCTCAACACTGTTTTACTACATCTACCTATATCCCATTCTTGTCCTCTCTGAGTCAGGAACACCTGAGATACCTACTTTTCAGCTTCTTTGAACAGTAATTCTTAGTTTCAGCCAACTGTCACACACCTTCCTAATCGTACATAGACATGTTGAGTCTAAATGTCTGTGATTGATTATTGGTTAGTTGACAAAGCCTTTTTCCCCAGGCCCTTTCCCCGTGGTCAGTTTAATGGTGGGATCTGTTGTTCTGAGCATGGCTCCGGATGGCCACTTTCTTGTGCCCAGTGGTAATGGAAGTGCATCAAACACGACCACGTTAGATATGGGAACCAGAGATGCGGCAAGAGTACTGATTGCAAGCACCCTCACTCTTCTAGTTGGAATCATACAGGTAATAGGCTTACATGTAAATGCAGATGAGTGTGATTCATATCTGAAATAATTAATTTTAAATATTAATTAATTGGAATAATTAATTTTAAAATATGGAAGATGCATCTAACTGCAAAACAACCTCGAAGTAAAAATTATTTTTAGTTTTAATGTTATTTTCTAAATAACATTGCTTTTGTCAGATACTAAAATGCCTTTGAAAACTTTAAAAACAAAAACCAAAATAAACAAAAATCAGAATCACTTGTCACCAAAGTCAGAGAAAAGAAAGCAAACAGAAGGCAAGTGGTTCAACTGGATGAACTGAAATGCAGTGAAGTACAGTATCTTCACTGATACAGTTTAATTTGTTAATATTTCCAGAAGATTGCTCCTTCTGTCAGGCAATACCTAACTTTCTCCTTTCTTCTTACCTTAGCTGGTATTTGGAGGGTTGCAGATTGGATTCATAGTGAGGTACTTGGCAGACCCTTTGGTTGGTGGATTTACAACAGCTGCCGCTTTCCAAGTGCTGGTCTCACAGCTAAAGATCGTGCTCAATGTTTCAACCAAAAACTACAATGGCATCCTCTCCATTATCTATGTAAGTTCTGTGGCATCACTGCAGAGACATCTCTGTTCCCTCTCTCCAGACTGAACCTGGGGAACCTGTTTCCTGGGGACACTCAGAACACACTTTTTTGAAAGATACAAACCATCACTTTTCAATGGCTCCAAAGCTTTCCCAGATGCTATGGTCCTCAGAAACATCATGGGATCTGAGGCAGCATAACAATAAAGACAACAGGGCTGAGATGTTATAGACTTGCATTCTGCTCCCGAATTGCCTCTGATAAGCTAAGTGACCCCTAGACAGATCATATAGGGTAGTGGCTGAAAGTTCAGGTTTGGAGCTGGGTGGGTCTGAATTCACACTTTGACTTTACTTATTTGTCTTATGAACAAATCACCATGCCTCAGTTTCTGCAGAAATTGTACAATTGGGTTGCAAATAGCAGCTGCCTCACTGGATTGTTAGAGGAAAGCAATTGGGTAATTGGTTCAGGGGATGGCATATAACAAGTTCCAGAAAAGTTATTTTTGTGGGATGATTATTGCAAGCCTTTCTTTTTCTTTCTTTTTTAAAAGATGAAATGATTGGAGATGTGTCTCTCAAGCCCTTTCTAATTATGAGCATCCATAAAATGCATAATATAGATGTTTCTGCAATTATAAATTATAAAGGAACATTAGATTCAAAGATGATCCAACATGCAAAAGAGATGCAAAAGAAGGATCTTAGATCATATGAAGTAGATTAGCAGTCTTAGATCTAAGTATATGCTCTATATAAAGTGTGTTACAGATGCTTGGGAAATGGTGAGAATAGTAACATGATGTCACTTTTTGGGCTGGGGGAAATGAAGCCATGAAAAGTGCATTTAAAAAAAAAAACAAAACAAAAAAAACAGGAACTGGGGATGTAGCTCAGTTGGTAGAGTTGCTTGCCAAATATACGAGGCCCTAGGTCAATTCCTATCACTGCATCTCTGTCCATCATCCTAACACGTGGGAGTTGGAGGCAGGAAGATAAGAAGTTCTGAGTTATCTTCATCTACATAGTGGTTTGAAGCCAGCCCGAACTATAAGATTAAAAAAGTAGCATCTGAAAACAATATATGGCCAAACACACATATAAAAGAGCAGGGTTGTCAAAAATGTTTGCAGTCTTAGTGCCATAATCCCTAATTATCCTTGCCAAGGATAATGGCAAGTGCTTGCCAAGTGCTCACTGCCAGGTACCAGGCTAGCAGTTAGAATCAATGGAGGAAGAGTAGCACCATATGGAGCTAATGATCATAACATTTGAATATCAACAGACTGGAGTCAGAGTCTTGGTTTGCCTACTTTCTACTTGTGTGGCCTTGGATAAGTTGAACATTGTGTGGCCCTGGGGCAAGAGAAATGAATCAGCATTTGTGAGCATTTGCTGTTCTTGCAGAAGATCTGGGTTTGTTTCCCAGCACCCACGTGGTTTGTTTCCCAACCATTTGTAACTACTCTTAAGGAATCTGATACCATCTGACCTCTACAGGCACCAAGCACACAAGGTGCACAAACATACATACAGGCAAAAGACACATAAAAATGAATAAACTTAATGAGAATCTAAAAAAAATAATTCCCTAGTACCCTGGGTCCTAAGTTTTAAAATCAGGGTAATAGTGATGGCCACTTCTTAGAGTTATAATGATAAGAAAATTTACATTAAGCATGTAATGCATACTTGTAAGCCTAGAACATGAGACGCTAAGGCAGGAGAATCTCAAACTTGAGGCTACCCAGGCTTATTAAATAGCAAGACCCTGTCTAGAAAACTTTAAGAAATATTTTATGTGTGTTTTGTCTGCATGTGTCTGTGTACCATGTTCATGTTTGATGCTGAAGCTAGAAGAAGGTGTTGGATCCCCAGGAACTGGAGTTCCAGATGGTTCTGAGCCCCCATGTGGGTGCTAGGAACTGCACTGGGCTTTGGAAGAGCAGCCAGTGCTCCTACCTGGTGGGCCATCTCTCCAGCCATATCAATCATTCGGCACAATATCTGCTACAGAAGAGCTCAGTTGTCACAGAACAGACTTCACTAAGCTTACCATCTGCTTTGACAAGGTCCAGCCCACCAGAGACATTAACAAAGGCCATTTCCTTCCTTTTTAGATATAGTATTTTTATTAATTCTTTGAGAATTTCATACAATGTATTTTAAATATATTCACCTTCTATTCCTCCCCCTAACTCCTCTCAGACGCAGCCTCATAGTCTCTCCCCCTCCAAATTTCATTTCCTCTTTTTAATGTTTTTGAGACAGGGTCTCACTATGTAACCCTGACTGACACAGAACTTGCTATGTAGATCAGGCTGACCTTAAACTCAAAGATCTACCGGTCTCTGCCAAAGTGTTGGGATGAAAAGCGTTAACTACAATGCTCAGTTCTTTATTTTTTACTTTTGCATAACTTACTGAGTCCACTTTGCGCTGCCCATATACTCATGGGTGCAGAGGCGTCCACTGGAGCAAGGCTGACCCGCCAGCTCTCTTCCATCTGCTGGCAGGAGTGTCGTTGCAGTCAATGCTGCGGAATCTTGAGCTCCTCACTTCATGCCAGAATGTTGTAGGTCTTATGCAAGCAACTCCAACTGCTGTTAAGTCAGGATGAAGTGGTCCCATAACTTCCAGAAGACACGGTTTCACTCCCTAATGTCTGCCTCTTAAAATTTTCCTGTCCCTTTTCTGTAACCATCACTGAGTCTTGCAGGTAGGTGATATAGACAGCCCATTTGCAGACGAGCATTCCCCTGGCACATATTCCCTGTTCTTTGGTCAATTGTGAGTCTCTGAGTTAACACTGCACTAAAGAAGCTTCTCTGGTGAGGTCTGCAAGCTGCCCCATTCTATGGGCATAGAGGTAAATTCAGAGGGCAGTTTGGTAGTCTGTCTCCTTAGCAGAGTAATAGTAATATGCTCACCTCTGGGCCCCAACACAGGCTGTTTTTTGAATCAGCATGATTTTCTTATTTATTTATTTACTTTGTATGCATGTATGCCACTGGATGCACAGGGAGCTCAGAAAGCAACTTTTAGAAGTTGGTTTTCACCTTCCACCTTGTGGCAGGGTTTCTTTTGTAGATTCTGTCTGTGAGTTGCCCACTCCGGGCTGAGCGGCTCCTGAGCTTCTGGGTGAGTGTCCTGTCTATGTCTCCTATCTCGGTACAAACAGCTCTGGGATTACAGATACATGTTACCACAGTCAGACTGTCACATGACTTCTGCCAACCTGGGGACCAGACCCAGGTTGGCAGGCTTGCATGGCTAGCACCTTCCCCTGCTGAGCCTTCTCCTTAGCCCTCAGGAATTCTCAAAACTGCCAGATTTCTTTTTTCTAACAGCAGGTTCTGTTTTTTGCATCCCTGACACATCTTGTTTTTTACACCTTATCAACTCTTGATGTATTCCTTCTTTCTGACTCACTCACTTCACTTATTCGATAAATACTGAGTGAGGGCCAGACAGTGTTTGCATTCAAACACACTGACTATGCCCCACCCACCACATCCCTTACTGACAAGGTTTGCTTACTTATGTAGGGACCACTAGGCCTGTATCCACACAGCTCTCGGGAAGCTGGGGCCAGCACTTGGAGCCTTGGCAGTTGTTGCACCCCTGTAGAACGGGGAGTTGGTTCTTCTAGCATATGGTTATGAAGAAAGCTGCAAATTGCCCCCAATTTGCCAGGGGAAAAAGTGACATACTAAAGTCAAAAATAGTTTTTAAACAAAAAAATTATTATGTGACTTTTTCCTGTTTAATATTATTTCTAAAGTCTAATTTAGTAACAATCATACACTTTTTAAATTAAAATTGACATACAATATATTTTTTAAATAATTTATTTTTATTTTATGTACATTGTGTTTTGCCTGCATGTATGTCTGTGTGAGGGTATCAGAAGTCCTGGAACTAGAGTTATAGACAGTTGTGAGCTGCCATGTGGGTGCTGGGAATTGAACCTGTGTCCTCTGGAAGAGCAGCTAGTGCTCTTAACCTCTGAGCCGTCTGACCAGCCCCCCATGCAATATATTTTGGTCACATCCTTTCCCCTCCTCATCTCCTTCCAGATCCTCTCTGTGTGCCTATCAACTCAACTTCAGATCCACCTCCCTCCCATAGGAAAACAGACAAATGAAAATCAAATAAGACAAAAATACCACAACAAGACAAAAAAATTCACAAAAAAATATGGGCCCATTTTCTGTTGGCCAAGTCCTCCTGGGCAGGTCATATAATTTGTTAATGGACTTTTCAAAAAGAAGTTTTAGGCTCACAGGATAATTGAGCAGAAGATATGGGGTTCTTATCTACCCACCTTCCCAGTCCAGTCTCCCTGGTTACCAATATTCTATATTATGCTAGAGTTGCATATTTGTTACAATTGATGAACATGCTGCCATAGAATTTTGCAAGAAATTCTTCTCAAGCCAGTCAAGTTGAAAGGAAGTGCTTCAATTATCCTGTGTGATCATTAGTATTGACTTTTTCTGAAAAGAACGGGCTGCTCTGTATGCTATTACATAGGATTGGAGGAGCCCTTGGTTCCTACACAGAGAATTTTGGTCACTGTTACAATCACATATGAAGGAATCCTTCAGTAGCAGTGAAATACTGTAACATTGTTGAAAAATATTTTTTCCTGCTGTAGTAGCTAATGCATTACAGTGTTATCCATACCATCTTTGTTTTACGAATGGGCCACTCCTAAGACATACTAGCAATTTTAGTAATGGATGAAAGGAACTAGAGAAATGAACGAAAAGCTCTCATTCACAGATGTTAAAGGATAGGCCAGAAAGGAGAGTGGCAAGATGTTAGTGATTATTTAGTATTAATAATATTGTGTTTAAATCTTACAGTCCTCTTAAGTGTTATCATGTTCTGTCAGCATTTGCTTGAAATGGGTTGTGTGGGTGGTTTGAATAGGAATAGCCCCCATAGGCTCATATATTTAAATGTTTGACCATTAGGGAGTGGCACTATTTCAGAGGGATTAGAAAGTGTGACCTTATTGGGGGAAGTGTGTCACTGGGGGTGAGCTTTGGAGTTTCAAAAGCTCAAACCAGGCCCAGTCTCCCTCTCTTCCTGCTGCCTGTGAATACAGATGTAGAAGTCTCAGCCACCATGTCTGCCTTTGTGCTGCCATGCTTCCTGCCATAATGATAACGGACTAAACTTCTGAAACTGTAAGCCAGCCCCAATTAGATACTTTCCTTTATACAAGTTGCTGTGATCATGGTGTCTCTTCACAGCAATAGGACACTAGCTAAAACAGGTTGTATTCTGGTTTGGTTCTGTTGTTGTAATATAACACTGACAAAAAACAATTTGGAGGAGGAACGGGTTTATTTGACTTCCAATTTACAATATGTCACTGAGGGAAGCCAAGGTAGGAACTGAAGTAGAGATCACGAGGAACACTGCTTACATGGCTTGTTCTCCATGGCTTGTTCAGCCTGTTTTCTTATACAGTACAGGCCCACCAGCTGAGGAATGGTACAGCTCACAGTGGGCAGCTCACAGCAATCAAGAAAATGTCTCCCACACCAATTTGATGGAGGCAATTCCCAAATTAAGATTACCTCTTCCCAGTTATGTCCAAGTTGTGTCAAGGTGACAAAAGCTAACCATGACAAGTTGTTTCTGTACACAAGTGTCTTAGTTAGGGTTTCTATTGCTGTGAAGAGACACCGTGACCACAAGAACTCTGATAAAGGAAGACATTTAATTGGGGCTGGTTTACAGTTTTAGAGGTTTAGTTCATTATCATCATGGCTGGAAGCATAGCAGTGTGTAGGCAGATATGGTGCTGCAGAAGGAGCCGAGAGTTCTACATTTGGATCAGTAGGCAGCAGGGAGAGAGAGAGAGAGAGAGAGAGAGAGAGAGAGAGAGAGAGAGAGACATTGGGATTGGCCTGAGCATCTGAGACTTCAAAGCCTGCCCTCACAGTGACATACTTCCTCCAACAAGGCCACACCTCCTAATAGTGCCACTCCCTATGGGCTAAGCATTAAAACACAGGAGCCTATGGGGCCCATGTCTATTGAAATCACCACACGGGATGCCACTTTGCTTGGTTGTTAATGGTACCTGTACTACTGCCACCTCTAAAAGTAAGATTGCTCTGAAAAATGTTCTGCCTAAAGTTGAGATTTTTAACTGTGTGTAAGGGTGGACAACTTAATTTAATTGTGTATAAGAGCTATCCATTGCAGAGGTGACTTCTGAGAGTAGAGTTTAGCATGATAGAATTTGTTAGTTGTAACTCATAGCTGTGTGCAAAATTTACACCATTACGATAAAGAAAGTAATGCTGAGAGAGGCAGTATCTGTAGCAGGAAATTCTGCATGGCGAAGGTGATTGTAAAAAGTTGTTACTGTCATACAGAGAAGAAAGAAAAGAAAGTCAGCGCTAAAAGACCCAGTGCATTTTCTCAGATACATACATTTTTTTTTTCCTTATGGCTTTGCACTTGGTGAGAACTATTATGCAAATGAAGTGGTTTTAAAATTCTTCAAACATCATAATAAAATAAAAATTATCCATAACTGATATCTTGATTTGACCTGTATTTAGACTAGTAGGCTAAACTACAGAATTATATTGAGCTATAATTTAGAACTGACAGAAAATTAAATTACTGTTCAGTGCATTTTTGGAATTTGTTTTTATTGACAACAGTCAGACCACTTTCATTTATATAGCTGAGATTTATTTCTACACTGATTAAACCTTCTATTGTAGACCTTTCCACAACAAATGCTGAGCTCATAATGTAGGCAACTATAAGTCACCTTTGCTCAATGCAGGTGTGTGACTTTGCTTTTGGTAGCATTTAAAATACACTAGGGAGTCTTTACATTGTTATTTTCAATTTCTGTGTGGGTGCTTCGCCTGCAGTGTGTATGTCTGTGCACCATGTGTATGCCTGCAATGTCTACGGAGGCTGGAAGACAGCACGGCATGCAGTGGGACTGGAGTTACATACGGTTTTAAGTCACCGTGTGGGTGCTAGAAATCAAACCCGAGTCTCTGGCACAGCAGCCAGTGCTCTGAGGTTCTTTTTATTTCAAAGGTTTAACTAATCTCTGTGCTGGCTTTTCCCAATTGGCACAAACTAGAGTCACCCAAGAAGAAGGAACCCCAATTGTGGAACTGCCTTCATCAAATTGGCATGTGTGGGGCATTTTCTTGCTTAATGATTAATATGGGGGAGGGCACAACCCACTGTAGGTGGTACCATTCCCGGGCAGGTGTGTGGTCCTGATTGGATAAGAAAGCAATCTGAGCATGCCAGTGAGCAATGTCCTCAGGATTTCTACATCAGGCCCCAGCCTTGGCTTGCCCCAGTGGGGGACCTGTAAGCCAAATAAACTTTTTCCTTCCTGAGTAGCTCGAGAGGTGTGTGTGTGTGTGTGTGTGTGAGAGAGAGAGAGAGAGAGAGAGAGAGAGAGAGAGAGAGAGAGAGAGAGAGAGAGAGAGAGAGAGAGAGAGAGAGAGATGAGAGAGTGGGGGAGGGAGAGGAGGGAGGGAGAGAGGGAGAGAAGGGAGGAAGCAAGGGAGGGAGGAAGAGAGGGGGAGAGAAGGGAGGGAGACAGAGAGTGAGAGAGAGAGAGAGATTTGAGACAGGCTGCTGTTGAACTCTGTTGTACTCTATTATAAAGAGTCAGTCCAGCCAGGCTTTGAACTCAAGGTTCTCCTGCCTCTGCTTGCTGAGTGCTAGGATTGTAGTCAGACAAATGATTTTCAAATTAACTTTGCTGTTTCAAGTTGAGAAGTAAGCCTTCATTGTATAAACAATCAAAACATTATACCTAGCTCATGAATTGATAAAGAGTTCTTGTTAGAAACTTGACTATATAAGGGTGGGGTGGGCCCCACACCCAAGAACATTTGTGCAATGCAATTGGGGTCGGGGAAAGAACACAAAATTGGGTGAATGGACAGGTAGGCATGGATCTGGGAGGAGATGAGGGAGGGGTGAGTATGATCAAAATACATTGTATGAATTGAATTTCTCAAATAATTGATACTGTTTTGTTTTGGTTTGTTTTTTTAAAGAAAATTGATGGAAAGCGCCAACAAGCCTCTGGAGTAGGTGACAGGGTTCCTGCCTCCTTGTGAGGTACTCTGAGATTTAGTTGTGGCAGTATTTTCCTGGTTTTCCTTTCATTCTGCAGCCACCTATTTCATCTTGTTGCTTCATGCATCTGTGTCTAACAATTTTAAGTGTCTCTGGAAAGCAGAGTTAACATGATATATTGGGTTTACTGTGAGAGCAAAAAGGCCCTCTAGGAGAGAAAGCTGAAAAGGCTTCCTCCAAGTTAAATGACTAAATCCTCTCCAAATGCTTGCTGAGATAAATTTTGTTTTTAAAAGACCCTCCACGCCCTTACTTCTGGAATCACTCCAGACAAGTGAGGCTGCCGGCAAAATGAATTGATGTTCCTTATATGACTGATACTGGATTATCATAATTATTTACAGTATTTCACTTATCTGTAAAAACAAATCAAGATACAAGCTTTAACCATGTATCTTTAACCTAAGATGCACCATCCTTTTATGTCAAATGAAACCTAGCTATAAACAGACGTGATCAAAAGAAAGTAGCCACTGGCATGGCTTGTCTCATAGAATTGAGAGCGGCCTCCTTGACACATGACTTAGCTAAGAGACTAAAGGAACAAAGAAGCCACTGTTCTACCTGGGTGTCTCCCTACTGACTCCCTGGAAGATGATTCTGGTGTCCCAGAGATCTCATGTTTACAAAACAAAATGAGTTTCCTTGAGGTGGCTTCTCTGCCCCCTTGAAGAAACTAGCTTTTAGTGTTAAGCTAATTTCTAAACAATATGTACTTGGCCTATATATCCATTCAGTGGTTTGAATTTGCCATAAAGAATTGATCAGTACCACTTGGATTTCCACATGGAACACTTTTTGGGAGGCTTTTGTTGTTATTTTCTGTATATTCAGGCTGGGGGAAGAATATTACTTAGGATGCTGGCTGGGAACTAAAGAAAAGTAACTAGACCTTTTGAGTTGTCAGACTTTGGTTTCAGTAGCACTATCTACACAGAGACCTCTGAATAGCACCCATACAACCTCCTTAAGACATAAACTTGATTTATTTTTCTGTAAGTAAAAGCATTCCACAGTTTTCCTTGAAAAATTCTCCATTTTATCCTAAAAAATACAGATAAACAAACATAAGAATGTACAAATCACCTCTCCAGGTTAATCACAATTAGTAACTTTATGTGTGTGGATGTCAGAAATTGCATGTTCTTAATGGTCCTTGTATTAGTCCATAAATTTTTTATCATTTTAATAATAGTTTTGTATTATTTTTATGCATATGTAGATTTTTGATATTTTATATGCTTAATGGTTCTTGTATTAGCCAATACATTTTTATGATTTTTAGATAATAACTGGATTTATTTGTGTGTGTGTGTGTGTGTGTGTGTGTGTGTGTTTGTTTCCATGTGTGCTACAGCAAAGGTATGGAGGTTAGAGGACAATCGTCAGCAGTCAGTTTTACCCTTCAGTCATATGGGATCTGAGGATGGAACTGGGACCATCAGCCTTGTCAGTGAGCACCTTAACCCACTGAGCCATCTTGACCGCCCCATTGTTAAGATTTTTTGCATGAGACTCGAATGTGCTGTTTATGTGTCTGTATGGCATATGTCATATTCACCCATTTTCTCTTTACAGACACTAATTGAGATTTTTCAAAATATTGGTGAGACCAATATTGCAGATTTCATTGCTGGGTTACTTACCATCATCATCTGTATGGCTGTTAAAGAATTAAATGATCGATTTAAACACAAAATCCCAGTCCCTATTCCTGTCGAAGTGATTGTGGTAAGTAGAATACATGATCAAAAAATTCAGCCCTAATTAGGTTGACAAGCAAGGAATTGTTAAAGCCAATGGAGTTAGTTTTTTCCTTTCTTTTATTTCAGACAATAATTGCCACTGCCATTTCCTATGGGGCCAACTTGGAAAAAAATTACAATGCTGGCATTGTTAAGTCCATCCCAAGGGGGTGAGTGTGGTGTTCCTCTCAGATAGCACTAAGAAACTAAGGCAGTACTTTGTTTAAATGAAACTTTTTATTACAGGTTTCGCTTCACCATTGATGGTCTCACTTTCATGTGATCTTGAAATGCCATGTGCACAAAACATCAGATGAATGGTGTATGTGGAGATCAAGTTTAGGCCAGCTGCTAAAAGCAGACCATACATGCTCCTTTTTCTTAGATTGTGGCAAGACATGTACATTCAGTACATTCAGTACCAGACTCCTAATTACAGTGTAATATGAGCATATTCACAGTTAGCATTGATTGCATTATGAACTTTAAGGAATCTAGAATGTCTGAGTTTAAATTCTCTACCATGGAATCAGCTACAGATAAACATGCTATCTTTCATACCAATAAATAAGTTGCATTATTTTCATGTAAATTTCACATATATTTAGAATTTTGTGAATTAGAAGAGTAAAAGGACAAGGTCCTTAATCCATCTCTGTCACTGTCAACTTGTGTGGCCCTGGGAAAGTTCTTTTGTAAAACAAAGGTAATTACACAGATGAAGCCTCAACTCCAGCTTGTGAAATGCTCCTGAGAGCTCTCCTAAAAATGCAAAGCAGATGAAGTAAGTGGCTCACACTACAGTTAAGAGGAAGCCTACATATTTGCCACATCTACAATACTGACGACAGCATTTGTAAGCAGACTTGGGATCAGTCAATAGGGGTAGTTTCTCTTCCTTTCCATCAATGGTGGCGCCATATTGTCCTAGCTTTTCTACGCTTGTAATGGGAATTCCCAGTGCTTCCACAGCAAATGATCTCATTTGAGTAAATACCTTACAGATTTTCTAATATGAATTTAAGGATATCTAAAAAACAACATAGTAACCATTCCAGTATTAGAAATGTACCCTTAGGTAACACCCTTGATCTATTCTGACATAAATTTCTGCTTCCCACCTCAAATGTATGGATTCAGGCTGTCTGGAGGAAGCCTGGAAATGATTCTTTTTTTTAAAAGTGTCTCAAGTGATTATTCTGATCAGGTAACTAGAGAAACTCTACACTAGAAGATCCACATTTAGATTGTAAGGGTTAAGACTGGAAGAAATGCCATGATGAAAGTTGCAATGAAACTTGAGCTTCGGAATTTCTGAGTTGTTTTGTAGTCACAAATGCTCATGCAGACGTGTGTAAATGCAGATCTCTTTCCTTAGCTTCCTGTGTGCACACCCAGAGGTGAGCTGCAGCACAGGCCTGCCTTGGGAAGCCTCGCACCAGGGCTTGCTTGCTGTGGGGAATCACTCAGCTTTGCTCACACTGTCTTTTCTGGTGCTCTGAAAAAGTCCCTGGCTACTCCCCTTTGCAGGATCGTCAGTCTCCTGACCTTTGGTTTAGCCAAGCTTAGTCCTCTGATTGCTAATTGAGCTCTGGGGAACCCTTCATGGTAGTGGTCCCGTTTGTGGGATTTAACTCTGTCTCCCTAGTACAACATCTACCTTACAGTGGGCTCTCAGAAAACATTTCTTGAGGGAATAAGTTCCCTAAGCCATGCCACTACAAATAAGCCCACAAGAAAGGCTGACATGGAAAGATGAGAAACCAGAGTGGGAATGAGAACGTTCTAGCGGCTGAGGACAGCACCAGAGAAGGAAATGGAACCTCCTTCCTGCATCTCCAGTCAGATTGCTGCTGGCAGCTTCCTTTTGTCTCTCTGAAGGTTGGGGTGACATTCGGTCCCCAGAACAACCTCCCATAGCACAGCCCCAAATGGTTACTGTTCCCCCTTCTTAAGCTTGTCTCTTCTCGACATTTATCTATGTCAGTGTGACCCCATGAGTAATTATGTCATACTCTGAGTTGTACTTTTTTGTTGATCAAGTTGTCTATTGGGGACATTTAAGGCTCTTTTGATTAGTTCCCGTGTCCCACTGCACATATTTCACTATGGCAGACTCTGGTTGGTTTTGATTTTTAGAGCATTTCCTTACTTTCTGTACTCTGATACTCAGAGATAATCTTAAGAATGTCTTGCCTCAGTACATTTCCATCAAAATATTTCAAATATTTTCTGTTTGCTTTGTGCTTCTCCGGCTCTCCTGAATGTCTTGGTTTTTGATTGAAGAGACAGTTGTGCTTATCTTTTGGAAACCAAGACTCCCATGAGATGATTAAACTAACTCATTATATTATTTACCTGACATTTGTCATTTATACACAAAACAATGCTTCAGGTCCTTACATTCCTCACTTACCTGTGTGGAAGCACCTACCATTTGGTAGGCAGTGTGCTGGATGTTCAGTGGGTAGTTCCCAGTCTAGTGAGGACACAGTCATCCTTCAGGCATAAGTGCTGAAGTAGAGGTTAGCTTGCTATGCATTAAAGAAGGACAACTTCTTGATATTTGAAGGATGATATTAATCAGCCAAATAACATAGGGAACACTAAATAAGGCAGGGCGGTAATGGGCTGCTGGAATAAAACATGCAGCTTATAACAAAGAATATGGCACTTTGGAGGTACAACAAAGAGTTCATTGCAACTGGAGCGTAAAATGAGGTGAGAGGTGAGCATCAGCATAGAAACCAACATGAAAGGCCAAACACCTTTGTGTCTGTATTAGTAATTTTTCAGGCACTGTTGGGGGGTTTTAAAGCATAAGAGCAACCACTTTTGTTAGCCTTGTAGACAGTGAATTAAAGCAGCTAAGCAACCAGATGAGGAATCCATTCCAGTAGTGAAAGAGATCAGGGGAGTGGTCACAGTGATGAAATAGAATGTAGGGATTGAAGAGGTGAAAAGGAAGTAGACTGAGCAAACCTTATCAACAGATGAGTGTGAGGTGGAGAGGACTGGTGAGCAGCAGGGTGTCTCTGTCCTCCTCTCTGCTCCTTGTTGGTTAGAGAAACACAACCTATCTTTGACAGGTCAGTGTCTTAGTATTCACTCAAGCCTTGACCCTGCCTCTCTCCTCGTGCAGCTGATTCTATTCCTGTAGTTCTCCTGTGTGTCTAGTTTTCCATTCATTTCAACATGTGCTTCTCCTCCACCCCACCTGTCTTCGTGTGTGTGTGTGTGTGTGTGTGTGTGTGTGTGTGTGTGTGTGTGTGTGTGTGCTTTTGTGCTCTGAATTTCACTCCCTTTACTAGCTTACATTGTCTCTGCTCTCAGTGACTGGTTCTTCTCTCACCAGTCAGTACCAGAAGTGCTCTTTGTCATAATATTTAGTGCCACTGTTTTCACTCGGTGTCCTTTGCAGTGAACTTGGAAGTATGGCCTATGAAAGACAGTATGATAGGATAGAGACTGCTGTTTCCTGTGGACTGCTGCCCTTATTTAGCTGGATTGTGGAACATTTGCCAAATATTCATATCCGACCTGAAGTGAAACATTTAATTTACCACATGTGACTCCCCCTTTATGTGTTATTGGGCCCTTTGGGGTGCACTGTTCCCCATTCTCATGTCTTCAGGATGAGTATGTGTTCATATACTCCCTTCCCTTTATGACTGGGTCAAACTGGGTTGTCTAGGGCTAACAGGCCCATGGGGTGATCATGTAGTTTTAGGAAGTGTTACACCAGGTAATAGAATATATTCTTGCCAGGCATTGGTGATGCACGCCTTCAATCCCAGCACTCGGGAGGCAGAGGCAGGTGGATCTCTGTGAGTTCGAGACCAGCCTGGTCTACAAGAGCTAGTTCCGGGACACCCTCCAAAGCCACAGAGAAACCCTGTCTCAAAAAAAAAAAAAAAACAAAAAAACAAAAAAAAAAAAAAAAAACCAAAAAAATAGAATATATTCTTTTTTTAAGATTTATTTATTTATTATGTACACAGTGTTCTGCCTACATGTATGTCTGCAGGCCAGAAGAGGGCAACAGATTTCACTACAGATGGTTGTAAGCCACCATGTGGTTGCTGGGAATTGAACTCAGGACCTTTGGAAGAACAGGCAGTGCTCTTAACCACTGAGCCATCTCGCCAGCTCCTAGAATATATATATTTTTAAAGATTTTATTTATTTATTTATTATGTATACAGTCTTCTGCCTGCATGCCAGCAGAGGGCACCAGATCTCATTCAGGGTGGTTGTGAGCCACCATGTGGTTGCTAGGAATTGAACTCAGGACCTCTGGAAGAACAGTCAGTGCTCTTAACCGCTGAGCCATCTCTCCAGCCCTAGAATATATTCTTTATTGGGTCATTAGAAGATGTGCAGACAGAGCCTTCACTAATTCGGACAAATAGTTGACATCATTGAAGTCTAGCAAGAAAGCAGAAGTAGTGATGGGAAAGTGGTAGGTTTAGTTTCTTCCAGCCTAGGCTGAGCACCACTAGTAGCAAGGAGCTAACTAGTTATACAACAATATCTCATTAAATTTCATGAGAAGAGGGCACAGTCTTCCTATGACAGCCAACGAAACAATTTATAGGTTTAACTACTAAACATTTAAACAACATGCCCAAAGTCATAAAGTCACTCAATGACTGAGTCCTTTGACTTCTTAACTCACAATTTTTAACCCTAGTAATTAACGGTTGGGTAATATTTGGAGAACACTACAGTCATGGAGGCAGTGAGCATCATGCTACTATCAAAACTAAAATCTTTTCAGGGTTTGGCTTTGATAGCGTCCTAGTTACTTGAAGTAGACTTGACTGGGTCTTGGAAACATCCTATTAAGTGAGATTTAAGGTCAGATTTAGACTAGTAGGTGATGTGATCCTGAGTCACTCAAGTGTGGGCCGTTTCTAACATTTTGACTGTCTACAGCTGTGATCCATTCTGGACCCTACACATAGGACAGGAGAAGGGATGCAGGAGAAGTCTGAAAATTAACTGTGCCGAGAAAGTCTTACAACAGCAGAGCCCTGGCAGGTCTTACTACCCAATCATACAGTCCCTCACATGGACCCACTAAAACGTCAAGCCACTCATTTCTGTCTTCTGGTTGCAGTTCTCACATCAAGATGAGAGAGACAGGTCCAGGAGCACCCTGAGAAGCTCACTAGCTCAAAACTTCTCTACAGTTTGTCTCTAAAACTCCCATTCCCACTTTTTAAAATTTAATTATAAGATACACAGGTGGAGGGATTTGTTTAAAGGCTGGGGACTTTTGGGATTGCACAATATGGACATTCTGTGGGCAAATGAAGCTCTTTCTCCTAAATTTTACATCTGGGGACAATATCATGTTTACATGTTTATTTTTGTTTGAAAAGTTTATAGAAAAACTCTGGTTTTGTTACATAGTCAGTGAAAATACAAGCGTTGTGTTATTTTAGTGACTGTGGAGGATGATTATAATTATGTAAATTTACTGTGGGATGAGGGTTTCTTTCTTGAATTAAGATTTTTAAATGTCATGGCTCTTTAGAATTTTCTGTTTAGTTCTTTCAGTATCATATATTCTTTGTCTCTTCAACAGAACTGACATCTTTTCACACAGGCTGAATTTTATAACATACCTAGAATCTCTTGGATTGCCAAAGACCTTGAAGGTGAAATTGTGTGAGGAAAAAGGTTACATGTGAAATAGCACGGATGGAGTTGTATTAAAGAATCCATAGTGAAAGATTTATTCATGTCAGAGGTATAGAAACAAAAAGAAACAACAACAACGAAAAGCCTTCTCAAGCAGCCAGTGAGCTATCACTAACTTCTGGTTAAAAACTAGAAAAGCAGGTGTTCCTATTTATGCTTCTCATGAGTGTTTGTCTTCTTGGGCCATGTCTTTTTGTGTGTACCCTGTAACTGGGTGGACCCAGCATTTGGTAAGGTTGGGAAAAAGTTGCCAAATCATTACAACATTTTTTCCCTCACAGGTTCTTGCCTCCTGCACTTCCATCTGTGGGCCTGTTTTCTGACATGCTGGCTGCATCCTTTTCCATTGCTGTGGTGGCTTATGCCATCGCAGTGTCTGTAGGAAAAGTCTATGCCACCAAGCATGATTATCTAGTCGACGGGAACCAGGTATGGTCACCTATTTATTAAGTTGAGTTTTATAACACTGAAAACAAGTAAAGAAAACACAACTGGGGAGATATTGGAATCACCTAAGGAAACTGATGGTTTCTTTCACTGGCCTTTATTGAGCTGATTTTTCTCTCCTGTACTTGCTAATTATTTTTTTTAATTATGCAAGTTAAATCACCTTGCTTCTTTTTTGTCTTTTTTTTTTTTTTTTCTTTTCAAGACAGGATTTCTCTATGTAGCTTTGGCGCCTATCCTAGCACTCGCTCTTTAGACCAGACTGGCCTTGAACTCACAGAGATCCGCCTGCCTCTCCCTCCCAAGTCCTGGGATTAAAGGTGTGTGCCACCACTGCCCGGCCACCTTGTTTCTTAAGAAATAAGCTAGAGTAACACTATCTTGGTCAGGGTTTCTATTATTTTGGTAAAACATCATGACCAAAATCAACCTAAGGAGTTTTATTTCAGCTTACATTTTGCAGTCTATCATCCAGGGAAGTCAGTGCAAGTACTCAAGGCAGGAACCTGGAGACAGAACCTGATGCAGAGGCCATGGAGGGGTGTGGCTTACTAGCTTGCTCCCCATGATTTGCTCAACCTGCTTCCTTACTGCACCCAGGACACCAGCCCAGGGATGTCACTGCTACAGTAAGCTGAGCCCTCCAGTTAATCACTAATCAAGAAAATGTCCTATAAACTGGGCAGCAGTAGTGCATTCCTTTAATCAAAGCTCTTGAGAAGTAAAGGTAGGCAGATCTCTGAGTTGGGGGCCAGCCTTGTCTACAGAGATAGTTCTAGGACATCCAGGGCTACACAGAGAAAGAAACCTTGTCTAGAAAAACAGAGAGGGGGGGAGAGAGAGAACTAAATGCCCTCTATGTTTGCCATAGGACAGTCTGGTGGGGGTATTTTCTCCAATGAGGTTCCTTCTTTCAAAATGACTCTAGCTTCTGTCGTAAATCATCAGCACAAACACTAATTAAAAATGCTAATTCAGTCAGGTCAAAAAGCAATGTAAAAATTAACTATGAAGTTAGACAAAGAGCTTTTCATTTGGCCAAGTAACTCTTGGTAACTTATTTTCCTTTTAAATGATTGTTGTGTGTGTACACATGATGTGTTTGTGTATGTGTGCCACAGAACATGTATGGAGTTTAGAGGACAACTTTGGGGTCAGGTCTCTCTCTTTTCACCTCTTTTCTATGAGCCATATGAGGGAGGAAGTTGAACTGGTGTCATCAGGTCTGCCTGGCAAGTACCCGTAGCCACTAAGCCATCCTTGATGAGGGTCTGGCAAGCATTCTCTTTGCTACATCACTGTAACCCAGTCTCTCCCTTAGGAATTTGTTGCCTTTGGGATAAGCAACATCTTCTCTGGATTCTTCTCCTGTTTTGTGGCTACCACTGCTCTGTCTCGAACGGCCGTCCAGGAGAGCACTGGGGGAAAGACACAGGTATGCAGTGACAGTGGGATGACACTGATAATGGGGAACAGGAAGGGGACGGTGGCTCAGAGAGGCTTCCATAAGAAGTGAACAGGACAATCAGCCTTCAGAGAGATTCGTGTTTCCTCATCTGATCCAACTTGGGCCTCATCTCTTTGACTTGCGTAATCCTTATCAAAAACTTCTTTAAAAGCAATGTATATGGTCTCCTGAAACTGTGATTGCCAAATCTTGTGTGTCGGTGTTCTACACTCAACCTGGTTAACCAGGGACAGTCACACTGATGCTATTTATCAGTTTGTTATCTAGGAAGAGCAAAAGCCTGGTTTAAAAAAAAAATCCCACAGCTAGCCTGGTGGGCCAGGATAGTAGTTCCAGCTACTTGGGAGGCTGAGGCAGGATTGATCCCAAATACAGGAAATCTCTGTTTGGGTTACAGAATAAATTTGAGGCCAGCTGGGACAATGTTATGCAACCTTGTCTCAAAAGAAAAGGGGAGAAAAAGGCTGAGGATATGCTTTAGTGGAAGAATGTTTGCTCTGTGTGTCTGAGGCCCTGAGTCCCGTCTCCATTACCACAGTGGGAAAATGAAGCTCTTTGCAGCTTTGCAAGTTATATTTTCTTTTAAATTTATGTGTGTAGGTGTTTTACTTGCACATATATACCAGCATCACATATGTGCAGTGGCCTGAGAGGCCACAGAGGGTGTTGGATGCCTCGGCCCTGGAGTTACAGATGGCCAGGAGCCTCCACGTGGGTGCTGGGAGTGGAACCCAGGTCCTCTGGAAGAGAGCAGCCAGTGCTCTTAACCACTGAGCTCTCTCCAGCCTCCAGTTATTGTACTTTCTATTCATATGTCCTTTTCAGAAGCCAGCAATGTCCTCTAGAGGGTTTTAGTCCCACAAACAACAATTTGTTAGACAAGATTTTGTTGTAACATTTTGGCATTTCTTCCTAAGTAATATTTCTGTTCTTGAAGTTCTGAATACAGCTTTAATTTTGTCTGTTAAATACGGATTTTGGTTGTTGCTTTCACAAGGTAACCATAAACCTGGCTAATTCCCCTTGAGGCTGGTCAGAAAGCCCAGAAAATACTCCCGAGTCTGCTTGAAACCACACTCAGTCCCATGCATAGGAAAGCCAAGCCTGAGACTAAGACTGCCCTCCTGTCAAGGCTCAGAAGGCTTTGGCTTCCTGACATAGGAAAGAAATTATTTAGGAAAAAAGAAAGAAAAACTCCAAGACTATAAATGAGAATAAACCCAAACTGCTGTAAAACACACAGTCTTCAAGGCTTTGTTGAGGCAGAGGTGCAAGGATGAAAGCATTGCCAAGAAAACCATGACCTGCTGAGGGAGAACTGTAAATGTCCTCACAGCACATTTGATGTCCCCACGATATGGATGACATTACCAAATTAGTACAGATGACGTCACCACCTGTATGTGATGCTCCTCTCCTATTAAAATGGTCTCTCCCAATTTTTTGGTTACAATGAAGCAAATTTTAATTTTAATTCTTAGAGGGCTTTTTTGTTTTTGATTTTTTTTAAAGCTTTTTGCAATTATTTCTATCTTGGAGGAAACAGGTAAAGGAGCCCAGTATGCTCTAAGAAGCAAAAGCAGGGGTCTGTGGCCAGGGGGAAGTATGTCAGCACTCAATCCCAAAGCTGTGCCTGTTGTAGCTGAAGCTGGAAGCAGCTGGAGCCCTTGCTACTTGCTGTAGGGGTGAACACTGACAAGCTCCCCAGGACACATGGCCCCAAGTGGGTGCAGCTGGATCCGAGCTACTCATGTAGCTGTTATCTCTAGGCTCAGACAAGGCATGAGCTGCCTGCCCCAGTAATAATGTGTAAAGTGACCTCTTTGGCAAAGGGCTCAGGGATAATGGTATTCTGGTAAGTTAATATCCTCTGCCATACACTGGCCTGTATTATATTTAGGAGGGAAGGATGCCAGGAGCTCAGCATTGAAGAAGGAAACAAGCAGAAATGGCTTGATATTTAATTACTGGAAAGCATATTAAGTTCTAAGGTTAAAAGTCTAAGACCTTGGACAGAAATCCAGGGACCTGTGACCAAACAAACTATCAAGTTCTCTTGTGTGGTTTCTCATATTTTGTGCCAGAACCTCAATTTCAGCTGAATGGGACTAATTAGACCCACCTCAAAGGGATGCTGTGAGGACTAAGTGAGACAATGGAAAATCCTAGCACACGCTGACTACTAAATGCTGAGTATTCTCCACTTGAGGGAGGAATGGCCTTTTAGCGTCTGTGGCACGTGCTGGGCAGGAGCACCAGGAGCACCAGGCAGTTGTTGAACAGCAAACAGAAGAATGAATGTTGGTGGACTTTGACTGTGCTCTTTGTATTTGTGGACTGTAGAAGCTAACCCTTCCTTCCTGCCCTTTCTCTCACCCCTACTCTGACTTATGCTGGCTCATAGAAAAGTAATTAATACAAATTACTCCATAGCTCTAATTACCTTTTCACTTAATAGTAATTAACTTGCCAGGAATTGAATCTTCCCAAAGATATAAAATCTACATTTTTCCACAAACCAGCCTTGTACAGTAAATTCAAGTAATTAATCCCTTATAGGTTTTAATATCGTGATCAAAATTAGCCTTGGCTCTATAATTAGAGACTTGCTATCCCATATCCTTGGCAAATGATGGCCAATCTCTTGCCCAGAGTTGTGCAGATAGTTGTTCCTGTCTCCAAATATAGCTCTCTCCAATCCCTAGAGCCTAGATGCAAGTGGATCAATAAATGTGGATCCGAAAGTAACAGAAGGAAGAGGACTTGAAGGGAGGAGGGGGGGAGGACACTAGCTTCTTAGACACAAGAGGCAACTGTTCACCATGGTGCTGGGAACCTGGACCACGGAGTCAGAAGACCATAGAAAAAGGAAGTTACACTTGCAAAGTGAGATTTTTAATAGCTATATATTCATGATATTGCCCAAGCTGACCCATATGCAAACATAAACGACCAATGTACCAGATGGAATGAATGTTCTCCTCTTCAACTTGCCATGCCTGCTTCCTTTAGTTAGGACACCATGAATGGGCAGTGCTTGTGCTCAGTTCATCTTGTCCCCTTCTGCTCTCTAACTGGTCTGCTTCTGGCTCTCTGTCTTTTCTCATTTGTTTCAGAGACTCTAGTCTTCTGCTCAGCTATGCCCCATGATGTCTCAGCAGAGAATTCATTGGCCAAGCCAACTGATCAAGCCAGGAATAGGTCTCACCCCTCAGCCTGTCTCCTATTTATGGATCTTAGCAGAGCTTTTTTTTTTTTTTTTTTTTTTTTTTTTGTCAGCAAAGGTAAAGTTTCTGAGTATCTTTACCCTGTGATTGCTCCACTGCTGCAGCCAATGTTTGGAACCTGGGCCTACAACTGTTGGAGGAGACAGGAGCTGTGATGTGCCATTGTGACGCTGTGAATTTGTAATAGGATGGCTTCATTTATTTTCTCTGGGTTGTTTATGGCAATTATGAGCTACAGGTGCAACATGAGTAATCGTTATGGCTGATGCTTCCACAATGTGGAAGAATCTAATGAATAGCAGAGGGGTTCATTCTCAAAAATGTGAGGGTCTGCGTCTCAAGGCATGGCAAACAACCAGACGGTTGACCTCCTAAATCACACTCATAGGCATCAGCCAGTCAAATGAAATTCAAGACAAACAAGTCTTACTTTATCAGGTTTAGGTGTTTTACATTTTCTTTAATTTCTCAGCAATAGTGGGTATACACTGCTTGCATGGGCTTTGCAAATAATGCTTATTTTTCCAAATATTGAGCAGAAAGGGAGAGATGAGGGAATACTAAGTGTGTCTATGTGCAGGTTCGTATGCTCACCTGTGGTGAGCCCACCTCATGGAAAGTGTCTTTCAGGTTGCTGGCATCATCTCAGCTGGGATTGTAATGATTGCCATTGTTGCCCTAGGGAAGCTTCTGGAACCCTTGCAGAAGGTAAAACCCTGCTTTTCTGTGCATCAATTTCTCTTTACTAGACTGTTATCAGGCAAAGAGGGGGAGATTAGAAACCGACACATTGCCTTGACTAACACAGCCTTTGCTGTCTCTGTGCAGTCAGTCTTGGCAGCTGTTGTCATTGCCAACCTGAAAGGGATGTTCATGCAGGTGTGTGATGTCCCTCGGCTGTGGAAGCAGAATAAGACCGATGCTGTAAGTGACCACCACACAGCTTTCTTTAACTAGGGCTCAGTTCTGGCTGCTCCTAGCTCATCGCTATGTCCCATTTCCAAAGGCGAGTCTGAACTTTCAAAGCTCCAGAGCAGAATTAGAGTGGTGTAGAGAAGCCAAAGGCTTGATGTCTCGTATGTGTCAGTTTTGGATCTTTGAGATGACTTGTTTCCAGTCGCTTGACTGTTATCTGATGAGCTCATGTAATTTTTTTCATTTCCATTCCCCTCTAGGTTATCTGGGTGTTTACATGCGTAATGTCCATCATACTGGGGTTGGACCTGGGTTTGCTAGCTGGTCTTTTATTTGGACTACTGACTGTGGTTCTGAGAGTTCAGTTGTAAGTACAAAAAAACCAAAAAAAAAACCCCAACCCAACCCCCCCCAAAACAGGTATCTCATAGACAGCACAGCCTGAACTTTCCTAGGTTGTTTTCATAAACATATAGATACGACTTCTTTTTTTTTTTTTTTTAAGATTTTATTTATTTATTATGTTTACAGTCTTGTGCCTGCGTGCCAGGAGAGGGCACCAGATCTCATTCAACGTGGTTGTGTGCCACCATGTGGTTGCTGGGAATTGAACTCAGGACCTCTGGAAGAGCAGTCAGTGCTCTTAACCACTGAGCCATCTCTCCAGCCCGATACAACTTCTTTTTATAAAATTTTATATTGAATGAATGTATAATTTGTACACACAGTACTTTACAATGTTGGATAGCTCTTATCAGCCTTGTTCTACAGGTGAGAAAGTTTAAGCTCAGAAAAAATCTTTTTAAAGATTTTATTTATTTATTTATTTATTTATTTATTTATTATGTATACAGTTATCTGCATGCATGCACACCAGAAGAGGGCACCAGATCTCATTACAGATGGTTGTGAGCTACCATGTGGTTGCTGGGAATTGAACTCTGGTCCTCTGGAAGAACAGTCAGTGCTCTTAATCTCTAAGCCATCTCTCCAGCCCCTAAGCTCAGAAAATTTAAAGATCTTTCTTGGGTTTTTTTTTTTTGTTGTTGTTGTTGTTGTTTTTTTTTTTTTTTTTTTTTTGGTTTTTAGAGACAGGGTTTCTCAGTGTAGCTTTGGAGCCTATGCTGGCACTTGCTCTGGAGACCAGGCTGGCTCGAACTCACAGAGATCCGCCTGCCTCTGCCTCCCGAGTGCTGGGATTAAAGGTGTGCGCCACCAACACCCGGTTTAAAGATCTTTATTAATGCCTACAATTACCAATTGTCAGACTTAAATCCCAGGGCATCTCACCCCTAAATCTATGCCCTTACTCACATGTCCCACTCTGCTCTCCTTTGGCTGTGCTAAAGTGAAGACACACAGATCACCCAAAGACTGAACTTGCTTTGTTGAAATAATTTTTAAATTGGGTGAGTATTACAGGCATTGGGCACCAGGCACAGAAAGGGGCACCAGCACAGAACAAATCAGCTCCTCAATATGCTCTTACCTATTTTACTTTTTTTGAAGCTAGTAACTAATGCAGCTGGGAGCTTTAAAATGGTTATTACAGGCAGGATTCATTCAAATCTGACAAATGAGGCACATACCCAATTATGTGAAGTAAATAAGATTAGTTCATACGCTCAGTGGGAGCAGCCGGCTATGAGTCATATGGTGGAACCGCCTATGAGGGCAGGTGAGGCAAGCTGAAGGCAGGTTATCTGTGGTGGGGATGGTTTTGTTCTGACTTTGGTTTCAGTTATGTGTCCACCCGGACTTGGGGGAGCACAGCCCCACCCCCTTTAGTTTTTCCTCGACTTTGCAGACAGACATCTGGCTTCTTGGCATCATCAGCTTAGCATGGGCGGCCTCTCCTATCCTACCCACCAGCCCTCCTCCTCTTCCCTTTTCTACCCCACCCACCAGCCCTCCCCTCCCTCCCTCTCCTATCCCACACACTAGCCCTCTCTGCTCCCTCCCTCCCTCTCCTGGCATGGTGGTGCCTACCTGAAAGGCCTGTGGCTGTCTCTCTCACATGCTGGGAGCACAGGGTTCTGAAAGGGTCCATTACCTTCCAGAGGGCCCAGTTTGCTGCTAGGGAACAGTGAAGAAGCTGTCTGTGGTCGACACTGCCTCTTGTGCTGATTGTCCGTTTGTTTGTTTTGTTTTTAAGAGAAAGATTAACTTATGAGCTTTAACTTAAAAATGAGCTCAGTTGTTGTGAGCCAAGGGAAAACTTGGTGGTACGCTTTAGTTGCTGGTTTGGTAACCAGGATCCTACCCAATGAAAAGCAGTACCCTTCACAGTATTTAGTTTCCAGTAATTATAATGTTGATCCAGAGAGCACAATGCTGAACCGACCTCCGACAGACAGTCCTTCTGCAGGGGCTTAGTCCTTCTCCAGGGATTGCATTCAGCATATGTCACCAGTCATAGCTGAAGAAACATGGGTTTTATCTGATTGCACCAGGAACAGGAAATCAGCGGTCTGGTCAGCAGGCATGACTCGTTTCACCCAGACTGCCATTTCTAAAACAAGGACTAATCTGATCACTTGCAGACACCATACTCCATTAGGAGGTTGCAAAGTCACAAAGAAGTGGGAGGAGCCACAGATCCATATTTTAAAGAGGAAACCTGTGTGTCCTATTCTCAGCGGCTTCTCTAACTCCTCTCTGAACATCTTTTTATGAACTAATAAAACTAAGATAATAGTGCTGGCCATTCAGAGTTATGGTTGGGCTTCCAGGCGATTTAGCATGTGAGAAAGGTTGGCACTTCCCCATAATCATTATGCACAAGAAAGTGCTCATTATCTCCCAGCCATCAGAAGAGGCTCACAGTTACTTCCTCTTTCTTCAGTTCCACGCAAACACCAGCTGTTCATTTCAGAGTTAGATACAGGAAAATGTCATCTGCAATAAAGACAGAGTTCAAAACACCAGAATGATGTTCTCTTTCATAGCTGTTATCTCCTTTTAACTTTGTAGTTGAAAAAAGTGACTGTTGTAAAAAAAAAAAAAAAAAAATCCTGATGTCCATTTTCCTTCTTGCAGCCCATCATGGAACGGCCTTGGAAGTATCCCCAGCACAGACATCTATAGAAGTATCGCACATTACAAAAATGTAAGTGCCCTTGTGAGACGCTTGTCACAGGAGGGCTTGCTGTTGACTCCTTGAATACCAAGATTGAAGATACCAGATTTTTCTCTTAGCCTGCTAGGTGCAAGCCAAGATGTCTGTTGTGAAAGTTCATCAGCAAACTGGGAGTGCCTTTGGATTTAATGTGCCTTTCGTTATAAATTGAATACAGGAATTCTGACCATACTAGTTGAATGCTATTTTGGGGGGATGATCATGAGGGATTAAATATAACATGCAATTAGATTACTTCCAGGCATGTAATAAAAGCCACGTTTCTGTCTGGAATCCATAGCCTGTATGAAACAGCCTGAAGTCTCTGTTAGATTCCTTTATTCAGCTTTAACAAGAGGTCTTTCCAGCTCTCAATCACCAAAGTTTTATTTGGCATTTTTTAAATCACTGGAATTGAAAGAAATAATTAATATATGAACCAAGAAATGAAAGCAAAAAAACTGTGCATCACAATGGGAGTTGGGTGTGGCTCACAAGCAGAACTGTAGTAAAAGAGATGTACAGCTAGCTACACCACTCAATGCCAATGTTCAGCTTTGTGGCTTAGCAGGGAAACCTAGCCCAAGTTTGGGAGCTCCTGATTCTAAGCTCTGTCTTGGCAAGACTTTACCCACTCAGCCTCATGTTCTCATATGCAAGGGACAAACTGAGATGTCTGTGACTGCTTAAGACTGTGGGATTCACTTTTGGAGCAGCTACTCTGTGTTAGGATACAAACAAAAATCATGGTAGGGCAAAATTTCTGAAACCCCCCCCTCCCCCCACACTCACCAGATCCCTTTTGTCACCCCCACCCCACCCTGCGGCAAAGAATTTTAGCGAAATTAACTGTCAGTAGTGGAGGCTGGAGACCAGTCACATGGCCTGTAAAGCCACTTTCTTCATATGGGTAGCAGCCACCTACGAGATTCTGATTCTGACTCTGATTCCACAGCCTCTGATTCTGGGCATCTTCTTAGCCCATTGACCCCCATCTCAGAGGAGCCGGCCATGGTGTTGTCAACACCTGTGAGTGACTGTGCCACCCCTGCAGGTAGAACTTCAGCTGAGGATCTGAGGTGTCTTATTTAACCTCTCTCTCTCCCTCCCTCCCCCTCTTAATCCCCCCTCTTTGTCTTTCTCCCCCTCTCACCCTCCCTCTCTCCTCCTGTTTTAAAATGCCAGCTTGAAGAGCCTGAAGGAGTGAAGATTCTGAGATTTTCTAGTCCCATTTTTTATGGCAATGTTGATGGTTTTAAAAAATGTGTCAAGTCCACAGTAAGTATTTTATTCCTACAAGTTTTTTTTAAAAAAAACTTATTTTCAGATTTTACTTATTTATTGGGACCAACAAGGAATAAGGTCTTGGCTTGGTTCTCTGTGTGGGCATTAAAAATTATGTTGTGGCATGGTGTATGGCAATACATACCTGTAATCCCAACATTTAAGAGCTGAGGCAGGAGGATTACTGTAAATTTGAGGTCAGCCTGGTTTACATAATAAGTTATAGGTTAGCCAAGGTTACAGACTTAGACCTAGTCTTACAAAAGCAAAATACATAATGAACAAACAACTATGTCATAACATCTATGCTTCATACATATAACCTAAAAAATGGGAGGGAGGAGGCGAGGAGGGAAGGGGAAGGGGAAACGGACAGGGATTTGGAGCTGGCTCTGTGGCACGCAGGTAGGAAGCATAGAGGCAGAAGGCTAGGATTTGCTGAGTTCCAGAGGCTGTGTGAACAGGTTGCTCCAGCAGAGGCAGGTAAGAGAATCCAGCTGCTTTTCATAAATAGATACAGCTATTCAAAACAATACTGTGCCTTGAAGAATTTTTGTTGAAAAATAGTTTCGTTCATAAAATATGTAGTTTTGCTGGCATGTATTAGGTTTGTTTCTTTAAGAAATAGTTTTAACTGGTAAGAATATTTTCTGACAGAAGGAAGAAGTTTGCATCCTGTACTCCCATCAAATGGCTCATAAATACAAACAAATACAGTTCCAAGGGATCCTGGCATCCCTTCTGGCCCCCATGGGTACCGTGCACACAAGTACATCTACATACACATAAATACAATATTTTTGAAAATAAATTAATAAAAGAAGTTTTACTTGCAGACATTGGATGTCTTTTAGGTGTCTATTGCTGGGATAAAATACCATGGCCAAAAGCAACTTGGGGAGGAAAGGGTTTATGTCGCCTTAGAACTCTCAGGTTACTTTCATCAGCGAGGGAAGTCAGTGCAGGAACTGATGTAGAGGCCTTGGAGGACCGCTGCTTACTGGCTTGCTCTTCGTGGCTTTGTCAGATTGTTTTCTTACACAACTCAGGACTACTGGCCCGAGGTGGCACTGCCCACAGGGGTGGCTGGGTCCTCCCACATGAATTATTAATCAGGAAAATCACTGATAGATTTGTATACAGACCAGTCATAGGGAGATATTTTCTCAGTTGAGAGTCCCTCTTCCCAAGTGACTCTAGTCTGTGTCAAGTTGACATGAAACTCATCAACGAGTGGTGTGAGGAAGGGGTATGCTGGGTGTCTGGGAAGTGTGTTAGCTGAGAGAAGGAGAGCGTGGAGGAGCGGGCAGGGGTTGCCCTGCTCGAGTAAAGAGTCAGAAGCATCAGTGTGGTAAAGGGGTAGAAGGTTCTTGTCACCAGTGCTGTGCCTGCTTGGGACTTTCAGTTTGCCTCTGGGTGCTATATTCCTGTTTCCAGAGTAAATTAGCTCAAAGGGAAGCTAACAGACCCCCTCCCCACTAACAAAGTGGCTTAGTAACATCAAGAAAATACAGACTTAAAGATAAACAGTCCCCTGCCCCCGGTTTTGTCTTTTATACTGGCTTAGAGCCTTTAATCTGCTAGTCTTCCCTCCTCATCTCTAGTGGGGTGGGATGCCTGGCAGTGAAGAGGAGTCTACTGTCTTAGACCTCACTTTTTTTTTTTTTCTGACAGGATTTCTTTCAAAATAGTATCTTTTAAGAAATAGCCATTCTGGGGTCTGGAGAGATGGCTCAGCAGTTAGGAGCACTTACTGATCTTTGAAGAATCAGTAGGGGAGCTCACAACCAGCTGTCACTCCAGCTGCAAGGCATCTTTCACCCTCCTCGGGACTCCTTGGACATTGGCACTCACGTGCACATACCCCCCCCCCCACACACACACTAGCTAACAGTGAAGGAGAAACAGCCCCTCTGATAACAAATGCCATGAGACATTAAGAACCAGACATGCTAAGTGACTGACATTTATCTTCAAAGGTTGGATTTGATGCCATTAGAGTATATAATAAGAGGCTGAAAGCATTGAGGAGAATACAGAAACTCATCAAAAAAGGACAACTAAGGGCAACAAAGGTGAGGCAACATCTTTCTTTTCCTTCTAGGTCCTTTCTCTGATGAAAGCCGTTAGATGATCTAAAATTAAAGCCACTCTGTTTGGTATCCAAATGCACAGGGCAGATGACAAACAGATATCAAAGAACAAATGGTCTGTTCTGTAGGTTCCAGGGAAAGGTGGGTAAATGAAACCAGGAGAGCTCCATCAAAACAGTAGGCCCCATTCAAAATGAGCATCTGTACTCATTTTTAAACATTATTTTTACTGAGAACAAAATACAAATTCAATGCCAGAAAACTGCAATGGTAATTTCATGAACTTTCACAGTTTTTGCTGTGACTTTCCTGTATCTCTTGGGAAAGTCCCACAATCATCCAGAAATCCAAGTTCTTAGCGCCTCATTCTTCCATTTTCTTCTTAGAGAGCATCAAAACATAGAAGGCAGGAAAATCTACTCCTCAACACTGCATCCCCTTGCAATTTTGTTTTTCTAAATAGTTCATGCAGGACTTTTAAAAGGTTTGGGATGAGTTAATGAAAGGTGTTTTGTATTATTGACATTAAAGTTGGTGGTGTTTTCGTTGTTAGAATGGGATCATAACTGATGTTGGCTCTTCAAATAATGCTTTTGAACCTGATGAAGACATTGACGAGCCAGAGGAACTTGATATCCCAACCAAAGAAATTGAGATTCAAGTGGACTGGAACTCTGAACTCCCGGTTAAAGTGAATGTCCCCAAAGTGCCAATCCACAGCCTGGTGCTGGATTGTGGAGCCGTGTCTTTCCTGGATGTGGTCGGAGTGAGGTCACTTCGAATGGTGAGATTCTGGTTGTCTGTACGGCAGACTTGAGGTACAAGCAAGGATAAAGTGATGGAATGGGTCACTCAGCTGTGTGAAAGGGCTCTAAGTGAATTTTCTTCTCTCTTCTTCCTTCTCCCCTTCCTCCTTTTTGGCAATAGAGCATGAGCTCTGGAGTCAGGCTCTGTGAGGTGAGTCCTGCCTCCACTACCAAGAACAAGTTTCTTAGTCTGCCTGTGCCTTGGCTTCCTCTTTTGTAATATATATGTAATGATGGTATTTATTCCATAGGAACTCAGAAGAGTGTCTGGCACACAGACATCTCTTAGAAGATGTTAACACTTAGTATATTTTCTTTTTCTG
Source organism: Cricetulus griseus (assembly GCF_003668045.3). Classification (NCBI taxonomy): domain Eukaryota; kingdom Metazoa; phylum Chordata; class Mammalia; order Rodentia; family Cricetidae; genus Cricetulus; species Cricetulus griseus. The sequence continues at coordinate 169,041,199 of NC_048598.1, read as the reverse complement.
AGAATGTAAATGGACCATGAAAACAAAGAAAAGTACAGTTTGTGTTAAGTGTTATATGCTACTTGTTGTGGAACAGCAATAGGACTGGACGAGCAGAGGCAGGCATTGTGAAGAAGCAAGGGAAGGCCTTGGGTCATACCCAGGAAGTCAGGGCAAGAGTGAGCAACATGCAGGACACAGGCATTCGCAGACCAAGAACAGTAGCAGAGGCTCAGTTTCATTCATTTGATGCTTTGATGTGTGCTAATTGTTCCACTGAGCAGAAGACTCATGTGTTGAGGCAGGCATGGTTGCCTGAGTAGAGAAGGCAAACAGTAAATACTAGCACAAACAACTGCAGTAGGTTCTCCAAATGACTTTAAATAGGGGTTATCCCAAGAGTCAAATTTAGATGAGGCTTCGGATAGGTATCAAGAGGGTCAGACAGAGAAGTCAGCAGGGTAAGGCACCAACATCAGATATATTTTTCAGGAAACAGTCTCCGGTCTAGTTTCAGCTTAGCTGAGGGCTACCACTGCAGGAGCAGAAACTGATTCCAGGGTCTGGGTGCTAGGTAGGTAAGTAATTACACTTGGCAAAATACTGTGAGAATATGCTGTGAGGTTCTGTTCTCTCAGCAGGTCTGTTAGCTCATTTGAGAACACATGCTGGCTCTTTGTTGTTTATCTCCCTCTGTGCAGTGAATCAGACACATTAGGGATTATACTGGCCAGTTGGTTTAATGACTTTGTAGAGTTCTAATGCCAGAGTATGTTCCACACTTGAATAGTTGCTTATGTTATAGTGACAATTGCTATTGCTCACAGGCTTAGGGTCTGGATTTGTTTTTTTTCTTAAATAAAACTTTTAATGGTCATTGTAAATTCACATTTAGTTTTGAGGGATATTAGAGGGATATATGGTATTAAAAAACTATGGTACAAAAGTGCAATCAAGATATTTGACACTGGTACATTTAAAACAAAGACCTGGATGTTTAGTGAGATTTTACTTTTTGATAAGTCTTATACTTTTTGTTCCAGTGAGTAAGAACTATTTGGGAGCCTAGCTACTTCCTGTTTCCTTTCTTCTACGAATATTTATTGAGTGCCCCTGTGTTGTGAATGGCTGGCTATCCTACAATGGATGCTGTTCTTTCCCTGTCTTTTTCAAAACAGGTCTTGCTATGTAATCCTTGAAATAAAGGATTCCTTGCATTACCTTCATGAGCTACCTTACTTGGTATGCAGTTTCTTAAGACACACACACATACATCTTTATATGCTGCATCATATCCAGCTGAAGATATCTGTGGGTTTCCAGCAATAAACTCTCCTCAAAGTCTTGACTAACCATAGAAATGTTGACATTTCTTCTGAGCAAATGTTTCAATATGGCTAAATTCTTTTCTATTTTTAGATTGTCAAAGAATTTCAGAGAATTGATGTGAATGTGTACTTTGCTTTGCTCCAAGGTAAATGCCTATGTGCACATCTATCTAACTTGCTCCACGTCTCCTCCCTTGGAATGTGAATATATGATGTCTGAAGGCCTTCTAAAAGTCAAACAAAATTAAAAGAAAACTATTTTGTATTGTAATACAGATGTCTAAGAAAATGCCATCTTAGTTACCTTTAAATATGTAGTTAATCACAATATTAAATAATTGTGTGCTATTTCCAAAACTTTTCATCACTACAAGCAACTCTGTACCGATTACAGTAGCTTAGAGTATTTTTGAGCTTGGAAAGAGATTTCTTCCAATTTGTGCCACAGAGCTGGCAAAGTATAGAAGAAACTTGTTTCCTGACAGTGGTGCTAGTGATTATGGGACCATTGTTTTGGGGATAGCAGAGGTGAGACAACTAAGATCTCTTGGAACAGGAGAAATACCATGGCTATGAGTCTCTGTGACTTGTCTGTATGTAGAGGACGGTGCCAGGGTTAGGGTAAGTTCTCTCAAAGAGCCTGAGATGGGGATTTATGCACAAGTATTTGAGGGAGTGTGGGACGGGGTGGTTATGCAAAGCCCCCCTTTATATCCTCATCTGTCAGTCAGTGGATACAGGTCAGGTATGTGGGGGTGCCCACCACCCCCAGCAGGCCTCTTCAAGTTAGACAGCTCCCTGTGGCCAGAGAAGGGTACAGCTGTGAGCCAGCAGCCAAGGTCACAGCAACTAGGGGATGGGAACATTGGATTGGCAAAAGGTTCACCAAGACAGACTGCAATGAACTGTGGGATAACCATTCTGTGTGTTGATGGCAAAGAAAGATAGCTATGTTAGAGCAGGGTCACAGTTTAGAAATGAGAAAACAGTGCAATGTGCTACCAAAAAATGGTATCATTTGATGTTACAAAATCCTCTTTCTAGCAACTAAGCATCCTTTTTTCCTTGCAGACGATGTGCTAGAAAAGATGGAACAGTGTGGGTTCTTTGATGACAACATTAGAAAGGACAGATTCTTTCTGACGGTTCATGATGCTATACTCTATCTGAAGAACCAAGTTAAATCCCGTGAGGGCCAGGATTCCCTTCTAGAGACGGTAAACATTTCACCTAACTCTAGTCTGAAAGCCAGCCTAACCTCTGGCTTGCAGGCCATCTGTTGAACTTCTAAGAGCCAGTTTCTCATCAGTGAAGTGGGGATAGAAACCATTTATTTCTGGGAAAACTGGAGGACTAAGGTAGTTTCTAGGAAGGTTCCTGGTTGTGTCCAAAACCAAGATGGCATTACCTGTGATGCTTTTTTAGAAGACAGTATTGCATTTCAGAGTTTCGTGATGTGTGTGCATAAATGTAATTGTATATTATACCAGTGGGGAATCCTTCATTTACAAAGTTAAGATTCAATTCATAAGAGCTTTTTGAAAAACAAAGATCAAAAAAATGAAGGACTGGGAAGACTGACCAATGGGCGAAGGCTTGATTGCTGTGCAAGTATAAGGGTCTGAGTCAGCCCCACAGCACCCATGCAAATAAGACAAATAAGCAAAACATCAGAAAAACAGGCTTGGTGGTATATGTGCCTGGGACCCCACTGTTCCGGTGTAGAAATAGGTGAATTCCAGGGCTCTGCCAGCCAGTATAGCAACAATGATTCCATGTTTAATCAGAGACCCTATGACAAAAAATAAGATGGAGAGCAACAAAGGAAAACACCCTGATATCAACCTTTGCAAGTACAGCCCTCCCATACAAACAAAACCATAAACAAATCTAGGTTCATTTTCTCCCACAAAATGTAAAACACTACAATTTACTATAAGCCTTATTTTGTCAGTTCTCCTTTCAAATAACAAAAAGAGGCAAACTTGCTTGGACTCCCTGCTTGGGCTTACAGGTAGGCCTAAATGGGAGCCGCATTTCTCATGATCCTTTCACAGGGAATTTGGGACACTGTAGCAGTTTCTTTCCTGTTTCTGTGATAAAAATATCACAACTAAGAGTTTATTTTTGCTTATGGTTCCAGAGGTCCAAAATGGCAGGGAAGGCATGGTACAGAGGCAAGAGCTGGAAGCTGGCTAGTCACATTTCATCCACTCACAGAAAGACAGGACAGGAGGTGGGGCAAGGCTATGAAACCTCAAAGCCTGCCCCCAGTGACATTCTTTCTCTAGCAAGGCTTCACCACCTGAAAGTTCCATAACCTCTCCAAACAGTGCTACCTACTAGGGACTAAATGTTCAAATACATGAACCTATGAGGGACATTTTCCAATGAAATCATCATCAACATTTATGAAAAACAACTATCCTTGTAACATAATCATATTGTATCACTTATGTTTTCTAAGGCTAAGATAAGCAGATCTTTTACTACAAATTAGAAGTTGGTATTGGAAGTAAAACAAATCTAGAAACTATTGCATTATTCTTTTTATCTGTCAGTACAGAGGATGCTCTACTAACATTCTTGGTGAACAGAGTGGCCCAAGCTATTGAAAGTGTCCACCTTAAATACACAAGTGTCCAGCCGGGCATTGGTGCCACACACCTTTAATCCCAGCACTCAGGAGGCAGAGGCAGGCGGATCTCTGTGAGTTTGAGGCCAGCCTGGTCTCCAGAGAGAGTGCCAGGATAGGCTCCAAAGCTACACAGAGAAACCCTGTCTCGAAAAAAAAAACCAAAAAAAAAAAAAAATACACAAGTGTCCACACCTACTAAAAAGAAAAGCTAGGGGCTGGAGAGATGGCTCAGTGATTGAGAGCACTGGCTACTCCTCCAAAGGACCCGGATTCAGTTTCTAGCATTCCCAAGGTGGCTTACAACCAACTGTAACTCCAGTTGAAGGAGATCTGATACCTTCTTCTGACCTCCGTGTGTACCAGACACACACTTGGCACACATACATATATGTAGACAAAACACACACACACACATAAGATAACTAAAACTTTCTTTTTTCATTAAAAAAGGGAAGCTACATGTAAGATGCTAATCTAAAATGCACCACCTTTGTTTCCTATCCCATTTAAAAATTTCTAACCCTAGATTAAAAACAAAGCTGGCTCATATAGCTTTTGAGGTCACACAGGAAAGCAGTTATGTGAATTGTTAGCACCCATTCTGATGTAAAATCTTAGACCACAAATGTGATGAAGCTATGAGAAGTGTGTCAGACTAGATTGATTCAGTCAGTGAGGTGCTGTGAGTGGCTGGCCTAGATTTTCACTTTCAGTCTCTGTTATCTAGAGGTGAGCAGAGCATTCCTGGCTCCAGTGAGACTGGGAACTTTGCCTGTCTCACAGAATCTACCATGAACCCTGATCCATCCTCTCCAGTGGTTTCCTTCCCTTCAGAAAGTCGCTTGTTCAGAAGGATATTTAGATGCACAGATAAGAGCCCCTTCCACCCTCTGATCTATTCTAAGATTTATCCTAGAATAGCCACAATCTGTAGCTATGATTCCCATCACATTAACACTGTTCATATAGGGTCTTGGCCTTCTAACTGACTTTCACATCAATAAAGGGCACAGGCTGTGAAATGAAAAGTAGAAAGCCAGTACTATAGGATGGCATTTTAGTTTTAGTATATATTTTATGTTGCTTTAGAAATATCCTTCTATTTGTCTATGAACAAGACAAATGCAAGTTGTATTGATGTCCTCTGTATAGATGATTAAACAATATATTACCTCTAAAAAGCAGAAATGTCCTAAACAGTCAACTCCTCCTCTAATAAAATTAAATTCCACTAAGTTAAAGTTGGGATCCTATATTGTCCTCAGTCACCAGTACATGGTGGTATAATCAAAGTGTGCTCAAAGCTGCACCAAGTGTTCTTAGCTTAGCTGTCAGAAGACAAGTAGTACTGACTGCCCGGTTGCGGATGTCTTGTTGAGAGGCACATACTTCAGAGGCAGAGAAGAGAGCTGTAAAAGGATTTTACACAGTGAAAACTGGACCAGTTTGAATGTAAAAAGCAAAGCAAAACAAAAAAAAAAAACCCAAAAAAACAATGGTAGAGGGACAATCCTAAGATGAGAACTATGAAAGAACATGAAATCAGAAGAGGACTCTGAAGTCTATAGACGACAGGTGACAGTAAACTGTTTTCAGTGGTGTGTGCTACATCGGATACTATTGTATTTCCAATAAATACTGTGCATGTTCTTTGTCAAGATCACTCTCATTCAAGACTGTAAAGATCCTCTTGGTCTGATGGAAGCAGAGAAGAATGAGGAAGAACTTGATGTTCAGGATGAGGTATGATCATTATCTTCTTATATAAAAAATAATTGGATTTAATATTGAACAAATGGAGTGAACAAGCAGTGAGTAGTTTAAGAGCCACCAAGGGAAAAATCCAAAAAGCGTCCTGAAAGGTATAGATAGCTCATAGGAGGAGAAGTGGGAAGAGGAAATTTACTCAAGGGTGACAAGGACTTGGGGAACTTTAGTCTCAGGCACAGAGATGACCAGTGACTGGTAGCCATAGGGCTAGTTCTGATTTTATATTGAACTCAAAACACACCTCTTCCTAGAGACTGGAGGCTTTGGGGAAAGGAAGGGGGGCAGGAGATTTCTAACTCAGGGCCTCAGCGCTTTCTCCACCTGATTGATGGCGGCTTACACACTTCCTCTTCACCAGGCTGAGGCTGCTTCAGGTGCTTGTGCCGTCACACTGTTCCTAGGAATGTTGACAGAACTTGGAGAATCTGAGTAAACTTCAGGGTTTTATATCTAAGCGAAATGAGAGCAACAATGGAAGATCAAGTCATTTTTGATCATGAAATTAGCAAAGGATATAAATAAAAATAACTTTGATACTTGATCTTAGCCAAAAGGCTAAGTAATTAAAAGAATTTTAACTTGAGGGCCGGGCATTGGTGGCACAGAGGCAGGCAGATCTCTGTGAGTTCAAGGCCAGCCTAATCTTCACTTAATTTAGATTCTCTGTGAAAATTTCCAGACACTGGCAACCAGTGACTTCCCAAAGGAAGTTTCCATGGATAGAAGTCCCTTTTAATTGTGCCTATGAAAGTGAACATGGTCTTTCTATAATAACCACCCAGCTATGCTTGCCCTGGTAGCACAGGCCTTCCCTTGGGCCAGGCCATTGCTTATTGATAGCATCTCTGCTTCCACCAGACTCCCAGAGCAGCTTTTTCTTTTCTTATGTCTTCATAGACGTGCAGTCTGCCAGTGTTTTACTGGCCAACAAGAGGACCTACAAGTAGTTAGGGTGCCATGGAAACCATGCAACCATGACCATTTTGAGCTCATGGAGATATTTAAAGAACATGTGTCTGTTTTTATTATAGGTACATCAAAATCTTGAGCTCTGCTGAACAAGAGTCAGACACATGCATTTTCACACAAACTATGATGGACCTGGGTTCTCCATTCATCCTTAGGCAATTGAGTTCTATCTCAAATGCAAGATCACATTCAGTTCTGTTAGGTTGCATTTTGGTCCACTTTATTAACAGTTTTAACTCTGTTTTGTAGACAAGTCTGATAAGCAAGCTATGATGGCTTTGCAGGTCCTGATGAAAAGTACTGGGTAACATTCAAACCTCTGTAAGAAAGTCAGGCAGATAATTTCATGGAAGAAAGTAATGTCAGAATGAACACCACAAGCCTGGTGTCTTGGCCCATCAGCTTAATAAGACTATGGAAGTCATAATTAAACCAAGAAATCCTTTAACCCTTGTAATTTATGACCCTATGAGGTCCTGGATTTGATTCCCAGCACAGAATAAATAGACACCTGTAATTCCAGTACTTTGCAAGTAGAGGCAAGAAAGATTAGAAGCTGAAGGGTATCTGCAGCTACATTTGGAGCTTGCGGCCAACCTGGGCTAGAGATTTTACCCCCAAGAAATAAATGGATGAATGAATAAATAAATAAACTTGAGTGGCTGCCGCACTGTGGAATAGATAGTTACTAATTTCCACATAGAAGGATCCGTTCAAGAAAGGTTGAGTCGGGTGTAGATTAGCAGAAAGGATATGTGATAGGTAGGGCTTTAGTTGGGGGGGGGTATTGGTAGGGGAGGAAGGGAGGGAGAAGGGAACTGGGATTGTCATGTAATTCAATCTTGTTTGTAATTCAAATAAAAAAAAATGATAAAAAAAAAGAACGATCCACTCAGCCATGGCCTCTAAGGTCATGAAGCATTGTAGCAGTTGAGATCTGAAACCAGAAAGGCCTGTGAGCTACTCCTGAATCAGTCAGCACAAACCTGTTTCATTTCAGTATCTAAATGTAAAATCGAGATGGCTAGACAGAGTGATGAAAATTGGAGGCTGCATGTGAAGAGTAGGGTTTTGGACTTAGTGTCTAATGAACAATGATAACTGCTTTACATAAATCCAATTAGAAGTATGATGAGAGCTGAAATTGTCTTCTCTCCTTTTTTTTTTTTTAATAACACATACCTGGGTAAAATCAAGCAACCAATACTAGAAAAACATATTTTAAAAAACGATAATGTACACCTAAAGAGAACTAAGTTGGTCAATATTTTGTTTCCCTTTTCTTTCACAGGCCATGCGTAGACTTGCTTCCTGAGAGTGGGTTCAGGAAGTCACTGTCAGCAAGGACTGCTAGACAGAACTTGGCCATCAGGTCGTTCTCCACAAGTGTTCTCTGCACTGACCACTTCTTCGTACTTAATCAGCCATCCTTTTACTGCTATGTTAAAAATATCTACATTTTTAAAAAAACTTCTTAGGCATTGCACAAGAAACACTGGTCATTTCTATGTCTTAATACAGAAAACACATAGCTTAGTTCTAAAGTATCCAAAAACCATGAGAATCATCCCTGAAAATCAGTAATGTCTGGGACCTAGTGACAGTGCTCAGTGCTGCTGGCACCATGACAGGTTTGTTGTGTCCACAGGGTATGCTCTATCCCTGTTAAGTTGTTAAATGTTGACCCAACAGCCTTTATGGGCAGGCAAGCCAGGAAGGGCTAATCACAAAGAAAGATGATGGATCCTGACTGACCTTGAAATCTGTGAACTAATGTACTCATTAATGAACTTAAAAAAATAAAACCAATAGTTGAAAAATAATTTTGTTTAGATTTATTTTGTAAATGAGTATTTTGTTCATATATATACACACACATATATATATACATATACATACACACACATATATATATATACATATACATACATACATATATATATATATATGTCTGTGCACCACATATGTTCCTTGTGCCCAAGAAGTCATAAAAGAGCATCAGATTTCCTGGGAATGGCATTATAAATGGTTGGGAGTTGCTATAAGGGTGCTGGGAATTGAATCCAGGTCCTCTGCAAGAGCAGCAAATGCTCTTAAGCACTGAGCCATCACTCCAATCCTATGATTTCTATTTTTAAAATGCAGCCTTAGCTTACTTTTTGTATATAAGTGCTCCTTGCATAATGGCAGATAAACTCTCTTCTACATAAGGTCTAAAATGAAAGCCAGGCATGTTGGTGCATACCTGTACTCCTAGGCCTTGAAGTGCTGAGGCAAGAGGACCGAGAGTTCATGGTCTGTTGTGCTACATAGTGATACCATATTTTTAAAATATCTAATATGGCTGGTGGTGGTGGTGCACGCCTTTAATCCCAGCACTTGAGGCAGAAAAACTTCTATGAGTTTGAGACCAGCCTGTTCTACAGAATGATTCCAGACTGTTAAACAGAGAAACCCTGTCTCAAAAACAAACAAACATTCTGAGCAGCATCATTAAAAACAGCTCTGATAAAGCACCATCACTACTATGTATCATAAAGCAGGTCCACATATGAGTGAGTACATATCATGTTTGTCTTTTTGTAATTGGGTTACCTTGCTCAGAATGGTTTCTTCAAGTTCCATCCATTTTCCTGCAAATTTCAAGATTCCATTGTTTTTTTCTGCTGAGTAGTACTCCATTGTGTAAATGGAGAATGGTTTCCTCCCAGATGATGACTGAGAAGCTAATTTAAAAAAAAAAAATGGTGCCAAGTACCACAAGAGTAACAGAACTGTGCTGTTTTCTGGGATTTTGTTTTTTACTTTTTTTTGTTGTTGTTTGTTTGTTTTGTTTTTGTTTTTTGTTTTTTTTTTTTAATGGAGAGTGCTGGATGTCTCTACAGTTTTGTTCAAATGACTGCAGAACCTGAAAAGCTGTTGCTGCTATTGATGCATAACATATTGCCATTATTGCTCTCTATATATATATATATATATATGCTAATTGAAACTCAAATATGTGATGAATCCAAGGTGTTTCAGAGAGTGCTCACCTGTGCATGCAAATTTGATTTCATCTTTAGTAAGTAGTAAAGTTATATGCTTGCCAAAAAAAAAAAATAAGTGACACACTGGAAGACAAATGTCACACAATTCCAATTTTATGTGTAACCTAGAAATGATGAACTTATGGTAACAGAGAGCAGAATTGTGGCTATTAGGCTTCAATGTGGGTCTTTTAACAATGGGGAAACGATTGGTTTAAGGATATAAAACTGCAGTTGGACAAGAGGAATGGACTCTGTGAAGTCTTGAGGTCTACTGAGAGCATGATAAATATGGTTGATAACAATATGCTATATTTTAAAAGTTGTGCATATTCTTTAAGTGTTCTCAAAACAAAAATGATGAATATGTGTGATATAACATGTTAATTGGTTTAATTTAGCCATGCCATTGTGAACATACTGTATTCTGTATCATAATTGTGCATGACTTTATTTATGAGCTAAATAAATGAATGGAAAACAAACAAACAAACAAACAAAGAACAACAATAAAAACAAACAAACAGACAAAACTAATATGAAGATAATTTTGGCCAAGCTCTTTTTGACAGAAGACCCTGGTGATGAGAAAAAGCTTTCCTCTATTTAATAGTACCCAGAGGAAAAGTCATAAAAGAAATTATTTTTTTGATTTTTTTTTTTCGAGGCAGGGTTTCTCTGTAGCTTTGGAGGCTGTCCTGGAGCTTGCTCTGTAAACCAGGCTGGTCTCGAACTCACTCTGCCTGAGGAGTGCTGGGATTAAAGGCGTGTGCCATCAACACCCTGCTTTTTTGAATTTTTTACATTCCAATCCCTGTTGCCCCTCCCTTCTCTCCCACTCTCCCCTCCTTCCCCATCCCACCTCCCATGTGGTCCTCAGAGAGGGTAAAGCCTTCTTTGGTAAGTCAACCAAGTCTGTCCCATCACCTCATTGAGTGAGGGGCCTCCCCTGCCCTCATGTCTAGGCTGAGCGAGGTATCTCTCCATATAGAATGGGCTCTACAAAGTCAGTTTGTGCTTTATAGTTAGATCTTGGTCCCACTGCCAGTGGCTTCATATACTGCCCAGGCCACTCCATTGTCACCTGTATTCTGGGGTCCTAGTTCAATTCTATGTCAGTTCCCCAGTTGACTGTGGAATCAGCTCTGGTCAGCTGATTCTGTGAGTTTTCCCATCATGGTCTTGACTCCTTTATTCATATTGTCGCTCCTCCCTCACTACCATTGTACTCCTAGAGTTTGGCCCAATGGTTAGTTATAGATCTCCACATCTGCTTCCATATATTTCTGGAAAAGGGATCTAGCTTCTCTAGGGTTGTGGATTGTAGGCTGACTATACTTTGCATTATGTCTGATATTCACTTACCAGTGAGTTCATACTGTATTTGTCTTTCTGGATCTGCATGAATTTTTTTGTAGTTCTGTCCATTTACTTGCAAATTAGAACTCTGTTGTGTAAACAAACCACATTTTCTTTATCCATTCTTCAGTTGAGGGACAGCTAGGTTGTTTCCAAGTTCTAGTTATTACAAATAATGCTGCTCTGAACATAGTTGAACAAATGTCCTTGTGGTGTGAGTGTTTCTCCTTTGGGTATATGCCCAACAGTGGTATTGCAGGATCTTGAGGTAGATTGATCTGTAGTTTTCTGAGAAATCATCATACTGATTTCCACAGCAGCTGCACCAGTTTGCACTCCCAGGATAGCCAAATCAACCTGTACAAAAAAGGAACTTCTGGAGTCATCACTATCCCTGACTTCAAGCTCTATTGTAGAGCTACAGTAATAAAAACAGCTTGGTATTGGCATAAAAACAGAGAGGTAAACCAATGGAATCAAATAGAAGACCCTGACATTAACCCACACATCTATGAACACCTGATTTCTGACAAAGAAGCTAAAAATATAAAATGGAAAAAAGAAAACGTTCAACAAACGGTACTGGCTGTCAACAGGTAGAAGAATGCAGATAGACAGATAGATCCATATCTATCACCATGCACAAAACTCAAGTCCAAATGGACCAAAGAACTCAATATAAATCCAACCAAACTGAACCTCATAGAACAGAAAGTGGAAAGTACCCTCGAACGAATTGGCACAGGAGACCACTGCCTAAAAATAATATCAACAGCACAGGTACTGAAAGCAACAATTATAAATAGGACCTCCTAAAACTGAGAGGCAGAGAGGCAGGACTGGTAGGAAAAAAAAAAAAAAACTTGAAAGGCAAAGGACACAGTCAACAAGACAAATGGCAGCCCACAGAATGGGAAAAGATCTTTACCTACCCCACATCTGACAGAGGGCTGATTTCCAAAATATACAAAGAACTCAAGAAACTAGACACCAAAATACCAAATAATCCAGTTAAAAAATGGGATACAGATCTAATCAGAGAATTCTCAACAGAAGAAACTCAAATGGCTGAAAGACATTTAAGGAATTGCTCAATATCCTTGGTCATCAGGGAAATGCAAATCAAAACAACTCTGAGATATCATCTTACACCAATCAGAATGACTAAGATAAAAAATACTGAGACAGTTTATGCTGGGGAGGATGTGGAGAAAGGGGAACACTCTTCCCATTGCTGGTGGGAGTGCAAACTTGTTTTGGAAATCAGTATGACAGTTTCTTAGAAAATTGGGAATAAATCTACCTCAAGACCCAGTAATACCACTTTTGGGTATATACCCAAAGGATGCACACTCATACCACAAGGACATTTGCCAAATTGTGTTCATAACAGCATTACTCATAATAGCCAGAACCTAGAATCAACCTAGATGCCCCTCAACTGAAGAATGGATAAGAAAAATTTACATGTACACAATAGAGTACTACTCAGCAGTAAAAAACACTGACATCTTGGAATTTGCAGGCAAATGAAAGGAACTAGAAAAAACATCCTGAGTGAGGTAACCCAGACCCAGAAAGACAAATATGGTATGTACTCACTCTTAAGTGGATATTAGGCATAAAACAAAGGATAACCAGCTTATAGTCCACAACCCCAGAGAAGTTAGGCAAACAGAGAGGACCTACATGAATTCTGCTAGGAAGGGGAAATAGACATGATCTCCTGAGCAAATCTGGAGCATGGGAGGGCATGGGGGTGTGGGAGGGGAGAGGAGAGTAAGAGAGGGGCAGGGGGACAAGAACATGAGGGGATGGGATGGTTGAGTTGGGGGAAGGACAGAGAGGGACAGCAAGGAAAGAAATATTCTGAGAGAAGGAGCCATTATGGGATTATTGAGAAACCTGGCACTAGGGAAATTCCCAGGAACACACAAGGATGACCTCAGATGAAACTCTAATCAATAGTGGAGAGGGTGCCTGAACTGGCCTGCCCCTGTAATCCCCAGATTGAGGACTGCTGTAATTGTCATCATAGAACCTTCATCTAGTAACTGATGGAAGCAGATGCAGAGACCCACAACTAACCAGTGGGTGGGACTCCTGGAGTCCAGTTGTAGAGAGAGAGGAGTGAAAATAAGCAAAGAGGTCAAGACCATGATGGGGAAACCCACAGAAACAGCTGACTCCAGACTGTCAGGTCGGGAACCTGCATAGGACAGAACTAGGCCCCCCTGAAAGCAGGTGACAGTGGGTGGCTTAGGAAGTTTGTGGGGACACTGGCATGATCTATCCCTAGTGCATGAACTGGCTTTTTGGAGCCCATTTCCTGTGTAGAGAGACCTTGCTCAGCCTAGACACAGGAAGGAGGACCCTCAACATGGTGATCAGACAGACTTTTTTGACTCCCCATGGGAGGCCTTACCCTCTTTGAGGAGCAAATCGGGGTGGGCTGAGGGGAAGTGAGGGAGAAGGAGAAGGGAACTGGGATTAGTATGTAAAAAAATATATTTAAAAAAGAGAAAGGTAGCAGAATGTGAGCCTGGGAACAAATAAGTGAGCAATGTTCCTTCATATCCTCCAAGGTCCTGGAGCTCCTGCCCTAGCCCCCCTTAACGACAGACTGGTACTTAGCCAAATAATCCCTTTTCTCCCAAGGTGCTTTTGATCAGTTTTATTATAGCATCAGGAAGCAGATCAACACAGTCTCTTTGAAAAGGTACTCTAGATGCAGGTAACCCTTGCCACATCACATCACCCTCAGACTCTTGGCTGAACAAGGACTGTTGGAGTTAAACTTCAGTCACCCTGGTAAATTGAACATTTAGTCTGAATGTAAGGACCCACAAAGCAGGAGCTCTACAAGGCTCTTCGGATGTGAGAGAAAATTATGAATCCTTAGCCTACCAGCCTCCCCAGTGGGACTTGGGTTGGCTTTTGTTGTAGAACAATGTCTTCAGCATAACAACCCTCTTCATCAGAACAACTTAACCACATGTAAACACCCCACAAAGTTGGATGTGTTGATTGCTGATGCTTCCAAACAGAAGGAGGTGAACCTTCACCTAAGATCTTGTTTACTTACTCCTGTTCTTCTGTGTTATTTGCATATAATTGTGTGAGGTGCTAGTGTATATAAGCTGCAAAAGGTTACCTGAAGTTGTGTGTGTGTGTGTGTGTGTGTGTGTGTGTGTGTGTGTGTGTGTGTGTGTGTGTGTGTGTGTATGTGTGTCGGGGTGCTCTTACAGTCCAAGCTAACCCAAACATAAAGGTTAGTCCAATTGGACTAGTCAATCACTGGATTAAGGGACTATTCCTTGGGAAGATCGATTCACCTAAAGCCAAGCTAAAGAGATGGGAGGAATAGTTATCCTTTTAATGACATAATATACTTTTTTGAGATAATGAACTTTTCCTTCACAGAAATCCTATGCCTGCTATAGTCGTTTATGGAGACATAGCCTTGTTAAGCATGTCTGCTTTTCTAAGTATTTACTTAGAAAAGTGTAACTTTCCCTTTTCCTTTTCCTCCTCCTAAGCATGCTTTCTCTGACACTGAAACTCCCCACACTCTTAATTATTAGGTGGTTTTCTATCCACCATCTGGCTTGGCCTCCATTACTGAACACACAATGCTTAATTCAAACTTCATGGTTTTCTCTCTTCCTCTTCATCATCTTCTCAGGACATCTGCTGAGATATAAGCTTGTCTGTCTTGGTGTTGTTGTGGGATATTTGTACACTGTGTGAAGATGTATTGCTGTGATTGGTGTAATAGAGAGCTGAATGGCAATAGCTGAGCGGGAGGTAGAGGCAGAGGCAGGACTTCCAGGCGAGAGGATGTGGGAGGAGATAACCAAGGCACAAAAGAGACGCCAAGGAGGAAGTTGAGCCTGCAGAATGAAAGAGAGGTAAAAAGTCATGTGGTAGAATGTAGATGAATAGAAGCAGGCTAATTGGCCGGGCGTTGGTGGCGCACGCCTTTAATCCCAGCACTCAGGAGGCAGAGGCAGACGGATCTCTGTGGGTTCGAGGCCAGCCTGGTCTCCAGAGTGAGTGCCAGGATAGGCTCCAAAGCTACACAGAGAAACCCTGTCTTGAAAAACCAAAAAAAAAAAAAAGAAGAAGCAGGTTAATTTAAGTTATAAGAGCTAGTTAGGAACAATCCTAAACTATACGTCAAGCTTTCATAATTAATAAATCTCCATGTCATTTTTTTTGTGAGCTGGCTGCCCAGAGAAAAATCCATCTACAGAGGTTTTTCTTATAAACACTGATAAAATTGCCCTCAAGCTTTCTTCTGAGTCAGTTCTTACATTCATTTACTAACAAGACTAGGAAAACTGAGAGAGGATCTCAACACCCTGGTAATGAATGGCACTCCATGGTTTCTGTTAGAGCAGGAAAGGTCGGGGGCACATTCAAGACTTGTGATCCCATGGCCTTTACTCTTAAGCTTCCAGCTGAGTCAGGGGAGGAAGTGGTGAGAAAGGCTGGAAGGTGCACAGGAGCTGGATAAAGAAGAGTCTCACATACTGAATTAAGGAGCTTGGATTTTAATCTCATCTGGTAAGAGATAAAGGCAAATGGTAGGTTACATTACCTGGCTAATCCAATCAGCTGACCTAGGTACCTAGAAATAGATTCAGAGGAAATTAAAGTGGAGATGAATGAGGCTTTTGTCTTTCTTTCTTTCTTTCTTTCTTTCTTTCTTTCTTTCTTTCTTTTTGTTCCCAAGTAAAGAGCAGAAGATGAAAGGAGAGAGACATAATTGCTTTTGTGATTTAGGATTAAAAGCCGGTTAAATTGATGTGATGGTTTCTATGGTTTATTCTTTCAGGATTTTAGTACTAAATTATATAAAATTATATGAAGCCTTATTTTATGATCAAGAAAAATGTACTATTTTAAAACATGGACGAGAGAGTAGACACTGGTTTTAGATTGTAGAGTTACTCTTTCCTTATAAGTGTGTGAGAGCTTACTTTTTGTGGTTTTACTTGCTCGTAAAAAAAGGAACATATAGTCTCTAAAACAAAGAAGAAATTGCTTAATATTTTTGTTTAAACCGGCTATTAAATGTCTGTGGCAAAATAACAAGCTTTAGTAAATGAGGTCTCTATGTTTCTGCTTCTTCCCAAGGAATTGAAGTGCTTGGAACTCTGGGAGTATGGTGTATGTGCTCTCCTCCACCCTGGTGGCTGGCCTATACAGACCGTCAGTCACACAGGGTGAGGAAGCTTGGCCCAAGGAGTTATTCTGGAGAAGTTGGAGATCAACTTTGTTTAAGAAGTCTACACTACTTTCCTTTTGTTTCATCAGCTTCTCCCTACCCTTTGTCCAGACACTAGATTTCCCATCAGTTCCTCGTTCATGTATTCATCAAACCTTTACTGTGTACTGACTTTATAACTGGCACAAAACTAGGGACTGGGCATCTAGTAAATAGTAAACAAAACAGATACACTCTCTGTTCTAATTAAGTTCATAGTTTAATGTGGGAAATGACTAACAGAGAAGCACACATACCAAGAAAAGCAGCATCCACAGGGGATTGGTTGCAGGATTTACAGGTGTGCACCATCATATCTGGCAGTACTCTACATTTCATGTCATTACAGTAACCAATACAGTATAGACTGTGTGATGGGTTACACTGCATTTTTAAGGAATACATAGATTGAATACAGATACAAGTTTTTTGTTTTTTTTGTTTTTTAATACAGGGTTTCTCTATATAATTTTGACTGTCCTGAAACTCTTGTAGACCAGGCTGGTCTCGAACTCACAGAGATCTACCTGTCTCTGCTTCCCGAGTGCTGGGATTAAAGGCATGCACCACCATCACCCGGCCCAAACATTAAAACCATTTTTAATTGACATAATTGTACATGTTTATAAGGTACAGTATATTTTAAAATATGTAAAGAATATATAGCAATCAGAACTTGGCAAATGGCATATACATCACTTCAAACATTGTTTCCTTGGGTTGAAAATGTTAAATTCCTTTCTGGACAGGCTGGTGGTTAGCTCAGTAGTCAATACATTGCATATACAAGGCCCTGGGTTTGACCTCCAGCACTGTAAAAAAAAAAAAAAAGCACACAATAAGTTCCCCCTGAGATAATATAATAAATTAATTGTTGTCAATAATACTACTGTGCAATGGAAAATTTATTTTCAAATATTTTACACCTGTGGTTCACTGAATCACTGCAGAAGCCCTGATGTAGAGGCCTGACTGGTTACTTGTGAATGTGCCTCTGATAGCAACATCTGGGGGCAATGATCGAGAGTATCAATGGTTGTCACATTCCTTGGGGAAGATGAACTGGGATACACAGAGCTGGGGAGTTTTTAAGCAGAATGAGATGACTCAATTTGGAGGAGTGCTGTCCAGGACTGGAGTGTAGCCAGAGTTAAGGAAGTCAAGAAGTCAAGAAAGGTGCCAGAGTAGGGCCTACAACACCCAAAAGCATATCATAGGAAGTAGGGTTTTTGTTTATCTGTTTAAGTTTTTCAAGATAGGGTTTCTCTGTGTAGCCCTGGCTGTTCTGAAATTTGCTCTGTTGATATGCCTGCCTCTGCCTCCTGAGTTCTGGGATCAAAGGTGAGCACTACCATCAACTATCACAGAAATCAACCCCTCCCCTTTCTTCCTTTCTTCCTTCCCCCCTTTTTTGAGACAGTGTCTCTCTATGTAGACCAGGCTGGCCTCCAACTCAGAGATTCTTCTACCTCTGCCTCCCAAGTGCTGAGATTAAAGGTGTGTGCCACCACACCCAGTTATTTAAGCAGGGAAAAATGTAATCAGATTTCCACTTTATTTATTTATGTGTGTTTTTTTGAGACAGGGTTTCTCTGTATAGTTCTGGCTGTCCCGGAACTCCATCTGTAGACCAGGCTGGCCTTGAACTCGGAGATCTGCAGCCTTTGCCTCCCAAGTGTTAGGAAAAGGTTCCTCTGAGAAATGCAGATTTGTTTACTTTTATGTACAAGGCATTTTCCACAAAGGCTACAAAAGGACCTATCATTTTAGTTCTCACAAGAACAAACAAGATTGCAAGGTCCAAGGGTAGGGGAGAGAATTCCTGTGGCAGATCCTTTATCAACTTCTGACTGTGTAGCATGGGAAGGCATGTTTATCCCAAGTCTGGAAGTTGGAACTGGAAGAAAGCTATTGCAGAGGTTCAGGATGTATGAGAGACACATTTAGAAAAACTTACTGATCAGGCTTAATGATGAGGGAGAAGAGGAATTAAGATAATCGCTCCCTGTTTTGGGATTCTGGCTGAGTAACTTAATGCATGATGATAATTACTGGAATTAAGAACGTTGAAGAGGGATAGCATGGGACACTGCAGTTTCAGAATTTCTGTTTAGGGAGGCAGGGAAGGCTACTTAGTCAGAAACAAGGGTTGGAAGAGATTTTTCTTAAATATATAGTCACATAGCATTTATATCTGTCAGGATGGGTTTGATTAGGTTACAGCGGTAAACACACACTGGAGTGGGGGTGGGGAAACACACACACACACACACACACACACACTCACACACACACTCACACACACACACACACACACACACACAGAGAGAGAGAGAGAGAGAGAGAGAGAGAGAGAGAGAGAGAGAGAGAGTTGTTTTATCCTTGCTGAAAGTTCACAGCAGGTCCAAATGATTGTGGAGGCAGATTTCCTCCATGTCATGCTGCAACACTCCAGGCTATTTTAACCTTAAATATCCACATTTCACACATGATCACTTTGGCATGAAATAAGGAAAATGGATTGGGGAATGAAGGGGTAGGTGCAACATGGAACTTTCACTCACATTTCTGGAGCTAAAGTAAAGGATGTACATAAATACACCCTTTCAACTGTTGGGGGGAAAAGAGGAACTGGGAATCTTAATGAGCATAAATAATGCTAACCATGACAACTTATGTATCAAACAACAAGGCGGAGATTATGATTGTCCCCATAGAGGTCTGTGCTTCAGGCTGAAAGACCCCCGCCCTTAGCTTTCTCTTTTAAGTTTTCCCGCATGCAGCTGGCGAATACATCCTCTCCTGCACCCCCTGACCCTTGATCCCCACAGCTGCCCGCACTTCCCCGCCGCCGCGCAAGGCCGGCCCCGGCCCCCGCCGGACCGCTCCGTCCCAAGGTCTCCGCCCCCAAGGTCAGCCACCTGGGCGCGGAGGGAGGAATCAAGTCTGTTGTACCAGACACCAGACCTTGAGAATATGCTGATCTGGAATGGCTCTGTGCCTCATTTGAACCATCAAATAGAATCCCTGCTCCTAGCTTGCGCCTTTTTCCCTATATAAGGACGCCTTTCCCTTGGGGCGGGCGCGCTTAGCCACACAGAAGCTAAGTCGCCCCAGGTACCTGCGTCTCCAATAAAGCCTCTTGTTTTTTTGCATCCAGTTCGTGGCCTCGCTGATTCCTGGGTGTGTGGGTCTCCCTCTACGAAAGTGCCTCTTCGGGGTCTTTCAAGGCCATGCATTATAGAGCCGCAGGGGACTCAAACCCACAAATCCCAATTCTGCATGTGTTAAATTCAAGGTGTGTTTATACAAACGAAGTGTCAAATAAGTAGGTAAATAAAAATGCTAGTAGAGATATGAATTTTGGAGATTAAAAAATATCTGGAGTTGGAGAGGAGGGTGTAGTCTAGTAGTCTACACTGAATAATATTGCTACGGGAAAACATTTAGTGGGAGGTTAGAGAAGTAGTGTAGACCCAGCCCTGCAGACGAGCTCAACTAAAGGGTGGTCTGGAAAGGAAATGGAAGGAGCAATCAGATGGAATGAAGGAATCAAGAGAAAACTTTTAAAACTAAGGGAAAGGAACTTTAAGGTATGGAGTTCAGTTCCCATCAAAGGAAACCCCCGTATTTGCATAAGGGGTTGCTCTGCTTTCCTGTATCTCAGCTCATCTTTCTCTACGGAATCAAACCTGTTAGTACTTCAAACAAGGCTGGCATTTTCCCAACTAACCATCCCAATGCCATAGAACTTGAGGCACACATACAGGTGTCACTCAGTTCTTCACCACTGCACATTCTTCAGCACTTGTGCATTTGACATTTTCTTGCCCAATTCTCCCAAATTTTTAGAAAAGACTATGGCTTTGTTTCCCTTGTCTCATCTTCCCAACAAGGTATTCTTTGCTCGGAGCCCATGGATGCTCGCCCCATTGGTGCCACTGGTGCCTCACAGCGCATGCTCTGCCCCGAGCACTTCAGAGCGCTTGCAACCATCTGCAATAATTGTTTAACTGTTGTGTGTTTACAGCCAATTCTATCGCACCAGAAAGCACGTTTCAAACCAGGTGTGATATTGTACACCTTTAATCCCAAAATGAGGCAGGTGAAGGCCAAAGAACCATGAGTTTGAAGTCAGACTGGGGGCTGAGCAATAAGATCTTATCTCAAAAACAAGCCAAATGAAAGCCAGTTCCAAGAGACTTGTAAAGCTGAATTTCAGGTAGAGGGTGAAAGTTGGGAGCATAAGGAGTGGTCGCTTTCCTCTCTGGGCAACGTCACCATTTCAGAAATTCTGTGACGGTTTGTTGGTAGAAGGGTTGTGGACACCATGATAAAAATAACATTTGAAGCCTTGGCAGCGGCGGCCCACACCTTTAATCCCAGCACTTGGGAGGCAGAGGTAGGTGGCCACCCTGGTCTACAGAGTGAGTTCCAGGACAAACAGGGCTACACAGAGAAAAATATAATACTGATTTCTTTAGTTATGTTTTAACAAACAAGCAAACAAACAAATAAAATAACATTTGAGTGAGCTGCCAAGTTTCAGATTGAGACACAAATAGCATAGTCAGAGGGGGTGCTTTTATGACCCCCTCAATCCTGGTCCTAGGCCCAGCAATTCTGTGGTTATATCTAGAACAGCGCATTATCTATCCAGTGTTCTAGCACAGTGCCCACAACCATGTCAAACACTCAATAATTATTGAGTGACTGACAGGCTGTGTAAAGGAATAGTCTGTGAAGACTATGGTTGTACAAAACGACTGGTTTTTAAGAAGATACTTCTCCAAATCACATCCTGTTAATAACAAGAAAAAGGTCTTGGAATCACAATCTAGAACACATTTGACTGTCCAATGCTATACGTACATTGTGTTACCCACTTAGTTTGGGGAGGGGGGGTCACAATATGCTTGTTTACATGGAGATACACACATTGGTTATTACTTACTGCGGTTTTGTTTCTTTAGACAGTCCAATGTTTTGACCAAGGGTACCAGGGTATTTTATTTAATGTGGCTAGTGCCATCTAGTGGTCACCATCTCCTTAAACAGGTTAGAGGGTTTGAGTCTAGAATTTTTATTTCCTTGGGGAAAGAAGTGCTGGTGAGGATGTTCGTTACAGTGCTGACTTTGAAAAGAGTTCATTTCACTGGCCAGTTTCATCTCCCAAAGCTTGCTGCAGGCAGAGACAAACATCCCTGTTTCACAGACAAAGGGTACTAAGACAGAAGTTTGGGAAGTTTCCAAGGGCAGTCAGAGTGTAAATTGCAGACCCAAACTTCCAGTGCCCTACCCTGTATGTACTGTTCTAAAACACAAAGTCATCTTCATAATTAAAGAAATCAGAAATATGTGTTTGTATACTGGGATGTGAAAAGGTGACAGTGGGCCTTAGTAGCCTGGAAATAATAAAACTTAAATGACAGCAGGTTTCCTTGGAAGCAGTTAGATCATTTCCTGGGACATTAATTTGAGCCCCGCTTATATGCCCTCATCTAATTTAATGATCTACTGAAGGTGCTGTCTCCTAACACCATAAATGTGGAGGTTGGGACTGGCAAGGTGGCTCAGTGGTAAAGGTACTTACTTGCCCTTCAGCCCTGGAGACCTGAGTTTGATCCCTACAAGCCACATTAAGGTCAAAAGAACCAATTTACTCCACTAGCTGTTCTCTGACTTCCACACATGACCACACATGAACACATATGTGTTCATGTACACATATAATAAGAAGTAATTTCTTAAACTGGGGATGAAGATATCAACATATAGAATTGGGGAAACCATAAAAATTCAGTCTTTAAGATGAGAGTTTTAATTTTTTACTTGCACTTGTATTTATTTCAAATTAATCTAAAATTATTTCCAATGTTTTATTATACAGGATTTTAGAACCAGAAAACTTGAAAGAACAGTACACTAGTACAGCCACCATGAACAAGGCTATATCTGCCTTACTTATACGCTTGTCTCCATAGCTGCATCTGAAGGTAGCCATGGCATTGCCATAGTCTACCCTAACTGCATCAGCATGCATTTCCTAACTCAAGCACCAGTATTACTCAGGAAAAGTATTTTCTAGCATGAAAACATTAAAAATGTCTTCAGTGTTTTCATGCCCATTTTCTGCTGCTTCTGGAGCCTCAAGTTTCAAGTGTTACATTTAGTTCTAAATCTCTTAGTTTCATTAACCTAGAAAAATCTCCCATTCCTTTTCCTCCATAAAATCAGAGTTTTGAAAAACTAAGGTGTGATAATGGCCCTGCAATGTCATTTAGGTGTTCACAGGGAAATATTTACCAATGAAACAGATGAAAGGATGTTACAAAAGCACAGGGCGAGACTACTTAGTCTCAGGTTAATTTAGATTTACCTAAGTAGAATAATACATTAGACTGATTTACATGATACTTCTGAAAACTGCATGCTCATAATTCTGGATCTTGGCTTAAATTTTGAACGTTTTAAAAAACTTGAGCAATTAAGTCCATGTGATGAGTTCATTTCATCAAAATAAATGAATAAAAAGTTTAAAAATCCAACTTAAAAGCCAGTTGTGTATGCCTTTAAGCTCAGAATTTGGGAGGCAGAGGCAGGTGGCTCTCTTGAGCTCAAAGCCAGCCTGGTCTACAGAGTAAGTTCCAGGGCAGCCAGGCCTACACAGAGAAACCCTGAGTAAAATAAGTGAACAAACAAACAAACAATCCAACTTAAAGAAAAACCTGAAACATTCAAGTAGTGTACAATAATCCAAGCATAGTATTCTAAGAATCACAGTATGGTGAGTGGGTGTGGTATTGCATGCCTATAATCTCAGCACCCACAGGCAGATGGTCAAAGTCAACCTTGGCCATAAAGCAAGTTTGATGGAGGACAGCCTGACTATATGGGATCCTGTCTCCAAAACAAAATATGCTAAGTACTTCAACTCATTATATCCAGAAATCACATTTGCTGTGGTCTGAATGGTTATGCTTCCCCAAATTCATATGTCAAAATCTAATTGCCACTACACTAGGTGGTAATAGGTGGTAGGGATAAGGGTAAGTGATTAGGGTATGACAATATTACAGCAACCACATAAAGACGCCTTTCCTCCTTCTACAACAGTAAAGACAATTTGCAGGCCCTGTCTATGAGCCACAAAATAAGCTCTAACCAGACATGGAGTCTTGGAATTTTCAGCCTTTAGAACTGTGAGAAATAAATGTACGTTTATAATCCAACCAGTCTATAGTATTTTGTGATAACACCAAATGGACTAAGATAATTATCGTTAGCACTTCATGAGGGCACAAGTAACTATCTCTCCCTACACTTTCACGGGTAGATAGGCAGCAACATTCCTATGGCAAAGGGTGCACTATGACCACACCAGTTTCTGCTCACCTCTATTCTAGCAATACAAGGAGCCTGGCTCTCCCTGCTGCACTCTCCTGGCTCTTGTGTCAGCTGACAACTAAAACATATAACTCAACTGGAGAGTAGTGGGAGACTGGAAGGTTTGAAGAGAAAAGCTAAGACTAAAATTCTTTACAGCAGCTGTGTTGTCTTTGGTTCCCTGTGTTTCAGGTGCTTTCTTAACTCTTGTTCCTTAAAACTAAGGACTGAGTGGTTTCTGGCTGGGAGGGAAACCTGAAGGGAGGCTTCTGGAGGAGGATAAAAGGAAAAGAAAAGGGAACTGTGGGTTGAAAGGTTTAAGCAGGTAGGGTGGGGAGAAACAGATTGCAGAGATGATGTAGGAAGGATTATATTCCCTGGGACAAAGGGAATATAAAGAAACCATATTGGGGGGGGTGCTGGAGAGATGGGTCAGTGGTTAAGAGCACTGGCTGCTCTTCCAGAGGTCTTGAGTTCAATTCCCAGCAACCACATGGTGGCTCACAGCCATCTGTAATGAGATCTAGTGCCCTCTACTGGCCTGCAGGCATTCATGCAGAGCATTCATACATAAACTATCAATCAATAAAAATTTAATAAAAGGAAACCATATGGGATACCACTATCTTGTAACCCAAATAAAAGCACAAAAGAGACATTGAAAGGAGTTACAATACAGGCTCCTGTTAGTCCTCTTGGTTGCCCACAAGATCATGTTGTAGAAGACACTACACATCTTTGTTGTAAGATATAAAAAACAGTGTTGAATTGAGTTGGAAACCTCCTCTCTGCTGGCTAGCTTTCAAAGTGCTAGGAGGATGCTGCATTGGCTGCTGGGAAGGGGGGCACCACTGGGGACTGTATAAACTAAAACATCAATCTGCAGGACTTTTGCTCACCTGTGCAATAGTAGCATAACTGTTCTTTGGGTAACTGTCTTCTGATTGTTTGAGGCCTGTTTCACAGGGGAGGGGATTAACCCAAGCTGGCACTATGAACTCCACTAATAACTCAGGACTGCAGAGGTCACAGGTTACGTCACTTAAGGAAACTGACATAGCATTAAATTACATTCTAAAGATGTGTTTATACCTATAGGTAAAAGCTACTCTCAGTCTTATTCAGAGAACTCTCTTCTCACGGTGAATGAGAATGAATGCAGAGACCCATGGCTGCCCAAAACGCTGAGTCATGGTTGTGGACTTACCCCTAAGCAACTTATTTACGTCACCTTGCAGACTAGCCGGGTCTACAATCAGTCGTGGAATGGAGAGGGGCTCATGGGGCCCCACCCTTTGCTACTGAACTACTGGAGCATGACGGACTCTGGGAGAGGAGGAATTAATTGCATTCAGTTGTGTGTATACTGCTGCACCTACCAGGCTCACAGCTCCAAATCCCTGGTCACAGAGAAGGCCCTGGTTAAGCCAAACAGGTCACAAACACAATGTATGGACATGAAAGAGGTTTGTGGTGAGCAGGGGGATGGACAGAGATGGTAGAAATATGTGAGGGGTTGGGGTGGGAATGGTCTGTAATCGTTATGTGTATAAATTGTATAAGAACATATTTAAATAAGAATGATAATGAACTGGTGGTGGCATATGTCTTTAATTCCAGCACTGGGTAGGTAGAGGCAGGCAGATCTCAGTGAGTTCAAGGCCAGCCTGTTATACAAAGCTAGTTCCAGGACAGCCAGGAGTGTTACACAGAAAAACCCTGTCTCAAAATTCAAAAGCAAAGACAAACACACATACACAAAAGAATGACAATGAAAACTTTTTCTGATATCAATTTATTCAAATTTATATAATGATATTTAGTACATTTTTCTTTAATATGACTAGTGTTTGTTCTACAAGTATTATATTTTAAACTACTTTCAACTTGAGATATTATAATTAGTGAAAAATAATGTTTTCTGTTCACCCCCCACCCCTTATAGTTTTCCTATGCTTGGCTGCCATATCTGTCTGGTAAGGCATATATTTAGCCAGTACATTCCACTCCCCCACCCCTCTTCAGAGCAATATTTCAGTGTTTGTGTTGCAGGGCATGTGGAGTAACAAGGGGTTGAATATTCTTGATTGTCAACTTGACTACATTCTGGAATTTACTAAAACCCCCAGAATGGAGTGGCACACCTGTGAGAGATTTTTGCTTAATTTGAAGTGGGAAGATCCACATCTAATCCAGATCCTTGAAGTAGGAAGACCTATCTTTCTTTAGTTCAGATGTTTTGGGCTGAGAAACCCCACCTCTTATCAGGGACATTATCTGTTGGAAGCCTATATAAAAACATGGGAGAATGAAGTTTTTGCTCTTTGCCTGTTTGCTCTTGCCTCATGAGCATTCTTTGACTGGCATTAGAGTCTACTTCTTTGGGATTCCAGCATACATTGATGACCAGCTGAAATGTCAAGGCTTATGACTGTACTGAATCATTACTGGATTCCTGGACTTTTCATTCACAGCCAGCCATTGTTGGATTAGCTGCACCACAGCCTATAAGTCATTCTAATAAATCCCCTGAGATTAATTCTATAAGTTCTGTTACTAAAGAAAACCCTAATACAGTTTTTCCCCCCTTCTTTAAGGGGCTCTGACAACTTCTTTATAGAGATTTAAATCCTTTCAGATTCTGCTAGCTCTTTTAAGGCTAAACTGACAAGACACAGGTCTGTCAACCCAGTAACCTCTCTCTCTCTCTCTCTCTCTCTCTCTCTCTCTCTCTCTCTCTCAAAATAACCCCTAGACACTCCCCTTATGCTGCCCTACAAGATCGGTATGCAGCGGGTTCGAGCTGTCTTTTGCTCGAACCGCCATGGCAGGTGGGTGAAAGACCCGAGCTAACATGGGGTTAGCTTGTTAAATTACAATAAAGCCTCGTGCAGTTTGCAGCAAGCTCTCGAATCCGCCTGGTGATTGGGATGACCGTGGTCGTGGCCTGGAACCCCGGATACCTGAGTTTTCCAGGGGTCAAACAAAGTTTGATAGGGGTGGCATGGGTAAAAACATTCCTTGATAAAAACTATCTCTCAGGCAACTCTAAGTTCTTGTACAATGTGACAGTTTCAGCATCATATATGTAGAGTGAGGACATGGCCCCTCCAAAGTTGAGGGGAAGGGTTTTGTTGTAGATATGAGGGAGAAAACAGCCAGAGGCATCTGGAAAAGAGTCCAGACAGAGAAAGAGGTAGACTAAATATGGCTAACAGTTTGAACCCAGCCACAGAGAAAAGAGGGGCAAGAGAGGAAGACAAAACAAAACAAAAGAGCCAAAGGAGAACTTGGCTGAAATAGCTGTGTTATACAGGAAAGAGAAGCTGGGGGAGGGAAGCCCAAGAGCTGGAGAAGCTT
The DNA here is from genome assembly GCF_003668045.3 of Cricetulus griseus. Lineage (NCBI taxonomy): Eukaryota > Metazoa > Chordata > Mammalia > Rodentia > Cricetidae > Cricetulus > Cricetulus griseus. The sequence goes on along the minus strand of NC_048598.1, from coordinate 169,014,109 downwards.
AGGGAGTGAGGTGAGAAGAGCCACAGGTGGTTGTGATGTTAGGAAGTCTAGACGCCAGCAGGTGTGTTGGTATGCTAATAGTCACCACAGTTAGCCCATGGTCCCCAGTTTCTTTTGGATCAGACAATTGTTAAGGAAAAACAGCAGCAGAAACAACAACAAAACACACCAGCACTATATTGAGAGACCTCTCCGAGTGTAGTGAAAGATTTAACAGAAGGCGGAATTCATTTCACATGAATTCCAAAGAGATGGCACCTGGGCTGTGAAATAACCTTTTGAAAATAGTGACGGTTATCTGAGATGCAGAACAGTCTTCAGAGGTACCTAGCAAATCAGAAGTTTTCAATGAGAATTGCTTAGGTAATGGTTCCTTCAAACAATTGCAGATAAAAGGTTTTGGTATGTGGAAATTGATTTGCTAAAGGTACCTTTTGTGTAACAATAAAGAAGCTGTTTACCCAGCCATGAGGCAGTCTTTCCTGTTGCTACTAAAACCTTCAGCTTGTTAGCTGGAGTGACTCTTCACTGACGTGAATAATACCGACGACAGAGAAAGGTTAAGCTTCAAATACCTAACTCTTTTCCATTCCCCAATAATACCAACAACAGAAAGCATCCTACAACCACCCACTAGTACAGAAACTTACATTTTAAGAACAATAAATCGGGCGTTGGTGGAGCATGCCTTTAATCCCAGCACTGGGGACGCAGAGGCAGACGGATCTCTGTGAGTTCCTGGCCAGCCTGGTCTCCAGAGCGAGTGCCAGGATAGGCTCCAAAGCTACACAGAGAAACCCTGTCTCGAAAAACAAAACAAAACAAAACAACAACAACAACACTAACAACAAAAATAGACACTCAGAAATGTCCTTAGTTGTGAGTGTACCTACAACCTTGTTTACAAAGCCGCAATGAGTTGGAGTTTTTGAAAAGACCACTATGATTTCGACAGTGTTAGTCACAGCCGTTACGTGCAACAACACAGGACACGATGCTACACATTCTTTATTTGGAATTGAGTACCGTGAAAACATTTTTAAAAAGAGGCCAAAACAATAATGTCCTACTGAGCTAGGCACTCTGGCACTGAAAGCGTGAACGACCCAAGGTAACGATGTCGTCACCAAGGGACTACCGTTAGAGCCCAAGTCCCTTGACTCCGGGACTGATGTTTTCCACTAATTGTGCTCCTCTCTCTCTATCTGAGAGCTGCAAGTGCAAAGGGCTGGAGAAGGCAGGAGACTTCTATGAGCCAAATCTGCCAGGTGGGGATGCTCTCAACCCTGAAGGTCCTCGGCAACCGCCCGTGACACTTTCTTTTGTTTTGGCGGAGCAAGATGAAAACTGCAACCACAGACCCCAGGGACCAAGAACTGGAACTAGGTACCGCTTGCTATGGTAACTCTCTCTTCCTCGGCCGGGGCCAGCCGGCCTGCCCTCTCTCACTTCTCCCTTCCGCCAGGCCCCGGCGCATCCCCACTCCCCATCCCTCGGTCCTCCCTTCCTTCCTTCACCCGGTCCGCACTGCACACCCAAGTTCCGTGTCCCCGCTCCCTCCAGTCTTAGCTCGGGTTCGCGGCACTGCACGCGCGCTCCAGCTGAGACTTCGGTCGGAGCCAGGGAAAGCGCGGGTGCCGAGTGGGTCCTGGGGCTCCTCAGGACAAAGCACGACTTAGACAATGAGGACCGTGCCTCCTCCCCGGAGGAGCGCCGCCGGCTCCGCTCCCCTCGGGCGCCTACGGAGCGCGCGCGTGTTTACACTTTCCTACCCCCGGCGGCGGATCCGGGGGGCATTCCAAACCGTTACTCCGCCCGCCGGGGTGGGACCAGCCCAACGGCTGAGCCTGCGCTCTGGGCCGGCCGGCATCGGCGGACTACAAATCCCAGGAGGCCTCGCGCCTCAGGGGCGGGCAGCGGCTGACCTCCCCTCCGCTCTTCCCTCTACTTCCTATTGCCGTTCAACGGCAATAGGTGTCCCTCATACAGCCGAAGGCTGCCTCCTCCGGGGAGCCCTCGTGTCCCCGCTCTTTCTGCCTCAGCTCTGGCTATGCCTGACTCCCTCGTAAGAGTCGGGTGGCGGCGGCAAGGGAAGGAAGCCCCAGCAAGCGACCCGAGAGCACTTCCGTCTCTGGGCTCCGGAAGGTAGAGCGCACGCGCTTGCTGCGACTGCGGAGCGACTCACTTCCGCTCCCACTGTGCCCTGCGAGCCGAATCATGGATCACACTGGTAAGGAGGCGGAGGCAGCGGGGGTCCTGGTTTCGGGCCCCCTTGGCTCGTGTGGGACTGCTCGCCCGGGGGGCATAGGGGCTCCCCTTCCCTCGCGGCGCCGGGCCGTGGCGGGGAGGACGCGAGCTCGCAGGCCCGGTGCGGGCTGGGCCTGCTGCCCCGGCCTACCCTTGGGAGCCGTGCCTCGGTCCCCGAGACCGGCTGCCCCGCCGCGGTGCCGCCGAGCCCGCTCTCCCGACACTGCGCCGCGCAGGCTCGCCGCGAACGGGAGAGGGCCAGTTTGTTTGTTGTTTGTTTGTTTGTTTTCCCCCATCCCATTCCGGTTGCGCTGCCCTTATAGCCGGCTGGACTTCACTTAGGGAATTGTAGAAGCGCCCGGACGCCGGGCGAGAGGGGGTTGGAGACTTCCTGCTGCCTCCCGACTTCGGGGAGCTGCTGCTCTGCTGTGCTCCTCCCTGTGGTGGTTGTCTCTGGGTTTTCACGGACTAGAGGTTAGAGAATCGGATGTAGGTTTCGAAGTGATCAGCGGAGCATCTTTTCTAAACCCAAAGCATGCCCCACCCTTCGGCCGTGGTCCATTTGCATCTTTGGGGGACATATACAAAAAAATAATTAAGATCAAGACATTTCCATCGCGTATTCCAAGTAATAGTGGCTTCAGACTTTGTTTCTGCTAGCTTCGTCTTCTTTCTTAGTTATTGAATGAGTGCATTTGGCTTTGAGTGTTTCAGACATACAGACAAGCAGGAAGAAAAGGCCTTTTCTTTAAGAATTGATGGAGATGCCCTCAGTCTTCAAATAACTACTTAATTATATAATTGCTTGCAGATACTTGTAGGCTTGGAGATAGAATGATGGGCTGGTAAACAATAGGACTGTGTCCTTGCCTTCGAGTATACATACATTCTATCAAAAGCGACAGGGAGGTTGGTTTCTTTTTAAAAAAACCGCTTACAGAGTGTGGTGAGTACTTCAAGAAAACAGGTGCTTACGGAGTAGAAATTTCAGACAGTGCCAGGGAAAAGTGTTTCTGGAATGATAAGACGTGGAGAAAGGCAGATGTCTGCGGTCTAGTTAGCAAGAGGAAGAGCCCAAGTTGAGATGAGAAAGAACACGTTACCTCGTTCAGGAATTTGAGAATCATGGTAAAGGGTTTAATTTTAAGTGGCTACAAAGAAATTGCACAAAACTAGGAGTATAATAATTTTAAAAGTAATCCCAGCTCCTCTATGGAGAATGGTGTAGGAGAGGAAGAACAGGAATCACCAGAGGGAGGCTCACTTTAGTCAAAGTGTAGCTCAGTGATAGAGCACTTACCTAACTAGCACAGGTCCTGAGTTTAATCCCCAGCAATGCTGTCGGGGGGAGGGGGGGGAGTTGGGGCTGTGCACAGACAATGGGCAGTTGCAATAAATATTTTGATCGAGAATCCAACAACCACTAGTGGATTGGTTTGTGTGGAAGTATGTGAGAGAAATGAGAAAAAACTGAGTTTCTCATTAGAGTGTCTTTTAAAAATTCCAGTTTCTAAGTTATTAATTAAAGGTTGCCCCCAGAGAGATACAAATCATTCTAACATGAAAATAATCACTATAAGCTAGCTAGATTTTTTTAAAAGAGTTTCCAGCCAGCTATCCTTTCTGCTTAACATTGGCTTTTCTAGGTTTTAAATTACTTATTAGGCAGTCGCCTTAATGTTTCAGTGTTAATTGCTGTACATTTTGAGGGAAAAAAATCAAACTAAGTGGAATGACTCAAACTTTCACAAGACTCAAATACAAATTTGAAAACTATTTGAATCACAGAGCCTTTGGCAAATCAAGAAAATGCCAGTTAGCTAGTTAATTGACATTTCCTGACTGGATAGGCTTCTCAGAGTAATGATTTTAATGTCAAAGGGTCAAGAGGTCTTGTAAATGGAAGCATTGAAATAGAATTTTGCCAGAAATAAACAATTCCAGAAATCCCTCCCTCCCTCCCTCCCTCTTTTTTTTTTTTTTTTTGAGATAGGCTTTCTCTGTGTAGCCCTGGCTATCCTGGAAGTCACTCTGTAGAGACTGCTGTTTTTTTTAAAGCTACTGTTTGCCTCACAGACTTCAAGTGACAGCATTCGGGGCTGGAGAGATGGCTCAGGAGTTAAGAGCACTGGCTGTACTTCCAGAAGACCTGGGTTCAGGTCCCAGCACCCAGATGGTAGCCTCAAGTTTCAAGGGGATCTGACACCTTCACGCAGACATACATGCAGGCAAAACACAAATGCACATGAAATAAAAATAAAATTATTAGAAAAGAAACATTGGGCTCTTAAAAGGGCTAGGCTGGCTGTTCAAATAATGGAGAGCTCAGTTGTGTGAGGTAGTTGAAAAGTGCAGATAAAGCGTGCTATTTTCATTAACAAAGGTAATACCACTAAGAATCTTTTAATACCCGAAGGGCAACAGCTTCGTTTTCATGCAAGGGAAAAAGATCATCTGTCATATGTCTATAGCTGGTAGGTACTTCTGTATGGATGAGTTAATACAGTGAAGACTGCTGAAATACATGAACAGACATAAAAAGATCATCTGTCATATGTCTATGGCTGGTGGGTACTTCTGTATGGATGAGCTAATGCAGTGAAGACTGCTGAAATACATGAACAGACATTCTATCAATTTTAGTGCAGTCTTGAAGGTTGATCAAAATGTGTTTGTTTTGTTCAAGATTGTATCTATTCATGTAAAATCCCCTTTTCATGAAAAATTTTAAGAGGAGTTTGCTGTTACACTAGAAAGTAGACAGATGTTTAATTATTGAGACCCATTTTGAATTACATTTGGCTTTAATGGATGTAATGTGGACATTTGGGCTTTAAGTCTTGATTGTAATTCTTGCAGGAACTCTGATCAGTAATTTGTGTTTGAAATGTTACAATTTTAAAGTTACATTTGTATTTCCTATTTTTAAGCACTTAAGGTAAAATTGAGTATTTGTTTTGTTTTGTTTTTTGTTTTTTTGAGACAGGGTTTCTCTGTGGCTTTGGAGGCTGTCCTAGAACTAGCTCTTGTAGACCAGGCTGGTCTCGAACTCACAGAGATCCTCCTGCCTCTGCCTCTCGAGTGCTGGAATTAAAGGCATGTGCCACCAACGCCGGGCTGAGTATTTTGTGTTACATATCTTTATGTACTTGGAAACAAGTACATCCATCAGATTGAGTGTTGGATTTCTAATTTTGTTTGTCTTTATGTAAATTTACTAAGTTTACTGGGTGGATACTTTGCAGGCTTAATAATTAGATACATATTTAGAGGCAATTTTGTTTTTTCTCCTTTATATTTAAGAATCTATTACAATATGTATCAGGTTTTTTTCATTTTTATTTTATTTTTTAATAATTTTATGTACATTGATATGAGGGTGTTAGATTCCCTAAAACTGGAGTTATAGGCAGTTATTAGCTGCCAATCCCTGTCCTCTGGAAGAGTGGCTGGTATTTTTAATTGCTGAGCCATCTCTCCAGTTCCTTCTTGTACTTTAAAAATGTTTATGTTTCTGTAAATTACTATGGGAATTTTTAGTGTTCAAAGTTCTAGAAAGAGATAATACTTCTGTAACTTGTCAGCTTCTGAAAGGGTTCCATGTTCAAAGGGTAACCAAAAGCATTGTTTTAAAGGGTAACTCCAAATGAGGAATAGTAGGTCAGTCTGGTATTTAAAATCACAACCAAGATCTTTAATTTATTGTTTGATGTTGATTTTATCTTTATATTTGTAGAACAATTTTCAAAAAGAAAAGTGAAAGAAATTACAATTTCTTCTGTTCCATTCATTATAGACAATGAGTTACAAGGCACTAATAGTTCTGGATCCTTGGGTGGTCTTGATGTTCGAAGAAGAATTCCCATAAAACTCATCTCCAAACAAGCCAACAAAGTTAAACCTGCACCTCGAACTCAAAGGACTATTAGGATGCCTGCAAAGGTCCCACCAGGTGATGAAGGTAACAGTTGTATTGTTTTATCTGAGTGCACCAGTTAATCTACTTGATTTTATTTACTTAAACCTATTTAAAAAATTTTTAACCTATTTTCTAACCGTTTTTTCTCCCTTTGTAAGCCCCCTTATGATCTTTTCAAAGAATCTAATCAATATTGCAGAGAGCATTATATTAAAAGTAAAATTTGTTTTCACAATCCTTTCCAAAGCTAGTATCTGTTAAGATGGTGATGGGTGATGATGGCACACACCTTTAAACCCAGCACTTGGGAGGCAGAGGCAGGTGGATCTCTGAGTTTGAGGTCAGCCTGGTCTACAGAACTAGTTCCAAGGCTACACAGAAACTTTGTCTAGAAAAAAACAAAAACATTAGGGTGGGGTGAAGGGGTTATTTAGCCACTTATGGTGACCCATGCCAGAAATGCCAGTACTTAGAAAGCTGAGGCAGGAGGATTGCTCAGTTGTAGTTTGATGCCAGACCCTGTTGCAAACAAAGGTGTTTTAACTTCTTTCTGCCTATTTGTTTCACTGTAACTTGACTTGAGGGATGGCAAGGTTAGTGGGTGAGGGCAATTGGCACATAACCCTGTTGACTTATGTCAATCCCTAGAACTAATGTAAAAGAGGAAGACGAGAACTGATGTCCAGAAGTTGTTTTTAAAGACCTGATTGTACATTTTAGAATTTATCAGTTCCTGCTCAGTTACTCTTCAGAAAGGGTTTGTTAGTTTACCCTCACACACACCGTTATTTCTTACTATTAAACTTTTTTTTTTTTTTTTTTGAGACAGGGTCTCCATCCTTGACCTTGAGTAGTCTTGCTGCCACAGCCTTCTGAGTGCTGTGATAATAGGCAGGGGCCACTGTGCCCATGACAGAAACTGAAGTGGATGGGTGCCATTTCTTGCCTCAGTTCCATCATCTTACTTTTGATTGGTGCCCATCTCTTAGCTTTTGAGTTCTTTGTGAAAGTGGCAGTGTTAAATGTCTGTGTAGTTCATTTATCTTTTGAATTTAATATGGATAAAACATTACTGTAAAGAATTTGAACATTCTAGGTAGTCTGTTAACTAGAGTTTGCTGTTTCACTTTCCTGTCTTTCCATTTAATTAGAAGTCAGCAAAGTGGCCTACATGTCAGATTTGGTTCCTTTAAAAAAGTAAAGTTCCCATTCATTTGGTTATTGCCCATGGCTGCCTTCCCACTACCATGGCAGAGTGGAATAGATTGATGTGACGTAGAAAGCCTAAAATTTGCACTGTGTGACCATTTATAGCAACAGTTTATCCCATGTTTTAGAGCATTTATGGAGATATATATATATATATATCTCCATATCTTTTTAAAAGTGAGGTCTTGCTTTTTAAATTTTTACTCAAACAGTTCACCAGCTCCCCAAATACTGGGTAATCTGTCTTTTCCTTCCAGAATGGAATCTTGCTGTTAGCACATATTCAAGTTCTAGGAGGACTTGTCTTACTCCTAAGTTTTGTTCTTATGATCTGTTTCTCTTCAGAACCAAACTGCTTTCATTGTGTTTTATAACGTATTCTACTGTAAGCTTCCTCTCATATACTAAGGTAGTAGATTTGAAGTTAAATGTTGTAAATCACAGTAGTGAGTTTGGATGTGCTCAGTGATATAGTACATGCTCAGCATGCACAAAGGCTGGCTGAGAACAGCAGCGTAGGCAGATGCTGCACTATTGTAATCTAGGCTTCCCCACCCATGCTGACCTTTAGTCAATTATTTTTTGACTGCACATAATATACTTTGTATAATCAAAGTGCAAAAAAGCCAAGTTCCCCCTTCTGTACTTCTTCCTGTAGGCAGAATTTTTTGTTGGGACTGCGATTCCCAAATAACCACTGCAAGACTTCTTATTAATTATAAAAGCTAGACCAGTAGCCCAGGTTTATTACTGACCTGCTCTTACTACTTAAATTAAGTCATTTCTTTTGACCTGTGTGTTGTCCTAAGGCTGTGGCTTTTACCTCTCTTGCATGTCCTGCTTCCAGCAACTCCTCTGACTCTACCCTTCTTCCCAGCATTCTCTCTGCCATGAAAAATCCTGCCTAGCCATTGGCTAATCAGCTTTATATTAACAATGAGCACAACACATATTTACCATATGTACGAAGATTGTTCTACAGCATTTTCCTCTAGGCATTTCACCCACATTCCAAAGCCATACAGCCTCTTTTATAGGGGACCTACTATTGCTCTTATAAGAGAGCAAACTGATCTGAAAGATAGTTTTTGAATTTAAAAAATATTTTCTTATTCTAAAATTGATCAAAATGGAGTTTTGGGTGTAAGTATGATAACTGTAAATACCTGCTTAATGATAAGAGAACAGCTTGTGCCACTCCAAAAAGTGGTCATGTGTGCCATGTTTCCCTAGACCACTGACCTCATTAATTTTCTGGGTTTGGCATGCTGATTTTCTTTAGCTTGAATTTTAATGACCACTGTTTTTATGAAGCTTAAATGGGTCATATAAGAGCTTAGGGCACTCGTCACAAGAAAGCCATGGCTTTGAACTATATAGTTTTGTTGGGATTAGTTAAAAAGTATAGTGTAGCCGGGTACATGCCTTTAATCCCAGCACTTGAAAAACAACAAAAACTGGCTTGACTTTCTGTGTGTGTGTGTGTGTGTGTGTGCACACATTAGTAGTTGTGCACAAAGTATGTGCTTTGGCCACTCTGTTTACCAGCTCTAAGGCCAAGGAAACCTTGATTGATACCTTAGATTTATTTATTTATTTATTTATTTATTTATTTATTTATTTATTTATTTATTTATGAGACAGGGTTTCTCTGTGTAGCCATAGTTGGCCTGGAACTTGCTCTGTAGATCAGGGTGGCCTTGAACTCAGAGATGCACCTGCCTCTTCCTCCGAAGTGCTGAGATTAAAGGTGTGTGCCACCATTGCCCAGCGGTATTTTTGTCTTCTTAGCTTTACTTGGGTAATTGGAATCTACCTGGACTTCCCATCAGACTGTTCATGGTTTGTGTTGTTTTGCTTGAGATTAGAGGCTTGCTGTCAACTTTTCAATTAGACTAGAAATATTCCGCCCATTTGATCTTCATAGTGTCCTGTTACATGATATTTATATATGCTGTAAATGACCAGATACTGGTAAGTATTTTGCCTCTTGCAGTCTGGGTTGTTGACTAGGGAGAGGCTTTAGCTAAAAGGATCAAGTGTATTCTTTTCATCTGTTATTTCTGAAACTATTCCCTCTTTGAGGGGCAGTCATAAAAAGCCTGTAGAATTTATTTAATCCTTTGGCAATCAGATCAGTCTCTTGTGGCTTAATACCACTTTTGTAGGTGCTTTAGAATAGATGATGATAGTACTTTAAAATTTGGGCAATAAACTTAATGGCAAGGTTTTATAATAGAGACGTGTGTGGAGTTGATGAGAGCATTGAGTAAGACGCTTATATGGTGGTTTCAATATACACTGCACATCATCCTCTGTAAAGTCCTACAGATGGACTAGATGATCACCAGGCTCAGTTGGCATTGTAAACTAGTTTTGATTTCATGTTCTTAGATCTTTGAAAGTCATCAGAAACATTTTTCGGTAAATAGGTCTATTTTGTCATGTAAATATTACTTTAACAATGAAATTTGAAGTTGCAAAGTGTAATATAACTTTTTTTCTCAGAAGGATTTGATTATAATGAAGAACAACGGTATGACTGTAAAGGAGGCGAACTCTTTGGAAATCAGCGAAGATTTCCAGGACATCTTTTTTGGGATTTTAAGGTATAACTAAAAATAAAAAAATAAGTATTAAGTACTGATATAAATTTTTAGTATGTCTATAACTTAGCACACACATAAGTTCACTTGCTTGTTTCTATATCTTCCAAAATAATTTGAGGTAATTTTTCAATAAACCAAGTAAAATCAACTACCACTATTTAAGGAGAATAAGCAAACGGAGTTATACTAAGCAGCTTTTATTTCTGTTTGTAGTAACAACTGTTATAGAATTCCAACCATTTCACTGTGTGAATTGATAAGTACAATTTTCAGAATTGCTTAAAGAGAAAATTTTAATTATCATTTTAACAGATAAACATCTTAGGTGAAAAGGATGATACTCCAGTTCATTTCTGTGACAAATGTGGATTGCCTATTAAAGTCTATGGGAGAATGGTAAGTACAGAGAAAGTGTAGTTTTGTAGATGATCCACACCTCTCTGTAGAAGTCGGATTCTGAAATAGAGCTTACTTTTTTTTTTCTTTTTGGTTTTTTCGAGACAGGGTTTCTCTGTGTAGCTTTAGAGCCTATCCTGGCACTCGCTCTGGAGACCAGACTGGCCTCGAACTCACAGAGATCCGCCTGCCTCTGCCTCCCGAGTGCTGGGATTAAAGGTGTGCGCCACCAACACCCGGCAAGCTTATTATTTTGTATAACTAATTTTAAAACATAGTATGCACAAAGAAGCTAAGGAAAGTTTTATAATACTATGAATTTAACATACTTATTCTTTACTCTTTTGGAATAGTTTCAGGAGAAACACAGTAAGATAAAGCACATTTAGTGTTCTTTTCAACATTGATGGGTTCACATACCTATCTGAGAATAGAAGCAGGTGCCAGGCAATCTGGTTATCCTAGTACTCTGAAGGTTGAGGCAGAGGGATCATTAGATCAAGGCCTGCCTCAGGTACATCAGAGCTTAAGGCCAACCTGAAGTACACCTGAAATCCTGTCTCCAAAAATGAAAAGCAAAGCATTAGCAGATGTACATAGATTTATTGGGAAAAGAGCCAGAGTTTTCAAAACATTTTCAAAAACTTGTGCACACCTTTAATTTGAGCACTCAGGAGGCAGAGGCAAGCAGATCTCTGAGTTTGAGGCTGGCCTGGTTTCCAGAGTGAGATCCAGGACAGTCAGGGCTACGCAGAGGAACCCTGCCTCAGGGGGGAAAATATCAATCAGTCAAACAAACAAACAAATAAATAAATGTTAGCTGCTACTGGTGTATAGTCATAAGTTCTCATTTAAATAATTCCTGTGTGCTTTCTGTCTGTTCTGTTACTGAAATATTCTAAATTGTTCTGTGTGCTTTCTGTCTGTTCTGTTACTGAAATATTCTAAATTGTTCTAGGATGCTAACTATAGTATTTTTTTGTCCACAGATTCCATGCAAGCATGTCTTTTGCTATGACTGTGCTATTTTACATGAAAAAAAGGGAGATAAGATGTGCCCAGGGTAAGATGTGGTCATCTTTAGATTATCTAATAGTAGTGGTTTATAAGCAAGCTGGGTTTGAAGGTTATGAGTGATGGAAATAGACAAGGATGCAAATGTGCTGCTGGCTGAGTTGTCTTAGCCTTCTCTGCAAATAGAGCTAACCATTGTTAGCTATTCAGAGTAGCTAAAATGATAAACTCTCTTTGGCACCATAGGAATGGTGTTGGAAACAAGAACCATTGTTTTGTTTGTTTGAATGGAATACGGAACCAAGTAAAGTATGGTTGGTGATTAAGAACAGTGTCTTTGCTGGGTGGTGGTGACACACACCTTTAATCCCAGCACTCCAGAGGCAGAGGCAGGTGGATCTCTGTGAGTTCGAGGCCAGCCTGGTCTCTAGAGTGAGTACCAGGATAGGCTCCAAAGCTACACAGAGAAACCCTATCTCGAAAAACCAAATAAATAAATAAATTACTAATTGTATGTGAATAATGTGTGGCAGTGTGAGCATGTGTGTAGGGGTCAGAAGGCCACTTTGTGGACTAAGCTCTCTTCTTTCAACTTTACATATGTTCTGAGGTAGAACTTGGATTAGCAGGCTTGCATAACAAGCACTATATACCTGCTGAGCTGTCTCACTGGCCCCAGGGTTGGAATCCTTGAGTTCAAGTCTCTGTTTTGCTATTTATTAGCTATGTGATGTAAGCTGGGTTTTACATCTGTAAGCCCACTAGGTGTGTTATATTTAAGATTAGATGGAACAGTAGAATCTGGTATATAATAAACACTATGCCTATATAAGTTCTTACTATAACAAAACAGGTATGTTTTAAGTGATATAACATGATAGACTCAGAGTTACGCATCACGATGTCTATTTTGGGTTGGCTCTAGAATAAAATGGAATTTATGTTAATTTAGAACCCCTGATAAGGAAGCCTTGAGAAAAATGGAGTGAAACTTGTTGGATTAGCTTGCAGCTTCTCAGTTTGTCTCTAAACCCACACTTGAAAGTACCCCAAGCATTGTGTCGGTTGCTGATAAAGATATAAACAACTATAATGAAAGATTTTTCCCCTTATGGTGTAGTGTATGGACATTGCTAGGTAATAAGGGATGATTTGTTATTACCCAATGACAACTGAGTTTCTTAGCATATTTTGCTGGGTTTTTAAAGTTACAGATTATAAACTATATACCGTGTTAAAAGAATAGTTCCATAGACTTATAATTCAGAAGACTGTGAAATTGGAAGTATGTATTATAGTCGTTGGTGGGTGTTTTCTCTAATGCCTATTTCCCAGCCAGTGTACGTTCACTTTAAAGTTATCTAGCAATGTGCTTGTTCCATTAAGATAAAGGACTAAAATGTGATAAAACACTACCTATAATGAACTTTAAAAGGTTTTCTCTTTTCTATATTCTAATATTAATATTAATATTAATATTTAAAAGCAGGATTTAGTTTTCAGGTAACTGTCTTCCAGTATGCACCTCACTTAATGTAGTCCTTAGCTATCTAGAGAGAAGCCTGTTCAGTCCCAGTTCAGGAAGTAAAGCTAGCAACCAGAATTAGTATAGGTAGTATATATTACTGCTTTTAAGTAATATATTTCAAAAGACAAGACCTTAACCTATTTTACATGGAGATGTTTCTGGGTGTATAGTGAGTTAGATGTGGAAAAGCAAGAAATGTGCACAATGGTCCCAAAGGAGAAACACACTAGCTTCAAAAGCACTAGCTCTACAGTGAGGTGGGCAAAGAGACAACTGAACTTGGCAGATCCCTTACCATTCTTGGATACAGATCATAGTGTAGCTAGAGAAAATTAGTGAGTTCTAAGTTTTGGGAAACAGAAGGTCTCTTAAAACATTCTCTTAAAACCAACCATGGTGGTATAATTCACAGTTCTAAGGTAAAAATATCTCAGGTTGGTAGAAATGCTAATGATTAGTGAGTGAGACAAATGGAAAAGATTAAAGATTCACTAACAGTAATTAAATACTCTTTTAGTTTTTGCAGCTATGTAACTTTTTGGGGGGTGGGGTTTCAAGACAGGGTTTCTCTGTGGGTGTGGAGGCTGTCCTGGAACTATCTCTTTTAGACCAAGCTGGTCTTGAACTAAGAGATCCATCCGCCTGCCTCTGCCTCCCGAGTGCTGTGGGATTAAAGGTGTGTGCCACCAATGCCTGGCAATTTGTAACTTTTTTAAAAGATAATTTACTTATTTTATGTATATTGGCATTCTGCATGCATGTATGTCTGTGTGAGGGTGTCAGATCTTGGAGTTACAGACAGTTGTTAGCTGCCATGTAGGTGCTGGGAATTGAATCAAAGTCCTTTGGAAGGACAGTTAGTGATCTTAACCACTGAGCCATCTCTCCAGCCCAACATGTAACATTTTTTAAAGAAAGCAAAAGGTAAAAATAAATGTGCTCTTTTGTATTCTGTTTTTAATCAACTTTTCCCTTCCTGTTCAGCTGTAGTGATCCTGTGCAGCGGATTGAGCAGTGTACACGAGGTTCTCTCTTCATGTGTAGCATTGTTCAAGGTTGCAAGAGAACATACCTGTCTCAGAGAGACTTACAAGCTCACATCAACCATCGCCATATGAGAGCTGGAAAGCCTGTTACCCGTGCTTCACTTGAGAATGTTCATCCTCCTATTGCCCCACCACCAACTGACATCCCCGATCGGTTCATCATGCCACCAGACAAGCATCACATGAGCCATATTCCTCCAAAGCAGCACATCCTGATGCCACCACCTCCTTTGCAGCACGTGCCCCATGAGCACTATAATCAGCCACATGAGGATATTCGTGCTCCTCCAGCAGAATTGTCTATGGCTCCACCTCCACCTCGTTCGGTCAGTCAGGAAACCTTTCGTATTTCAACAAGAAAGCACAGCAATTTAATAACTGTCCCTATTCAGGATGACTCAAGTTCAGGTGCTAGAGAACCGCCACCTCCTGCCCCAGCACCTGCTCACCATCACCCTGACTATCAGGGCCAGCCAGTGGTGTCCCACCCTCACCATATTATGCCTCCACAGCAGCACTACGCACCGCCCCCACCTCCTCCACCACCAATAAGCCATCCAATGCCACACCCTCCCCAGGCTGCAGGGACTCCTCACTTGGTGTATAGCCAAGCTCCACCTCCACCAATGACCTCTGCTCCACCACCAATAACCCCTCCCCCTGGACATATGATTGCCCAGATGCCACCTTATATGAATCATCCTCCTCCAGGACCCCCCCCACCTCAACATGGAGGTCCACCTGTAACTGCACCCCCCCCTCACCATTACAATCCTAACTCTTTACCCCAGTTTACTGAAGATCAAGGAACTCTGAGCCCTCCATTTACACAACCAGGAGGAATGAGTCCCGGTATATGGCCTGCACCACGAGGGCCACCACCACCTCCACGAATGCAGGGCCCGCCTTCTCAAACCCCACTTCCTGGACCACATCATCCAGATCAAACAAGATACAGACCATATTACCAGTGATAATAGTGTTTTGAACTGAAGATATGACAAGGAAAAAGATTAAATTAGTCAATCTTTTAATTAACCTTTTACTGCTGGGGGAAGGAAAAAATACCTCTCAGGAGGTGACTATAAAACACAAAGTCTTGTCCCTTAAAATAGTTTTAAATCTTGACCTTAGGATTGCTTTCAAATACTATAGTGCAGATACGTGGCTCGGTTGAGCACAAATGTATCTTAGCAACTGTTACTTTGGTGTGGCAAATTGACCCAGAAATGACCATTTGTAAAAAATTTGAAATTTTTTCACTGTTCCATTTTCAAAAATACTGCTTTTATTAAACCCAATGTTTAGTTTTTCTTGTGATGCATTTTGTTAACATATATAAGGATTAAATTTCAAGGTGGTTGTAAAAATGCTGTTTTTATGTAAATTTAAGTGCAGCCACGTAATTTTTTAAACCATTTATGTTTTACCACTATTTTTCCAAAATTAAAGTCCTAAAAGTAAAACTCTACTAAAATTGTTATCAGGCAGACTGTTATATGATAGGGAATTACTTCACATTTTAGGCACTGAAACTTCAAGGGGTATTAATTATGTAGTGCACTTCACTTGGTTTCCTTTTTGTCTTTGGACTGCCTCAGGAATGCCAAAATACATCCAAATTCCTATAGTGGTATAGTTGTTTGACATGTCCCAAGACATTCTAATCATAAGAAAATGATGGCTTTCCAGGCTCTAGGTAAACCACTGATAAGATGCTGGTGGTTTTCCTGAGTGGTTAGAGTTACATAATTTGTCACACTTAATCTCTTAAGATTATAATAGTGATATAGATATAACTTATTATATCACTTTATAGGGTTGTTGGAATGGTCTTATTTGGATGAAATGTCTTCTGTGTTCACTGTTCACTGTTAACCTACCTACCATATTTAGGGCTGACTAGGCTTTATTTAAATCTGCATTTCTCCATAGCAGTTTGGTTCTGTGCTTTATTGTGTCTTGTTTATGGGGTTATAAACTGCAACTTGAGTGCTGTAGAGGAATTTGACTAATGTATTAGCAAAGGGTGTTTTCTTGTAAAACCACAAACTAGCATTTACTCAGGTTTCATTGCTGTGGTGAGTTTTTTCCTCTAAGTTGAAATTTTTAAAACTATCATTTCCTTTCTTTTCTTTTTTTTTTTTTTTTTTTTTTTTTTTTTTGGTAAAGCATTTTAACATTGTAGCATGGAATCAATAGTGAAAACAACCAGATAATTTTGAATTGGACAGAAGAAAAGTAATAATAAGGTTGTGAATTTCAGTGCCGTGTAAGGTGCCTTTGGAGTCAGTGTTTGCATTATAGGGGCTTGTTACAGTCCATTGAGGATGACCACTCAGTCTAGACAGCTTTCCTGTGTAGAAGTCAACATTCTTAGGATATTATTATATATATCCTTTGGCTTGACTAAACCCTTGTGAAGCTTTTCTTCCCCCTTAAAATGGTGCATAATATAAACATGGTGTGTAGTATGCAGGTGTCATTTATTAGATAGTTTGTCATATATAAATTTAGAACATTGGTTTTTGACAAAGAATATATTGATTGGTAATTCACCATTTTCTGTCAGGTACAGGAGCATTCTCATGTTGGATGATCAGATGCAAAATCATTTCTGAACTTAGCACTGAAGTAGAAAATAATATAAACGCCATTTTAGCCTTGGCTGGCCAAAAATAACTAATGCAGTTTTTCTTGAGCAAGTGATTTTTTTCCCCCACATACAGCAGTTTGAGAGTCTGGTTTGCTCATGCACTATTTTTAGTGAGAAATTTTTTGTTATTAGAAGCATGGGAGTGAAATAGTGTGACATGGTGGTGAGTGTTTCTATCATATTACTGTAGGTACTTGGATTGGTGCAAACTTGATTCCTTTTTGTACCCGTTTAGGAGCTATTTAAATATTACTGTTAAAATCCTAATAACTCTGTTTCATGTAATTAGACAATAGCCGGATTCATGTAAGAGCTTCTTAGCTGTTCAGGAGAAGCTCTTGTGTTAAGATTTACTGGGGTGTTGGGTGTGGTAAGAAACCACTTCGCCTGTATTTTGGACCAAAAAAAAAAAATCATTATCATGAAAAAAATCCCACATTAGGACAATTCTTGTAGGCTTTAAACAACAATTTCAGTTATGTTAATAAGCATTATACTGGGAGGCAGGTCAGATGAATGTCTTGTAATAGACAAAATGTTAAGTGTTAGACTTGAATTCATCAGCTAATTGTTTGGATGAGGGTGGGTGGGTAGACAGATCCCAGGATTATTGTTAAGTGTTTCTGTTCTTAAGGAAAAAGTTGTGAATCCCAGTGCATTTCAGGGAAGCCTTTGAAGCTATCTATGATGGACAAAGTCTAAGTGTATGTATGTTTCATTAATTGCTCTTAAGACTACTGAGGTGACAGTTCAATTCTTTAACCAATAAAATGGAAGCATAAACACTGTTGCTGAGATGAGTTTCTAACCCAATGATGACACGTTTGGGAGATTGCAATGCCTGTAACCAAAGGGTTGGCTGGTGTATTTCTTTGGCATATTTGGTCAGAGTTTGGGAGAACTTTTCAGTATTTGGGAAAAGATCCATTTCTAAGATTGTAAAGAGCTGCTCTTATTTTTCCTGTAAAAGCTACATATTCACAATTGTGTAAATACTAGTCAGATATAATGGAAATATAAATAGAAGAGATTGGAGTGTTTTTATAATTCTTAAGTAGTGGCTGTTTGCTGTGAGGCGCACAGAACTGCTTAAAGAGTATCATACAGGTTTTAGAATAAGACCTTCACTTTTGTTTCAGATAATTTAACATCAAAAGTATGTGATAATTGTAAGTACCTAAAACAGATGTTTCTCAGATTGGTAATCAAATTAACAGATTGATATTAAAGGAGGTTTAGCAGTTATCCTCAAATGTACTCTATTCTGATTGAAATGAGCTTATTTTTATTCACTGGTTTGTAATGTTAAAATCTGACCTAGGCACCACACAGAATTTGCTTGTTAAGAATACTTATACAATCTAATAAACAATGCTGACTGTACTAAGCTTAGAGAGGAGTGCCAGATAAGGCAGGCAATTATTCTAAAGTACCCCCTAATAAAAACGGACTTGGTTTTTTAAAACCCCTTCAGTTTTCTCTCACCAAAGAGAGTGCTTTATGGAGAGTGCTAAAAGTACATGGTAATTCTCAAGTTCCACTGTCTCCTCCCCTTAGTTTTCAGGCGTCAGAATGACAGGATGAGGACTCACACGGGCAGAGCCTTCCTTTTGGAGACTGGTCAGCACCCCTGATGAGTAGTTAACTTGGACCTGCAGCTAGTTTTAGTTACAAATCTGACAACTAAATAGGCTCCATGACCTAGAAATAACCTAATCCCTGCTGAATGTGTTTCATAAAGTATATTTACAAATTTTATACTGGGATGTAGGATATATGGGTTTATTTACTAAAGTATTTACTCACTGGACAGTATTAAGCACTCGGGATGCACAGTCTTTAGAGACTGCCAATCATAAGTGCAAATCATGTACCATGTTAGGTGTTCGCCAGAGCCCAACTAGCATAATTGGTAGTTTGCTGCTGTACTTGGAATGGCATTGGGAAGATGAGATTGGAGCTAAGGTGGAGTCCTGTTGAGTGGGAGCAGAGCAAGTCCTCTTAAGGACTTGCCTGACATTTTAGTAATAGGTGAATAGAATAAATGAGTAGATGAGGTCAGAGGCAGAATTGGCTCAGGTAGAACTCTTGGCTAGCATTCACAAACGAATAGGTTTGCCCCCCAAGACTTGACAAAGTTATTAGCACTGAGGACCTTATTCTGATGACAAAAGCCTTTGTGACATCCCAAATAAAGGAGTGGGATGACCTGGTTCTTTGTAAAAAGGATTGATTATTCTGGCTGTATGTTAGGGAAAGACGGAAGCAGAAGCCAGTCAGGGTGTTTTAATGATACTAGGAATGAAGGTGTAGCATTGCAGTTATTAACTGGGTAACTTGAGGACTCTCTCTCTGTGTGTGTGTGTGTGTGTGTGTGTGTGTGTGTGTGTGTGTGTGTATACACAGAAAAGCAGACACCTATCATGTTAGATTCAGATACAAAAAGAATTTACAAAGTAGATAGGGTCCCTGCTCTTTAGCAGCCTACATTCTAATTCAAAAGATTTTGTTAAGTATTTGTTTTCAAGGTATAGAGGTCAAAGAATTTTTACCCTTAAAAAGGAATTACCAGGGCTGGAGAGGTCACTCAGTTAAAGATTACTGACTACTCTCCAGAGGACTTGGATTTTATTCTATAAATCCAGCCCCAAAGGACCTGATGGCTTCTGTCACAGAACACCCATACATAACAAAATTAAAAACGAATTACTAGCTTATAAATACAAAAATCACAAATAACTTAAAATTACAAAAATAAGACAATTCATAACAGCTTTGTAGGTTGTGTTTAATTGTACAATGTTAAATTAGCTTCAGAAGAAACAGCATGTAGCTATACTATTTCTGAGTTAAGTACTACCTGTAATTAGTTTTTAGACATTTTAACCTCTTTTGGGAGTTAGTTTCCTAGAACCTAAGCTAAGAACTACAGTGTAGACTACAAAGAATAGAATGACAACTTCTGCAACTATATCACCTGTTCTCTTTGAATCTTGTTTTAGTTTGCTTTCTTAAAATGTGAAGCTGAGCTGGGGAGAGGGGAAGGTAGTGACCTCCTGTGGTCCCAGCGCTTGGGAAATTGAAGAGAATCAGCAGACAGAGGTCATCCTCAGCCACATCATTCCAGGCTAGCCAAGGAAACCCGAATGTAAATAACCATAGAACTGGGGTGTATCTCAGCAGCAGTGTGTGTGAGGCTCTGAACTCAACCCTGGCCCCAAGAATCTTCACTATGTAAGGGCTATTTGGAGTGTTATTATAGGTTCTGGCTAGGATTTCCTCACACACAGATTTTGTTTTTCCTTTGGAGCTTGAAGAATAGAGTCATCATTCACAGAAGATAAAAGATGAAAAATTGGATCCATGGGGATGCTTTAAAAAAAGGACTTTTCCCTTTTGTGTTCAAGCACTGTAGAGTCAGGCTCCACCTCAAAATGTGTGAGTGAAGTGCAGCTCTGTCAGGCAGCAACGTTTATCAAAGCTAAATTCTAAGGTAATTATGGCAGATACTGGCTTCAGCTGATTTTTTTTTTTAATGACATTTATTATGTATACAGTGTGTTGTTGACATATATCTACACACCAGAAGAGGGCACCAAATCTCATTATAGATTGTTGTGAGCCACCATGTGGTTGCTGGGAATTGAACTCAGGACCTCTGGAAGAGCAGTCAGTGCTCTCAACCTCTGAGCCATTTCTCCAGCCCCTCAGCTGATTTCTTAATCTGAGTAATGTGTCTGCCCCTGGCTCTTTAGTTTCCTTTTCAATGTTGCTCTGCTTTCTTAAAGTTTTATTTTTATCTCTACCAACACAATATCCTATCCTCTCTCTAATCAGAGGTAGGATTTCTGTATTGCTTTCAGTTTTGGCTATGAAGCGAAGCAGACAAGTTAAGGCAGAGAGAGTCATAAATTCCCATTCCCCAAAATGCTGCTGCCTTAGAAGAAATAAACAATTGAGAATGAATTCAGTGAGCCTGTTAAGATGCTACGGTTAGCTGTGTTGTGATAAGGGCACTAGGACTGTAGCACTAGGACTCAAGCATGCCATTGCCTGAGAACTACAATATGAGGTAGAATCTTTCTTTGGCCCAACTCCACTGAAATCAGCTCCTATGAAGGAAAAGCTCTTTCTGTACTTTATGCCTAACAGACAAGCCTTTCTGGGTGGTCTCAGGTAAGAATGAATGTGTATTTTGACAGTGTTTAGAGGCTAGTCTAAAACAATGGGATCAGCATTCCCTTTCAGTAATTTCGTGTTTAATCGAGGACACTGAGTTGTGTGTCGATGCTGCTGTTTTAATTTTGAAGTGTCACATGAATATGTGCACATTTGCCACAAGAACAAGGCCAGTGAGCAACTCAAGGGTGCTGGGTCTCACTCTCCAGCAAAAAGCTCAACAACACTTCCTGCTCCGTGAGTTACAAACAAAACATGCCTTTTCCGATTGGCGTCTCTCCCAGTGAGACGAGGAAGCAATGATTATCTGTTCACATCTCTTTTCTCTGACCATCTTGCTTTGTCATTTTATAGCCCCATTGTCTTATATGATTTTCATACCAGGAAGTGAAGTAAGGAATTGCCTCTGAAGTCATTTGCATATTACTTTCATATATAGCATTAGGAAGAGTGTGTCTGTATCTAGCTGATAGGTTAGAAGTCTTAAAAACTGGGGTGGTAATAATAAAAATCTGGTCAAAAAAGTCCTATTGTAAAGTTCTGTTAAAAGATTCTCATAGCAGTGTTGTCACAGCGCTCAAGAAGGGATCCACAGCAATCATGTTTCAGAAAGCCAACAAATTTAGTAAAATAGCACACACCTGTACAGCTTAATTGTTTAAAATAGAGATGTATTAGCATGACCTGTATAAATTAGAGTCAAAGTGGTGCTGTAAATACAGCACAAAACATTGTGCATGAAGATAATGACTTGGATAGGAATCTGTCAATGCTACAAAAATACATATAAACAAAATACTTTTCTACCTTTTATAAGTCTACAAGGCAGAAAATTAGGAATATGTACATAATTTCATACTGGATATGTGAAAAATATACCATGCTAGAACAATCTCGTTCCAAAGTTTGAAACATAATTCTGTCAAATAAAAATATCATTCATACAATGTATGAACTTAGCAATAACTTTCTAGGTATAAAGTTGTTGATATGACAGATGAGAATCCTTCTGAATTATATCTTGATTAGAATTTCGTTTCAACTGGTACCTGGAAGAAAACAAAGTTTTTGTTTTAAATAATTTTTTAAGTTCCCCTTTCAGCAACTCTTTCATAGGATCTGGAACTTAACAGTTACCAATTTTTTTTTATCTTTTTAAATGACCTATTTATTTTATGTATATGGGTATTTGCCTGAATGTATGTACATGGATCATGTGCATGCCTGATGCTTGCAGAAGCCAGAAAACCACTGGATCCTCTGGGACTTGGCTTACCGATGGCTGCAAGTTGCCATGTCAGTGTTGGGAATTGAACCCAGGTCCTCTAGAAGAACTGCCCATGCTCTTACTGAGTCATCGCTCCAGCTTTAAAAAAATCTTTAATGACCTATTGCTGCTTGGTTAAGATGGATCCATGCATTGACATGTTTGTGTATATTTCAAAGACCTACTTGTAGCTTAAGCAAAATACCAATACAACGTGTTGCAACAGTATATGTCCTTATATTTGTTTTGAGTGACCCAAGCTCCAAGAAGCCTTAGATACCAGTCAGCCATCTTGTTTTGGTTTTAAATTTTTTACATTTATTTGATCATTTATTTATTTAATGAGTAGAGAAGCATGCCCTATTGTACACGTGGAAGTCAGAGGACAACTTGAAAGAGTTTGTTCTCCCATTGTGTGGGTTCTGGAAATCAAACTTAAGTCATCAGGCTCAGCAGCAAGTACCCTTACACACTGAGCTAACTCTTTGCCTTCCTTCTTCACCTTCTGCAGCTGGTGGCCTATCCACAACTGTTGTTTTATTTTCCTCTAAGCAAATCAAGAAGCTGGTGTTAAATTTTTATTTTCTCAGTATGGGAAGCCAAGATATATATCATGGTGCTGGCTCCATTCTGATTTAAGTGCTATTCTTAGATTTCATCCCTTAGTACTTGGTGACAATTCTGAAGCCAAACTGGGTGTGCGTATGTCTGAATCCATGGTGGGACGAAGTGTCGTGCCCGCTCTTCTCAGGCCTCTGCTAACGTCCTCTCATTTCACCTTTGCTCTTTGCTATCGCTCCTGGGTTATCTGACCCTGGACCTTGATTTGTGTCTCATCTGCATTCCTGTTCTCTGTTCTTAGGAGATACCTTTAGCCACCTCCTGTACTTGATGACAGTTAGATTCTTCTTCAGGGACCTTAATCAGTCTTTAACTGAAGTATAGAAGTGGTATACTATAATGAGGCAGAATGCAGGATTTGTCATCAGTTCTTAGGTCAAGTTCTGTTGCTACCATTCAGTCTGTGTCCTCAAACAAATTAGTTAAGTTCTCTGAGCCCATTTATCAACACCCTCATTTGAAATAGAAGATATCTTCTTTGTATGTTGTCCTAAGGATTTATTAATTAATTTATTTTATTTATTTATTTTGGTTTTTCGAGACAGGGTTTCTCTGTGTAGCTTTGGAGCCTATCCTGGCACTCTCTCTGGAGACCAGGCTGGCCTCGAACTCACAGAGATCCACCTGCCTCTGCCTCCTAAGTGCTGGGATTAAAGGCGTGCGCCACCGACGCCCGGCTTGTCCTAAGGATTTAAAATAATGTAATAACCTATCATGTCATGGGCATACAATAGAAATCACTTTAAAGTACAGATGATGTCTTTTAGGACTGAATATACTACAAATGAATGTTTAGAATGAATTGGAACTATACAGTTAAATAATTGGCAACTCATTCTAGTAAGAAAAGAAAGGAACTTAACTTTCATGCTGAGAGAACCACTGTTCTAGGGACTTTTATGTGCCTGTATATCTGAGGGTACCTACTATTTTCAAGCTTTGATGGGCAGACTGACCAATGGCTCACCTATCTTATGGGTTATCAGGTTAGAATAAGACCAGGTTTGAGAATTCTATTTCAACTTTGAAAACTGAAATGTGACACTAATTTGTCATTTCCCCTTCCTTCCTTCCTTCCTTCCTTCCTTCCTTCCTTCCTTCCTTCCTTTCTTCCAAGTTTATGTTTCATCAAACTTTTCCATGAAATTAGGCAGCACTGCTTCAGTTTCCAAGGATGAGATCCAGAGGCTCTAGTAGATACTGGATTTTCTACAGATGATGGGAAAAAACCTACTACTTAAAATTGTGTGTGTGTGTGTGTGTGTGTGTGTGTGTGTGTGTGTGTGTGTGTGTGTTTGTGTGCATGTGTGCACACATTGTGTGCATGTGAGGTCTGGTCAATGAAAGTTGGTTCTTCTATCATGAGGAGCTTTGGGCATGAGCTTTGGAACGTCAGGTTTGGCAACAAGTACAGTTTCCTGATGAGCTATTTCACAAGCCCATATGTGTGCATGTATGTATGTATGTATGTATGTATGTATGTATGTATGTATGTATGTATTGTATGTTCATGTGAATGTATATGTATTTGCTGTGAAGTTTGGATGAAGATAAATCTTTTGAAGAATCATACCTGACATTCTCGATTACGTAATCCTCCATTTGTATTTATGGTAAAGTCAAATTTCATCTCTTTTTCCTGAGGAAAAGAGTAGAAATAGGGATCAGGGATTGATGTTGGAATTTAGAGGAGTATAGGTGATTGGCTACATCTGTGAATAACATGAAAGCACCTGTACCTGGCTGGAATTAAACTTTGAAGTGCTGTAGTCCTTCTTCATCAAAATATGCAAAACAGCATCATGGATTGTTAAGAAAAATATTGAGTCTGTGACTTCATCATCAAAAAATTCACACCGAGTAAGTTTGTCAATGAATTCATCTGAAGAAAAAGAAGACACTGTATTATTTAGAGAAGAGACTTGTTTTCTTATGAAACTGCTCAGTTAAAAGTCCATTTGCAAGTACACATTTTGCTGACCCTGAGTTGACTGGAATACTGCCGTGTAACTTGCCTATCTTTCGTATTTAATGCCCTCGTGTGGAAGGGACCAGGAATGGGTTCAGCAAGAAAACCTCAAGTGGCTCTCAGAAGAAATGATTGATTGCACTTTTATCTAGGCAGGGCCTTCCAGAGTTAGTTTCCTTCCTTAATGATGGTAACAAGTGTAGTTATTATTAAAAAGCTGCATTCTTTCTAATTAGAAAACATGGGTGGAGACCTGTGTGTGATGTGCTGAGGTTTTGACTGTCCGGTCAATTATCTACTATTTTCTCAGGTTTCTGGGTTTTGTAAAACATCTTCCTTAGCTTCTCATATTACTTCCCCCATTCTCTTTGAGAAATCCCACATGGTAGGCAGTAGCCAACATTTGTTTGCACAGATCACTCACGCAAATATGACCTTATATCTATTATGTGCAAAGCTCTAAGCAATAAAAAGGTAAATTAGACTTGAATCTCATCCTTAAAGAACATTTATACATAATTGTATTACTGACAGGAAAAGTGAAACAGCAGGGCAAGGAACAGTCTAGTTCCCCCTTTTCATTTCCTTCATTTTAAATACAATAACTAGCATGTTGTAGATCCTCACATTATTTTGGTATGGCTGTTTCCTCCTGGTGAGCATCATAGAAAACTGTACAGCACCACAGCATGTTACAGTGCTTAGGGTTTAGAGAAGGGTGGGGAATAGGGTGGCTGATAGGGTTGAAGGTCATAGGAATCTTTCAACAGACAGGGGCCCAGAAAGTAAGGGGGAACGGGAAGGAAGGTGATGTCAGACTGAAAAGAGTAACAGTCGGCAGAGGCAGGTGGGTACAAACAATGGTAGAGGGGAAATAAAGCCCTTGAGTAAATTAACAGGTTGCCAGGATTAGTGGGGTGTTTTTAACTATAATCAACCATTGAAACCATAGGGGTCTGACATGTAGTAGGTACTGAGTGAGTCTTCATTGGATTAAGTGCCGTTTCCTAAGAACTAGTCAAGAGACAGGGACTACAAAGATAAACAAGACCAGTACTGCCTCTAGAGGAGACAAGTAGGGACCCTAACAGAACTGTGGAACAACTTGGTTTGTGAACCATGCAGCTGCAGGCTGAAGCTCCAGTGCCCTCCCTGGCAAAGTATTTGGTTACTGCTGGAAAAAAATAGTGAAAGAATTTTCGAGTCAGATTATTAGATGAGAGGATTCTAGGGATGCATCAATACATAAGTGTTTGGACCTGGTGGCTTATGGACTGTCGGGAGGAGAGGAGGGGAGGAGTTAAAGATGACTGAGGACCTACACAGGGAAATGGTGCAGTGATGCTACTACGATCAAGATTGAAAAAGGCAGGGAGAGAGAGGCCACACATACTGAACTCGTGTCAGGTGGCTGGTGGATATCCAGCTAATCTATACCTGGCGTCAGCTATGATTTGGGCTGGAGATAGTTTGGGGGATTTGTTAACACAAGTATATATTTGGCATGAGTATGGAGGAGATTGCTAGGAAGAATTTATGAAATCACAGTGATGGATTTTAAGACTGAAGCATGGGGAAAGCCTAATGCCTGGCCAGGGAGAGCAGCTGTAGAGGAAACCGTGTTGCTATGAGAAAGGAGGGAGGCATCAAAAGAACGGGCTCAGAAGCCAAGTAGGGAGAGTTGTAAGGCCACATACTTAAGTAGGCTTCAGAATGCTTCTTTCATCTTGATAAATTGGACACCACCCTTGGATACCTTCGGCAAGAATGGCCTTACCAGCAAAAGGAAGCCAAAGCCAGGTTGTTATGGCCGAACAATACAAGGGGGAGAGGAGACAGCAATGATTCCAGCAAGTTCAAAGTGAAAAGTAGTTCACACATCTCCCTCATTTGCTATACCTATGAAATTGGACCTAAATCATAAAATTCATTTAACCATACATTAACAGCAAAACATAAGCCTATGGTTTCCATGGGGATTTTTATTGGCTCAACTGGAAATTCAGTTCCCTTCTTTGTGAACACATGGCATACCTGTTCTTTCGATGGCTTGTCTAGATTGGCTGTGAGTCTGGAGGTGACACTCTGAACATTAAATACAGTTAAAAGAACCAGGGCGGGGGCTATCATATGATGCCCTGGTTCCATCTTGAGCACTGACAGAAAAGAAAATATTGCTACACCTTTAACCAGGCACAATGGCACATGCCTGTAATACCAGCACCTGGGAGGCTTAGGCCAACCTGAACCACATAGCAAGATGTTATCTTAATAAATCAATAAGTAAATAAATGAACTTACCATCGGTTCCCACAATATATACATCTACCTTGATCCTAATAAATTCTTGCAAAATCTGTTAAAACAGAAGGTATATCTATTTTAGGGAAGAGTTTTCATTTGTCACAAACAAATTATTATAGTACATTATGAGTAATTATTTTCAGAACCATTTATATTTTGGAAGTAGACAGTAAGGTCACACTAAAGCTAAAAACAAGGCTGCATGATAAAAATAAACACAGCTCTGAAGGGAAAAGTCCCCCTCAGTAAGAAATTAAACATTCCTGAGAAACGGATAAGAAAACCTTCTGTCACAAGCTCATAAGATCATCTCTGACTCAATTTCAACACAATATGTTCTATGGAAATGACTAGAACTTTCCCATTTCCTTTTTATTTCCCCTTTGACTTTTCAAGACGGTGTTTCTCTGTGTAGCTCTGGCTGTCCTGGAACTCACTCTATAGACCAGGCTGGTCAGACTCACAGAGATCCTCCTTCCTCTGCCTCCTGAGTGCTGGGACCAAAGGTGTGCCCCACTGGACCAACTAGAACTTTCTATCCAAATAAAACAAACACATAAACTAGTCCATTCATTGTTCCCATGGATAGCAACTGGCTGTGTCGAGTACTAGTACTCAGGGTCTTGCTTTCCAGGCAAAAACCAAATGCCAGTCATGATGTGAGGTAACAAAGTGAAGGACAGGTAGCCTTCATTCTTGATCAGGTTAGGACATAAACACCATCACCATCATCTAAACACTTCTAGACCTTCTCCAGGCACTGTCTGAGAGCTGAGAATTTAAAACAAACAGGCCGGGTGGTGGTGGTGGCACACAAAAAACTAGCCAGAATCTTTGCTCTTGTGTTGTACTGCTGGTATTTAAAAAAATGTGAAGCTGGGTACACACGTTTAATCCTGGCACTCTGGAAGCAGAGGCAAGTGGATCTCTGTGAGTTTGATGCCAGTCTGGTTTTACAGAGTGAGTTCCAGGACAGCCAGAGCTATTTAGAGAAACACATCCCAGCACTCAGGAGGCCAAGGTAGAAGGATTGAGTTCAAGACCAGCCTAGGCTATACAAGTTCACAAAACCCTGTGCTTCATGAGATCCTGTCTCACCCCTGCCCCCCCCAACAAAAAACAAACAAAAAACCCAAACAAAACTAAATGACAAAAAACGACAAAAGGAAAAATTAAGTTAGAAAACTAGATTGGTTTTGCTTTTTAATTTTGTGGTCAGTTCACTCATCCTCAGTGGAACTCAGCTCAGGTTACTTAGACAGGTGCTTGTGAAAACCTAAGAGAAGCAGAAAGCAGTATAGCATTGATCTGTTCCCTGTGTGTTTTTTCAGTTCTGTTGGGAATTAGTTGTAGAAATGCTGAGGATAAAACGAAAAAGAAGCAGGCCACACTACTTGCTTATTCTTTCATATGGCTACTTAGTATAATTTAATATAGCACACACTTTTAAATTGCCAAGTGAAATTTCATCAGTTGGGAAAAGAGGATAAAAACAAATATATCCACTGTCTCCCCGATCCCAGACTCTTCTGGGTCTCCTTTGTTTTCAGGATAATGTATATACAATGCCCAAAAGGGTCTGAGATGCCTGCCTGGGTTTGAAAAGGTGTGAGTGAAGTTGCCTACCTGAAGCTTCTGCAAACATTTTAGGTATGGATTTGGCCACCTTCAATATTAGTGTGGTTCCATCCAACACTCCCCACCACTGTCGCTCCTCACACGTGTGACTAAGGCTAAAATTCTAACAAACTGCGTCTCACCAAGGCTGGGGAGGTAGCTCAGCTGGTAAAGTGCTTGCCAGGCATGAAGACCTGAGTGGGATCCCCAGAACCCACACAAAAAGTCAGGCTGGGTGGTGGCATGGGTCTCTAGCTCCAGCCCTGGGCAGATGAATCTGTGTTTGGGGATTTGTGTGACACAGAGATGGGTGGCTCTTCCAGAGCTCATAGGCCCTAATCAATGAGCTCTAGGGTCAGTGAGAAACCAGGTCTCACAACAAACAAACAAACAAGGAAAGCATCCAAGGAAAACACTCAGTGTTGATCTCTGCTCTCTCTCTCTGGTGTGTGTATGTGTGTGTTTATGCTTGAATGTGTGTGTGGTGTCTGTGGAGTGTATGTGCATGCTTTCATGTTTGCATGTGCATGTGCATGTGGTTGTGTGTGTGTGTGTGTGTGTGTGCCTATGGTGTGTGCATATATGCTATGCACGGATGTATGGTGTGCATTTGTGTGATGTGTGTGTTACCTAAAGTTGTTTTCTTTTGTACATACAACTTTTGCCTTTAGTAAATGCTTCATTGATTTCATCCAGAAAATACAAATTACCGTTTTGAGACCCCTCATTGAGGAGATGTCAAGGAAGGACACTGCTGAAAAATCCAGGATGAGGCTGTGGAGGCTGATTTTAGGGACAGTGATGTTTAGAGGGAGATCGGCATTCCAGTCTAGCTCAAAGGGTAGGTCTGTGGTGTTGATGGGCTGATCTAGCTCTTCTATCTGGTTGTTGTCCAGTTCTTCATCGGAGTCTTTAAAGCCATCAGAGGTGCATATGAACCCTTTCTGCAGGAGAGAGAGGTGGTAACAATGTAATGATTCTGACTGAAAAATGTGTGTATTTCATGGATAAGCAGGAATGCCTGGAGCTTAGATTCAAATTAAGTCAACAACAGGAGTTGTAGATGCTTTGTACTTTTTGTTTTTGATACTTTTCCCAGGACAAAAAACAAAAAACAAACAAACAAACAACAAAACCAAACTTTTAAGCAGAGCCTTAAAGATGACTTTCAAAAACTGACATTAAGGCTAGCAAGATGGCCCAGCGAGGTAAGTGAGCTTGTCACAAGGTTCAGAGACCTGAATTTAATCCCTGGGGCTCCCATGGTGGAAGAAGGAGAGAAGCAACTCCAAAAGTTGCACTTTGACTCCACATCTATGTACACACACACAAATAAATAGATAAATGTAATAAATACACACTAACAGGTGGAGTAAGTTTACCTAGCATTTCATTGAAAGTAATTTGAATTATGCTTTTATCCAAAACACATGGGAATGTGGTCAGAAAACTTACAGGTGTCACTTGTATCAGGCCTCGCTTCTGCAGTTTTCGGATTTTCTTCAAAGCTTTGTTGCGCTTGCGTAGAATTCGAAGTGGACTAAAGCCAACCTGAAAACCCAGTCACCGTGTTACAGGGGAGCTGAGCACCCTGCTCATACAGAACATGATAATAATGACTAGCTGGGAGGTGCTGGAGTTCAGGACACAGGAATAATGTTTTAAATAAAACATTGAGATAAAAATGTTTTAAAATAAAATTGAGATAAACGTTTTAAAAACAACAATACGGAAACAGGGATATGGTTTGCTTAGTCTGCATGCAATTACCAAATTTCAAAAATGTTCATACAGTCCAGAATTTACCCACAAAAGAACCATAAATGGTTTTAAATTTTATTTGAATCTGCTTGTGTGTGGGCCAGCCAAACTCCTAGGGAACTTGATTTTCCTAATCTTAATCATTATAATTTGGCACAAAGAAGGTAAAGGTATGTTTTAAGAATGAATAAAAAGCACTTGTTTGTTTTGTTTTGTCTTTCGAAGATAGGGTCTCATTGTGAGGCTCTGTCTATCCTGGAACTTACTCTGTTGACTAGGTTGGCCTTGAACTCACTGTCTGCCTTTGTCTCCAGAGAGCCAGGATTAAGGACAAGTTTTTGTCTCTTAACCTTAAAAGACTGATCCTTGGCTTCTTTACCAGAACTAAGTACTGATTGTCAATTGTATACTTAATCTCCTTTGAGGTGAAGTCAAACATTAAATGTGTTGTTTCTGTGATGCTATCCCAAGACAGTGTATTAAAACCAACTACCTAGTACCATGAGTGAATGTTTTTACTTCACAGCGAATCTAAAAGCAAAGATTCTGCCTTGAGCCTCATAGGAAGAGGCTTATTTCCCAACATATTAATGGATTCCTTTAAGATAGTTTGTCGTGTGTGTGTGTGTGTGTGTGTGTGTGTGTGTGTGTGTGTGTGTCTGTGTGTGTGTGGTATGTGTGTGTTTAGGAAGGTGGAAGGAAAGGGGCAATGGTTCCTTTATAGACAATAGCAGACAGTGACAGCTTAGCACAGGGCCTTTAATCCCTGGATCACAATGCCAGCACTGACCAGCTGCTAGGTTCTCCTTTTCATTTTTATAAAAGGTCATTTTATTAAAAAAAAAAAAAGATAGTTTGACCTACTCTGGGGCATGCAGACTAAACATTGACACAGCTCAGCTTCAACATACAAGAAGGAAATGACCTTCCCTTTAAAGAGAAAACATTTCACTCCCAGATAATCAGATTTTTTTTTTGAACCTTACAGCATCAGTAAGTTTCTGCTTAAAGAAACCAATGTTTGCAAAGTAGATCGGAGATGGACATCTGAAAATTTTTACTCCTTCTGGCTCATACACCTACAAGACAGAGAAGTATGAAAATTAGGTGAGTCCCATTGCCTTCATTTGACAATATTTTAGCATGTCAAGGACAACAATGGGTCTTTCTTACATCAGCATAATTTTTTTTATTCTTGTAGATGTTGCTCCTTCCAACATTAGCCAGTGTGCTGCATTTTGGACTGTAAGAAAAAAACACCACCCAGTAAATCATTCTTGCATATGTTAAGCCCAGCATTGGTGTTTTTCTAGCTTATTAATATAGGCTTACTTTTCAGAGTTGGAAGATAGGGTAATCCTCATCTAATTAGGGACCGTGGAGTGAAGACACCTTAGCTTTGTGTTCCAGGGCTTTGTAAATGGTGACTCTCTTTACAAGCAAGCCAATAAGACCGTGGCAGTTTAATGTTAAATACAACTGTGGTTGGGTGAGGTAGAGTCCTATGTACCCAACTGTACAAATAAGGATGACGTATACAAAAAAAGGACTTGCCCACGTGACCATTTGGTTTGTCTCTACATTTGATGGAGCTCAGATACAGAATCCAGTTCAATAAGAATACAAGGTATGAAAGGAGAGAACAACAGAGTTTTCATGCTGGTGTGTTCTACTGTTCAAGGAATGAACTATAGTAGCAACTTCTGCTTTAGAACACTCAGTTCCCATTTCTCTTGCATTGCACCACGGATTCCAGCTAGTCAGAGTGACCACATGGTGGTGATATTTATTACTTGACAAAGACTGGATGACTTTAAGAATCAAGTATTACAAACTTTTGTTGAATTTTGGGACTGGGGGGTCTTTGAGAAGTTCACAGATTCAGTACACTCAGCTGAAGAGGAAGAGGGAGCCCCCCCCCCCCCCCCCCGGCTGCGTTAGGACTCTGTTCTCTAGGTCCCTCATTCTCCTGCTTAACCAGTCTCAGGCAACAATACCAAGGCTGCTCAGGACAGAGTCCCATCCTGTACACAGGTGAGCAGCACAGACTGTGTGCTTGCTAGTTCTTTACCCTGTATCAAAGCAGAAGCAGGCCAGCAGCAGGTGTCCTCTTTAGACTGGAATCCAATTCAGGACCATTCTACTGTCCTTCAAGCCTTCAGGTGGAGTGACTTGAGAGATGTTAGATTTACTTATTTTTATATATGTGTATGAATGTTTCACTTGCTTGAATGTATGTGTACTACATGCATGCATGCTGTTTGAGGACGTTACATGGTATTGGTTCCCCTGGAACTAGAGAAGTTGTGGGTGCTGGGAATTGAACCTGGGTCTACTGCTAGAGCAACAAGTGCT
The DNA here is from genome assembly GCF_003668045.3 of Cricetulus griseus. Lineage (NCBI taxonomy): Eukaryota > Metazoa > Chordata > Mammalia > Rodentia > Cricetidae > Cricetulus > Cricetulus griseus. Next base: position 168,981,412 of record NC_048598.1, on the reverse strand, counting down.
CTTAACACTGAGCCATCCCTCTACTCATGGTCAGTCTTGATAGGTACGTATGCCTATCAAACACACTACTTTTCTCTTAGTCACTGACAATTGCTTTTAGGGTAGGTCAAGGCCTGTGAAGTTGTGCAGAGCTCAGGGAACACTTACAATTGGGTCCTGAACACAATAGTTAGGAGCTGAAATGCCACACTTGCTGCCAGGCCTAATCCAAGTCCCAGGACAATGGCAAAGATGAAGGTCATGATCCAAATTAGCTGTAAGAAGAGAAAACAACACACACATTGGGATGTAAACAAGTACAGTGTTATAGGTCCAGAGCTAGAGATAGCAGGCTGGGGCCAAAGGCAGTGGTTGGAGGTTGTTATCTTGGTCCAGGGAACAAAGTGCCTAGGAAGACATGTCTCAAGAGGTCATTTCATTTTTGCTGGCTCAGAGTTGGGCCACAGAAACTCAAGCCCTACAGACACTGTGCTTATTTTTATTCCATCCCAGAACAGGTTTAAGAAAGGGGATTGAATTGTCACAACAAAAATTCTAGAGCAGTTCACTCTTACAATTCAGCAAATTAGGATTGGAATATAGCAATAGTAGAACACCAGCCTAGCATGTTTTAGGCCCTTGATTTGATCCCCAGCACTACAAGAAAAACAGACAAGCAAACCCCAGCCTTGTCCTATTGATTTAATTGATGGATGTTATCTTTACAAAAACTTGAGCAGACTAAAAGTGGGTTAAATTTGCTTGTGATGACCTATCAGGAACACAAGCTAAATGGATGAAGCTTATTGCTTTATGCTCTTGGAGTACCATAGGGTATGCCAACAAGAAGTTTTATACTCAGACTTTGACCCTGATTAAATTATAAAGTCAGCTTTTCAGGCAAGTTGAAAGCAAGTAGGAACTTTCCCCCCCAAAATGGGTGTTTCCAGAAGGAATGTTCAGAATTTATACCCTCTGCTGGTTCTCTGGAAACTAACACATCATTTAACAAAGAACAGAAACAACATATACCCTAAAATTCAGAGCACTTCTGTGGTGTTCATCATAACCTACAAGAACTTTAATGACATATTGAAGGAAAGCCCTACGCTAGTGTTTTAGGAAGCACTTTATATTTTCAAGAATCCATCCATTTATTTATTTTTAGGTTTTTTGGGTGTGTGCATGTTTTGTCTGCCTGCCCAAGGACACCAGAAGAGCCAAATCCCCTAAAACTGAGTTACAGGTGGTTGTGGGTCACCCAACATGGGTGCTGGGGACTGAATTCAGAACTCAGTATTCTTAACCATTGAGCCATCTCTCCAGCCTTGTTTGTTATTTTTGAAATAGGAGCTCATTAAGAAGCTCAGGCTGGCCTCAAACTCTTCCTGCTCAGTCTGCAGAGTGCTGAGATTAAAGGAATCATCTTGGCATTATAATGCCATCATCATTTTAAGTTAAAAATCCCAGATAATGACCAGTAGAGCATGCAATTTCAAGATAAGAAAGAAACTACGGTTATTGCAAAAAGATAAGTAGAAGCAAAATTTCACAGCATTTACAACATATACATCTTAAATCAGCATCAAGCTACCATTCTAATTTTTCATTTTTTTCTCAAATACCATTGCATCTACTTACACAATCATATTTATCCTTTTTCCACAATCTGCCTATTTCAGCAAACTGCATCAGCATTCCCTTTAAGTTTCCAAGTGCTAAAGCAGCCAGGACAGACTGTGAAAGACATAAACAACAGATGTTCTTTTGAGTTAATAAAATAAACCATGTAGAAGCAAAGGTGAAGGCCACAGATAAGTGTCTCAGTAGGCCTCAAAGATAGCAAAGAACACACCCCTTTCTGGTGTTCGGTGCTTGACGGACCAGGGTTGGGACTTGTTTCCCTACATGAGATTGTCCCCATCCCAGTGACAAGAGTTGAACAGATCTTTGTGACTATGCCATAAATGAGCTGATGGCACTTACAGTAGTCTATGTCCTTCGAGAAGTAGATCCTACATGTGAACCCGTTGAACCTGCCCATCTAAACAAAGACAAAGGGGTTGCTTTGGGGGATGACAACTATCAAGCTGTTTTATAAAAGGAAGCTAATGATCGAAGAATGGTTAACAAATGCCTGAGGCAGACTCCAAGACCACCCAGACCATAGCTGCCTTGTTCCCAGAGCATACTATGGTAAATGTATATAGGAGGGGCTTAGAAATTAGTCATTGAATGAGTGGATGAGCCGATGACTTATTTATATTTCCCAATCTAGGAGTGACAACCCACAACATAGCCTCTTAAAAAGTCCCAACACTGACACAGTTGAATGGTGGATTTACTAAGAAGGTCTTGAGGTGTTAACTCAGCCTGCCACATATCACTCATCATTTCTGGTGTTTCACATACCATAATTAGTGCTTTTGGGAGCTGCTCCAGTTAATAAAAAAAATTCTGACTAGTGATGTATACCTAGGCTCATTTGGCTCACAGCACAATGGCAGGCAGGACTTTTCCCTACTTACTCTTCACTTGGCTCCATCCTGAGTGCAGTGTGCTACTTGTGTGCTGAAGACTTTCACACCATGAAAGCACAACAACCAAAGGAAACCAAACAGGGCTTTCATTTTCATGTCTTGAAGATGGTTTAGCTGGGCCAGGTATTTTAATCTTCACAATTAATTATTTACTTTAGTATCTACTCAGTTCATTTGATTCACTGTGATAGTAGAGGTCACCATTTAGAAGAAATAAGTCTTAAGTAACATTAAAAAGGGGGGGTGTGTGTGGAGAGATGTTTCTGGTTAAGAGCACTGGCTGCTCTTCCAGAGGATCAGTGTTCAATTCCCAGCACCTATAGAATGGCTCACCACCATCTGTAATTCCAGTTTCAGGGGAACCTGATGCCCTCTTGTAGCCTCCACAGGCATTGCATGCATGTGGTACACAGCCATTCAAGCAGGCAAAACTACCCATCCTCATAAAATGAAGATGAAAATTTAAAAAAGTATGTACAAATGAATACTATTTTAAAAAAGGAGAAAGTAGAATAAAATTTGTGATGTGCTTACCAGTGTTTTTCTAGTGTCAATGTCCTGGTTTTGTTACTATACTACAGGTGTGAGTTGTCATTTCCATGGTGGCTGGTGAATGATATACTTTTCTATTCAGTAGGCTTCCTTGTTTTGTAAGAGCTTAGAAATATGCAGATGTCTGGTTAGAGACACTGCACTTTCCATTAGGCATTTTCCCTAGCATTGTTCCATGGAAAACCAATTTGAAATCATTTATAGTGAAACATATATGCAGCAGAATACTCAAAGCACAGAGGAACATGGGTGTGTGTGTGTGATTTTAGAATCTGTGGATATGTGGGAAGCTTTCAGTACATATTCAGCATAGGCCTTGCTACTGGCTGTTCTGACTTGGTAGGATGAATAGAAGCAGGGTCATGACTCAGGCAACATGGAGATGCTACAGATACAATTGTACAGAGTTTACCTCGGGGTTCTCTGTAGCAGTTGCTTTCATTAACATTCTAGACAAGGTCCTTGAGAATAAGTTATTCGAAAGACAGAGACAATTTTAAGTAGTGATTGTTTCTTCAGCATCTCCACAGCAATGTGGGCGAGCAGAACCCACATTTACATATGGAAGAAGCCCATGAGGCCTCTTCTCTATGTAGAGGAGAAGGTGTGGATTTGTTTTTATTGAGCTATACATTTAAAAAAAAATTCTTTACTGGTGATGTCTTGACTTCTCTCCTGACATTTGTTTTGAAGCTAAGGATTTTGGTGTGTGGAAGACATGGTTTTGGCAAATAGTGCTCTGTACTTCTTGGAGACAGATTCAGCCAATATAGTTCTTAGGAATGGAGGTGAGTATACATTCCAGCTATCGATCAACATGGAAGAAGTACCCAGATAGCAAACAATAGATTTTGGTGGGCCAAATCATGTTTCTATTTTCCTTGCAGTCAGAAGTATAAGGGAATGTGTGGATAATAATATTAATGATTTTTATTACTGGTCTTAGTGACCTGGTTAATCAATTTATTGCCACAGCTACTCTGTATAGCAGGTGCTAATCTATCCCTGTTTTACAGACAGGTTAAGGCATTGACCTCAAACCACAGTTAGTAAGTGACAGAGCTAAGATTAGAAGATGGTCACAGGAGCCCCGATCCATTTATGTACTCCTTTGAGGTCCTATTGCTCCCAGGGGGCAATGCACTTGTATTAACCACCATCTGCTTCCACAGAGGCTCTGTGGTTTCCAGGATGCCGGGGCTTCTTACAAGTATTAAATGAAACCCAAACAGTTACAAACAGACCTTGAAGGTAAGAGGTGAGTTCTGTGTCTGGCTGTTTACTCCCATCCTACAAGCTGACAATGTTGGCTTTGGAGTCAAACCAAACTCCTTTGTGCTGCAGGGCATGTTCCCAAGAACAGGTGTGGGGCTGGCAGCACCACTCTCTACATGAGATAGAGGCCTTGATGACCTAACCCTTTAAGAAAATCTTTACTTGTCAGTCTAGGTCGAAACTGCAATGCCAGAATGCCTCCCTACTTAAACATTAATTATGCTCTGCTCTCTGCACCTGCAGACAGGAGAGTAGATAAAGCAGTTTGAGCATCTGCATTCCTGACATTCATAAAAGGCTCTGCCAGGAGAAAGGAAATCTGGGTCCATACAGTGTTGACTACAGAGAGTATCTGAGAGTTTGTCATGAACTCATTTTCCCTAGCATAGTTTGTGATTTCAGAATTTGGGAGTTAGATTTAACACCCCAAGGAGAGAGATGTTGCCTCCCCAGAGAAGAGAATTACCTTTTGTAGTGGCTGCAGAAGAAATCCGATGGCGACAATGACAATGAGCACGATGACAGCTGAGAGAAGCCCTGCAACCTGTGAAGATGAAATAGATCTCATGACAGCAGCTGCTCTCCACGGGGCTTGGGCTTCCCAGGCATCAGCGTTCACTTGGCTTTGCAGCCGGGATGCTAGAATACCTGAGTTTTGCCTCCTGTGCTCTCCTGAACTCCTGATCTGGAAAGGGCTGTGCTCCCTGCAAATCCTTTGAATGCTCCAGTGAATATGTTGCTCACTCCCAAGGCAATCAACTCCTACAGAAGGCATGGGAAGAAACTTTTCCTAAAATGGTCTCTTTCAGAAGAGTATTAGGTGTATGAAATAGTATGTATCTAATTAGACCCAGCTCGGCTTACCTGATTGCCATCTATTGGATAATCGTATTTGAGGGAATAGACACTAGCAACCGAAAAGGCCACTGCAAAGCCGACAATTGCAATTCCAAAGCTGTCTCCTATGGTGTCTTGGAAAACTTCCACACTGGGTGTAATAGGGGGCTGAAATCTGAATTTGAAAACAGCCAAAACTATATGTCACCAACTTGTTCAGAAACCCAAAAGATTATTGAGCAAAAAAATGGATGAAACAATCTGTGCTGAGTTGTGTCTTTCTTTGAAATGTGGCCTAAAGAACTTTGTTCTATTGAAAAGTCTGGAATTTCTCTTTTTACTATTGTGATGCTTGGACTGATGAAAGTTATAAATCCAGCCTGACAATAATGGTAAGATGGATATTATCTGGCCAGTGCACTCAAAGTATCATGTGTACTCATATTCCCCTTCAGGCAAATGTCTTAGATTCCACGTGTTGTCACCATAGGTTTCAGAGCATTAATCTCAGCACCCTCAATACTTGTCCATGGCTGAAGCCTCTTTGAACAAACACAGTTCCAGGACAAGGAAAGTAAAAATCTTCCTGTTAGCGACAGTAGCTTTTCACTGACAGCCGTGAGAGGTGGGCCTTGGGCTTTATTTACCCTGTGCTCTGGGAAATGTCCAGGCTGCACCACACCCAGACAGAAGCAGCTTTAGGTCTAAGGTGGTAAGTGTTCAGAGATCAGTGTGCCTTGCAGGGGGTACTTCTATGTTTATGTTCATAGCCTCAAGCAGTTAAATATATTTGCCAGTTGTGTTATAAAAGCTGCATGTCTCAAACAACATCAGGGTACCAAAATGCTCAGCTCCTTCAGCATCTGCTTCAGACCTGAAGCTTTTTGGAAGTGCATAATTGGATCCAGTCAAATGTGCCTGAATTATTGTTTCATCTTTTATGTCTTTGGTAATAAATACTGGGCTGTAGTCTTGACAAAGCATTATTCCATGCAAGTTAGAAGGGTGGATTAGAATTTAGGTTTTATAAAATGAACCTAAAAGCAGAGATACAATTAAAGATTGCATTTTGTATCAAAATAACTAAGAACCTCTCATTATTATAATTTTGCTTTTGGTTTGACTTCTGAGCATTATAGTGTGGTATGATGGAGTTTATTGGCCAAAGACTCCATTCCTTGGCTCTACTTTTCCTGAGCCTGGTTCATCATTTGTCAAATGAAATAATAGCTTTCTTTTCTTCATAGTTACGTGGGAAGGTCAACTAGAATAGTGATTGTGAGCACTGCACACCAGGAAACACAACTAAAATAGTGATTGTGAGCGCTGCACACCAGGAAACACAACTAAAATAGTGATTGTGAGCACTGCACACCAGGAAACACAACTAAAATAGTGATTGTGAGCACTGCACACCAGGAAACACAACTTGCCTGCTGACTATGCCTGTAAGATGCCTCTGGAAGCCAACACAGCCTCTGTGATGTTCCTTTACCCTTTCATTCCACTTCCCTTGGGTCATGCCATTTGCACACATTTAGTGTGCATATGTGACTCCACAAAAATAAATTCCTAAAGTAGCATATGCATCAATAGCAAACTAGCAAGAATTAATAACCATTACTTTCAGTAATTGTGGTAGAATATTATTTTCAGGTGTGTGACTTTTGTTTATGCTGCATTTGTTTAACTCTGTGAAGCTGTGTTACTGTGCCTGTCTAAAACACCGTTGGTTCTACTGAGGATCTGAACAGCCATTAGTTAGGCAGGATAGGTGGGGCTGCAGGCAGAGTATAAATAGAAGGAGAAATGAGGCGGAGGGGAAGCCAGAAGAGAACAAGGAAAGGAGGACCTCAGGGGCTGGCCAACCAGCCACCCAGACAGCCACAGAGTAAGAAGGAAAGAAAGATACACAGAAGAAAGATAAAAACCCAGAGACAAAAGGTAGATAGTATAACTTAAGTAAAGATGACTAGAAATAAGTCAAGCTAAGGTTAGGCATTCATAACTAGGAATAAGCCTCCGTGTGTGTAATTTATTGGGAGCTGGGTGGCAGGCCCCCAAAAGAGAAAAAAACACCATACTACAAGTAATAGTCTATTTGCTGTCAACAGAGATTTAAAATGCTCACTTGGTTATTTAGAAAAAGTTGGAATGCATTAAGACACCTCATGTGCTTTGTATCTCATTTAGATTCTAAACCAGCAAGCAGTAATGTCTGAACTTGAAATAGAAGTTGTGCATTTAACATGTCACAAGCATAAACCCATTTAATACTTCCAGGATCTTTACTATTTTTAGCATCCTTTCACAACCAAGTGCACAGAGTACCAGTCTAGTGATTTTGTCCAAGGACAGGAAGTATGTCTGAAGTCAACTTCAGGTGCTCCTGAGCTGCAGCACTGAGCACGTGTACTTGGTCACATTACCTCTCTGGAGAACTCATGGTTAATAAACATGAGCTACATGTGTCCCCACCCCACACCTGGTGGCTAAGTACATGTATATTTAATATATTTACTAAATAAGGATTATCACTCAGTCATCTTATTTATCATTTATTTTCAAAACATTCTACTTCTGACTAGCTCCCCTTTGATTTTTGCGTTTGTTTATTTTCTGATGGGGTTTATGTCTCTAAGACATTTAAGTGAAGTGCAATCACTTGAAAATTGCAGGCTGGGAAGAAACCCAGAGACAAACTTTCCCAGTCTTGTTTCTCACAACTTCTAAAAACTAGAAAAATAATTTTTAATTAACTGAAACACATGAAGATATGCTAATAAATATATGTAGCATACCTGTATAAAAATGTTGCTTTTAAAAGCCACACATATATCTGCTTTTAAAAGAATTCAGCTAAGCCAGGAGGTGGTGGCTCATGCCTTTAATCCCAGCAGGCAGATCTATGTGAGTTCAAGGTCAGCCTGGTCTACAGAGTGAGTTCCAGGACAGCCAGAGCTACACAGAGAAACCCTATTTCAAAAAACAAAAACAAAACAAAACAAAAAATTCAACTATATTAAGATAGATATAGTGACTATATATAATTTCTGTAAATATCAAATAATTGTTAAGCCTAGAGAAAGGAAAATCATCATTATTTTAACTAGAGGACAGCTTTCCTTGGTAAACTGAAAGCAACCAATACTATCTGTGGTTAGGGGTCAGAGAGAGAAAACAACATAAACCTAGGCTCCCTCTCAGCCCACTAAGTATAGGGTATCTACTTTCAGATTCCTGTACCCCAACTTCCCATCCCATCCTCTGGCTTTGCTCTGAGTGTGACCATGCTGCTGTATTAGTCAGTTGGTGTGGCTTCTGTGTGTCCCTTAGAAGTTTGGAACTTGGCTCAGGTGGACCTCAAACAAAGCGTTGCTTGTTGTTTACAGATGACGCCACTTAATAAGGAGACGTGGTTTAGTCTTTTGAACTTTTCCTAATTTTCATTTTTTTATTTTATAAAGGTCTGTGTGTACCATCTGGATGCAGATGTCCATGGAGATCATAAGAGGAAGTCACATACCCTGGAAGTAGAATTATAAAAGGTGGTTGCAGGCTGCCATGTGTGGCTGGGAACTGAACTCAGATTCTCTGGAAGAGCAGTGAGTGACCTTAACCGCTGAGCCATCTCTCCAGCCCCAATTTTCACTGTTTTTGAATCCTGACAGCTTGGTTTGTGAGTTTTCCTGCAAGGAGACTCTTTCTAAGTGTCATGAACCCTGGAATTCTTTTTGACTGGTTGCTCCAGAGAAAGGGTATCAGGACTTCTCAAGAGGTAGTATGATTCTTGAAATTACTGTTGCTTTCTTCACTGATTATGGAAGATGCCAGCATTGAAGATACACTTACCCTAGACTCATGTTCCCAACCACAGCCACGCCAAACCTCTGTTCAAAATTACAGCCATATGATATGCCTGTTGCAATCACAGTCTGCAAAGTTCCAAATTGCCCAAATTAGAATGTGAGGTACAACAAAGAGTCACTTTGAAAACAGTACCATTGCCCCAAATCCAAACCTGCTTGCTACCAAAGCTTGGCTATCTGAGTCTGATTCCTGAGATCCACTTGATAGAACTCCTGCAAGTTTGTCTCTGACCTCATATACCCAACAGCAAATAAAGATACATGTAGTAAAAAGGTTAAAAAAAAATCTAATAACCTTTAGCCTATGCCTAGATACCTTTTTTTTCTTTTGAGACAGGGTTTCTCTGTGTAGTTTTGTAGACCAGGCTGGCCTCAAACTCACAGAGATCTACCTGCCTCTGTCTCCTGAGTGCTGGGATTAAAGGTGTGGATCACCACCACCCTGCTTGTCCTAGATACCTTTTAAGAAGCATCAAGGCAATTCTAATTTGCATGGGGATCACAGCTCAAGCTTGATGAGTTCTTTTTACAGTCTGGCTATGGAGGGCTTGCTGTTCCCACCTTGGAAAGAATAAACCCAGATAATGGGAAGGAACTGGTAAACTCTGATGAAGAGAAATCCATACTAAATGTTAAACCCAGAAATGGGAGCTAGGGCCTGCCTCACAGCAACCTGGTGTACAGATGGTTTTCTCTCCTTAAAACTATATTATGAATGACATTCTCCCGACAACAGGCAATACCATAATGAGTTCGATGGGGATAGGCACTGGAAGCTTGCTTCTGTAGCGCTGATTGACTTCTTTAACAACAAATACAACCACTAGAATAATCACAGATGTCACGAGGTCTGCGATGTTAGTCTTGTGAATTTGTGTGAAGACTGACTCCAGGACCTATCATTAGAAACACAGATGCACTGAAGTCCTGTATGAATTAGTAATTCAAACACATTTCTCTCCAAACAGATTAAAACAGATATTAAGACAAAAGACTGGCACAAAGCTACAGCTTTTCTGTGTTCAGCTGCTGTCAATCATGAGCCCTCAAACTGCAGGGGCTGTCATGGGGATACAATGACAGTGAATTAGCATAGCAGAAAACACTGCTTTGGGGATGTGTCTAAAAAAGATCCTTAGTTAGTATCAAATTTTGTTGGGTATTTTCATGGTTTTACAATGCATCTACTCTGCCCCTAGGTCTCATTGGCTTTTTGTTTGTTTTGTTTGCAGTACTGGAGGTTGAACCAAATATAAGGTCTCACCCACACTAGGCAATAATACTTATTTTTTTTTATTTCATAGAATTTGCTACTGTTCTGTCCAAGGAGTCATGTCTAACTTCTGAGCATTTTTGTTTGTTTTTTAAGTACATCCTTTCATAATACAGACATTCTCTGGGTCACATGAAAAAACGCCTACACTATGCAGAGTGTCTACTTCTTGCAGGAAGCCGGTTTGTAGACCCATAGGCCCAAAACAGCTCAAGCAGACCCAAGCTGGATCCCATGGACACCCCAGTTCTGGAATACTTCTGTGTGGGAGTGAGAGTGTTTGGAACAGGTGCTGCCTCAGAACCCCAAAGACTATCCAGACTATTCCAGAAGGACTGAAGATACAACCTGCTGAGAAACTAATAGGGTGCCACTGTCTTGTGCTGCTTGCAGCAGACTATACCAAAACAAAGTGGAGTCATTCAAGCTAAATTCTACACAACCACACCAACGTTTTAAAGGAGCAGATCGATCCCCAAAGAATAGTTTTTCACTCCCACAAAAGGAACCCCCGGTCTTTAACAGCCTACTGGGTTAGTTGTTTGTCTCTGCTTTAATCCATGCTGGGATGGAGCTTAGGAAGGAGGGTAGCTGGAAGTGACCTGCCAAGAACCAATCAGGTTTCTGTTCAGTTCTGTTTGATTCCCACCTTATCAAGCTCACTGTTCTGTATTTTTCAGTGGGGCTTGAGGCCAAATAAGACCACTTTTGAGGATAACAGAGAGAGGTGTCCATGTCCAAAGTTCTGGTTGGTATCTCAAAATTAAAAAAGTTGATTAAAAGGGAGAAATTAACCATGCCCCAAAGCTGTCTTCATATGTATTTTAAACTTTTTTTCCATACAAAGTAACTTAACTTGATACTTAACTGTACTGGATTACTGGATTGCAGACATGGAACTTCATACACTTCTCTCTCTCTCTTCCCCCTCCTCTCTCTCTCTCTCTCTCTCTCTCTCTCTCTCTCTCTCTCTCTGTGTGTGTGTGTGGGGGGATTGGCCTCGAACTTACAGAGATCCACCTGCCTTTGTCTCCCAAGTGCTGAAATTAAAGGCCATCATGCCAGCTACTTTGGTATCATTGAAAAGACAGGAATACTTACTTTGAAAATAGAGAATGGGTCACTGTGTGCTGGGACGGTCAGCTGCAGCATGAATTTCAGTTGAGAAACCAAGACATGAATGGCCGCAGCTGTGGTGAAGCCACTGATTAGGGACTCAGATAGGTATATCACCACAAAACCTATCTGCAGAACCCCCAAGAGCAACTGGAGAGAGAAGGACAAAAGCCTTTGTTAGTGTAGGTTAGGGGTGCACATTAGCAAACCAAAGGCTCACACCTGAAGTGCATGAAAATTCGAAGCACAGCCCATGGAAACACCCCTTGAAGAACCAATGCCTCTGCCTCCGGGCACATCGACCATTCAAGATTTTTCTTGGCCTTCTCTTCCATCCGTCAGGTTGAACACCTCATGATGTTCAGATAGTACATAAGTCCCAAGCCTCCAGACCTATGAGACTCATCAAGGACTCATTTTTAGGTGCAATATCTTTAGAAGATGCACCATGAGCCTGGTATAGCAAAATCTTACCTCCATCAGTCCTCACAAATTCGTTGTTGAGGCATGCATGGGTGAGTGAGTGCAACAAGTTACTCAACTTGCTTAGGAAACATGTGACCAGGGCTGATGAGGTGGTTCAGAGGGTTAAAGTACTTGCTGCCAAGACAGAAGACCCGAGCTCAATCTCTGGGGCCCTCATAGTGGAAGGAGATAACCAACTCCCAAAAGTTGTCCTGTGAACCTAGCCCCACATAAATACATACATGTAGAAAATAAACACTGCATACTGCATGTTAGAAGGGTGAGATTTTAGCCAGAGAACAAAGGTGCTAACTGTCCCCAAAGCATCATTGCCTACAGGGAGTGTATTAAGTGGACTCCGATTCCCTCACACACTTGACTGTCTTCTACACACATCTCCAAAATACAGGATTTGGAGCATGCAAAATCCAAATTAAGTTCCACTTTTTCACATTCAGAAATGTGTGAGAAACAAATGACCACAAGGCTTGTCAACACTTGTGTCCTTATACAATGACTTCTTCTTTCTTCTAGAATAAGCAAAGATATCACTGGGATCTTAAGTAACATCCTGAAAAACGCATGGCATTTTCGCTGTTCATGATGGGGGTGGTTGGGAGTGAAGGCGCAGTCTCACCATAATCTTTTTCATGGTACTTCCCAGTCTTTTACATGGATAGTTTAAAAAGCACAGCGCCAATTCCCTCCCAACTGAATTATAGTAGTAACAAGGAATTAGAAAGAAAAACTTCCAAAGCTATTAGTGTCATTGTATAGTTAGGTTTGATGATGACATGGTTGCAATATAGTTTTATTAAATTAAGCATTTCATTTCTTACCATGTATGCCTTCATCCTGCCACTTTTATTTCTATCTAGATTGTGTTTATCTGTTTGTGTCTACATCATATTTACACTTTGGTTGTGGTTAATGACTCTTCAAAAATATATGGGGAGTCTGGTAGGATCTGGGAGGAGTTGGGGAGGCAAGAGAATACAATCAAGATACATTATATACAATTCCCAGGGAATAAATAAGAACATTATTTAAAAATACTTTCTATGGTTCTTTCAGTGGGGGCATGCAAACCAAAAGATGAAGAGTCACAGGAGGATAAAGATACAGAAAGATAGGGACCAGTTTGGCAGACAAATTACATTAGAATCCGGCTCACCTGAATGATTCCAGAAAGAACAGTTACTGATGCAGCCACCATTACCCTCTCCTCTATCACAGAATCATTTTCGATTGAGCTTGAGGACAATTCTGGAGCACTATCGCCTCCTGAGGCCACTCTTGTAACTACAACTCCCACCATCATACTCAGAACAGGAAACGGACCTAGTTAACAAAGGTAAATGATGGTCAGTATGTGCCTTTCTAAACCTGAGTTGCTGTTCAACCACAAAATTGCCTAATACAACTACCGTATAGAATCAGCCTTAGCCCCAATTCTTTCAGGAAACCATGAATCTTCTGAATTATACACAACTTGGAATTTACAGAGTTTCTAATAGAATTTACAAAGAGTGAATAAAACCAGCGTGAATCTATCCAGTAATCGACTTACCCACAGATATGTGTCTAGAAGTGCCCAAGAAAAAGTAGGTTATGACTGGGAAAAAGGCCGCATACAGCCCGTAGGCTGGAGGGATGTTGACCAGCAGAGCAAATGCTAAACCTGGAAAGACAACAGCCGGGTCTTTAGTTTTCATCTGGTTCTCCTAGTAGTTTAGATTGGGCATTTGGAGTAAGTCACCACATTAACCCAAAATGTGTCAAAGATATAGATACAAGAAGTAAAACTAACATTGTTAGAAGAACACACGAGTATGAATCTTAGAAATCTTGGATCAGCAACAGTCTCTCAGAAGGGCACAAGCAATCAAAGACTTGAAAGTAAAAATGCTTCAGTTGCAACATGGGTCAATGAAGAGTACCTGCCTAACATGTGGGATGCTCTGGGTTTAATCACAGCATGGGAAAAACAAAAGCACACTCAAGGCACACTATTAGCAAAGTGAGCTTTAATCAGAGGATTTAGCCCAGTAATAGAGCACTTGCCTAGCATGCAGGAGGCCTTAGTTTGTCTCCCCAGTACCGCAAAATAAGGATGTTTAGGGAACTGGGCTATAGCTCAATGGGAGTATATTTGCCCTGGGCTTAATCCACTCTCCCCTAATCACATTAAAGACACAGGAAATGGCCACAATGGGTCATCTTTTAGGCCAGGCATGGTGACACATGCTTGTAATCTTAGCATTTGGGAGGTGGAGGAGGATCAGGAGTTTGAGGCCAGCCAAGGCTACATGAGACCATGTTTCAACCTCCCTTCCTCTCTTGAGTTTTAAAAACAGAAAGTGAAATGACAACACAGAGAGTGAAAACAGCTGTTGCATATATATATATATATATATATATATATATAATATATATATATATATATCAGATAAAGGTCAGAAATATACAAGTAACCCTTGCAACTCAACAGTGTTCCATAGCTCATGGTGGCCTCACATATGCTATCTAGTTTATGCCTCCTGCCTCTGCCTCCTGGGTGCTGGGATGGCAGGCATGGACACCTGAGTCATATTGTTCTGGCAATGGAACCGAGGGCTTTGGGCATGATGGGCAATCACTCTACTCATGGAGCCACATTTCCAGCCTGGCAACCCGCACTTTTAAAACAGCCAAGAAGAACTAGGGGTCTAGTTCAGTCATAAGGTACTTGCTTGGTATGTGTCAGGCCCTCCAGCACCACCCGAACAAACAAAACAAAAGATGAAGGATTTGGAAACGTAGTTTTCCAAAGACACGCAAAAGGGTAATAAGCACAAGAAAAGAGCAGATACTTAACCAAACATCATTAGCTAATAGAGAAATATAATCAAAGCCACAAGGTGCCACTTCTCACCCACTGTGATGGCGAAGATAAAAAGATAGCAAGCAATAAGGTGGAGCAGCATCTGAAGCTACAAGCACTGCTGGGAAGAATGGAAATGAAACAACATCTCTACAAGTAATTACACATTGAGCTACCACAGGACCCAGCACTTATACTCCTATGGATGTATCCAGACAATTTAAACATATTTTTAGATGAAGAGTTGTACGCAAATGTTCATAAAAGTTTATTCATCATCACCTCTGAATAGAAATGACTCAAATGTTCAATGAAATGTGGTACATGCAGTAGAATATTGTCCTTGTTACAATATGAATAAACTGGATAGCATTATGCTAATAGAAAAGAATCAGACACATACAATTCCATCTGCACGGAATATCCAGAATAGGAAAATCCATAGATACAGAAAGTGTTAAAGCGATGAGTGGAGGGAAGAGTGTGATGTGTCTATCAAAAGGTAAAGGCTTTGGTGTGTGTGTGAAGGGGTAGGGAGGAGAGAAGGTGGTGAAAATATGCTAGAATTAGTGATGCTAGATGTGCAACCTGATGGATATGCTAAAAACCATAGAACTATACATATCAAAAGTGAGGCTGGGCATTTAACATGTTGGTAGAATGCAAGCCTTGCTCTAGCGCGCGCGCGCGCGCACACACACACACACACACACACACACACACACACACACACACACAGAAGAATTATAAGGGTGAATCTTTTTGTTTTTGTTTTTCAAGACAGGGTTTCTCTGTATTGCTTTGGAGGCTGTCCTGGCACTCGCTCTGTAGACCAGGCTGGTCTCAAACTCACAGAGATCCACCTGCCTCTGCCTCCCGAGTGCTGGCATTAAAGGTGTGGACCACTACCGTCCGGCATAAGGGTGAATCATAAGATTCAATGTTAATTGAATAAGACATGTTAATTACATCTTTAATATAAAAGAAAAGGTAAAAGAGAAAAAAGGGAGGAAATACCTTGTAGTACAGCCACCAGTCCCGTGCTGATGCCAGAAACGATGTCACTCAAAAGCCATTCCTTTATCTTGTATGCTGGCAACCAAGATGCTATGGGGAACAAAGACAGGGCGATTTTCTTGGCCCTTTGTGAGGAGCAGCTGAAAACATTGAAAGTACAGATTAGTGAATTAATATCAAACTTTAAGTTTGGTGTCTAAAACTAGGTAGAAAATTGGCAAAGCTGACATTATTTCAAAGATGAAACTGGCAATTTCACTCCCACTAACAATAGCCTCTTTGCCCCTGCCAAAAGCTTTGGTCACTACCAAAGAAACTTTTTAAAAAGGAAAATGCCAGCTTTTCTTTGGCTGAAACAGAACTGTATAGCATTTCAATTGAGAATTTGCCTGTTTCCATCTGTTAGTCTCTGACTTGGAAGCACTGTGTTTGTGCCGCTAGCTGAGATGGTGTGTTCTTTTTGCCTTTTCACCTCAGGCAGTGAATAAAAGGCTTGGAAAGCCAAGACTGACAGATTCCCGGACCTATGGACTCGAGCCAGAAGAAAAAGCATGAAAGCTAGAAAATTTAGGAGAAATTGCTTGTTTCTTCCTCATTCCAGTACCGTAAGAATCTCTTACCTACAACACCCTTTGAGATGATCCAGGAATGTCTTGTGGTGTCTGTGCGTCTTCTTGAACTCCTCTCCAAAAGTGTTTGTGGAATACACTGGTCTGGCCACTATGTACTGATTCCCTATGGCTTCAATCATTTTGCTTTCCCTGGTGACAGTGGCAAGTAGGAAGACCTTTGAAACTATGTAGTGAACACTTCTTCTTGCCGTTAGCAGGTTAAAATGTCTGAAACCAAACAGAGCTTGCTTCTTAAATAACTCAGAGATAATGTGATGCAATTTACAGATGAGTGAGCTCCGAACTGAATGTTACCACCTTTTGAGATCAAAAGAGGCAGGATTAAGGGACCTAGGTCACATTTTGCCATGTGATACCACTTTTCCTTCAAAAAGCTGACACAGCTCCTTTGGGTAAGTAAGCATGGATTTCTTATTTTTATTTTCATTTTGGAGACAGTGTCTCACTATGTAATAATCCTGGTTGGCTTGGAAGTTGGTATGGGGACCAGGCTCATCTTGAACTCATAGAGATCCACTTACTTCTGCCCTCCAAATGCTGGGGTTCAAGGTGCACAACCAAAAAGCAATTCATTAAGTTGGTTTACATACTAAACAGTTTTTGAGAGTTGATCTCACCCTTTTTTTTTCTAGAGGTATTTCCAAAGATCCAGTACTGGAACAGTGGGACAGACTCAAAGCCTATTCATTTCCCTTTAATTCTAATCAAGTTCATCCTAATTTACACATCAGAGTCTTGTTTTTTATAAGACCTCAAAAATGGTTTAATTTGTGAAAATCAAATATAATTTCCATTTGTATTCCTATGATTCCTGGGAGTCAAAGAACTATGTACAGACAAAGTATGCCTTTGTTTACATAGTTCATGAATGACAAGGTCCTTTCTAAGGAAAGACTGTGGGTTACCGACTTAACCTTTTTGAACTTCTGTTATATATTGAGACAATGATACCTATGTTTAAAAGATTGAAGATTGAGAATGTTCAAAAGTTTCAAAACGTCTATGATGTATCTGACATGCTTCAGGGGTTCACCACTCCACAGTTATTATTCTAACAGCTAATGTTTTCTGGGGCTGGGGATATATCTCAGTGTGAAACACCTGCATATATGTGGCCACAGGCTCAATCCCTAGTACCACAAAATACACAGATAAGTGAATCAATCAATAATAAAATAACATTTTCTATGTAAGTCAGTGGTTCTTAACCTGTGGGTCGGGACTTCTTTGTCAAAACTCTATCTCCAAAAATATTTATATTATGATTCATATCAGTAGCAAAATTACAGTTAGGAAATAACAATGAAATAATTTTTGGTTAGAGGGTCATCACAACATGAGGAACTGTATTAAAGGGTCTCAGTATTAGGAAAGTTGAAAAACACTGATATAAGTACAAAAATTTGTGTTAATGTCTCTGTTTCTATAAGTTAAGAAGATCAATTTATAAAACCTCTTATGTACATTATCAGTTTACTACTCACAATTATTTGAGGCATTAACTATTATTATTACCCTCATCCTGCAAATGAGAAAATATGTACACTCTCACCTACCACAATCTAAGTGTCTTTTCTTCATGTAGCTAATTAAGTCAATCACGGGACCTCCACTTTCAGACCTTTCTATTTCTTCTGAGACATGCCATTTATTGCCCAATATGAACATGGCTCTCTTAATCTTGGTTCTGCATACCTACCCAGGAGGCCCTGTTTTGTTCTCTGACTTAAATCATGGTGATTAACAATTATCTCCTGGGAGATTGTATCTTGTTACATTGTGCTCTCTCCCTACCACAGACTCTTTCCAGCGTGTTTGCAGCCTTGACGTTGAAACCGGAACCAGAGACTGACTTGGCCTCAACTGGTCTCTCTTTGATCACCCACTTTTCTTTCCCATGATGGCTTGCTAACAGCCTCTAACTTCCCCCCGAGCACTGGCCTCTGCAAGTGTGTGCTTCTCTCTAGAGTGATCTTGAACTTTACCATGACTTTTAGTCCTTCCGAGTCTCCTCCTCGGCCTGTGTGGCTGGTCTTTAGCCTTTCATCGGTTCCTCCTCGCTTCCAAGCCTCCTACCGGCTGTATAGTACCTCACACCAGAACTTGCTCACCAAGTGGATGTGGCTTGCTCTTTGCACTAAAAAGCATGGGTTTTCTTTGGTTTTGCTCTTGGCCAATTGCCAACACTGTGCCTGGGACGTTAGCACTTAAAAATCAGTCCATGGACAGTGACTTCTGATGCCCTGAATGTCTGGCAAAGGTACCTAGAGTGAGGGCTTCAAAACAGTCAACCCTGAGAGGAGGAAGACTTGAGACAGCACTTCCATTGTGCGTGGCTATTGATGCACAGCAGGAAAACCCCACTGCTTGGTTGTCTGACTCCCATTTCCTACTCAGGCTTTCACAGAAACTTACTAGTTTTCTTCCCTATAAAAAAACCCTGACAGTGTGTCTTTTCTCCTTTAGTTATTATATTTTCTTTCTGCCAAACCATGATTTCCTTCCTTCCTTCCTTCCTTCCTTCCTTCCTTCCTTCCTTCCTTCCTTCCTTCCTTCCTTCCTTCCTTCCTTCATTTTGTCATTGGCAGCAATGGCAGGAATAACTTCTTATCCTTCCTGAGATTACCACAGCTGGCTGTTTAACACCCCTCCTACCTGCAGATAGATCAAGACCTTGAACTCTGGCCCTCTCGAGGCACAGTGGAGACAGCTTCCTCCCAGTGTGTGTGGTGGCAGGGGTGTGTTTAAGTACAAGAATCAGGGAAGATTAAGAAATCTGTCCAGATGTATAACAGCTTGGGAACCAGACTCTTTCCCCACTGCTCTCCTGACAGAACGCTGCTGCCTCACAACCAACAGGTAACAAACACCATGAGCCCCGAGCCAGTCACCCGGACACACCTCAGCTGAACTGACCCCAGACAGTCATGAGTGCTTGCCACTCATCATGTGTGTGCGTCTTGGGAGCAGCTTACTTTAGTTAAGAATTCAAATGATTTTATTAACTTGTTTTTCACGCACATGGTTCACTTTTCTTTCCAGAAATTCTTGGGGAGAAATTATATTTGATTCCTGGAATCTGAAATTCCAGTTTCAAATATTACACTAACATGAATGGATTTTCAGACTTTGTTTTACCCTTGTGGTTTGATTCTCTTTGGGCTCCTTAAAGTGTTGGTCACTTTAGGTAACTGGAATTCATTCTTGGAGTATTTGGCTCCCAGTAGTCTTGAAACTTTGAGCTTTATTTGTAAATGTTTCCATTTTTATTTACTTTCCTAAGCTGTATACTTTAAAATTTTATTTGGTTGTTATGTAATTGTTAATCTATTATCTATTAATATACATAGATGCACATATACATATGGTGCCAAATAACCCACATTTATCATTCTCTGCTTTTTAAAAAATATTTTAGCAAAAACTTAATCCTAGAGTTTACCTCTGAAGTCCAGTTTCTCAGTCAAGCTATCCTAATGCATTAGCAACATTTTAATAACCCAGAATTGACATGTACACATCCCTCCTTCACCCCTCTGTGTTCCCCCTGATTATGGCCGGCCTCATTTCCATCCACCTGGGAGCCTCCACTGTGCCTGCCCTGCTCTGCAGACAGCCTTACGGCTCTCCAATTCAGCATTTATCTCCTGTTCTGGCCTCAGAGGTCTATCCTTTCTGCTGGGAAGCAACTCATTTGAACCAGTAGTTCTTCCAGCAATGCTTATTTAATTGAACCCAGGAGGCACATGCTTCCCTCTTACACAAGGGAACTCTCGTGATACCATCTCTCAAAAGCACTGAAGCTAAGGAGGGTCTCTGAGGAGACATCACTAAAAGAGCACACTCTGCCTCCTGGCATGAGTTGGAAACACTGCTCCTCTCATGGATTTCAAAGCACTCCTATGCCAGTCAGTGGAAAAGCAGAGGTAAGCCAATTTTATTCCATGCATTAGTCTTTACAGAAAAGGACTATACAGGGTTTGGAAGTCTGCAGCTGGGGCGTGTATAAAGGAAGGGGGAGCAAGCAGAGCGCTTGCTCCCGTGAGCACAACAACCAAGGAAGATCCCAGTTAGCTGCTAGACAGGGTCCATAATCAAGGGCACAGAAAAACTTTTATTCTGTCCAGTGTGAGGCTGGATGGAATCAGGATGAAAATGTCAGTAACAGAGAGGTCAAGTGCTGGTCATGAGTAGCTGGGAGGAGACAGAGGAAGGCTTAGCAGAGATGTTAGTAAAAGAAGTCAGAAGGAATCACAGTCTGGGGTGGGCAATACTTTCCCTTAAAAGTCATGATTCTCTTGGCTCTCATTTGCTGTTGAAGCACAGCAGGGCCACTAATCTATGCTATTAGCACACACTTTAGCTATTTCCTTGGGAGACATAAATACACGGCCACTATTATGGAAACATTTTTGCCCTGCCCTTTCATGATGATTGCTTGAAGGCTATTTTAGCATCCCACAAACACTTCCAAGATTGTTTAGAAGTCAGAATCATTTCATGGAAACAGGGTCGATAGTCTGACACAGAAGGTGCTTAAAGGTAACAGGACTAGAGTGAGGAACCTGAGGGTCTGGAGATAGTTTCTCCATGTGCTTTGGTCATGTTTATATGGCTAATTCACATACTTCAGTTCAGTGTCCATAGTAAGTAAGAGCATGCACAACACATGCTTCACATTGCTAGTTTAAGAGGTTTGTGCAACCCAGGACAGTGTTAGCTTGATTTTAGTTTAGACTCTGAACTGTCTGTTTTCCATCAATTGCCCATCGTGCAGGGGGAGAGGAGTCAAGCCTAGTTTAGGAAGCACACAGAAAATAGTGAAACATATCAGCCATAGAGGTACATACCAGTAATTCCATCACTTGGGAGGTTCAGGCAGGAGCAGCAGGAGTCTGAAGCCAGCTTGCCTCAAACAAAACAGTGAGTATTTGGCGGGCAAGTGTGCCTGGCTGCAGGTCTTTACTGTTGATGAACTGGGTTTCCAGCCTTGGTTTTCTTAGTTTTAGAAGGAAAAAGCTATTTATCTTTTTGGTAGGCTGTTCTCTGAGGTCGGCTAAGGCACAAAGACTTTTCAGCCTTGACTTTCTAGGTAACAGCTTCAACTGAGTTTTATACGAATAGTGCAGACCCAATTTGCAACTGTGTCTATGCAACAAAGCCAGCTATCACCTGCTAGAAACATAATGTGGTTTGAAAGGAAATGGCCCCATAGGCTCATAGGGAGAGGCACTTTTAGGAGGTGTGACCTTGTTGGAGAAGTGTGTCACTGGGGTGGGCTTTGTGGTCTCAGATGCTCAAGGCAGGATCAGTGTGTCACTGTCTCTTCCATCTGCCTGCTGATTGGGATGTAGGACTCTCAGGTTCTTCTCTAGCACAAAGTCAGCCTGCACACTGCCATAATGATAATAGACTGAATCTCTGAAACTGTAAGTGAGCTCCAATTAAATGTTTTCTTTTATAAGAGTTGCTGTGGACATGGTGACTCTTCACAGCAATAAACATCCCTAACTAAGACACACAGTAATACTGTATATATATATATATATATATATATATATATATATATATATATTTCATGTTCACTCAACTCATTTCCAAAAAAAGTAGCCGTTTCTCACTAATACTGACGTTTAAATCCCCCCCTTTTTTGAAGAATCTATCTAAACTTCTTAGCACGGCCTGGGAGACCCCTTGTAGTATCTGGGCTCTTACAATACAAACTATTTCCCCCTCCTTTGTCAAAAGTATAGTAGAAAGTGCTTAAAACACCATGACATTTAGCATCCTATGTCTTTTTCCACATTGTTTTCTTTATCTGGGATGTTTCCCAACACCTGCTAAATTTCTAGTCACCCTCAAAACTTTTCAGCTGTCCCTGATATAAATTCCTTTCCTTATTCCTTCAACAGTCACTGATTGACCTACAGTCTGTCAGGAACTCAGTAATACACGATTAAAACAAGCTGCAAAACTTCCTGGGATCGCTCAGCCAGAGCTAGCCATTTCCTTCTTGAAAGTACCCTAGACAAATTTCTATTCCATATCATACTGTATTGTCATTACTTTATGGTTCTCTCCCCAGTAAGACTGACTTTCCTAAGAGCAAATCTCAAATCTTAGTTTTTGTTTCACTTTCCTTTTGTAAAAGTCCTGTAATGTAGTAAAAACACAAGAAGATTTTCTGAAATGAAGTAAAATATGAACAATATATTTACGCACACTTGATCTAGCCCTAACACTCAAGTTTGCATACATAAAGTGATTGGGCAGTTAATGACCAAAAGATCATTGTGAATATGGGTTGGAACTAATGTGTGCCATGAGTTAGACCTTAGGACATCGCCCCATACCTTGTAAGGGATGATGAAAAAGAAACATGGATTTAGCAGAGATAGTAAGGATAGAGGATGGGGGAGGGGCTTTCACATTGTTGCTGGGAATGAATTACTGCAACAATTGGATTCAGTATTGAGGTTCTTGAAACAATTAAACATATAGCTAGCATATAATCCACCTAAACCACTCCTGGGTTTATACATTAATGAATCTAGGTCAACACACAACAGAAATACCTGCATACCTATGTTTATTGCAGCACTATTTCAATAACTGAGTTAGAAATGAGTATATGAATCCAACAACAGATGAATAGATCATGAAGATGTGACACACACACATATATACAAGTTTTACTCAGCTATAAAGAAGAACAAAATTATGTAGTTTTCAGGAAAGTGAGTGACCCCAGAGGTCATTGTGTTAACCAAATAAGCCAGACTCAGAAAGATGTCTTGACTTCTTTTCACGCCGTCTTAAGTGAAAGTGGAAGGGGACTGTTTGGGAAGGAGGGACTCAGTGGGAAGTGGACAGCAGAGTGGTGAGAGCGAATATGATAGAAACATATGGTGCATATGTATGAAAATGTCATGATGAAGCCCACCATGTTGTACAATGAATATGAGCCTTAGAACAGGTGGCCAGTGAGAGATCAAAACACCACAGAGAAGACTTTGTTGGCCCAAAGGAGAAATCATTAGAGACATACTGGGAGACATGGTAACAAGTTTCAGACCAGTAGGTTCAGAGGACAGTAAAGAGAACCCCTAGCCATTTCCATAAAACTTGTGGTTTTCTGAGCACTTTTACTTCCTAATGCAGACAAGGTAGGTATCACTATTGCCAGTTCACATACAGAAACTGAACTGAGAGAAAGCAAATGGCTTTCCTGACTCTTGCTAGCAAGTGACAGGGCCAGGAGCAAAAGGCCAGGTTTCCTGATGACAGACTCACTGTGCTGCATATTTTTCTGTGTGTTATTGTGGGAGCATGCCAACCCTGCTCTGGAGAGAGAAGACACAAGTCAGGAGCATAGAGCTCCGGGAGAGCACCCCTGCCCTTGAATATAGAGCCCCTACTCTCAATATCACACACACAAAACTGAGTCAAGGTAGCCTGAGACTCCATCTTGAAGTTACCTGGTTTGTCCCAATCTTTGGGCCTTAGCAAAATGAAACCAACGCAGGAGGAATCTTTCATTTCTCTCTATTTGGAGAAACAAAACCTTTATTGTAGACAAATGCTAGACTATGTTATTGAGAATTTATTCTAGTAACTTACAAATGTCTATTAGAACCAGACACGCCTTTAATCCCAGCACTTGGGAGGCAGAGGCAGGCAGATCTCTATGTGAGTTCAAGACCAGCCTGGTTTATAGAGTGTGTTCCAAGGCAGACAGCGATACATAAAAAGACCCTGTCTCAACAACACAATAGTAATAACAACAACAAATAACCATTATTAATCAGGATGTGGTGCTCCTGATGTCAACCCAGGCAGGGTGGTGGCTATAAGTTTGAGGCTGCTTAGACTATATTATGAGTTCCAGGCCATCCTGAGCTGCTTTAGAGTAAGACCCTGTCTCAAGAAAGCAGATGATGATGACAACAGATCCATTCCCACTTTGTGATCTGTTTCCTTGGTGGAATAACAAGCTATTAAATAGGTATTTATGTGTTTGTTATCTGCACTATTTCTCCAAAGGACTAATTGACTTTTGAAAAAAGAATTATCTAGTCTAGTGTTTTAGTGCATTGTTTATTTATACATTTAAAAACATTATAAATCTGGGTATGTAGGCCTATGCCTATAATCCCAACACCCAGAAGGTTAATGCAGGAAGATATCTGTGAATTCAAGATTAGCCTGGGCTTCATAGTGAATTTGAGATCAGACTGGGTTATATGATTGAGACCCTATCTCAACAAACCAACCAGCCAAAAAAAATTGTAAAATAAAATTTTCTAGCACTTAAAAGAATGAAATAGAAACTAGTTTGCATTGATCAATGATAGCAAAGGCACCCTGTATGATCTTATATTTGTCATGGCACCAGATACCCTGCTGCTGTCAATGGCAATCTCCTCACCCCCTACCCCTGTCTCCTTTTACTCTGTCTTGCTGCTGTTACCTTTTCTCTTTTTCTCCTTTCCTCTGGTGTTGGACTTTGCTGGGCGTCTGGAAGATAAAGCCCTCATGTCTGGGACATGTGCCCTTTCTAAATCCATTCTCACAGGTGACTCTACCTCTTGTTGACAACTTTTCCTAGAAGCTTGCTGTGTTTGCCGTCTTTCAGAGCAGATAGCCTACCTATAAAACCCAGTTTCAGTGGATAATTATCTGAACAAATAAGACAAAACCCACTACTGTCTTTGAAAAGGCTATTTAAGCCATAACAGTGCACACAAACATTTACTTGATAACTTAAGGTTCCTCAAATATTGAATTCACATTGCTAGTGCTACAGACATTAGCCTATTAGTGAAATCACTCAAAATATTCATGATGATACACTCAAGACTATAATAGTAATTTTTAAATAAGCTTTGTTAAGCAAAAATATTTTTGAGAGATAGAAAATCAGTTTGAGTACAATGATCATTAAGTTTAGTTCCTACCTGGATATACTCAGTGAGGAGCTTCAGCAACAGGGGAGACAGTGTGCATCTAGTTGGGTCTATAGGCTCTGCATGCATCCATATGTACTATGATGTCTATATATAGGTTACATAAAGTGGTGGGCAAATTACCTTTCTGTCAGCTTTAATAATTAACTTTCATTAACTTTTACAACAATGGAAAGACTCCACTATGGTCTTGACCTTTGAGACGCTGATCAGCAGAAGTGATGATGACAACAGCTTCTGAGTTCCTGGTGAGATTAAACCACCCACTGCACTGTGTGTGTGGTGTGTGTGTGTGTGTGTGTGTGTGTGTGTGTGTGTGTGTGTGTTTGGCAGAGAGATTTCATTGGTTTGTAGAGATTTGCACAACCATGTTCTTTAAAAAAATCTTCACAAGTGTTATCTCCCTGACATTTCACCTAGCAGTTGAGATGGGAGTTCAGGGGTGTTGTTTCTTGGCTGGGTGACTCCACAAAACTTAGTAGCTGCAAAAGACGTGTGTACAAGTTAACTCCTGGTACCATAAAGGCTCTCGCTAGGAAGGCTCTGTCAACTCCAGGCAACAGTCCTGTGTTTGCAGTCTGATTTCTGGTCCCACTGCTGCTGTTTTTAAAGTCAATAACTATTTCCAGCACTCTACTGGTTTAACCTCTTAGCTTTTGACCTTGCTGCTGTCTGCTCACAATCTCCTCTTTAAAATCACCTGTGTTTCTATCTGACTTCATTTCCCACCTGACATTTCATTGCCAACTTGTCTCCCCTGCTCCATCTTCAGCATTCCCAAGGTTCTGTCCTGTTCTCTCTCTCTCTCTCCTTTTTCAAAAAATAAAATTTTCATGTCCCCAGGGACCCTTAGATTTCTAAGTGCAGCCAGACTTGCTCATGGTCTCTGAAGGAGCACCCTGATGACATCTAGACCTGACATACCCAAGTGTGAGCCTTTGATTTTCCCTCTCAAATCTGCTCCAACTCTGTTGTTTTCCTTCTCAGAAAGAACACTTCCTTCTGCTCATGTTGGAAACCCTGGGACCATTTCCTTTTGCAGATAGTCTGCCCACCTCCAGTCATAGCACCTGTTCAATCATCCTTCTGCTGAGACAAAGTCACCATTTTCTCCATCACCACCTAAGCTGTCAACATCTTTTGCGAGAGCCTTTTGCCGCTTTCCTGATTCCTTGCTTAGCCCCCCACTTTCCCTACCCGCTAGTCAGAATGAACTTTTCATGCTAGCCTCTTCATGAAGCTAATGATTATACTTAAAGACCTCCAAAGTCTTGCATAGTATCCTCCTGCCAAGTCCCCAACTCAGCCGACACTTCCCCAGTGTCTCCTCCACACCTGCCACAGTGGCCTCTGCTGGTCCCCTGGGTTTGCTGGTTCCTGTCTGATATCACTCCTCGGCTTTTAATGCACTCCTTCCTTTTCTGTCTCTCTTGTTACCTGACTTCCCTCATTTCCAGAGAGAACCTGTTTGCCTTCCTGCTTTCAACAAAACCTTCATGGGTTTCTCTCCTAGTATCTTAAAAAATAGGATCATGATGTAAATATCCACATACTTGTGTGATGTTTGACTCCCTCGTCAAAATGACAGTTTGCAGCATGGAGGGGTCCTTTCTGGATACCTCTGCATCTCCAGCACCTGTGACAAATCACTTGCAGAGTAACTGACAGTCACTGAATGACTTATATCCGATACATTCAGGACTAAAAGAGTAGGAAGGTTGCTGAAGTTTGTCGTAAGCTAGTCTAACCCACATTTAAGATCTGGCTCATGCATATACTTACTAAGAAATTGAATTAGCTAAAGTACCCTTTATCTCTTTATTTTTTGAGATAGCTTCTTACAGTGTGGCTCTGACTTGCCTGAGCATGGCTATGTTGACCAGGCTAGCTTTAACTTCACAGAGATCCACCTGCCTCTGTCTCTCAAGTGTTGGGATTAAAGGTTTTTGACTCCATGCCTAGCTAGCTCATGATTTTATTAATAATAAGTAACAGTAATTATGTTCCTACTATGGGTTCTAAGCTGTAATTGTATTGTATTGGGTTTGTCTCATTTGATTCTCTTTTCTTTTCTCATTAATTCTTAAAAGACTCACCCACAACACAGTATTTTAATTCATATTTCAGTTATAAATGAGCATATTGAGATTTGATGTAAGTAGTGGAGCCAGGTGACTCAGCTCTGCCACTTCTTTAGCAACTGTATAAAACTGCTCTTGATTACTTTAACGAGTGTATGTCCCATGTGTTCAGAGCACTGTGCCTTGATCAAATTGCATGTTTAGATTTGGGTGCTGAAAGAACAGGAAAATGTCGTCCTTCAAAAGAGAATCTTAGAACTATTGATCAGAACTAAAATGATTTATTTCGGAATAAATGATTGAGTGTGGGGCTGGTGAATGAAAGCAATGAATGGCATTTCTGTTTACTTACAATAACCAACTAGAGAATTTCATAGGGAGATTCCATTGAGACTTGTAACAGAAGCTGCGAAGATTAGTGATGCTAAACCTTATCTATAGACACAAGAAATCTACTGAGGAAATTACAGGCTATCTTTAAGGATAAATGAGTTCTGCTGATACAGTCTATCAGTGAACTTGTTGACTTTGATTTATCCCTACCCCTATAAGTAACTCCCTCAATCATATTCCTATAAGTAACCCAAATAAACTCATTTCTTCACTTAAAAAAAAAAAGGATAAATGAGTTTGAGTTAAAAATACAGCTATGTATTTTCATGGATGTGAAGGTTCAATATCATAAAGAGTCTTGTTTAAATTAGATATAATAATAATAACAATAATAATAATTTTTGAAAAACATACAAACTGGATAAACTTGCCTCAAAATTTGTATGGAAACACAAAAGGCCAAGAAAAGCCAAGACAAGCTTGAAGAAGGGAAAAAATTGAGAGACTTAATTTACATGGTATACATTTTCATTGCTGATTGGTAAACGGTGCTTAGCCTACTGTGAGCACTGTCACTGGACAGGTGGTCCTGGGCTGTGTACAAAAAGTAGCTGAACTTGAGCCAGAGGCACTAATGAGCCAGCAGTTTTGTTTCAGTTCTGACCCCAGGTTTCTTCCCTAACTTCCTTCAGTGATAGACTGTAATCTAAGCCAAAATACTGCTCCTCCCAAATCAAAAGTAAAATAAAGTACATTTAAAAATAATTTTAAAGAATGCATAGTGATTATGACAGTGCTGTGTTTGTGACATGGGAGAAAATCAAACCAATGGGAACTGGCCAGAAGTCTTATAATCACACATTGAAACTACTTATGATAGAGTTACATGGTGGTTAACAAAGATCTACTGGCTACCCACATGGAAACGCCCAGTTCAGAGCTCCTAGTGTTCAGGAATTAGAGGCAGGAGGATGGTGAGTTTGAAGACTGAGTTATATAGCATGACCCTGTGTCAAAATTGGTTTTATTTTATTTTATTTTATTTTATTTTATTGGTTTTTCGAGATAGGGTTTCTCTGTATTGTTTTGGAGACTGTCCTGTTTTTATTTTTTAGATCTTCTGTATCATACTTAACAAAAATTAAATTAACTAAAAATCCAAATGCAAGAAGTAGAAAAATTAGTCTTTAAAGGGGGAAACTAATATGCCATTATAATCTTAAGCAACTTATAAAAATATGCATAGCTCTCTCTTTTCCCCTTTTTTTTAGATAAAGTGTCTCTCTCTCTCTCTTAGTTTTTTGGGACAGAGTTTCTCTGTGTAGTCCTAGTTGTCCTGGAACTTGCTCTATAAACCAGGATGGGCTTGAATTCAGAGATCCACCTGCGTTTGTTTCCCAAGTGCTCAGATTAAAGGTGCGAGTCATTACTACTCGGTTAAAATATGCATAACTTAAAGGAAAGGATGATTAAATCTAACATCATTAAGATAAATAAAGATAATATAGTAAAAGTGAAGAGAGGTTCCAGACTGGAGAAGCATTTGGCTCTATTTCAATCTTAAGAAAAGACAATGATGATATTATTATTATTATATGTGGAGGTGCATTTTGCCTGCATATATTTATGCACCACATATGTGCCTGATGCCCAGTGAGCCCAGAAGAGGGCAGAACTGGAGTTGTAGATGGTTGTGAGCTACCACAGGACTTCAGGAATCAAACCCAGGTCCTCTGCAAGAGTAACAAGTGCTCTTAACCACTGGGCCATCTGTGCAGTACATCCACTTGAATCTTAAAAAGGATTGCTACCATTAGAGAAGAATAACTCTTAAAAATCAGTAAGACAAAAGGCAGAACTCACAGAAAACATGAAATGCCAGTTAACATATAAGAACAATCTCAATGACACCAAAATCAAGGAAATGTAAATTAAAACCACAATGAAAGAATTTTACACCTAGCAGCAATAGCAGCAGGGCTTCCTCTGTATTTGAGTAGGGCATGAAGAAAAAGAAAGACACAATCTCATACAAAATTAGCTATAGGACCTGTAAAGAGATCCTTGCAAATCATTGAAGAGGTTTTTTGTTTTGTTTTGTTTTGTTTGTTTTGTTTTTTGTTTTTTGTTTTTTGTTTTTGAGTCAGGGTTTCTCTGTGGCTTTGGAGCCTGTCCTGGAACTAGCTCTTGTAGACCAGACTGGCCTCGAACTCACAGAGATCCGACTGCCTCTGCCTCCTGAATGCTGGGACTAAAGGCGTACGCCGCCACCACCACCCGGCTATCACTGAAGAGTTCTTAAACTTTATCTTTATTTGTTTTGTGGTAAGTTTTCTTTCTCCTGTCAGACACTACAAGCAAAATGCTTGTCTAGCTTATATCTTGGTGGTAGAACACTCACTTAGAGGCCCTACTTTTCAGTCCTCAAGACCCAATAAACAACACAAACAAAATCAAAACCAAAACCAAAATGGCTGGGATATAGAGGTATAACAGCTCTCATACTACTGTGTGAGAGTAAATACAGCCATTATTTCCCAGAACAGCTTCAAACAATCTTATTATATTGAAGCTACACATCCCTAAGACTTAAGAAATTCCATGTTTAAGTGTATATCCTTCTGATTATGTATGTCTCAGAATGTTCATAAATGTAATAGCAAAAAAGTAACAAAAGAAATAGGCTAGACATCATAAATTATACAATGAGTAAAGAAACCATGCTTTTAAGAAAACAACAATGCTGGGCATTGGTGGCACATGCCTTTAATCCCAGCACTCGAGAGGCAGGCGGATCTCTGTGAGTTCGAGGCCAGCCTGGTCTCCAGAGCGAGTGCCAGGATAGGCTCCAAAGCTACACAGAGAAACCTTGTCTTGAAAAGCAAAAACAAAAAAACAAACAAACAAAAAAACGCAAAACATTCCGTTCCCAAGATGGCATTCTGTACAGTGATAAAAATAATATATTGCAGTGTTTCACATGCAGTATTTCATGAATTTAGTTCACAAACACAAATCATGTGAAAAATGATTAAAGAATTAATGTAACATATTGCTTATAGTAAGTGAAAACATACAAAATCAGAATATGTGGTAATTCTACTTTTAGTTTTAAGGGACCTCTGTGCTGTTGCATAATGACTGTATGACTTTCCATAAATTCTGTACTAACTAGCAACAGTGGGTTTGTATTCAGAGGGAATGAAATCAACTTGTAGTCAGGTCTGGACTCCCTCATTCACTGTAGCTCTGTCACAGAAGACAAGATATAGAAACAAGCTCCTACTGGCAAAGGAATGGATAAGGAGATATTTAGATACATATGTTTTGTTCATAAAGACTCAGGAAGTCTGGCCACTTGCAAGAATATTGATGAGCTCAGGGGGTGTTATGTTAAGTGGAACAAGCTAGGCACACATAGACAAATGTAGTATGCTTCACTAGATCTGGAGTTAAAACCTGAATTTTTGTAGAGTAAAAATGTTGAATATGAATACAGCAGAGGAGTGACTGTTGGGGCCTGAGCATGGGGGAAGCATGTTTTTGGTTCATAGAAACAAACTTTGTGTTATAAAGTATGTCTTGAAGCTCTAATATCACCGCCAGTATTAACAATAACATACTTGAAATTTGCCAAGAGAGTGTTGATCTTGAACATTCTTATCACACACACACACACACACACACACACACACACACACAGAGAGAGAGAGAGAGAGAGAGAGAGAGAGAGAGAGAGAGAGAGAGAGAGAGAGAGGCAGAGGCAGAGACAGAGACAGAGAGGCATACAGGGACAGAGGAACAGGAAAGCTAGACATAGTTGCATGCCTATAATACTAGTACTTAGGAGGCTTAGGCAGGAGGCCATTCTGGACTACATATTAAGAAACTTTCAGAGAGACAGAAACAGAATGGGGATTAAAAAGAAAAAAATGCTTATGATTCATAGACATGCAACAAATATATATGTGGCCGTGTTTCAGTGAGACACTGCACTGGCCAGGATATGTTCCTGCCTCCTCTTACCTTCCAGCGATGGCCTTCTGTCCCTTGTACCCTTGTCTGGCAGCATCATTCCAGTCTCTGCCTGTCTTCACATGCCATTTCACTGTGCATCTCCATCTTTTCCCCTTGTAAGAAAGATATTAGTCACTTTGGATTAAGAGCCTTTCCGCTCTGATAGGAGTTTGCAATGGTCCCATTTCCAAACAAGGTCCACCTGAAGTACTGTGAGGTTTTCAGCATCTTTTTCAGAGACAAATATGGATCCATAACATGATGTAATTTGCCAGCTGTGAAACATGCTAATTTTGTATGTGCATTTTAATGGGCTTTAACAAATGATTATGCCCACACATATTAGTTTTTAATTGATCCTATGGCAAATTGCTGTGCACTTGATCCGAAACAACATGGATTGATGATCTTATACATCTATAGGTTGGATGTCTTCCATGAGTTCTAGTAGACTAAGATCAGTGTCTCACAAGGTAGTGTTCCTTGCTGGTAGCTCTGGAAGAGGGTCTGTTACCTTGTCTTTTCTCATCTAATGGCCACCTGCATTTATTGGCTCATGACTCCCATTTTCAAAGCTGGCAGCATTATATCTCTCTGCTCTTTCTTCTCCATTGCCTATGGTTGTAAGAGTCTCTCTCTCAGATAATTTCTCCATCTCAAGTCTTTATACTTAATTACATTTAAAAACCTCTTTCTGTCATATAAAGTGACATATTCACAGGTTTGCCATATTGGGGACACAGTTAACTTTGGAAGTCATTATTCTGTCTAGCACCTCGGGGTACATCCACCCAATCAAAGTGGAGAACATTTGGAGAACATTTTCTTCCCCCCAGGAAATGAGATCATGTCCTTTCTCAGCTAATCCCAGTCAACTCCCAGAGGCATCTTCATTGTGATTTCATCCTAAGTTTGATGAGTTTGAGTCATTCTAGATCTTCCTATAAACGGGAGATACAGTGTGTCCTCTTGTGTTATCTTGTTTGTAACCCACAGCTTCTCTTATATTGCAGTTCACATATTGTTGCCCACTGTTTTTTATTGATGCATAGTATTCCATTGTATAAATGTAATAAAATTTGCTCATAATTCTCCTGTTGAGTCTGTGGACAGTTTCTATCTTGAGACTGTGATGAACATTTTTATACAATGTTTTGTGAATAAATGTTTAATTTTTCTGTATTGCTGTGAGAATTGCTAGTGACAGTGGAGTGGTTTTAGAAAAGCAGTTTTATTTATTATGAGTCTCATCATCATTGCTGGAGAATCTCTTTTGTTCCTTTTCTTGCCAACAGTTGCTGTATCAATTTTCAGTTTTGGCCATTATATTAAGGGTTTATTTCTTTTAAAAAGAAGCAAAAAAAATAATTGAAACCGCCTTAAACTAATAACAGGTAATTTTTCCAAATATCTTAGGAAATAAAGTCTTTTTTCTCCTGCCAAATTTTAATCTTGGAATTATTTATGATGCTTTGATTAGTTCTCTCAGTCACTTGCTATTGTCTTTCTTATGCGTGCACATGTACTTCTCTCTCCGTGTGTGTGTCTCTGTCTGTCTCTCTCTCTCTTTATGACTCTGTCTCTGTCTCTCTCTGTGTATTTCTCTCTCTCTCTTTCTCTATGTGCGTGTGTGTATGCTATGTGTGGTGGGGATACTTGCTCATGTCAAAGCTAGAAGTTGATATCAAGACATCTTCCTCAATCATTCTTCCACCTTACTGTTTAGATAGGTTTCTCAATGAACCCAGAGGTCACCATTTTGGTTATGTTAACTGGCCAGTGAGCTCCTGGGGTCGGGCTATCTTCATCCACCTTCCTTCTCCCCACCAAGCAGTAGTTCTGGGGCTACAGACATGTACCTCAATGCCTGGTTTTTAAATATGTGCTGGCCAACCTTAGACCCTCATGCTGGTGCAGGAAGTCTGCTGTGAGACTGCCTTTCCTGGAAATGGCTGCATAAAGAAGACTGGGATAAGGGCAATATTAATGGCCATGCTAATGTCAAAGGAGGAAAATTTCATGGAGCCCCTTCCCCTTAACAAAGAACTACAGGCAACTAATGATTGTTGGGAGGAGAATTAGTCTCCCCCAAGGTTGAGTCCCCTTATTGTCCAATGCAGAGTGGTCAGCCTTGAAGCAATATATACACAAACAGAAAAAAGGGAACTCAGCAAATTGTATTTATGTTTGTGTATACATTGCATACATATGTATATAATGACAATAATAAAAGACAAAGAGTCTATCAACTTGAGGGAGGAGATGTGGAACATGGGAAGGGTTGGACAGTTGGTACCTGTGAAAGGCCAGAGGGAGAAAAGAAAAGAGGGAAAATGATTATTTCAATTAAAAATTTATTTCAAGAGGTGTCCAGAATTTAAATTCAGTTTAAATGTAAGTGGGTACCTGAGGGATTGGTGGTCAGAGTCCATGGGTCCTATTTCCACTTGACAAAAATACATGTGAGGGTTTGGAGGGATGGCTCAGCAGTTAAGAGCACTGGCTGCTCTTCCAGGAGACTTGGTTTCATTGATTGCTAGAACTCACATGACAGCTCACAAAAATCTGTAACTCCAGTTCTAAGAGATCTTGCCGCCTTTTGCTGGCTTCCACAGGCAGTAGGCATGATGGAGTGCATACACATATATGCAGGCGAAACACCTATAAACATAAAAAGTAAAATAATATTTTGAAAAATTGTTTTAAAAAGTTCATATGAGTTGGTAAGCATGAGTCTTTTTTCTTTCTTTCTTTCTTTCTTTCTTTCTTTCTTTCTTTCTTTCTTTCTTTTTTTGGGTTTTTCAAGACAGGGTTTCTCTGTGTAGCTTTGGAGCCTATCCTGGCACTTGCTTTGGAGACCAGGCTGGTCTCGAACTCACAGAGATCCACCTGCCTCAGCCTCCCGAGTGCTGGGATTAAAGGCATGTGCCATCAACACCCGGCTTGGCATGAATATTTCAAAGGGAACATTTCAGCAGATTCTCAATGATAAAGAAATGTGAAAAGTTATATAGCAGGGTTTACAGGTTTAATATTGTGACATGATCAGTTATAAGAATTTTTGTAAAGCAAGCAAGCAAACAAACAAACGAACAAAACACCCAATAGTACAGCCATTTAAAATAACTGACTGATCTCCAGACTCCCTGAGCTGACTAAATTTCAGTGGTTTAGAGAATAGGTCAAAACAGGTGTATTTCCAGATATCATTGTGAAATTGGCAGAAATTGAACAGGGAAGCAAATCTCTTGGTTTCAGAAATGAATACTAAGAGTTCAACTCCCTCACACATCAAATCATACTAAGTTTTGTTATGGGTCGCAGGCTGTCCTCTTCTGTGCCCATACAAATGATCTTGTCCTATCTTTAGTACTTGGACATTAGACAGTCTTTCTTATGATCTTCCTAAGGACTATCTCCCAAAGAAGTCAAAGCCTTCAAAGAAAATAATTCCCCAACTTAATATGTCTGTTAACCCCTCTTGGTATCAAGAGACAGCAGATGGTAACTCATATTTCCAAATGTCAAGGGAAAGGGTCAAGGTAGCCACTAGGCAACCAGAAACAAACTTTTTAGTGTTTCATTTTGGTCAAAATCAAGACTTAAGAATATAAGAGGGAAACAAAAATCAATCCTGCAGGATATGCTTTTAAGAAAGGTCTTGCAATTGGAGGCGTATGGTCATTCTCAGATATTTGTGTTGGGAGAGGGTGACTGAGGAAGGCTGATATGATGCTGAAGTATTTGCAGGAAGTACTCATTGTACAGACTTGACAAGTCACCTGGGCTCATGACTCTCATTTCATGCTTGCCATATTTTCTTTATTGCTTCATATTTCAATTTGTTTTATTATATGTAGGAGAATAGAACTTCTTATAGCCATACTGGAATGAAGGATTAAATTTTATAAGTTTGAGCACATTCTAACCTTCTGTCCTCATCATGTCAGACCTCCCTCCCATTGCTAAAGTCTTCATTTTAAAGGTAGGCAACCTGTAAAAGAATGGGTGTGCAGTGGGTGTGGGATGACTGAATTTGTCATTTTGAAATGACCATACACTTTATTGCCAAGATTATTTAACATTTGGAAGTGGGCCAGTTTCATCTTTGGGAAAAATTAAAGAGCTGGCAGGGTTTTACACCAGTCCTCTCTGTGGTAGGATTTTTCTACTGAACAACGAAGCTTCCTTCCTTCCTTCCTTCCTTCCTTCCTTCCTTCCTTCCTTCCTTCCTTCCTTCCCTCCCTCCCTCCCTCCCTCCCTCCCTCCATTTCTTTTTCCCTCCATATATTTTCTATAGCCTTGGGATTCGTACTGAAACTCTGTAGACCAGGCTAGCCTCAAACTCACAGAGATCCACCTGCCTCTGCCTCCCGAGTGCTGGGATTAAAGGTATGTGCCACCAAGGTTTCTAACATAGACACTGTTTGTATGAGTCCCAACTTCCAAAGCCAAATTAATCCTTTACATTTCTCTGCCAAATCTAGGGACTCTCTGTGACTATTTTCCTAAATCTTGATATTATTTATTGATTCGTCTTTTTGCTTCTTAGTTTTAAATTTTCTTTGATTTTCCTGTCTCCTATCACTCTCATTCCAGCTGGTTGATGTCTTCGTTTTCTCTCTCCTAATTCTATACCCATTCATTTGCAGAATTTCAGTCTTGTGATGGTGATTCTAAAAATAGGATTGAAGTCTTCCCCAGGCATTCAAATGATTTGGCCTCCTACAAGACTGCTAAGTGATCCTGCAGCAACGGAAAACGTGTGCCAGTGGGGCAAGAAGCAAAGCTTTCCTTCTGATTCTGCATGTGTTCATTTCTTAGTACATATTATATATTTGTAAATATTTTTCAATATTTTTAAAACAGTTATTAAAAACTGAAGAATAGAATTTGACTTGGCAATTATTTCTAAGAAATTACCTTGTGATATGTGTTCATAAGCAAGTTTTAAAAGTTGAATCTAGCTGGGCGTTGGTGGCGCACGCCTTTAATCCCAGCACTCAGGAGGCAGAGGCAGGTGGATCTATGTGAGTTTGAGGCCATTCTGGTCTCCAGAGCAAGTACCAGGATAGGCTCCAAAGCTACACAGAGAAATCCTGTCTCAAAAAACAACAACAACAACAACAACAAAATGAATCTAAGGATCATAGCAATGTTTCACAGTTGCAAGCTGTGATTGTGGAAAAACAGCAGCCTTCTTGAATATAGCCACAATAGTTACCAGCATAGAACTTGTTAAACATACATAAAGCATCACACAATGCCACACCTACAAATTGTTCCCCGATTCCTTCAGTGTCATTCGCCTGATGCTATGGTGTGTGAGGCTGTAATCAGCTGTAATTCCCTTTTGTTTCTGGCTTTCTGTCAATTCCTTCACTCTGTTTTGGTGTCTCTGGCTTGACTTTTCCTCTCACCACAGCTTTCTAGTCAACCCATTGCCAGGTACTTGAAGTAAAAAATGAAGGAACCACTTACCATCCTTTGTTCCCTCACGTACAAAATGCGAACAACAACCCCTACAAGGAGCAAAGGTACCTACTTTTAAAATTAGATTAAGTAGGAAACTTTCATTTCCAGCATATAGAATGTGTTCAACAAATGCTATTTTCTACTTTCTCTATGGAGCTTCATCCTCTAACCCACATAATATGCTGATGCCAAGGTAATTTTCTGAAAATATTTTTTCACTCTTGAACCCCTTTGACAACTCCCTTTTGTCTTATGAACACACTTTGGAATCAGACTGGATAAATAGTGTCATGACAGCTAGACATCTGTTGATGCGCCAGGATAAACCTAGAAAGAAAACTTTTAACTGCTCTCACTCCAGAGCTGGGCTGGCATGGTTAGGAGTCATGTTAGTTACCTTACCCTTGAGATGCTATGGGAATGGCTTGTGCCCTCATCAGAGCAGAAACAGTGGGTAAGCGGAGGGAGCCCACTTCTCCATCTGTGCTCAAGATCTTACACTTATGACTTTTATCCTGTCAGTTTTCTTTTCATGTATTGACCCAAGTCAACCCTTTGTCTCCTACCTGAATGTTCATTCCTGAAATGGAATTTTTTTGGTGCAAAAATCTGATTTGCTCATTGTAAAGATAAATGCAATGGAAAAGGAAAGTCAATTTTCATAATGTCAAATTTTACTCTTTAAACAAAGTTAATCAAGACTCTGTCAAGATAAACTTGTGTTGTAGCAATACATTTAGATGAAGAAAGCAACAATCAATTTTTGTGTATCTTAAAAGCAGCAACCTTTTACTTAAAATAGTTTTGGTGGATTTGAGGCAAAAAAATCCACCCTTTGGATATGCTCAAAGCCTTGTAGGCACTTTCTATTGCTGAGCAGAGGAACTAGAAGCAAAGAGCAGCTAAACAAAGCAGACAAGCTTCCAGAGATAATCAGAGCCAGTCAGAGCTTGGAACAAGAGGTGCTGGCTGGGAGTCAGGCCTTTAGGCCCTTGTGCTCCCCCCTCACTGCTCATGCACCACTTTCCTGTGCTCTCGATTCCTGTGAGGCTGAACTGGGGCCTTTCCTTGTCTCTACCCTGACATCTCAACTTCCTTTTCTTCCAAACATAGATCACTTCCCAGGTACTCTTTTACCTCCAAAGTCCCTTCATAATCACCTCTCAGGGTGATCAGCTGTCCCTGAAAAGCCTCAGTGCTCATCTTGACACCATTCTCCATAAGTTGTCCTACCATGGTGCTCATACTTTATTATTGAACTTACTCGGCATTTGACTTGCGTGTACTAATGTGTTGTCATCTGATGATTGAGCAGTATACACTGGGTAAGTGGAATAATGTGGTCATTTTTTAAGTGTGGAATGTGACATTTGGTTGGTTAGGAGTATAACCTTGCTATTTTAGTATTATTATCTTGAGAAAATCAGATCTCATTTGTAATCTTCTGACTTATCATACTTTATGTAATACAACTCATGTAAGTTTAAAGGCTGTGTGCTAGGCGATTACTATTTGTAATTTGTAGGTGTTTTGTTGAATTCACTATGAAGTAACTAAATAGACAAGTCATAGCAACTTTAATGTATTCTCTACGATGAAGTTAAAATTTTAGAAACATAGGGAGGAACACATAAATTATGAGCAGGAGTGAAAAATAGCTCCTTTTGTTGAAAGGGGAACTTTCTTGACAAAATTTAATAGTGATCAATTACTGTCTTTTCTTTTCTTTCAGTGTTGAGTTCTCACTCATACTAGGCAAGAACTCCATCACTGAACCCTACCTTCTAGCCTGGTAATTGGCATTTATGTTCTTTGATTCAGGGCTATGTTGATCTTTTTTTAAAAAGAGGAAATGGGATTCCTATTGGACTTTCTTTTCTTTTAAAGGATTTTACCATAAAACTTTTTTGGTCCAGGCTAATCCAGCATAGAAAGCTATTCATCATTTAGAAGAAAGACTATTGTAAACTTTACAGAAATAACTTAGAAATGTATTTTCTAAATTCATGACTAACCCCAAATTTTATCTTATACTTCTTTGCCTATTCAAAAAAAGCCTGAAAAGCTCTCCAAACAAATTCAGTCCCATCAATTTGTCCTTTCACTACCTGAAACAACATTGTCACAGAGAAAGGTTCAAATCCATAGTCTTCAAGTCCATAGTCTTCAAGTCCATAGTCTTCAAGTCCATAGTCTTCAAATCCATAGTCTTCAAATCCATAGTCTTCAAATCCATAGTCTTCAAGTCCATAGTCTTCAAATCCATAGTCTTCAAATCCATAGTCTTCAAATCCATAGTCTTCAAATCCATAGTCTTCAAGTCCATAGTCTTCAAGTCCATAGTCTTCAAGTCCATCGTCTTTCCCTGGAGGATGTGGTGGTAGAGCACTAAGTAGACTCCGGGATGAAGGTTTCATCTTTCCTACTGCCTGGTGTTCATTTTTCTTCCTATCCTTTCTTTGTTGTGGATTTGAAAGAACTTGTTCCTTTCCTTAGAATAGGAACTAGAAAGTTCTTAGAGATTTTTCTTTGTATCTATACAGGGAGCAATTCTGACAGTAGGGAACAAGAATGAGACTCTATCCATATACTCTGGGAGTCTCATGATTATCCATTGAAATATCTCTGGTTCATAACACAGAAGTAAGCACTGGTTAGACAATTCTCTTTCTTTCGCATGTGTGTATGTTACACATGTGGGTAGACATGTTTGTACTTGTGTGGGACCACATGTATGTGTGTGGGTTCAGGTACATGTGTGCAAGTGAAAGTGAAGGCCTGAAGTTGATGTCAGGTATCTTCTTTGATCACCCCCGACTCTGGAATTTGCCAATCCTGGCTAATGTAGCTATCAGCTTGCCATGAAAAATCAGCTATTTCCCAACTACAGGGACTGCAGGTGGCCTGTCACCCTTGGGCTTTAGCCACTGAGCCATCTCTCTAGCTTCTTTTACACTACTCATCTTCCATTATCCCTTTTTCTGACCTGAACTGGTTTTCTAAAATGTTCCTTCACGTCAGTGTTTCCAAATTCCTACAATTCTTTATTTTGTTTTACTTATTTTATGGCTATAAGAAGAAAATAATCATTTTAAGATAAATATATTAAGTAAAGAATTATATTTAGCTATATTCTTGTTTTTATGAAGAAAATTAGTAATACATAATTTCCTTCAACAAAAACCATGCCTGGAGAGATGGCTCAGGAGTGTTTGCAACCAAGTTTAGGTTTGATCCTTGGGACATATATAGTGGAAAGAGAGAAGCTGTCTTCTGACCTGCATGTTTCCACCCTGGGTCTCATGGTTGCTCATCAAAAATGAATGTAATAATTCTTTAATTAAAAATTTCATGCCTTCTGATGAGAGATCAGGGGGTGGTGGGAAGATATTGTAGGTCATATGTATGCAGGTGGACACTGTCAAGTTAAGAACATGTAATAAAAGAGCCGGCACCACTGAACCTGGTATGAAGACTCTGTGCCATCAC
Source organism: Cricetulus griseus (assembly GCF_003668045.3). NCBI lineage: Eukaryota > Metazoa > Chordata > Mammalia > Rodentia > Cricetidae > Cricetulus > Cricetulus griseus. Next base: position 168,940,633 of record NC_048598.1, on the reverse strand, counting down.
AATATAGTGTTCTCAATTCTGTATTGAATCACAGTAACAGTCTGTTTATAATCTTACAGGTTATCCAAATAAAATGTTAGACTCATTAATCCTCAGTGTCAAGGCATCTCAAAGAAACATGGTTGAATTTTCAGCAAGAGTCTGAATCAGATTAAAACTGGTGAGCATGTTTTCAAAAGATGCTGGGTGTTGCTGTCCCTGCAGTGTGTGTTAACTTGTAAGACCCATGTTTCCTCCTTGTGATTGGGCAAACACTGCATGGTTACTGAGGCATGCCATTTTGATTACAAAAAGCTGGAACTCCAAATCACATAGGGTGAGAAGTCAAAGGCAGGCCTCAGAGAAGGCTTGGACTTGGAAGCTTGTTTGGAGTCATGTCTTTGATAATGTCTCGGCTCTGCTGTCCTTTTTAGTTTCAGTTATCAGCTTGGATTTGCCTTATAAGCATTGAGATAGGAACTAACAATTGATTATAGTAAAAATCTTAACTTGAGCCATAGTTGTCCAGTAAAAAATCACGTTTCCAGGGTCCCCTGATGTTGGGCATGACCATATGTCCAGATGGCATACTAAAGAGAGGGAGAAGGACTTACCAATTTTCTCCTTTTTATTAGATAGAATTATGATATAGTAATGAGTAACTTTGAGCCACACAGATGGTGAAAACTTTAAAAACAAAATCACCTGAATCCTAAAGACAAAGGTAGAACATGAAGAAAGCACTCTGGGTCCTGACTCTACAGAACTACCATGGCAGCCTTGAATGATTTATGCTAAGAGGAAAGACATTTTTTTTTTTACATTTTATATAAACCACTAGTATTTTTATTCTCTGTAGATCAGTAAATTAGGATATCTGGAGTCCTGTAGATTCTTTTAAGTGATTCTTGGAGGCCTGAATATGTGTGTGTGTGTGTGTGTGTGTGTGTGTGTGTGTGTAGGCCAAACTGTCTTCCTCCAGTACTCTCCATCTTATTTTTGAGACAGTGTCTATCACTGAACACTGAACATTTCAGCTAGACAGGTGGTGGTCTAATGAGCTCTTGGGGGCTGACTTTATATAACCCTCTGCTACCTTCACCCCTAGTTGGCTTTGTAAATGCATGCTGCCAGGCCTAGCTTATTTATTTATTTATTTATTTATTTATTTATTTTTTGCATGAGTTCTAGGGATCTGAACTCATGTCTCCATACTTGTGTGGCAGGCATTGTTCCAATAATGCTATGGTAATTTGAATATTGACCCCAGAAGATAGCTGTATTCTACTTCCTGGAACTAGTAAATATGTCACTTTATATGGCAAAGGGGATTTTGCAAATGTGAGTAAGTTGAGATGGGCAGAGTGGCTTATGTGAGTTGTCCCCATAAAAGCACAGTGTCCTCATAAAAGATAGACAGTGGAGTACTATATCACAGGCCTTGAAGATGGAGGAGGGGCAGCAGCCCAGCAAAGTGGGCAGCCTCCAGAAATTGAAAGAGGCAAGGAGTTGGGGTTTGTTCCTAAAGCCTTCAGAAGGAACTATTCCTTCTAATGTCTTGATTTTAGCCCAAGAAGACTGCTCTTGGACTTCTGACCTCCAGTAGTGTAAGATAATAAATTTATATTGTCTTAAGCCACAGAGTATGTGCATTTTTGCTATAGCCACAATAGGGGCCAGTAAAAACAAGTAACTGTCCTTTAAACTCCCATTTTCTTCCCATGTGTACAGTGAAATGTTCCAAAGAGTATATGACATATTGTTAACAATAGACTACCTGAGCCATCAATATGAGGCTCCAGTCGTCCTCCATTAAAATCAGGTATTAAAGGGACTTACAAAATATAAAAACAGCACTGTTTTCAGTTTTACTTATTTTCATGTGTGGCTGCTCTTGGCCACCACTAAGTCCGAGTATTGGGCGATAGCCTGGAGATGTGGATGAACCACAAGACTCCTGGTACTTTTCTGAGAGAATGTCTCTCACCTTTATTGTGGAGCAGCCTTACATACAAACTTACAAAAACCCCAGGTCAAAGGGTTCACAACAGGATATTGATCCCAGTGGGGTGAGGTCAGGAAAACAGGAGGTACCTGTGGTTATGCTGGAAAACAACTCTTAGAGACCCCATGGGGGCTGGGTTCCAACATTCATGTGCATTGATGTTTTGCCTGCATGCATGTATGTGTGAGGATGTCAGATCCCCTGGAACTGGAGTTATAGATAGTTTCGAGCTGCCTTGTGGGTTCTGAGACTTGAACCCAGGTCCTCTGGATGAGCAGCCAGTGCTCCCACCGCCTGAACCATCTCTCCAGCCCCATTTTTATCACTTTTTAAAATTTGTTTTTTAAAACTTAAAACTAGGTTGCATATGTTATCCTATAAGATGTTTATTACTTTTACTTAAGATAAAGTAGCAATGTAAAAGATCTCATTATTAACTTAGGAGACAGTAAACACTGAAACTCTGAAGCACAGAAATGGGATCTTTGTGGTCTTCAATAAATTTTGAGGGAATTAAAATTATCCTCAGAAAATTTGAGAATGGCTGTTTCAGCCTAAATACCATAGTAGAAAAACTGGTAACAACAATTTTGGATGACAATTTTATTTACCACATTATACAAAAGAGAGGCTTTTTACCAAAAAACAGCAAGTAGAAGTGCCAGCTTTCACTGCGATTGGACCCATTTAAGATCTGTGCCCAATCTCTGCCAGCCACTCTAAACAGACTGGCATTGGGTCATCAGACCCATAACCCTTAATACTCTTAGACTAGAGTTTCCTGAGATCCGTGGTGAAGAAGAGAACCAACTCAAGAAAGTTGTCCTTTGAGTCCCACATGCATGCCATGGCGTGTGCATGTCTGCATTCTCACACACATTGTACATGAACACACACAGAAATAATAGTGAAACAGAACACTGGTCCTGGGCTCAGATGATTGAGTCCCACTATGCTCAGATTTTGACTGAACATGCTCACTGAGAATGACATTTTTCTCTTCAACCTTATAGTATACTTTATAAACCCCCATGGCATTTGTTAGTGGGGGAAATATATTTCAGTTTACTTAAATAATCTAATTCAAGTCTATACTTAAAGTTGCCTATTTAGTTATCAACATTCCACTTCTTTGGAGTTTGTCATATTGTTGGTATCTTTCCTCCAGCTGGTACTGGGTTAAAGGACAGGGGTTGGGGGCATCCTATAAGTGCTTGTGGTGGAGGATGTCCCCAAGAGCCACATTCTGGGCTAGCAACTGCCAGGAGTATCAGGCCAGTCCATGGTGTTCTGCTACTGTCTGAAGGAACCGGCTTCCCTTTTGGCAGCCATAATGGTCGAACATGTGCTTCTATGACCTTGACCTAGACACTAGAAAGTCAGATGCCTGTCTCGTGACAAGGAACCAATCAGAAGTTAGCTGGTGGCGCTATGCTTTATGGCTCTGGGTGTGCTTTACGGACAAGCGCACAGCAATGACGTAGAGAGCATAGCAACCACCCTGGGAGGGCCTATGAGCCATAACAACCAGTTGACCAATCAACACAGGGCAAGCCCTCCAAGCCTGGAAGCACACCAATCGTAAGCCTGTGCGTACCCCTAGACACTCCCCTTACGCTGCCCTATAAGATCTTTTGGGAGACCCAAGGAGCCGTCTTTTTCTAGCCGTCTGCCATGGCGGGTGGGTAAAGACCCGAGCTAACATGGGGTTAGTTCGTTAAATTACAATAAAGCCTCGTGCAGTTTGCAGCAAGCTCTCGAATCCGCCTGGTGATTGGGGTGACCGCGAACCTGGCCTGAGACCCCGGATACTTGAGTTTTCGGTGGTCTAACAGTCTACAGTAGAGGGAGGAAGAGCTCTCATCACACAGCTTGCTTAGGTTGGTCTTTTCTTCTAACCTTCAACTCTACCTGACCTTAATGGGGCACGAGGACACCTTGCACATGAGTGATTTTGGCAAATTCCCAAGCTAGACTCTTCCCTGCTCCTCAGTACCCTCTGAACTACCTGCAACTGATGTCATTTAGGGGGAACTAGAGAGAACCTTTTCTCCTGCCCAATAGTGTCTCTCCCTGAGTACACATCAACATGGCTGCCTCCATGTTGGAACAGGACAGTTCATACTATAGGTTCTACTCGGAATCTTTAAGAGAAGCCGAATAAAAGTTCCTCAAACAGCTTTCCAATCACCTTCTCCACTCTTCCCCTTCCCTCGTGGGCCTTGGCAGGGAGGGAAGATTACAGGTGTATCTCACCTGTGTAGTGAACTCTTTGCTTTCCACAAAGGGCTTTTCTGTGTTATGCAGACAGGACCTCTGTGAAAGTTCTCAAGCAAGTCATCCGGAAATAGTTCTTGAGGACTAAGGGGAACTTAGAAAAAAAAACCATCTCTGTTGACAACATGGATTTCAAGCCTATTTTTTTTTTAATTTATGGATTGAAAAATCTACTTTTAGTTTTCAAAGCTGAATGTTAACTCTTCTCACCGGCTTCCACCCGAATCACCTTAAACTGCCTTCCCAGTTCATCCAAGTCCTCAACATACCCCAGACAACTTTGGAGAGAGGGCTGTATGCATCTCAAACAAAATGCCTACAACATGGAAACATGCACATTAAAAAAAAAAAAAAGCTCACTCATGAGTTTAATAAGGTTACATGAGCAAACCTAGACCTGAATCCTAGCAGCTGCCATATCAGAAGATTAACTTCTCCAAGCTCTCGAGCCTTCATCTATAACACAGAGTATCTATCTTTTAGATTTGTTGTAAGGGCATTAGAAGCTAATTATATAAACAGAGCCCAGTTCTCAGTCAATGGGTGTTCCAAAGATACTAGTTATTATTTTATTAGCATATATGTTATCCTGTCTGCCAGTCTCATTTCTATCTCACCTGACATAACACTTGTGATTTGGACACACATGCTAATTCTACATATTATGCTCTTGGAAATTAGACATCTAGTCTGTGTTGGGGGATGAATTGACTCAAACTGGGTTCTGTGAGCAAAATCACACAATGATTTTCTGAATCTCTTCACCAGTATTTTGCTTCCGAACAAATTTCTTCCACCTTTCACAGTATGTATAGAATAAGATGTTGAAATTGGCCAAGGTGTCCTTTATTAGTTACAACGGATCATTCCTCTCTTTGAAGAACATAGATTGAAAAGGAGGAATGATGTGGGGGGCAGGATGAGAAAAGAAGGGGTGGGGAAGAAGGGGAAACCCAAGGGATCATTTATTATTAGCACAGCTTGGAAATTCCAATTTTTACATGGTTTAGCTGATAGCTTTCTCAAACTTTCCCCAAACTGGTCTGTAACCAGTTTTATGATTCTGCAACTAACGTAGGCATGTGCTTTGGGTACCCGGATATATATTCATAAAGCAGTGGCTTATAGTAAGTCACCTATAGTAAGGTTTGTATGCTTTTTTTTTTCCTGTAGAAGGCTACATAAATAATCTTTTTGGACACTGTGAGCCGTATAGTTTCTGTTATAGCTCCTTGGCCCTGCTTTTATAGTCAAAGCAACAGAAGTCATGTACATGCATGAGCAGGCCTGGAATCCAGTGAAACTGTTTGTGAGTAGTAACACTGGAATTTCACCTGACCCCAGATTCCACTGATCTTCGGACTCCTTTGGTCCTGATTTTAGCCCCAAAGAAGAGTTGTTATTCTCTAGGGAGTGAACTCAGAAATGTTCATTTAAGAATCTTGGGTCACAGACATCAAATAGTTTTTTTCCAGTCACTTTGCCTCAGTGTTCTGTTAAAGAGATCTAAATATCTACCTAATGTACATATAACATAGAAGGTTACATTGATTAACTTTTGTTGAATACATGATAGCTATAATCTATTCAAACTCTCTTGGGTTCCTTGGGGAGGGTATATTTTATACTTTTTAAGTAAAATTTTAATTTCAAACAATTTCAGGCTTATAGAAGAATTACAATTTTTTATGAGACTTCCCATATAACTCTCCTGGTGATAACATCTTAAATTAATCCATTTATTTCAAATAACAAACAATAGAAATGCATTATTATTAGCCAGAGCTCATATTCTCTTCAGATTTTATAGTTTTATTGAATGTCTTTTTTTCTGTCCCAGGGTCCCATCTAGGATATCACATTACATGTCAATATCATGGTATTGTGGGATGTTTTTGGCTGTTATCATGTCTGAGACTTTCCTCTTTTTCATGGCTGTGTTAATGTTCTCCAGAGAAACAAAACCAGAAAAAGAAAATCTATCTATCTATCTATCTATCTATCTATCTATCTATCTATCTATCTATCTATCTATCTCTATCATGTATCTAATCTATCTATCTATCTATCTATCTATCTATCTATCATCAATCTATCCATCTATCTATCATCTGCCATCTTTCCGTCTATTTTATGAAAGTTACTGATGTGATTTGGGGCCAGGCTAGAATAGTGGTAGTGAGGAATTAGTTGCTACTGAAAACCTTGTGTTTGACACATTCTGTGGGAGAAGACTGATTGAGTTGATGCTGTAACACTGAGGCAGAATTTTCTTTTCTCTAGGAAACCTCAGCTTCTGCTTTAACACTGAACTGACTGCATGAGGCCCTACCTACAAGTGTGAGGGTAATTTCCTTTAGGCAACCTGTCACAGGTGTTAATTACAACTACAAAGCACCTTCATAACAACACGAATATTAGTGTTTGGTTAAACAGCTGGGCATTATAGCCTAATCAAGTTGAAACATAAAGGTAACTGTCTCTGTGACCTTTGAATTGTTGAACATCCTTCACTTGGTATTTTGCTGATGTTTCTCTCATGATCAAATTGGGATCGTGTGCTTTGGTAGGTGAACTTTTTTTTTGTCAAGGCAATGAAAGATTGGGCTGGGAATAAGTTGCATGAGATAATAGAAATATTATCTTAGCCAAACACCTGAAACAGCCAAAGGTTATTTGTGGCCTATAATTTGTATTTTACTGGAATATTCAATTAACTGCATTATTATTAATTTCTAATTAAAAATAATATTAGCATTAAGAGTTGTGCAAGTCAAACAAGAGTTCATATTTACTCTTTGACCAAAGGACTGTAACCCAATTAAGTTACATTGTCAGATTTTACCTGTTCTTCTACTGTTGTCCTTTTACTGTCCCAGGATCCTTTCAGGATGAGACATGCTTAGTTCTCAAGTCTCCTTATTCTCATTCAAACTGTGAAGTTTCTCCTCCCCTGCCTTTTATGATCCTGTGACTTTTGAAGACTCTGCTTGGTTATTTTTGTTGTTGTTGTTTTCTTTTTTTGAGACTTAGACTGAGATAGTACATTATGTTATGGGAGAGAATATCAGCGTTCTCAATGCAGTGTGTTGGGGTCCATAGTGTGGATATGTCTATTACTGGTGATTTTATCCTTACTGTTGAGAATGGTAGCTGTCAGATTTCTCCTTTAGATAACCACACATTAGTACTTAAGTCCCAGCCCTATCACAGAAGATGATGGGAGACTGTGTGAATATTTTGTTTCTTAAGCTTTTACCAACTAAGCCATTAGTGGATCCTACCTGTAACAACTATCATTCAGGTGTTATATACAGGTGATACTCTATTTCCTTCATTCCTTCTGCAATTGTTAACTGGAATTCTAAGTAGAGTTACTTCTCCATTTATTTATCCAATTATTTATTCATATCATCACTGACTCATGTTTTCATTTTATTCTTTGGGTTAAATACTGATAATACTTATAATATAAAAGTTTCATGGAAGGTTTAAAGGAATCTTTAAAGTAAAAGAGCTGGGCATGATAGCTATGCTTGTAATTTCAGCACCTGGGTAGATGAGGCTGGAGGATTACTGTAAGTTTGAGACCATCTCAAACTACACAGTGAGATCCTGTCTCCAAATAAATGAATAAATAAATGATTAAATAAATAAATGGGAAAATTGGGTGTGATGGTTTATGCCTATAATGCCAGCACTTGGAAAGACTTGGAGCACTTGGAGGTAAGAGAATCAAAAGTTCAAGGTGATCTCAGCTACAGAATGAGTTTGAGGCCAGTCTAGGTCACAGGACACTGTATAACCCAATAGCCAGAGTAAAATCTAAAGCTCTTAAAGTAAGTAGATGTGTAGTGAAGGGATGTGAGCAAATGTACCTAGAGCAATACCACACAGCTTCCTGTCCCAACCAAGAAGAATCGAGACAAAGAAACTCATCTTGTCTGTTCCAGTTTCCTCCCTTGTGAAATGAGCCTGGGGGCTTGTATGTCATAGCTACCTCTAAGACGTTTGAAAGAACAAAAGGAGATATTGGGTGTAGAATATTTAGTGTGGTGCCTGGATTGTATGTGCTTAACATCTAGGTTCTCATTATTAAAAAGAAATAGCTGAGGACATGGTTAACTCCATTTGTTGTGGCTGAACCAGAAATAATGAATTAAGGAATCCCTGGCACGGTGTCTCATGTTGGACCCGTATCTTACTTATGTTCTGCCACCTTCCTTTATGCACTCAGTCAATAGTAAATTATTCTTAAGTTTTTGGTGAAATAGGTCTGACTTTGACAATTGAGTTATATAATTAGAAACAAATAAGCATATACCTTCAGTACCAGCCCTCTTCCCGTACAGTCCCCTCCCTCAGAGCCCCTCAACCCTCCACAATGAAGCTTTGGCATACTTGTCAATGGAACCAGGTCCACTGCCCCTTCCTGCCAGCCCACTGCCTGCTGGTTGGGGATTTTATATACTCATTTTTTGTTCAATCAAAAATTACTTATATGGACCATCCCATATTTTGTTCTTTACTCTCTTCTAAGATCACTCATGTGTCATTTTGTGATGTCACTGTCTCTCTGTAGAACTAGAAATTTGAGAACCCAAAACAAAACATTTTGTAAAGATCCTTTTGTTTACTTTGAAACACAGCATTCCTTTGAGCCTTGTAACTTATCTTAAAAGCTGGGAGAGGGCAGCTTATATTTTCTTTATACAACAAGGAAGGAGGGAGCTGGCAGCACTGTCTCTTTGATCTGACTCTACCAAAAACTCTACTTAATTGACTTTTAAAGCATTCAGATGAAGGGAGGCAGGGGGCCAGCAGATCTGGAGTTAGAAAGAGGACAGCGGGGAAGGGAGAGGGACAGGAACAAAGTATGTATAACAACGCCCTAATGAAATTCATTACTTTAGATGCTAAGTTAGAAACAAAATTAGTAAAACAAAACACTGAGATGAAATATGTGTAGCAAAAAATGTAGTCATTTCAACTATAACTCAATGGCATCCAGTACATTCAGAGCGTTGCACACCATCATTTCCATCTGGTCCCCAGACATTTTCATCACATTCAAAGGACATCCTGTACTCAGTTACTCTCCACTTCTCCTGAACTCAGCTCCTAACAACCATAAATGTGATTTCTGCCTCTATGAACTCATCTATTCTGGGTATTTCATTTTATTGAAATTATGTAATATGATCTTTGCATGGGGCTTCTTTCATGTTTAGCATGGTTTTAAGGTTTATCCATGTTGTAGTATGTATCAGAAGTTTATTCCATTGCTGTCTGAGTAATATTGTATTGCATGTATTTAATAATTGGTTAGCTATTATCAAATGAAGTCTATTTGGGTTGTTTATACTCTGATCATTGTGGGTAGAGTTGCTATAAATATTTTCATGTCAGTATTTCTTTGCCAACTTACTTATAATTCTTGTGTGGTATGTATACCTATGCCTAGGATTGCTTTATTTTATAATTCTGTTTAATTTTTCTAGAAATTACTAAACTGCTTTACATAGTGACAAAATCAGTTTTCAATTCTATCAGCAATGCATAAAGGTTCTAATTTCTCTATATCATGCCAGAAAAATTAATTGTAACAATCCTAGTTTGCATGAAGTGGTCTGTCATTGAGCTTCTGATCTGCATTTCCCTAAACTGGTAATGCTGAATAGTTTTTTCTTTCCTTTAATCATTTTCCATGTAGCCTAGGCTGACCTCAAACTCACAACACACTTATCTCAGCTTTCCACTTGCTAGGATTACAGACATGTCATGATGTCAACCTTACTTATTTTTATTTGTGTATCTTCTTTGGAAAATATCTATTCAAGCCCTATTCTTCTTTGTTCATTGAATCATTTTCACTTTTGTTTCTAAGTTAATTATTTTTGTATTCTAGGCCCTTATTAGATATATATTTTCTTTCAGTCTGCAATTTGAAGACATCAGCTTATTTATGTTCCTTTTGTTGCTTATTCCTTTGGTTTCATACCTAAAAACCTATTGCCAAATCCAAGGTAATAAGGCTTTAGCTCTATGGTTTATTCTAAGATTTTTATGTTTTTGACTCTTCATTTCATTTTGAGTACATTTTTGTATATGGTCTACAGACTTAACTTCATTCTCTTGCCTATAGTTTTCTAGCTGTTCAAAGCTGTGTTTGTTTAAAAGATGGATTTTGCCTCATCTGAAGCTATGACACCCTAGTCAAACATTAGATAACCATGCATATACATTCACTTGACTTTTGTATTTTCTCTATTCAAACCACACAACACAGACATGAAGATTTAGCCTGTATATGAAGACTCTCCAGTTTAGCATATAAAGCTTATCCATTCTACTGCTTCACACACTTTCTCAAGTTGAGCTTTCTTTCCCTACCTAGCCGATACCAGGTCATCCCAAGCCTCTGTCAACTCTCTTCTGGATTCATGTTGTGGCCATTCCTCAATGAGCAGTCAGAGTTGTCTTCTAAAATTAATAGTCTAGACATATGAATATCAGTTCCTGCCATTTGAACCATAAATTCAAAATCTTTAACATGATCTCTCAAAGCCTACCCTCTGTGCCCCAGTGGTACCACCCCTCCCCCCTTAGATTCCTTACACTCAAGCCTCTCTGGACTTCTTGCTCACCAAACTTTTATTTCCCTAAAGCTGATGCATGTGTAGTGCCCTCTGCCTGGAATAATTACCTCTTCACTCTTCAGTTATCTGCTATTCATTCTCCAGCTCTTGGATTATCATACTTCCATAGACAGGCCTTCCTTGACCTGCTCTTTTATTCTTTCTCCGGGATCTTTGTATTTTTCCTTCCTCACGTTTATCATGAGCTGTGATCATGTATTTGTATATGTGTGTCCCTTTTAAAGGCCATGATTGTTTTTGTGCTGATGTACTTCCTGTCCCCAGTGCATTATCTAGTACATAAAAATGATCCATAAATATTTTAAATGAGTAACAATGAATAATGCTTGATGAATGCTTATTGTCTTGCCAATAGCTGCCAGACAAAAGAGTTCAGATAATTTATTCTCCAACTCTCCATTCACCATTTGTTGGGTGGCTATTATTGTAAGGGCTGGAACTTAAAATGAATAGAACACAATCCCTGCCATTGAGGAGGTTCCAGATGGAAGAATATAGTGGACAGAATGGTGGCTCCTAAAATATCAGATCCCGACTTTCCTCAGGACCTGTAAATGCCACCCTTATTTGGAAAAAGAGTCTTTACAGATGTGATTGAGGATCTTAAGATGGGGAGATTATATTACTTTATCTAGGTGGGCCCTAAATGCCATCACATGCATCCAAGAATGAGACAGTGGGAGATTTTACATGTATAGGCACATACCACACACACACACACACACACACACACACACAATGATGGATGCAGATTGCAGGGATATGTCAACAAATGAAAGAATGCCAGCAGCCTCTAGAAGCTGGGGGAGACAGGAAACTGCCTTCCAGCATTTCCGGAGAGAGTATGACCCTATTGATGCCTTGATTTTTAGCCCAATGAGACTGATGTCACAGTTGTTGCCTCCGGAATCTCAGGAGAATAGAGTTCTGTTGCTGTAAGCCCCTAGTGTACAGTACAGTACAGTAGCCACTATCCCTGGACAGAAGAACCACAGTGGCGGGCAGTGGCAGAAGAAGCACTCTCTAGGACGAGTCTGACAAGATTTGTCAGAACAAGGACACTGAGCTGAGAATTTTGAAGCATAAACAATAATCTCTCAGGCAACATTGGAGACCACATAAGTGGAGGTCATTCCCACAAACCAGGGACACAGGTAAAGGCCTGGGGATACAGTTATAGAAATGGACCATCTGGGAACAGCTAGAAACTCAGGTGAAGGGAGAAGAAGAGTGGAAAATATTCTGACCAGAATGTGAAAGGCCTTGGATGTCATGGTGAAGTGCTCTGCCTTTGTTTTCAAAGTAATAAGAAACTAGTGAAAATAAAGGGATGACTGATTTGTAGAAAGTGAATTTCTGCAACAACCTGAATTGTGGCCTGATGTGAAGCTCTTGTAAGTAACTGAGCCTCAAGATGAGTAAGACTCAAGTAGCTCAGCAACTATATGGAAAAACAGGGAAGCAGATAATTGTCCATCCTGGACACTTGTCATGACGCTGTGGCAATCATTGAGTCAGAGATGCCAAACTGAGCGGCTATGGACTAATTTGAAGACGTTGCCTCAGAACAAAAGAAAGAGTTTGTAGCCCCATCCCTACATGGGGTCTAGGGGAGGAGGTTTAAACAGAATGGATTGAGAGACACCATGAATAAAATTATGGGGAGGAGGGAGGTCAAGTGGTGTCGCTCCTGTTGGAGTAAAGACGGAGTTAAGATGGACAAGTTCAGGTTTCAGGAAGTGATAATAAATATCTGCTGAAAGTGGAAACAGCTGCAAGAGAGAGGAGTTGGAGGGATAAAGGGAAGTGGATGGTAAGTAGATGATAAACAGACGCACCGCCGGATCCTGGGGAGAAGGCTTACAGTGTAAGGTCTTCAGTGCACTACAGACCCAAGAGTGTTCTGGAGTCGTATGTGGGGATGACTTTCGTGACAATCTTTATTTGAAGACATTTGATCTCTCAGGAGTCGATATTGTCCCCAGACCAACAAATTTGAGAGTTTGTTGGCAGCCTACATTCCTATGCCTCCCGGAGTCCCACCAAAGATCTAGTCATGGAACTGGTTAATCTGAATAACCACGTCAATAACCAAACCCTTGATCAAATCACGAAACAATTAATCCAGTGAGCACTTAATTGGTTGACCATAATGAAAACAAAATGTTCCTTTATCTAGCAGTTGTGCTAATTCATCATCATTTTGTGAGATAAGCATTTTCCAGTCATGATCTGGATCCCAGTCAGATTGGCAATTACTGTGAAGCTATGGAAGTCTGCTCAAACTAACGTACGTCATAACTCATTAACCTCTTGAGCCTTTGTTATGTTCTTAGTGTTACTGACCAACCTGAGGCATGGGCAGAGAAGGAAGGACAAAGGAAAGAAAACAAGGAGCAAAAGGAAGACAGAGAAAAAAAGAGACTGGTGAAGGAAAAGATGAAGGTGAAATTAAAGAAAAGGAAGATGTTTCTCTGGATTCATTCCTAAAGGTGGGGTAAAATAGTTTGGCAATCACAAAGAAAGGTTATGGAGAGGTAACGAGTATGTTAATATCAGGTAAATCTGGACTCTGAATCCTGATGTGCCCATCCTACTCTGTGACCTCCAACAAGATAATGTCAGAGCTTCTTTGCCTCTTTCTGAGAAATGGCAGGCAGAGGTGGCAATCTGCATTCCTAGAGCAGTGTTAAATACTGATTCTGCTACACAATAGCTGTATGATCGCCAGTGAGTCATTTAACCTCTCTCTGATCTTGTTTCTTCATGTTTTAAAATGGAGGAAAATAATACAATGTCCTTTATCTAGTTGTCCTAGTAAATGAGCTAGTTCTTGAGAAGCAGTTGGGTCATTGTGCTTAACAACATTAGCTATTAGCTATAAAGTTGTAACAATTAACTTGCAAAATATTTACAGAAGTTCCTAGCACAATGCCTGGCTTACAAAAACCTGCACATAGCAGCGGCTCTCCTCTCAGCTCGTCAGGTGGAGGTAATTGTAGAAGAATGACTGGCCTTTCACAGCTTCCTCTTGTGAGGGCACCTGAAAGCCCACTGGGCTGATTCCTGATGTGGCCCCGCTTCACTTGGCTCTTGGCCAAGCAGATGGTTGGGTTTTTTTTTCAAAGCATTTTGAAGAGTATTTACAAATGATTCACTGAGTTTACAGTTAATTGCACAACAGCTCACCACTCTCTGGAGGCAAGCTTTTGTGTTGTATATAGCATGAGGCTTAAAACAGGACTCCAAAAGAAAGGCCTAACTCAGCAGAAATGAAGGTCAGAGCTGGTGAAACCAGGTAGGGACATCACTGCTGCATTCATCTTTTTTTTTTTTTTTTTTTTAATGTGATTCTAGTACAGAATGTGAAATTTTAAAAATGAAATAATTTAGGTATGGTGTATACCTGCAATTCCAGCACTTGGGAGAGGGAGGTAGGAGAATCACAGAGTAGGTTTAAGGTGAGCCTGAACTACATATTGAGACCTGTTTTTTGTTTTTTTTTGTTTTTTTTAACAAAACAAAACAAAAAACAAACAAAAACCAGGAGATCTGCTTAGTATGTGAAACAACTTAGGTTTGGCCTTATCCAAGCATGACATATTTTAGCTTCTTTTCTAACTGTGCATTTCTAAGCCACTTGCACACATGCGCACTGTGCACACACACACATTAGCTGCACGAAATCACCTGAATTAATGGGAATGAGAGAGAGAGAGCCATTCAACCCAAAGCAAAAATGGGCGGGTGTAATATCTGAAGATAAATCCATGAACAAATAAGAAAAACTCTGTCAATGTGTGATTTCACTCCCATAACAGGGACCCCTCCCTCTTCTTTGATCAGCCACAGATCACCTCTTGCCTTTTAAGGCTTCATGTTTACTTTCCAGCACTTTAACTCAGGGGACTCTAACAAACTGGTGTCTGGCAAGTCCTCTCTGGTGTCCAGAAGTACAGACACTAACACTCTTACCTGGACCACTTTCCAGGGGAATAAGTTGCCCAAGTTTCGTTCCTTTCCCTTGCCTCATGTCACCTCATCTCAAAGAGAGGGTGCTGATGCCTGAATCATGAGGTTGCTCTGAGGATTAAGGGTATAACTGGTTACTCCAAGCTCAACCCATGCTAAGCAGGCAATAAACCATTGCTCTTCAACAGCTCAAGGTGAGAGCCAAATACAAGGTAGGCAACGGAGAAACTCTTCCGCTCACCAGCAACACTGTGTGGGAGAGAAGAAGTTAGTCATAAACACAGCAGCGTGCTGTTCATGTGGCTTTGACTGGGGCACCGCTATCATTCTAAGAGCTTACCAAGTGCACTTCTGTCAAGGTCATGGATTGGGTGATTTAAAACAGCCATTGAAACTTTCTTCCTAAGTACCTGCATCTTCCACCTAAGATGTGGATGCCTGGACAGCCCCAGGGCTGTGAGGCACCCGGAGGAACATTTTTCAGGCCAGGGAGAAGGAAGTAAACACTTGCCAAGCTCAAACTGGAATAACAGAACTGCTAGACATCCCCTGCTATGTTTCTGTTGCATGCTGGTTTGTGACTATCCTAGCCTGGGGAACGTCTCCCTCCTTCAAAGCTGGCCTGCTTCTTACCTAGGTGTGCTTTCATCAGGTCACCAAGATGCAGGAGGGGAGCAAGGGGCCTTTGACCTCAGTAGGGCACAGCAACTTCTGTACTTGCTCCTGACCTCACTTCTGGAGATAAGGTGTAGACAGAATGAAACAAAACAGTTGTTGAGCGTGTGGGAATCCAGGGGAGCTGAAAGGTAGAGAGAGACTCAGGTGATAGGCAGTGGAGCCAAAGCAGATTTTATTTGCATGAGAAAGGTTGTAAGCTCTCTGGAGTCAGCAGTGCAGTTTTAACCCAAATAGGTTTAAATTGGTTGTCATTGGAATCAGATTGATATTTCCATTTTATACATAAAAAAAAAAAAAGGCCCTTTGCTGGTGTAGTGACACACACCTTTAAACCCAGCACTTGGGAGGCAGGCAGATGGATCTCTGAGAGATTGAGGCCAACCTAATGTACATAGTGAGTTCTAGGACAACTACATAGAGAGGCCCTGTCTCAAAAAACAAACAACAACTCCCTTCCCCCACCTCCTGTATGTTCTGGGGAGATGTCTCGGTGTGCAAAGTGCTTACTGGGCACGCGTGTGGACAGGCATTTGGATTCAGTGCTTACTGGGCACGTGTGTGGACCGGCATTTGGATCCCTAGATTCCAGGTGAAAAGCCAGTTTAGTGATAAGCATCTGAAAAACCAGGTTTAGAGGTGGAAACAGACCCCTTATTGGAAGGAATAGAGACAGCCTGATCCCTGAAGCTCCTTGGCCAGCCTAGCCAAACCCATGAGCGCCTCCAGTCTTTAGATGGAGAGGATTAGAGGGTGTCAGCTTGGGGCCTCCGTATGTATATGCATACACCCTTGAGCATGGGCAGCAATGTACAACACTCACCTGCACGTATCTTGTACATCTTCTATCTTTCTATGCCCCACATTCCTCCTTGGTCTTTGGCAGATTAAAGAACCAAGATTGGAATGCTATTTGCAAGAGAAAGAGCGATATCCTAAAGCAAGGCGGTGGGAAGAAGACACCTATGCTTTACCAGGTTCTCCACTGCCCAAAGGCCCAGGATGGAGTCGGTTGTGATGGACGCTTGGGACCTTGGGTGGGGTTTTCAAGAGCCTGCTTTCTCCCCTAGCCCTTCAAACACAGTTACCCCACTCTTCCTTAAACATCCAGTCAGCCTCACTGGCCTCCTCCTCATCTCAAAAACGGTTTTGACAGACTAAATCTCATTCTGAAGTCACGCACCATTGGCCGTTCCTGGTCAGTTCCTTCCCACAGATCTCCCCCCCACGTTGCCTCTCAATTTTAACTTAGCTTCTTTTGTTGTTCAGTTTTAAGTATCCTGCAACTTTTCTTTCTCAGCACTTAACAGAATTTCAGTTTATTTTTCAAGAAGATATTTAAATTTTTTTTTAGCTGAGATGACAGCACATACCCTTAGAGCCAAGTATAATATTTTGATATGTATATAATGTACAATGATGAAATTAGTATGATTATTATATCCTTTACCTCAAATATTTATCATTTCTTTCTGTTGGTAACATCCAAACCTCTCTCCCATGGTAATTTGAAATATACAATAAATTCTTGCTATTTGCTTATTTACCTATTTATTGCCAGACTTCCTTATGAAAGGTTCCAGAAGGTTACTAAACATGTCTGTTTATGATTTTTATCTGCTGGTGCATCGGAAGATCTCAACCAATTTTTGTTGGATAAATAAGCTTGGTTGCTTGGTTTTTGAGGCCCTTTATGTAAAGATTGTATATAATTATTATATAATTATTATATATAATTATTATATATATAACATAATTATATATATATAATTCAGATATATATCTCTATATGAAGATTTTATACCATGAATATATATCTCCATCCAGAAAGACTACCAGGTAAATTTGCAATTTGAAAAATAGCCCAGTATAGTGGCAGATAACCATAGTTTCAGAGTCAGGGGAGGAGGAAGTAGGAGAATTGCTTGAACCCATAAGTTCGAGATTAGTCCAGGTGACATAGGTACACACACACACACACACACACACACACACACACACACACACACGAGGGAGAGGGGAGGGAAGATTCTCCCATAGGTAGTCTTAGAGACCTGCAGTAGATATAATGCATTTTTAAAAACCTCTCAGGGGCACTCCCCTTACGCTGCCCTATAAGATCTCTATGCAGATGCTTCAAGCTGTCTTTCTAGCCATCCGTCATGGTGGGTGGATGAAAGACCCAAGCTAACATGGGGTTAGCTCGTTAAACAACTATAATAAAGCCTCATGCTGTTCGCATCAAAAAACAAAACAAAACAAAACAACAACAAAAACAAACAAACAAAACAAAACCTCTCAGGGGCTAGCCTTAAAAATATTGGCCATAACTCTTCTGTGGAAGATTTATATCATAGACCCACATCAAGTACAATCCTCATGAGGCACAGACTGGCCTAGACAAGACTGAATAAGCCAACCTCAAAGCCAACACTCAGTGAAGACTCTATGAGGTTGTAAACAGCCAGGTACTACGATTTTCATGATTCAAAATGCACTCCTACTGTCACCATACCATACTACTCCCCACAGAAATCAACTGTCACCTAGGTGTAAACACAGGAAAAAGGTGGATTTGTCATGACACAAAGGAAAGGAATGTAGAAGCTAGTTAGTACACTTCACACTGAATCATTGGACACATAAGGACAGTAGTGATAGTTTTCAGAACTGGAGACAAGACTCCTACCAATACTGAGACAACACTGTGTTTACTGAGGGTGGGGAAGAGGCTCCTCTCCTGGGCGCCCTGGGCTTTTTGACTTTGCAACAGGATAATAATGGATTGTAAGTCCTTTGATGTGGCTTATCTGAAAGTTTGTGTTTATAGATGAAATCAGGTAGCTGAGCATAGCCACCTATTTGTAGAGTACCAGGCACATAGGAGGAGAGCAGGCCACTAACTCATGGACCACAGGCAGGCAGGAATTCGCTAGGGCCTATAATTATTTTTCTCTGGGTCATTTTGAAGTTTAGAAAATTTCAAAAAGGAACACTATCTCCAAAACAACGAATCAGCACATCCATACTTTGGCTGAAGTTCTTATTTTCATTGTTTAGCCGAAATGGCTCTTTCAGGATAAGGCCAGGGACTGCCTATAGACTCCATTAACCCTTTTTTAAAAACCCAGGCACATTGACATATTAGTTACAGTTAGTTGGTCATATTTCTGCAGCTGGATCCAGAAAGTACGGTGATCAAATGCAATGTCAAGGAGTCCTCATTTTGCTAAGGCATGATCAGAGAATATCCTACCAGCTGCCACCTTACAGTGAGATAATTGAGGCCCAGAGAGTTGAGCAACTTGCCTGACACTAGTGTCCTGGATTCAAGAGAGTGTCTTTGTATTTACCTAAGACCAGTTTGGTTTGTGCTAACAATTTTAGAGCAATGTCCAGTGAGTTCACTATTCAAGAACTGTAAGGATCCAGTAAATGGTAGGACCTTCAAACCCTTGCATCCATGAGCTACTACATATCAACAGCAGGTGAGAAATAACTGTGTGCCGTCTAGAAAGGACCTGAAACTTCAGGGTTATTGTCATTAACTCACTATTAAGTAGTGACTACACTGAATTACATACATTTATCTAATACTAATCCAACACAAGTTTATTGATCAGCTCTTATGTGTCAAGCCCTGGTCTGAGCCATGGGAATATAACAGTAAACAAAAGAGTAAAAGGAAAAATCCCTGTTGTCCTTAAATTTAGAATCTGGTGAGGCGATAAACAAGACAAATAAGCTGCATTCATAGGATGGCAGATGGTGATAAATGTTATGTGTAAATAAGGAGAGCAGGCGCAGAAACCAGGTTGGGCAGGATGGCTATGTGACTGTAAATTGGGTGATCACGGATGCACCTAATAACATAGTCTCCCTTGAGTCAAGTCTTGAGATGGGTGAAAGATGTGGAGGGTGAGTGTTCCAGGTGTTAAGACCCCAGGACAACAGATAGATGGCATGTGGACTAGAGGATTCTGGGATGTGGGGGTGAGTGTCCCAGTGTAGAGAACCCAGGACAGCAGATAGATGGCATGCAGACTAGAGGATTCTGGGCTAGAAACATTCAGTTAGGTGGTTCCTACAACACTGCTTTTTACCTTTAGTAAAAGAGATAGATCTAGTTAATATATGTCTACAATTTTAACAGTTAGCCTACCATTACCAGAAAAGAAATCGATAATTGAGTCTTGGACTGTGGCTCAAGTAGGAAATCATTTTAATCACATTTTCATTAGGAAAAGATTTAACTTATTAATTAATAATTTACTGGATATGAGGTATTGCATCATACATGAATCAAAACCAATTTCTTCCTATTTTAGAGATGTTTGTATTCATTCTGCAGCATTACCTGGGGCAAAGGTATCGTGACAGAGTGCAGGTCACCATTATGTTCCAGGGCACAATGGACATGACTTGGTTCCACCCATCTCTGTGGAACCCAGCCCAGCTCTTTTGATTCAGGGAGGAACTGCATTTGTGTACCTTTTGTTTTACACTGCTTGTGTTTGGTGGAATTCAGCATTGGACAGAATGCCATTGTGTCTCTGTGACCAGGTGACAAATAATTGTTTCTTTTTAAGATAATCACAATTCTGGGTAAACTTAAACAGCTCTGATTTGATCTTTTCACCTTCAATAAGGCCCTTTGTCTCCTTACTTCAACAGATGCTTACTGAACACCTAGTCCCAAGGGACATTGCTCTAGGTATTGGAGATGCCATAGTTCACACAATAAAATTGGCCCCTGCTCCTGCAGGGTTTCTCTCACCAGGAAAACACAGGCAATAATCAGGTCTGTCAGAACATGTGATAAAACATTCAAGATCAGGATTATTGAGTCAAACGACTAGGACATGGAGGCAGATATGGGTGGGCACTGCATCTAGCTGGGGAGTCAGGGGCATCTCTTATGGAAGGCAACTTTAAGTAAAGGCATTCCAGGCAGCCCAGGCAGGAGACGTGCATACATTGTGGTGGTTGCTCTCCTCTGGTGGGCTGCTATGTCTAGAGTTACAGGAGGGTCCAGAGGTGGTGGTCCCTACTTAGTCAAAACAGCAAGCCCTGGTGTTGACTTTTGGTTATCTGGTCACATGCTGTTTGCCTTTATCTTTTGAGTGGAGAATAACACTTATTTTGAGTTAGATTAATTAGGTATAATTATATGCAATAAAGTTTGTGACTTCTACTATATAATGTAGGGTGTTTTTTTTCAGATTTTTTTATTTGAATTAGAAACAAGATTGTTTTACATGACAATCCCAGTTTACTCTCCCTCCTCTCCTCCCCTACCATCTCCCCTCCCAACTAAAACCCTACCTATCACATATCCTTTCTGCTCCCCCCAGGATGGTGAGGCCTTCCATGGGGGGGGGCCCATCAGAGTCTATCGAATTTTTTTGGATAGGGCCTAGGCCCATCCCCGTGTGGTTTGGCTCAGGGAGTGGAATGGGCTCCCAAAGTCCACACCTATGCTAGGGATAAGTACTGAACTACTACAGGAGGTCCTGTAGATTTCCGAGGTTTCCTCACTGAAACCCATGTTCCTGGGGTCTGCATCAGTCCCATGCAGGTATCCTAGCTGTCAGTCTGGGGACCAAGAGCTCCCTGATCTTCAGGTCAGCTGTTTCTGTGGGTTTCACTCGCCTGGTCTGGACCCCTTTGTTCATCACTTGTCCTCTGCAACTGGATTCCAGTTCTACTCAGTGATTAGTTGTGGGTGTCTATTTCAACTTCCACTTCTGGATGAGGGCTTTCGGGTGGCATATAAGTCAGTCATCAATCTCATTATCAGGGGAGGGCATTTAAGGTAGCCTCTCCTCTGTTGCTTAGATTGTTAGCTGGTGTCATCTTTGTAGATATCCAGACATTTCCCTAGTGCCTGATTTCTCTGTAAACCTAAAATGTCTCCATCTATTATGGTATCCATTCTTGTTATCCTCTATTCTTCCCCTGATTCAACCTTTGCTCCCTCATGTCCTCGGGACCACTCCTCTTCTCCGATTCTCATTCTCCAAGCTCGCTCTCCACTCTTCCCGTGCTCCCAATTTGCTCAGGAGATCTTGACCATTTCCCCTTCTCCAGGGGACCATGTATGTCTCTCTTAGGGTCCTCCTTGTTTACTAGCTTCTCTAGCAGTGTGGATTGTAGGCTGGTAATCTTTTACTCTATGTCTAAAATCCACATATGAGTAAGTACATATCATGCTTGCATTTTTGTGATTGGGTTACCTCGCTCAGAATGGTTTCTTCTAGTTCCATCCATTTTTCTGCAAATTTCAAGATTCCATTTTTTCCCACTGAGTAGTACTCCATTGTATAAATGTACCACATTTTCTCTATCCATTCTTCAATTGAGGGGCATCTAGACTGCTTCCAGTTTCTGGCTATTACAAATAATGCTGCCATGAACATGGTTGAACGTATGTCCTTGTTATATGAATGTGCTTCTTTTGGGTATATGCCTAGGAGTGGACTTGCTGGATCTTGTGGTAGACTCATTCCCATTTTCTTGAGGAGTCACCATACTGATTTCCACAGTGGCTGAACAAGTTGGCACTCCCACCAGCAGTGGAGGAGTGTTCCTCTTTCTCTGTATCCTCTCCAGCATAAACTGTCATTGGTGTTTTTGATTTTAGCCATTCTGACAGGAGTAAGATGGTTTCTCAGAGTTGTTTTGATTTGCATTTCCCTGATGGCTATGGATGTTGAACACTTTCTTATGTGTCTTCAGCCATTTTAGATTCCTCTATTGAGAATTGTCTATTTAGTTCTGTACTCCACTTTTTAATTGGATTGTTTGGTGTTTTGGAGACTAGCTTCTTGAGTTCTTTGTAAATTTTGGAGACCAGCCCTCTGTCAGATGTAGGGTTGGTGAATATCATTTCCCCATATGTAGACTGCCATTTGGTCTGGCTGACTGTGTCCTTTGCCTTACAGAAGCTTCTCAGTTTCAAGAAGTCCCATTTAGCAGTTGTTGATCTCAGGGTCTGTGCTATTGGTGTTATGTTCAGGAAGCAGTCTCCTGTACCAATTAATTCAAGGGTATTTCCCACTTTGTCTTCTAATAGGTTCAGTGTGGCTGGGTTTATGTTGAGGTCTTTGATCCTCAACATAACTTTGACTTAAGTTTTGTGCATGACGATAGACTTGGATCTATTTGCAGTCTTCTACATGCCAGTATCCAGTTATGCCAGCGCCATTTGTTGAAGATGTTCTCTTTATTCCATTGTATAAATTTAGATTGTTTTTCAAAAATCAGATGTTCATAGGTGTGTGGGTTAATATCAGGGTTTTCAACTCTATCCCATTGGTCTACCTGTCTGTTTTTGTGCCAATGACAAGCTGTTTTCAGGACTATAGCTCTGTCATAGAGCTTGAAGTCAGGGATGGCGATGCCTCCAGAAGTTCCTTTATTGTACAGGGTTGTTTTGGCTATCCTGGGTCTTTTGTTTCTCCATATAAAGTTGAGAATTGTTCTTTCAAGGTCTGTGAAGAATTGTGTTGGGATTTTGATGGGGATTGCATTGAATCTGTAGATTGCTTTTGGCAAGATTGCCATTTTTACTATGTTGATCCTACCTATCCAAGAGCATGGGAGATCTTTCCATTTTCTGGTATCTTCTTTAATTTCTTTCTTTAGAGACTCAAAATTCTTATGGTACAGGTCTTTCAATTTTTTGTATAGTGTTATCCCAAGGTATTTTATGTTGTTTGTGGCAATTGTAAAGGGTGATGTTTCCCTGATTTCTTTCTCCACCAATGTGTCGTCGGTATATAGTAAGGCTACAGATTTTTTTGAGTTAATCTTGTATCCTGCCACTTTGCTGAAGGTGTTTATCAGCTGTAGGAGTTCCCTGGTAGAGTTTTTCGGGTCACTTATGTAGACTATCATATCATCTGCAAATAGTGGAAGTTTGACTTTTTCCTTTCCGATTTGTATTCTCTTGATCTCCTTTTGTTGTCTTATTGCTCTAGCTAGAACTTCAAGGACAATATTGAAGAGGTATGGAGAGAGTGGACAGCCTTGTCTTGTCCTCAATTTTAGAGGAATTGCATTGAGTTTCTCTCTATTTAATTTGATGTTGGCTGTCAGCTTGTTGTATATTGTTTTTATTTTGTTAAGGTATGTTCCTGTTATCTCTGATTTCTCCAAGAACATTATCATGAAGGGGTGTTGGATTTTGTCAAAGGCTTTTTCAGCATCTAGTGAGATGATCATTTTTTTCTCAGTCTGTTTATATGGTGGATTACATTGATTTTTTTCATCTTTACATTTTGCATCTTTATTGTTTCCGTAATCAGTAAAAAAGGTGATTCCACCATGATTTGATGGACTGAATAAAGCTTGGACTAAATTTGCTACAGTTTTTGTACAATGAAGCTCCTGAGACAAGGAGCCACTTTGGGGATTACATTGATTTTTGTATGTTGAACCATCCTTGCATCCCTGGGATGAAGCCTACTTGATCATGGTGGATGATTTCCTTGTGTGTTCTTGGATTCGATTTGCCAGTATCTTATTGAGTATTTTGCATCAATGTTCATGAAGGATGTAGTTCTCTTTCTTAGTTGTGTCTTTGTGTGACTTGGGTATCAAGGTTATTGAAGCCTCATAAAAAGAGTTTGGCAATGACCCTTCTGCTTCTATTGTGTGGAATACTTTGAGGAGAATTGGTATTAGCTGTTCCTTGAATTTCTGGTAGAATTCTGCACTGAAGCCATCTGGCCATGGGCTTTTTTTGGTTGGTAGACTTCTGATGACTGCTTCTATTTTATTAGGGGTTATAGGTCTATTTAAGTTGCTTATCTGTTCTTGATTTAATTTTGGTAAGTGAAATCTGTCCAGAAAATAGTCCATTTCCTTTAGATTTTTGAATTTTGATGAATATAAGTTTTCGGAGTATGACCTGATGATTCTCTGGATTTCCTCTGTGTCTGTTGTTATGTCCCCCTTTTCATTCCTGATTTTATTAATTTGCATGTTCATGCTCTGCTGTTTGGTTAGTTTGGATAAAGGTTTGTCTATCTTGTTGATTTTCTCGAAGAACCAATTCTTTATTATATTGATTCTTTGTATTGTTCTCCTAGTTTCCATTTTATTGATTTCAGCCCTCAATTTGATTATTTCCTGGCTTATACTCCTCTGAGGTGTATTGGCTTCTTTGTGTTCTAAAGCTTTCAGTTGTGCTGTTAATTCTCTAGTGTGATTATTCTCCTGTTTATTCATGTGGGCACTTTGTGCTATGATCTTTCCTCTTAGCACTGCTTTCAAAGTGTCCCATATGTTTGGGTATGTTGTGTCTGCATTCTTATTGAATTCCAAGAAATTTTTAATTTTTTTTATTAGTTCAAGTTGGGAACAATCTTGTTTCACATGTAAGTCCCTTCTCCCTCTCCCTTCCCTCACCCCCATCCATCCTCCCCCACTCCCAACCTACCCCCCACCCCATCCACCCACCACTCCCCAGGCAGGGTAGGGCCCTCAACGGGGGCTCTGCAAAGTTCGCCAAATGTTCCTGTGCTGGACCTGGGCCCTTCCCCATGTGTCCAGGGCCAGAGTGTAACCCTTCACGTGGGATGGGCTCTCAAAGTCCCTTCTTACACCAGGGAAAAATACTAATCCACTACCAGAGGCTTCCTGAGGTGCAAAGGCCTCCTTATTGACATCCATGTTCAGGGGTCTGGATCAGTCTTGTACTGGCCTCCCCGACAGCATCTGGGGTCGATGTGCTCTCCCTTGTTCAGGCCAACTGTTCCTGTGGGTTTCTCCAACCTGGTACAGACTCCTTCGATCTTCATTCCTCCCTCTCTTCAACTAAAATCCAGATTTCAGTTCAGTGTATATCTGTGGATGTCTGTCTCTGCTTCCATCAGCCACTGGATGAGGGCTCTAGGATGGCATAAAAAGTAGTCATCAATCTCATTTTAGGGGAAGGGCTTTTAGGTTATCCTCTCCACCATTGCCTGGATTGTCAGATCGTGTCATCCTTGTAGGTCTCTGGTGATCTCCCTAGTTCCAGATCTCTTCTCGGACCTATAATGGCTCCCTCTAATATGGTATCTCTCATCCTGCTCTCTCTCCTCTATTCTCCCCCCAACTCAATATTTCTGCTCCTCCATTTCCTCTCCTCTACTCCTCTTCTCTTGCTCTTATTGTGGCAGCACCCTCTCTCCTACCCTCATGCTCCCAATTAGCTCAGGAGTTCATGCCACTTCCCATTCCTGGGGTCCATTTAGCCCTTAGAGTCCTTCATGTTTCCTAGTTTCTTTGGTGAAGAGGATTATAGGCTGGTAATCCTTTGCTCTATGTCTAAAATTCATATATGAGTGAGTACACACCATGTTTGTCTTTTTGTGACTGGGTTACCTCACTCAGGATGGTTTCTTCTAGTTCCATCCATTTGCCTGTGAATTTCAAGATTCCATTGCTTTTCTCTGCTGAGTAGTACTCCATTGTATAAATGTACCACATTTTCTCTATCCATTCTTCAGTTGAGGGGCATCTAGGTTGCTTCCAGGTTCTGGCTATTACAAACAATGCTGCTGTGAACATGGTTGAACATATGTCCTTGTTGTATGAACATGCACTATTTGGGTATATACCCAAGAGAGGAATGGCTGGATCTTGAGGTAGACTGATTCCCATTTTTCTGAGCAACCGCCATACTGATTTCCAGAGTGGTCTAACAAGTTCACACTCCCACCAGCCATGGAGGAGTGTTCCTTTTTCTCCACATCCTCTCCAGCATAGATTGTCATTGGTGGTTTTGATTTTAGCCATTCTGACAGGTGTGAGGTGATATCTCAGAGTTGTTTTGAGTTGCATTTTTCTGATGGCCAAGGATTTTGAGCACTTTCTTAAGTGTCTTTCAGCCATTTCAGATTCCTCTGTTGAGAATTCTCTATTTAGAGCCACTTTTAATTTCATTGTTTCGTGTTTTGATTGCTAGCTTCTTGAGCTCCTTGTATATTTTGGAAATCAGCCCTCTGTCAGATGTGGGGTCAGTGAAGATATTTTCCCATTTTGTGGGCAGTCGTTTTGTCTTACTGACTGTGTCCTTTGCCTTGCAGAAGCTTCTCAGTTTCAGGATGTCCCATTTATTAATTGCAGACCTCAATGTCTGTGCTACTGGCGTAATGTTCAGGAATCGGTCTCCTGTGCCAATTTGTTCAAGGGTAATTCCCACTTTCTCTTCTAGAAGAATCAGTGTGGCTGGATTTATGGTGAGATCTTTTATCCATTTGCACTTAAGTTTTGTGCATAGTGACAGGTATGGCTCTATCTGCAATCTTCTGCATGTCCGAATCCAATTGTACCAGCACCATTTGTTGAAGATGCTATCTTTTTTCCATTGTATAGATTTAGCACCTTTGTCAAAAATAAGGTGTTCGTGGGTTCGTGGGTTAATATCAGGGTTTTCAATTTCCATTGGTCTGTCTGTCTATTTTTGTGCCAATACCAAGCTGTTTTCAGAACTATGGCTCTATAGTAGAGCTTGAAGTCAGGGATGGTGATGCTGCCAGAAGATCCTTTATTGTAAAGAGTTGTTTTGGCTATCCTGGGTTTTTTATTTTTCCATATAAAGTTGAGTATTATTCTTTCAATGTCTGTGAAAAACTGTGTTGGGATTTTGATGGGGATTGCATTGAATCTGTAGATTGTTTTTGTCAGGATTGCCATTAATTTCTTTTTTTTATTTCTTCCTTGACCCAGGAATTGTGCAATTGAGTGTTATTTAATTTCCATGAGTTTGTAGGTTTTCTGCAATTAGTGTTGTTGTTGAATTCTAACTTTAAAGCATGGTGGTCTGATAAGACCCAGGGGTTTATTTCAATTTTTTTGTACCTGTTGAGTATGTGGTCGATTTTAGAGAAGGTTCCATGTGGCGCTGAGAAGATGGTAAATTGTTTTGTATTTGGATGGAATGTTCTATAGATATCTGTTAAGTCCAATTGTGTCATAACTTCTATTAGTTCTTTTGTTTCTCTGTTAAGTTTCTGTCTGGTGTTCCTGTCCAGTGGTGAGAGTGGGGTGTTGAAATCTCCCACTATAAGTGTGTGTGATTTTATGTGTGATTTGAGTTTTAGT
Source organism: Cricetulus griseus (assembly GCF_003668045.3). NCBI lineage: Eukaryota > Metazoa > Chordata > Mammalia > Rodentia > Cricetidae > Cricetulus > Cricetulus griseus. Next base: position 168,912,970 of record NC_048598.1, on the reverse strand, counting down.
AATGTTTCTTTTACAAACGTGGGTGCCTTTGTATTTGGGGCATAAATGTTCAGAATTGAGACTTCATCCTGATGGATTTCTCCTGTGATGAGTAGGAAGTGATCTCCTTCATGTCTTTTGATTGATTTTAGTTTAAAGTCCAATTTGTTGGATATTAGGATTGTTACCCTCGCTTGTTTCTTGGGTCTATTTGATTGGAAAATCTTTCCCCATCCTTTAATTCTTAGGTACCGTCTGTCTCTGAAGTTGAGGTATGTTTCTTGTATCCAGCAGAAGGATAGATTCTGTCTTCTTATCCATTCTGCTAATCTGTGTCTTTTTATAGGTGAGTTAAGACCATTAATGTTGATATTAATGACCATTGATTGTTCATTCTTGTTTGTTTTGGATTTGGTGGTGGTGGTGAAATTATGTGTGTGATTCTATCCCTTTTTGCCTTTGGCTGTTGGTAAAGTGGGATTATCTATTGCCTATATTTTTCTGGTTGTAGTTAACTTCCTTGGGTTTCAGTTTTCCTTCCAGAACTTTCTGCAGGGCTGGATTGGTGCATATGTATTGTTTGAATTTGGTTTTGTCATGGAATATCTTGTTTTCTCCATCTATATTGATTGACAGCTTTGCTGGGTATAGTAGTCTGGGCTGGCATCCTTGGTCTCTTAGTGTAGTTAGAATGTCTATCCAGGACCTTCTGGCTTTCAGAGTTTCCATGGAAAAGTCAAGTGTAATTCTGATAGGTTTGCCTTTATATGTTACCTGACTGTTTTCCTTTGCTGCTCTAAATATTTTCTCTTTATTCTGTATGTTTGGTGTTTTGATTATTATGTGGCCAGGAGACCTTTTTTTCTGGTTCAGTCTATTTGGTTTTCTGTAGGCTTCCTGTACTTTCATTGGTATGTCTTTCTTTAGGTTGGGAAAGTTTTCTTCTATGATTTTGTTGAATATGTTTTCTGTGCCTTTGAGTTGGATTTCTTCACCTTCTATACCTATTATTCTTATGTTTGGTCTTTTCACGGTATCCCGTATTTCCTGGATACTTTGTGTTAAGGATTTGTTGAACTTAAGATTTTCTTTGGTTGATGAATCTATTTCTGCTAGTGTGTCTTTAACTCCTGAGATTCTTTCTTCCATCTCTTGTATTCTGTTGGTTATGCTTGCATCTGTAGTTCTTGATCATTTACCCAGCTTTTCTATTTCCAGCATTCCCTCAGATTGTGCTTTTTTATTGTCTCTATTTCAGTTTTTAGGTCTTGAACTATTTCCTTGAGAGATTTGTTGATATCTTGTATTTTTTGGTTTGCTTTTTCTTCCATTTCTTTAAGGGATTTTCTCATGTCCTCTTTGAGGTCCTCTATCATTTTCATGAAGATGTTTTTAAGGTCATTCTCTTCTGCTTCATCTGCATTGTGATGTTCAGGTCTTGCTAGTGTATGGTTTCTAGTCTCTGGAAGTGTCATATTGGGTTTTCTGTTGTTGAATGTGCTTTTTCATTGTCCTTTTCTCATCCTTTCTTCTGGATGTTATAGCAGGAGTCTCTTCCTCTTCTAGTGGGTATGGGACCAAGGTTCCCTTCTGGTAGATGCAAACAGTTCCATCCTCTGATGCCTGTCCTCTTCTTGTGGATGGATGTGGGACTGTTACTGGGGCCTTGGCATTTTCTGGAAGTGTTGGATCCTGCCACTGGGTTCGGATCTGGTGAGCAGACCCCTGGTGTTAGGTGTCCCTGAGTAGCTAATGTTGCAGTTTAACATGTGCAGTTGTGTAGTGGCCACCACAATCAAGATTAGAATGATCCTGTGGTCACTGATTCTTGCCTTTCCCAAGTTTCTGGTAACCCATACTTTCTGGCCCTATAGAGTTTGCTGTTTCCAAGAATCTTATATAATGAAATACTATACTACATAATGTTATTTGCATTTTTAGACAGAATTGACCTCAAACTCATGATCCTTTTGTCTCAGTCTTCCAAGTGCTGAAATTATAGCCATGCCTCACCACATCTGTCTATGTAATGCTTTTACAACATCTGGTTTTTCTTTTTCATTTTCACAGAGCATAGTACATTTGAGGTTCACGTTCATTGTGTGTCTTGGTAGATTACTTTTTTTAAATCACTGAGTAATATTCTACTGTGTGTCTATATCATGGTTTGTACCAGACCCCAGGTGAAGATCATGGAGTTGTGTTCTGGGCTGTGATGAATACAGCTTTGTCAATGTTACCATCCATTGTGTGTGTGTGTGTGTGTGTGTGTGTGTGTGTGTGTGTGTGTTCTGGAATATATATTCTGTTTTTCTAGGCTAAATACTTAGGAGATGAATTGCTGATCATATGATAATATTATATACTTTATAAGAAAATGACAGATTACTTTCAATAATAGTATGTATCATTTGCAGTCCCACTATCAATGCATGAAAATTCCAATTAGCAGTTAGCATTAATGTTTTGTTCATTTTTCTTAAGGTGATTAAGAAATTTCTCTTCAATATTGATTTACCAAGTTTATTTTTTTAATTTGAAAAGCAAATAATTTTAATCATTTTTTTATTTGAAATAGAAACAAGATTGATTTACATGACAATCCCAGTTCCCTTCTCCCTCCCATCCTTCCCTACCACCACCCCCCAACTAAAACCCTACCTATCACATTTCCTTTCTTTTATTCTTCCCCAAGACTCAACCTTTCTTCTCCCTTATGACCTCTGCATCCTTCCTCTTCTTCCTTTCTCATTCTTGTAGCTCCCTCCCCCCTCTTCCCGTGCACTCAATTTGCTCAGGAGATCTTGACCCTTTCCCCTTCTCCAGGGGACCATGTATGTCTCTCTTAGGGACCTCCTTGTTTACTAGTTTCTCTGGCAGTGTGGATTGTAAGCTGGTAATCCTTTACTCCATGTCTAAAACCCACATATGAGTGAGTACATATCATGTTTGTCTTTTTGTGATTGGATTACCTCGCTCAGAATGGTTTCTTCTAGTTCCATGCATTTTCCTGCAAATTTCAAGACTCCATTGTTTTTTTCCACTGAGTAGTACTCCATTGTGTAAATGTACCACATTTTCTCTATCCATTCTTAGGTTGAGGGGCATCTGGGCTCCTTCCAGTTACTGGTTATTACAAATAGTGATGCTATGAACATTATTGGACAGATACAGATGTCCTTGTTGTATGAATGTGCTTCTTTTGGGTATATGCCTAGGAGTGGAATTGCTGGATCTTGTGGTAGACTCATTCCCATTTTCTTGAGGAGTCATCATACTGATTTCCAAAGTGGCTGTACAAGTTGGCACTCTCACCAGCAGTGGAGGAGTGTTCCTCTTTCTCCTCATCCTCTCCAGCATAAACTGTCATTGGTGTTTTTAATTTTTGCCCTTCTGACAGGAGTAAGATGGTAGTAAGATGTTTTCTAATAGTATGCATTTAACTTATAATTTTCACTCAGTTCTTTAACTACAGAAAACAGCTCATCTCTAGCCAGCCAGCATGCAAATTCAGGTTCATTAGTGCTAGAGATGAAGTGTGTGGAAGGTGAGGAGTAACATGCATCATTCTTGGAAAAATTATCCAAGGTATAGACTGCAGAAAGGATTGTGTAGCAAAACCTTTAATACTCCTCTTTAGCATATAAAGATTGCATGAGAGAAAAAAACACAGGTTTCTCATGTTTTTGCCCAGCTGTGAGATTACTTCGTGAGTTTATGTATGTCTGCTGCCCTTGCCATAACCAACACCTTCTCTTCCTCCTTGATTTGTCTGTGAAGCAGTTGCTGTGGCAATCTAGAAGTCACAACTTCTGTTTGGCTAGAGTGGTCAGAGCAAAGGCAACCTAGCAGTTTGATGTTAAGTGTCAGTCACATTTCAACAGTGATTTCAACAGTCTTCTTCAGTTTGGGCAGCTAGGGACTGACATTCTCCAACCTTGGCTGACCAAGACTTCTCACACATAATACCAATGAAATGCTCCACAGTTTTTTCACAGTGTTCTAAAATGACACAAGGATGTGTAGAAAGCGTGGTGTGTGCAGAAATGCTACCAACAAGAGAATAAATATGTCTCAGCCTGAGGCATGACAGGATATATCTCATGACAGCCATTTCTGTCTCTCTAGGATAAGAGGTATGGAAAACAAAGCAACTCATATTTAAGTTTTGCATAGTTTAAGACCAATTACTTTGTCTTTCAAGCCTTATTTTAGTGAGTACTTTTATGATTTGATTATATCGGAAATATAATACTATTACCCCATTTGAAAACTTTCTAGTAAAAGTTGTTGAGCAAAACACTAAATAATCATAGGGATTTGGTAATGTCCCTTCTCCCCACCTCTTCTCTGACCATGTGACCCAGGTTGGCCTCTAGCTTTCTATCTTCCGTTTTTCTGCTTCTGTCTTTCAAGTGCTGGGATTGCAGCTTCATACCCCCATGTCTGTCTTCCATTTTTGTCTTTTGATTACCACATATGTAGAAACGTGTGTGTGTGTGTGTGTGTGTGTGTGTGTGTGTGTGTGTGTGTAAAACTTTACAGATGGATAGAAGTGTTTAAGATGAGGAGATCATTTGGAATTGTCTAAAAAGGACCCCATTAAATTATAGGAATCTTTAAATGTAAACTGAAGACAGCAAAAAGTGGGTCAGAAAGATACTCTAGGGGAAGATTACCCTACCATGACTGGCTCTGTAGATGAAGGAAAAACCACAAATCAAAAAATGTAGAGGCTTCTAGAAGCTGGAAGGGCAGGAAGATAGAAACTCCCTGAGACGCCAATAAGAAGGGCAGTCTTCCAACACTGGTCTGTTAGTTCTAGTGTTGCTAGGCCTGTCAGACTTCTGACATGTAGAAACTGTAACATAAGAAATGCATCTTGCTTTCAACAACTGTGTTTGTGTCATTTGCATATTAGAAATAGAAAAATAGCCAGGTGTGGCCACACATGCTGGTAATTCCAGTCACTGCAAGAGTTACCACAATGAATCCAGAACTAATTTTCCAGAAGAACTTTCAAAAGGTGACCAAGCATAACCCATATGACCCTCTTAGAAGTGGGCAGGAGTGAGATCCATGTTCCATCCCCCTGACTTCCAAGCCCATCCATGCACACCCTGTAGCTTTGGTCCCCATGGAAGACATCAGAGCAGGTGTCTTGAGACATTCTTAGGGTAAGAATGCCTCTTGGGTTTTCTATAATTGTTCTGATAACTGAAAACATTCTTTCTTTGTCCTCAAAAGTCGTCAAAGTACCTCACAAATTTTGTTTTCTCAAATGACAAATAAAAACATATTGGAGAAACACAAGAGGTAACTCCCGAATCAGATATCAAATAATTTGTGATTCTGAAAATATAGCCTATTTGACACTGTCTCACCTAGACCTTTGGAGAAATTGTGACAATTTACTTTGTTGCAGCTGCCAAACTCTACTCTAGTCAAATAAGCCAGTTAATACAGCACAAAGCGAAAACTGGCTTATGCTATAATCACATTCATGTGCTCAGTAGTGCATCTCATCTGGATGCCAACTCCAAATAGACATCTTAGGAGCCAGTTCCTTCTAATATGACATTCCAAAACACAAGCATCCAAGATGAGTGTCTAGAACCTCGTGGTGGTCATTCCAGAGAGGTCCAACAACAGCTGTAGGACCCAACCTCCATCTCAAGCATTTATTCAAGTTTCATGCGAATCCGTGTCTGAGGTGTGCTACTCCTCTGTCCCAAAGCCTGAACCTGGAACAGCCTAGAATGTCATTTGCTGAGCTAGCAGGTACTAGGTCACAACCTGGCCAAGGCTTGTTTGGGGTGTCACAAGGGAGATACTGAAGACTTTGTGTCACATCACTTGTTCTCTAGTTATGGTCCGGTTATAATTTCTCCTACTGTCATTCCCAGTATTCCATTCACTACCCATATGCAGACAGCAAAGGATTCCATTCATAAATGAATGTTAAAAACTTGGTAAATCAATCCTTAGCCAGCAGGGAAATGCAAATCAAAACAAGTCTGAGAAACCATCTTACTCCTGTCAGAATGGCTAAAATCAAAAACACCAATGACAGTTTATGCTGGAGAGGATGTGGAGAAAGGGGAACACTCCTCTACTGCTGGTGGGAGTGCCAACTTGTACAACCACTTTGGAAATCAGTATGGCGACTCCTCAAGAAAATGGGAATGAGTCTACCACAAGATCCAGCAATTCCACTCCTAGGCATATACCCAAAAGAAGCACATTCATACAACAAAGACATCTGTTCAACGATGTTCATAGCATCACTATTTGTAATAGCCAGACACTGGAAGCAGCCTAGATGCCCCTCAATTGAAGAATGGATAGAGAAAATGTGGTACATTTATACAATGGAGTACTACTCAGCGGGAAAAAAAATGGAATCTTGAAATTTGCAGGAAAATGGATGGAACTAGAAGAATCCATTCTGACCAAGGTAACCCAATCACAAAAATGCAAGCATGATATGTACTCACTCATATATGGATTTTAGACATAGAGTAAAGGATTACCAGCCTACAATCCACACTGCCAGAGAAGCTAGTAAACAAGGAGGACCCTAAGAGAGACACACATGGTCCCCTGGAGAAGGGGAAGGGGTCACGATCCCCTGAGCAAATTGAGAGCATGGGAAGAGGGGGGAGGGAGCTACAAGAATGAGAAAGGAAGAAGAGGAAGGATGCAGAGCTCATGAGGGAGCAGAAAAGTTGAGTCAGGGGAAGAATAGAAGAAAGGGTATGTGATAGGTAGGGTTTTAGTTGGGGAGGGTGGAAGGGGAGGATGGGAGGGAGAAGGAAACTGGGATTGTCATGTAAAACAATCTTGTTTCTAATTCAAATAAAAAATGATTTTTTTTTAAAAAAGAAAACATCTTATGCCTCATTCCACACTGTTTCTTGTGTGGCATGTCAGATCTATGTCTTCAACTTGCACAGGGCACCTGGGATTATAATCATTTGCATGATAACCCTTTGTGTTTCTGGCAGTGGATAAATACAACTTCCTTCCATTGACACGTAAGGCTAACCCTGGGCTGACTTAATGCAAACACTTCTCATTTAAAGGTCTATGAAACCCTCAGGTCTTCCACAGATAGTCCCCAGGTCTAGGATACTTCTGTGCACAATGAAGCCCCATGCTTGCCAAGATGTTGCTCTGGGAAACATGACCACACTATCACTGAAGGTATCACTGAGCAAGGAAAAATGCTCGAATACAGTTCAATTGGCTGCTGGTCTTTCCTACCTTGGGTTTCCATCCTATGTCTATGCCAGAAGTGAGCCTTGTTGCAGCTGGTGACTAATATACTCATGTTGAAGGCTTAGCATTTCATCATCTTCATCTGAAATTACCCCCCAAGGAACTGGAATATTTAACTTTGTTACCGTTCAGTCACTTCCCTTTGCCTAACTTCTCCTGTATGGGCAGGGCAGTAGAGCAGGTGTGGATCAAATGGACTTTGACATGGGTGAGGTTTGTGCACAAAGATTCAGTATTACTCATTTAATTGATGTTAAACTGGAACTAAGGCTGGAAAAACTAGGAGAAAGGAAGAGAGAGCATAAGGATGCACTTTCAAGATGAGACACCCAGTCCTGAGTTTGTGTCCTCAACGTTACATATGCTCTGCTTATAGTTTTGGAGTCATTAGTGGTTTGGTGCATTTGTTCATCCAGCTGATGCTTTTCAAGCATCAACTCAGTAAGGCCAGCTCACTCTAAGGGCCAGGGAAGAAGAATGATGGAGCTTCTTGGAAACCTACATGGTAATGGCCAGTGGATCATAAATAGATAAATAGGACAGAGTGATACAGGTGAGAGGAAGAGAAACCAGCTGCCTTCTGGACGTCAAGAAGAAACCAGTTATGGAAAGTGATGGCTAAGAGAATCCCAGAGAGAGGAAAGAGCAAGTGCAGACAAAAAGACAGACAACCAACCTACCAAACAAACAAGCAAATAAAAACCTTGGTTTACCAAAAAACATGTGGATCAACAGAAAAAATGTCAGTAGACGGGGACCTTTGCTCCTGAAATTTAATTTATTTTGTTTCTAGCTGTTATAAAATATATGGAAGGTTTCCCATTTTCCCTGGTTTTCAGTGTGCCCTTTCAGCAGAATTAAGTGTATCTACATTCTTATGAATACCACCCGTGTCCAGAACAGACCAACCATGAAACAATACCTCTCATTCTCTCATCTTCCCCGTCAGCTGCTGTTAATTGTCACTCAACTTTTTATTTCCATAAATTTGACCTCTCTCAGGAGGTGGAACCACACAGATTGCTCTTTTGGACCTGGTTTATTTCTTTTAGCACGATGTTTTGCAGGTTCATTGGTGTTTACTATACCAGCCCCCAAATAAACACTGCCAGCAAGCCCTCCTGTCTCCACCTCCTGGTACTGACATTACAGATATGTGCTGCCACACCCAGCAATTAACATGCTCGCTTTGGATATGAACTTGGGTCCTTATGCTTGCCAGCAAACACTTTACTGAATGAGCCATCATTCCAGCTCCAAATAAACATTTTTAATTGCATAAAATGAACAAATGCTCAGATATTACCTCATCTCTAAATGGCCTCAGTGCACACTGCTGAGGCTTAGCCGGAATGTTCCAGAATGGCTGATGGGACAGAAGAATTAAAGAGGAGGTGGGGGTAGGGAGACTCTCGTCATGTGGCTGTGCCTGTGTCTACAAAACTGTTGCTGTATAAACATGCCGTCAGTTGTGTTCTCCCAAGGTTATTGCACTGTGTGTTGACAGGACAGAGATTAACGTAAGCCCCACTCTACTCTCCACCCAAAAGATGAGAGGCAGAGGTTACCGTGCATATTTCCACCCATGCTGGCACCTGTCAATGAACACTTCTACTTCCACCTCTGCTGTTTTTCTGGTGAATGTGGTTTACACAGGGACCAGGCGACTGACTGATGTTGCATTTTGAAATCTCAGCTAGATTCATTGGCTGACTGGCTAGTTCAAAAGATAAAGGCACAAAGAACTCTACTCAGTATTTTTAAAACCTTTAAAATCCACAGTGTTAACCCCAGTAGAAAAGAATGTAGCCATCCAAAGTATTTTCATTGTAAGCTTCTGTGAGATCTCACAAATGAATTTGTTTCCAAGGGTAGGACCCTTGGAAACAATCATTGGACCCTTGGAAACAATCATTGAACCCTACCCCACTTCCACCCCTGGCATCCTTGCTTCACAGGACTTAAGAATCACCCACACTTACTGCAATGCTATTGTCTGTCACTATGGGCATTTCAAGCATTAGCAAATGTGGCAGAAGACCTACATGGCAGAGGTAGTCGGGGTTCACTGAGATGGGTCATTGGGTTGGTGGGCACCTGTTCCCAGTCCTGTAGTTATCAACCTGCACCTTCAGACATCACCTCCTCTCAAATTAGGGAACTGGGGACAGTTTTACAGTGAATGCTGTAGTTGCTTGTTCTGTGGGCAGGCATGGTGGAAAATGTAGGGGAGAGGAGCTGAATTAGAAGGACAAGTTGATCTAAGTTTGAATTATTCTTTTGTACCTCCACAAGGGCAGAAACATATTCCCTCCTTTGTCCTTTCTCACCAGTGTCATGGGCAGCACTGTGTAATCTATACTTGGGGTTTCTTGTAACCAAAGAGCCAGAGAACTTAACACCATCACTGGCTGAAAACTTTGCCGCTTCTAAAGACTCTGTTAGAACAGGAGCTCGGCATTAGCTAGGTGGTCGCTGCACCATCACTGAGCTTTGAGACATCTTCCAACAACATCTCTCTCTATGTTGCACTCTTTTCTCCTATGGGTTTGGATTCTAAAGGATGTCTATTTTTAGAAGTTTGTCTCTATGGTGTAGTGCAATGTTCCTACCACTGTGAAAATGTAGTCCTAGCTAAAAATTTACTTATGTCTGAACAAATAGAATTTCAGCACTCCTGGCTAGTTTTTACCTGTCTATGTCTTTATTTTCCTCAAATATAAGAATTTATAGCCTAGAATCAACTCTGTATTAGCTGCAGTCTGAGAAAGATGGTTCTGAACTAAGACACAGAAATGTAGACTGGAAAATGAAGACTGACAATATGAGGCCACAGCCATATGAACACCCAGTTCTAGCACCATGGAGAAGGTCGTCTCTGGTAAGACATTTCCAGTCTCTGATCTTGTCAGTGCCTGTCCTTCTGCTGTTTTCCTCTGTTTCACCTCAAATAAAGGACTCACAGCCTCTGTCTTCTTCCTAGAGGACATTCCTCACCTTGTGAATCTTGCTGGAGGGCTACCCTGTTTTCTGGTACAGAAGTTAAGGAGCAGCAGTTTTGTTTGCCAGCTAAGATGTGGGCATGACAGAGGCTTGGGCCTTCTGCTACACTAGCTTGGATATTGAATTTGGAAGTACTGATACCAAGAAGCAGGCCAAACAAGCTTTTCTTTTGGTCCTGTGGGGGGGAGGGTGCAGTAGCAGTCTTGAGGTCTTGCCATCAGCAGCATCCTAACATATTGGTAATGTTTTCTTTGAGGAGGCACCCCAGCTTTCCCAGACATGGTGTGGCCCCTTACTGTTCACTCCTCACAGTTGATACACTGTTAAAATATCCAAAGTCTGCTGCTGACATTTATGATTAGGACTGTAACTGGTAGACATGGCCAATTTCTATTTGTTCTTTGAGGCTCCTCTTATTATCTATAGAAGCAGCGCCTACCTCTGGCCACTCCCAAGCTAGTGCTTCTGTCCTGGATTCCCACAGAAATCCCTTCTGCATCCCTGACTGCACTGTGTGACCCGTCACTCACTCACTCACTCACTCACTCACTCACTCACTCACTCTCACTCTCACTCACTCTCACTCACTCTCACTCACTCACTCACTCACTCGTTCCCCTTCTAGACTATGAGACCATTGAGGACAGAGCAGAAAACAGTTGTAGCAACAATACAAACACTAGCAGTAAAAGCGATAATAAATGGCATTTGTTAGCACCTACTGTGTGCCAGGAGCTACCTTACATTATTTCAAAGGCGCAAAGATAGTAAATAAATGAATACATTAATAAATGTATGTGTGTCTCTAGAGAGCCCACTCAAGTCATCAACTGTTCTTCAGGTCTGACTTTCTGTTGGTGGTCCCGAGAATATTTTTCATTTGTGCAGCATGGGTATCTCTGAGTAAAAACTGGTACTATCTCACTTTATCAATTAACTCTTCCTACAGTTCAGTTGTAGAACCCTTGCCTGACTTTCACAAGTCCCCAGGTTCCAGCCTTGGCATCACACATACACACAAATTATTCTCCTCCTTCTCCTTTTCCTTTTCCTTATCTTCTCCCCTTTTTGTCTTTCTTCCTCCTCCCTCTCTCTCTCTCCCCTCCCTTTTCATCCCTTCCTCCTTTCACTGTCTCATGGTCCATTATCAAACCAAATACAGTCTTTCAGAAAAGTGATGAACAATAGTTACAGAATCAGTAGCCAGGAACTTCATGTTTGCCTTTCAAAAAGAAGCTTGTTAAGGTGCACACCATTTCCAAAAGGAACCAAGGCTTTACTGTAGACAGGCGTACAAGCAACCTATACTTATTGTATGTCTTGGGCATAAGTGTTGAGGCATAGTGAGACCGCTGTTGTCTGGACAGCTTGGGGAGCCACCTGATTCTTCTCTCCAGCCTCTTTTGGCTGTTTGCTTTCTTCTCTGGGAAATATTTTCTGGTCCTCTAGCCCACAGAAATACCTTCCGAGCATGACCAACAACACCCCTAGAGTAAGCTCATGGTGAGAAGAGGCGGCTTTGTGCTATCCTGGGTATCGCTCTGCTCCCCATGGCTCCTCTCTTGTTGAATACAGAAATGACACACAGCATGTCCTGTTCTGAACCAACCCCTTCCACTGCTTTCAGTGTGTATGATGCCCTTGAAAAGCTGAAGTGGATCACAGATAAAACCATCTTAAAAACAAAGTTAGTAGGGCAAAATATGTAGATCAGTTGTAGAAGCATGTCTAGTACCCACAAAGCCCAAGGTGAAGTTCCTAGCACTGTATAAACTGGCATGGTGGTAAACACTTGTAATCTCAGTACTCAGGAAGACTCAGAAATTCAAGGTTGTCCTTGGCTATAGTAGGAATTCCAGGCTGGGGCTGCAGAGAGCACTTAAATCATCAACTGTTCTTCAGGTCTGGCCTGTTGGTGGTCCAGAGAAGGCAGGGGTGTATGACTGAAGACTGGTTAGTTGTTTTGAAGCAAATAGATCTGAACAGGTAGAAGAGAAGAATACTTTATTAAGAAGCACTCTTTCATGTCCTCAGAACCGATCTGTATTTACAAGGGATATTGGTCTTGGCTGGAGAAGCAGCTGTCTGATGATCAAAATGATAATCTCAGAACATGGCGCCAGGTATCTTTCTTATGAGCCTTAATGTCCCGGCCGAAGGGAGCATGTCTGGGAGAAAGAGCTGAAGTCAGAGGAAGCATGATTTGCAATAGTTTTCTCCGGCAAGTGTGTGAATCAACTTTATAATGTTTCCCATCTCTAAATGAAGACTGGCATGACTTGATCTTAACCACATGGGAACCCCTTTCTATCATTTTTTATTAACCAATGTTCAAGAGCTCTTGGGAGCATCCAGACTTTGTGTGTGTGTGTGTGTGTGTGTGTGTGTGTGTGTGTGTGTGTGTGTGTGTGTGTGTGCATTGCTGTCTGTTCTGCAGCACAGAGTGGAGACAAGGTGAACCACAGCTCATGTTGGCTGAAGGCCAGGGAATGCCCTGAAGCTCCGCAGACCCCCTGGCTTCTATCCTCAAGACTACCTGCACTGTGCCAATTTGTCACTGACCTATTTTGTATTTTATAGAGAGTTTTGAACTTTTGTGTATTTTCTCAGACTTTCACTAATGAAATTGGTAAAATGAAATCTTTTTTAAAATGAATGCTAAGATTTAATTGTATTTGGGCATGGTTTTTCTTTTCTTTTTTTGTTCCTATGGTATCATGAAAGTATTACATGTGAGCACTTCTTACCATCTAAGTTATTACCATTCTGGTCCAGTTACAGCTGTCCCCTAACTGTGGAGGAAGCTTCCAGACACATCTTCCTGCTTCTCTGTTTTTGTGTCTCACTATGTAGCCCAGGATGGCCTTGAACTCTCCATTCTCTAGGGTGCTGGGATTACAGGCATAAATCATCAGATCAGTTTTCCTACCCTGACAGGACCTTGTGTATCCCAGACTGGTCTTAGACTCATTGTGAAGCTGAGGACGACTGGCTTTGAACTTCTGAGTCCCAGGATTACAGACCTGTGCCGAGATGCAGGATTTGTGCTCTGCTGGAGTTCTGAGTCCCAGGATTACAGACGTGTGCCACAATGCAGGATTTGTGCTGTGCTGGAGCTCTGACCCCAAGGCTTCATTCTTGCTAGGAAAGCTGTCTCTCAACTGAGCTGCGCACCCAGTGCCTCCTGCCTTGAGTCTTAAGCCACTGCTGTGGCCCACACAGTCAGTCCATCCACCACAGACAGCAGAGAAACTTTCAGGAAAGGGGCAAAGATCAGATTACATAACTTTTTGATCTTAAACCTCAAAGTTTTTCCCTGCCAACCACCTCAGAACTCACTATCCATCTCTGGCCTATTAAACCTACCTGCCTCGGCTCCTTCTGGACTTCTGAGTGACTTGCTTCTGGTGGAGGGCACTCCAGTTCCTTCAGCCTTCTCTCTGTCTCTTGGCCCCTGTTAGCCTTGACACTCACTCTTCCTTCTACTGTTTTCTTTTTGTCCAGATCTTGGCATGGTTGGCCTTACCCCTTATCTAGGTTTCAATCCTCATCTCTTCTTCAGAGAGACCTTTAGCAAGCCATTCTAGGAAAGCCAGTCCCTTCAGTATACCTGTACTCTATCCCATCTCTTTTACAGCTGTGTCCTGCACTTATTAATTCTTGAAACTAAATATTTTTTTAAAAAAATCTGTTCATGTACATATCACTTCATCTGCTCCCCGCCCTACCTCCACACTGTGGTGTATACTCATCAAAGGCAGGGACTCAGCTCCTTCCAATCACTGCTGGAGCCTCAGTACTGGGACAGTGCCAAGCCTAATAAATAGTCATTGACTATCTGACAACAAACTTAACACTCAGTAAAATGGATGTGATAAAGGAATTAATGATTGTGGAACCACATAAAGGACTCTCAGTCACAATGTGCTGAGTACAGATCACACAGTGTAAAATTCCACTTACATGGTATTCTGGAAAGGCCAAGTGACAGGGTGGTAAGGTTAAACCCAATGCTCTAAAGACACAACAGGGAACTGTTTGGTGATGAGGACATTCTATGGGTTTATATTGTCTTGGATTTTTTGCATAAGGGAATGAACCCAGGCCACATACTAAGCAAGCACTCCACAGCTTAGCTATATCCTAAACACTATAGCTTGTCTTTGATCTGTTTCCTGGCTACATGTTTGTGAACAATCATAGGAACGATTCATTAAATAGTATGAAATTTTGTGTATAAATTATATGACATAAACCTGATTTGATTTAACTGTCTGTCAAGGACTTTCACTGACCCTGGAATAGGCACCTGGTGGTATATAGAAAGGGTTTCATATTGAGCCGTGGGTGATTGGTTGTCCTGTATATACTTTCTGAGCTTGAAAGCACTGGGTGCTGTGTGATGCCACGGGGACGGATGGGCTGAGGGTAAAATTTTGTTGTTAGCACTCACCACGTGTGTTCAGATTTCTAAGTTGTAAGCCAGCAAAGCCAGCTCTGGTCACGTGCTTACCTTTTGGTTACTCCAAGACCTCAAGAGAAAAAGGGCATTTATTTGGGACTTTCACAGCCAGCATGGATGAAATTCTACAAAAGCAATGTGATGTAAAAGACAGAACCAAGGGGCTGTTAGGAGGGACCTATGCTGTGCTGTGTGGTTTCAGTGGACCTCTCTGAACCTCAGTCTCCTATACTTAGCACCCACATTCCAGAATATAAGAATTTATCAAAACACAAATGTTGTTTCATCAATATTATTTTCACTTTTGTCTGGTCCATGCTTCTGAAACTTGTTAAGTCCTCAGATTCATCTAAAAGCTATGTAGTTTATCTAGTTCTTCAAGCTAGGAAATCAAGGTACGAGTGTCAGTTCAATTTTTTCTGTTTTTTTTTTTTTTTTGATTGGTTTATTGAGACACAGCTCAGGCTGGCCCTGAACTTGCTATGAGGCTGAGGACAATTGTGAGCTCTGGTTCCCCTACTTTCACTTCCCAGTGCACACTGCTGTGCCTGATTCAATGTTTCTGCCTATTTCACCTCAGCTGTATATCCTATTTCTGCTGTATGACTGCAATCATCTTCCAGGTGTCAGCTCATCCATTTCCCTGAGTCAGTATACCAGAACGACAACCTTGGAGCCACGCCTTCTCCTTCTATGTCTTCGCTTTGCTCCTTAACAGCCATACAACCTCAATCAAGTTGCTTAATCTTTGTGTGCTTATTTCCTCGTGTGTAAAGCAGGAGTGATAAGAGCTCTTGCCTAGAGAGTTGTTACAAAGATGAAGTGATTTATTGTATGAGCACAGAGAACAATGGTAGGGTCATGGTGAGCATTGGCCAATGTGTGTTTGCTAAATGGATCCACCTCCTGCTCTTAAAAAATTATCCTTCTAAAACTTAAACCCGGACTTCCTGCTGTCTTCAGGCATCTTTCTCCAGCAGACTAGTCCAAGTTAGAGTTGAGTACTCCTCCATGCATCCTTTATTTATGCCCAGCTCACCGTGCTATGATTGTTCTTGCCAGCCTTCTTTCCTAGTCTGAATTCTTAGAAACATAGATAAGTATCTGACCTATCTATGACTGGTACCTGTTTGTCTAGAAATGAGGTTACTAAACATTCACTGATTAAATTCAGTGAACACAATAGTTGACATCGTCCACTGAGTGAAATAGAAACTTGTTTTATTTTCCTTAAAATCAGAGGGTTTGGTAAAAACCCAGTGTTACCCTTGTAGCAACATTTATGCAAAAATCCAAAGAGCACAGGTGTGACCCTCTGCCATCAGCTTCCTGCAGGGATGGAGCACATAGAGTTGTTTCTACAAACTGATTAAGATTTCAGTTTGCCCCTGTGGGCATTGGTGGTGCACGCCTTTAATCCCTGTACTTGGGAGGCAGACGCAGGTGGATCTCTGTGAGTTCCAGGCCAGCCTGGTCTACAGAGTGAGTGCCAGGACAGGCTCCAAAGCAATATGGAGAAACCCTGTCTCGGAAAAAAAAGAAAAATTCAGTTTGTTTTTTATCCAGGTACCTGAAAGCAAGCAGTTTCAGGCTATGTTATTTGGCTCATTTTGAAATGCAGAAATTGTTATTGATTGAAATAGACCCATCTGCTTTAAACTCCAAGTGAACTGTATACTTTGTCATGGGATGTAAGACATGAGTGTTGTGGCTTATATATAGTCCCAGCAGCTGGGAGACTGAGCAGGGGGGTGGCCTCAAGTTCCAAATCCATCTGGGTTACACAGTGAAACCCTGTTTCAAACAAACAAACAAACGACCACAGAACAATAAAACAGAAAAATAAAAATAAAATTATCACCTAGGTCTGGCTGTTTTTCCATCTTATAGGAGTCAGGCAGTGCTGGTATTTATTGAGTCCTCCATACCCCTTAGCTCATTCTCAGCTGGAGTCCTAAATCAGCCTCAGTGAAAGTGAGAGAGGGCATTGGCTAGCCCTTGGAACTTGGATCAGACTCTCCCCCATCTCTCTCTGTGTGGTGTGTAAAATGTGTGTGTGCATGTGTGTGCATGTGCCTACGTGTGTGGTGTGTGTATATGTGTATGCATGTGTGTGTGTACCTGTGTGTGTGTGTGTATGTGTGTGTGTGTACCTGTCTGTGTGTGTCTGTGTGTATATGTGTCTCTGTGTGTGCCTATATGTGTGTGTCTCTGTGGTGTGTGTGCATGTGTGTGTGTACCTGTGTGCGTGTGTGTGTGTGTGTGTGTGTGTGTGTGTGTGTGTGTGCGTACCTGTCTGTGTGTGTCTGTGTGTATATGTGTCTCTGTGTGTGCCTATATGTGTGTGTCTCTGTGGTGTGTGTGTGTGTGTGTGTGTGTGTGTGTGTGTGTGTGCATGTGTGTGTGCATGTGTGTGTGCATGTGTGTATGTACCTGTGTGTGGATGTGTGTGTACCTGTATGTGTGTGTGCCTGTGTGCGTGTGTGCGTGTGTCTGTCTGTGTGTCTCTGTGTGTGTGTGTGGTGTGTGTGTCTGCGTGTCTGTCTGTGTTTGCTCAAGGGAAAATCTGCCTCCTGATGCACCCCGCTGTCAGATGCTGAGCGCCACACCTTGCTTATTTGAACTTAATTATGGCAGAGTTTCAAAACTACCTATGTCCAGCTGCTATGTGTAGCAAGTCATGATTTTCACTAGCGTTTGTTGTACGTGTGTAACATTTGTTCCAATGTGTAAAAAAGTTGAGATCCCCTAGTGAAAAGGGTGTAGCAGAGATAATCCAAAAGTTCTGTCAAGTAACTTAAACTAGCCAGCAAGAAGTTTGGCTGTCTCTTTGATTTTATACCATTAAGATAAAAAAAAAAAAAAAAAAAAAAAAAAAAAAAAAAAAAAACCAAAAAAAACCGATCTGTCAGGTCTCTGTTCTTAATGCTCCAGTTCTAGCAGGTCTATGACAAAGCACAATGGATCTAGCTATTGTCTGGGATCAGGATCCCTAGATCCTGGAACACATCCACCAATAAAGACAAAAACTGAAACACATCAGTGTCCACTAGATTCGGAAACAGCCTCAAATGATTTCCATTTTCTCCAATAAAACGTCTTGGCACCTAGTAACAACATAATAATTCTGTATACAGGATATTCAATAGATGCAAGAAAAGAATAATTGCTCCCAGGGGTCTAAAGGACTAAGTAAGTCTCCAATAACATGTATAAAAATTGCATAATTAACATTTACTCCAGTAGTGTGTATTTGACAGTATGTTTATCCAAAGTTGAAGTAGAAAACTGTCCTTTGCAAGTGACTGGGCAAATAGGAGCAGACCTGGAGGAACCCTGAATCCACAGAGTATTGTTTGCTTTGAATGCATCCCTTCATTTACAAAATGTAGATAGTACTAACATGCTTGTTTGATGCTGGTTATTATGAGGTAATGTATGTGAAACTACTTTGGAAACTGATATGTATCACCTAACAGTAATCCATTAATTACCATTTTAATTACTCATGAGGGAACAGTGCCTGGGTAAATCAGTCTTGCTTAATAATGATAGAGGTCTATACTCTGTCAAAATCCAAGAAAATCTAGAGGTGACTTGATTAAAGTGATTTACATTTGGGAATAAACAAAGTTCTATTGTAATCTGGGACATAGACACAGGTGAGGTAGGGAAAGATGGCGTTTTACTGGGGAAAGAGAAAAGTTAAAAACATGTTTTGAAGGACAGCTTACTGATCTTTGTAGCATTATGCAAGAGCAGGAAAGCTCTTGATAGGCCAATGACTGCAATTACTAGAAAACCAGTCCTAACATCATGGGACATTACTTTACTGGCCAAGGCTGCCCAGTGCACTTGTGGCTGTTCTTACACCACAAGGGATAGCTCTCTTCCTATGATCCGTGTGGGAAATTGCAGTTGAAAAATCTCTTGCCATAGTTAGTGATTTTAGGAAAAATGCTGAGCGCCCTCTTTAATTCTGTCAGAGTTTGACAAGGGTGACTCTTTTTGAATCTTGAAAGCTTTCACAATCCATAGGGAATAATATTTTTTTCATCTAAAAACTAATTTGTATTTCTTTTTTAATAATAACAAGCAGGTGACAAACAAAACTACAACCACTGTACTCTGAACACAGCAAAACCATGGGAGGACATCTACTATAATATAAACTTGTCCAGGCAAGGCATCCATGGTGCTTACTGTAATCCTAGCAGTCTGGAGGCTCACAAGTCCAAGGTCAGTCTGGGCTACACAGTAATGTCACAAGTCCAAGACCAGCCTTGGCTACACAGTAACATCCTTCCTCAAAAGGGGGGCATTTCCTTTCTACCCTTCAAGCACTTCCATTCTGTTTTATCTTTGCAAAGAAGTAAACAGTATCGAACATGTTGATGTATATATACACACACACATATATATATATATGGGAGGTGGGGTTGTAGAACTTTAACCATATCACTCTGTCACCTTCAGTCTAGATTGTTGTTATAGCACAAACTTTCCACTGAGTCACCTGATACTCCCACCTCCTCCACCTGAATGAGACGATTCAGGGTGAGCAAGTTTACCAAGGCTTGTCTTGCTAGCAGTGAGGTCTTCTCAAGGCAATGAAAGTAAGCATCTAGAGTGGTCGTGACTACAAGGGCCCCTGAAGCAGGAGGCATGACCCCTGCAGCCAAGGTCACAGTGCTCCTGTAGCTGGAAGGTAATTTTCTCAAGGCTCCCATGAACTGTTCAAAGCCTGGTTGTCACAATGAGATTCCAGCTTGTCACCTAAACAACAGCTACTCAGCTGCCAGCTTCACTATCAAAGCAGCTGGGTGTAAAGGAAGGGTCCAACAACCGTCAGCGTCAGATCTGTCCAGCCTACCCACAACTTAGATTATTTGAAGGAAAAATAGACATTACAGGTTATTTACAATAAATTTATCTTTAACAATCTACAACAAACATCATCAACATTACCAATTGTGCTCCATCCTCAGCCCGACATTCTAGGGAAGGTTGGGTCTGTCCTACTTGTCTCACTTTTAAAAGGCAAAACAATTAGAAAAATGAGATTCCACTGTGGATAAGGCAGTAAATACACAGACAGAGAGGCTTCTAAGACTCCCATGGCCCTTAAGGCTGGTTCAAGGCCCGGTCCTCACCAGCGCCCCCTTCTACAAAAAGCGTATTACCCATAAACTTCAGGCAGTTACAGCTCAGCCAGTGGGACCAGGTTCTAGCATTATTTTAACACTTTTGTACTAGGGTTCGCTCTGAAACCTTTTCTGTGATCACAAGACTTCCTCTCGAAGTATTGAGGATATCTGTATCTCCAGAGCCAGTGAATTCAGCAAAGATGCGGGAAGTGCTGCTTTTTACCAGTATATTCAACAAAGACGTGGGACAAAGACATCAATGGCGAGAAGTGTCTTGTCATGGATGCAATAACTAGCTTTTTCTGAGCCTGAGTTAATCAGGGTATAAAAAGTCTGTTCTGGCTCACAGGTTTGGAAGTTCCTGTCTATGACTGGGAAACTATGGGTAGGGGCAGCACATAATGGTTTCAGGCCTCTGCTGGTGGGGGTGGGACAGCACTTTATGGTTTGTAGCCAAGTGAAACCATTCTCCTCATGACTGTGACACAACCTAGAGGAAGAGGAGGGAACTAACTGGGCCACTCTTCCCTCCAAAGAGCATTTCTACCAGGCCCCGGGTCTCAGCTTCCACGTATACGCATAGTTCCAATCGGAAGACTAACCCTTTGGGAAGCAGGGCAGATCCAAACTACAGCCCCCAGCCATGTCCAGGCGTCTACGAGGTACCCATGAATGTATTTTTGACTTAACATTTATGCCCTGAATTGCATTATCTTTCTTACCTTGTTAAGTGTGAGCAGGATTTACTTAATAAATCCATAAACACGTAGTTTTTCTTTCGAGATATTTTCACTTATTTATTTAGGCTAAATCTAACAATTCTTTAATTTGTTTGCCTATAATTTTAATTTCCTTGCCCTTGTTCTATAATAGTTTTTCATTTATTTGGATATCCATAATCTCAAAATTTTTTGTTTAAATTTTCACTGTATATTCTCAACTGCGCATAGTACTGCATTACAGAAGAACGTGAAGACTTTAATGAGGGATTAAAGGAGAAGCATTTTTGGTTTGCTGTGAAGGGACCAGGCCCTCACCCAGCTCCCTGCTTTAGCTGCCATGACAGGCTGTAGAAAAGACCCAGCAAGATGTAGGCTTCTGACTCGGCACATGTTCTGACCTTCTGCCCCAGTCACTAGGAAGCCAGGTACCCTCCACATGGCTAGGAACCAATCAGAAGTTATCTGGTGGACTCTGGATGTGCTTTACGGCAGCAGTGATGTACAGAGCATAGCAACTGACCTGCGAGGGCCTACAGGCCATAGCAACCAGTTGACTAACCAAAACAGGACAGGTTGTCCAAGCCCAGAAGTGCACCAATCCTGAGACTGTTGCAGACTCCCGACACTCCCCTTGCTCTGCCCCAATAAATATCCTGCCCCTGGGTCCCTCCGAGTCCTTCTCACTCCACCCACTGTGTTGGACAGATGGAAGACACGAGTTAATACAGTTAGCTCGATAAAATTATAGACTCCTTGCTTTTGCATTGCATCAGGTCTCTTGGTGATTTGGGGTTTCAGAATTTGGGTACAACAACTGCAGCTATATCAAATTTGCGGACTTTGAGGGACAAAGCAAATGATGGCATAAGGGAAGGGAGGAGCTGACTGGAAGAAAACTGTGGGAACTGGCCAGGGCGATTCCCAAGGGCAATAATAATAAATAATGGGACAGGATTTACTTAGTTCCTGCTGATTGCTCCTGTTGAAAACATAGTTTAAAAAGAATGTTTGAGAAGATTTTTGGCAAAGCAACTGTATGGACTAGGGCTGGCCCAAGGGCTGTCAGTTTGTTCTCTATATACTGAGCCAAACCCATGTTTGACTTTTCTTTGGCCAAAACTCATACATTTCCAATTTTTTTTCAAATGCTCTTTAGTCAAGATTGATTCAGAAGAAGAAAAAATCCAGGACTCACACCTCTTTTAAATACTGTTGTGTTTTCTCATAAATTTGTGTGTTTAGGTGTATGCAATGGGAGAATAACAAAAATCCTTTGGGGATGAGTGTTTATTGATCCTATTTTAGGAACGTAAGAGCCCTTCAATAAATACTGAACTACATTATGCTTGGCCTTATGTAACTTATAATCTCTGACCTTCTTCTGGCTCATGTGCTCGATTCAGTTAAATAAAAGGCAAACAAAGGAGAGACATAACTCATCCTGATATTACCAGAATCTCTTCCTGCTTTCCATTCAGAACAGTTTAAAATGAATCTGATTTGATTTATTTTTCTTGGAAACAAAAGAGGAAGGAATGGGGGAAAGAGCGATTGAAAAGGAACAGGGAAGATTAGGGTGAATCATTAACCTAAAGAAAGGGAAAATTCTGGAAAACTAAAGATGAATGATACTTAATGCCATCATTTTTATCTTATTTCTTATTGGGTATATATGAGTGCATGGTGTAATCAGAGGACAATCTTGTGGAGCTGATTCTCTCCTAATACCTTCATGTGGCTTCCAGGATTGAACTCAGAACACAGGCTTGCACAACATGAGCCCTTACCTCCTGAGCCATCTAGTCAGCTCTGTCATTCAGTAAACATTTATCAGGTATTCTATACCACACACTATTCTGTGCTCTGGGGGTACAGCCTCACTTTCTGAGAGCAAGCAGAAGCTTTCTAACTTGATAAAGTAAAAGAATAAAAGCAAATCAGTGAGATAATTATAGGAAGTGATTTGGAAGACATGATCAATAAAACACAGAAGAGCTGCGTGTTATATTTTGTGAAGGTAACTGCAGCAGGGCACGAACATGCCAGGCAGACAGAGCTTAAATGACAAGTTTTATTCGAAAGGGAAGGGAAGAGGAAGGGGAAGAAGAGAAAGAGAGGGAGAAAGAGAGAGAGGAAGGGAGAGACAGGAAAAGTCCTGTCTTCCCTTTCAGAAGAACAGGGAGAAAGAAAAGAGGGCGGAGGTGGGTGGAATTTTTCTCTTAAAGGGGTCCTTTGCACCTGTGTGCAGACTATGTAGTGAGATAGCAGTTATAGAACCCTGGGATGACTAGGGTACTGCCTGAGTGCATTCTGCCAGGTAACTGGGGGCAGACCATAATGCCTGAATCCTTACACTGTGTATGGTGGCACTTGCCTGTAATCAAACTTGGGAGGTGGAAGCAGGTGGGTCTCTGTGAGTTTGAAGCTGGTGTAGCCTACATAGCAAGTCCTAAGCCAGTCAGGCTACATAGAGAGACCATGTCTCAAAAAGTAAAGCTCCATCTCTTATTAGCTCTGTGATAGAAAGTAAGGTGACTGCTTAGACTTCAACTTTCTTGTCTGTAAGATGTGGAAATATATGTATTTTAAAAGCAGTAGGTTTGTCTGAGGAATTACAGGACGCTTGATGTATCTATCCACTTGAAACTGTAGTGTGTTTTGTGGGTTAATGATTTGATAAAAGTTGGTGTATTTCTGACCATTTATTGCCTATCCTTTGTGAACTGTCTTTTTTGTTGTCTATCCATCAATTTTGGTTTGTTTTTATTTAATTCTTTTCCAAGTGCCCTTTGAATAGTAATAGTAAGCATCTCTCTTGTGTCTTAGTAAATATTTTCCCTGGTTTTCATTTGTCTTTCAATAATACTTATGGTATTTTTTTCCTGCATAGCAATCTCAAAGGTTCAGTCCTTTTGGCTCTATTTGATTTCAATGGTTTAATCTCATATACCTAAGACATGCTTTTGCATATCTGCTCCTCTAGTTTTTCTAATACTGTTTGCAACATTGTGTCTATTTTTTTCCAAATCACATTTGTAAAGAACATTTTGGTAAATACCCTTTATGTCTCTTTCAGTGGATAAACACATGTGAATATAATTTCATGCCAGTGGAGTCACTGTATGATGATACCTTGATTTCTTTTTATTTAGCAATATGATAGAAATCTTTCCATATACAGAAGGTCATATCTATTCCTCCTCTTAATGTTTGCACAATAGTATATATTTACCATAATTTGTAGACACTTAGTCTGCCTTCCAATATTAGTATGACATTGTATCTTTATAATTTTTTATAGCTGAGAAAATATCTTGCTAGTATAAATGAAGAAACATCTAATTGCTGGGTAATTTACATGGTGGTAAAGACATTGATGTCAAACTGTTCTTTAGAAAAGTCAACCAGACAAATTTGATTACACCAATAGTGTGTGAAAATGGCCCAATGCTATGTTTTCCAAGGTTTTGTGTCTTTTTTAAAAAATATTTTATTTATTTATTATTATGTACACAACATTCTGCTTCCATGTATATCTGTACACCAGAAGACAGCACCAGATCTTACAACAGATGGTTGTGAGCCACCATGTGGTTGCTGGGAATTGAACTCAGGACCTCTGGAAGAGCAGTCAGTGCTCTTAACCGCTGAGCCATCTCTCCAACCCTGTTTTGTGTCTTTTGAATCTTTGAAGAAGACAAGTGTCCTAGTTTGATTTCTATTGCTGTGATAAATAGCATAACAAAAACTTGGGAGAAAAAAGGAATTATTTCATCTTACAACTTCCAGGTCATGGTGTATCCTTGAGGGAAGTCAGGGCAGGAACTCAAAGCAGGAATGTGGAGGCAAGAACTGAATGAAAGACCATGGAAGAATGCCATGTACTAGACCACTCCCCATGCTTGCTCAGCCTGCTCTTTTACACATCCCAGGATCATCCACCCAAGGATGGCACTGCCTATTGTAGTATATTGCTTATTGGTATATTGGTATATTGCTTATACCAATCATTTATCAAGAAAATGCCCACATACTTGACTACAGGCCAACCTGATGGAGATATTTTCTCAGTTGAAGTTCCCTCTTACCAGATGGCCATTGTGTCAAGTTGAAAAACACCAACTAACCAGAATAGCCAGGATTAGACAAACCTATTAAGCCAGACTGACACTTAGAGGGAGAAATTAAGGAATGGAAAGTGGGAGGTAGCTCAGGGAACCAGTGCTTAATGTCTGGTAGCTGTGATAATTTGAGAAAGAGGGCAGGTTTTGAGGAAGAAAATACAAGAAACTGGCTGGCCTGGAGAACTGTTGTGGGAAATGAGGGCAGTGCGTTAAGGCACATCAAGGACAAGGGTAACCATTCTCATTGCTGGGCTGGCGGTCACAGGCAACAGTCTTACAGGCAAAGACTGAGAAGAACTTGAGAGGAACTGATTATCGGTGGGAAATGGGAGGAGGAAGATGAATGCAACAGCTACTATATGGTGAGGAGGAAGAGTTCTGCCTTTGTGGTGAGTTTATGCTTCTGTTCACAGACACCCACCATGCAATGTGCTGCAGGTGTACACCACAAAAGACACCAGCTCTTGGTCCCTGCTGAATTGGGCATCCAAATGTGACGGGGGATGTCCTTCTGTATATATGTTTCTCTTATTGGTTGATGAATAAAACACTGTTTGGACAATAGAGGCAGGAAGATAGGTGGGACTAGGAGACAAGGAGAATTCTGGGAAAGGTAGGCAGAGAGGCACCTCAAGGAGATGCCATGTAGCCGCCAAAGGAGTAACAGGTCTGGGCATTCTCCAGTAAGCCAAGACCACATGAAAATACATAGATTAATAGTTGTGGGTTAATAATTAAGAGAGAAGTAGTCGGTAAGAAGCCTAGCCATTGGTCAACAGTTTTATAATTGGTGTAAGTCTTTGTGTGCTTATTTGGGGCTAAAGGGGATGCAGGGGCAGGCTGGAAAGAAAAACCAGCAACACAAATATGCTGCTGTTGTTCCTAGGGCTGCTCTGAGTGGAGCAGTTGCTATGCGTTCTGGGAGAATTGAAGAGTATCCACAGCAGGGGAGGTGAACACTGGTGTCCAGTTGTCCAGTTCTTGACTGGTGAGCTCCAGAGACCAGAGCTTCATGAAGTCATGTTGTGGGTAGGAAAACTGACAAGAAAGCTTTGGGGGTGTCCTCATCCACTAAGAGAACACAGAAATGAGCGTGGTTCTCAAACCAGACATCTGCTCACACTGTGTATCAGCTCCTCTATTCTTGTAGTCTAAGGATTCCAAGTTAGGAAGTTGAGAGCCATTCTCCATTTCTGTAGTTTACTCCCTACCTCCACGAAAGCCCTAACCTTTTTCTCGTGTGTTCTCATTTTCTCACAGTCTCTTTTCTGCTTCTGTTAACATAGTTCAAGCACTCAGCACTTTGCTACTTTGATTACTTCAAGAACTCCTTCTTTTAAGATAAGAGAAACTCTGAAAATTAATCTTCTTGAGTGAGAGAGATAAAGAAATACTTCTTGCTGGTCCCAAGCCAGGGAAACTAGGCAGACAGAATCATTTTTTTTATCACCAAATATCATGTTAATGTACCCTTACTTCTAAGTTTTCCTTTTGTTTACCCGAGGCAAGCTTTCTCTATCAGTCCTAGCTGTTCTGGACCTCCCTCTGTAGACCAGGCTGGCCTCAAACTCACAGAAACCTGCCTGCCTCTGCCTCTGCCTCTGCCTCCTGAGTGCTGGGACTAAAGGCGTGCACCACCAACTGCCCTTTCACGTGATTATATGTGTTCGTGTCTCTCTCTCTCTCTCTCTCTCTCTCTCTCTCTCTCTCTCTCTCTCTCTCTCTCTCTGTGTGTGTGTGTGTGTGTGTGTATGCAGGTGCACATGCATGTATGTGTGAGTGCATGTGAAAGCCAGAGGGTAGCATTGGATGTCTTCTTCAGTTGTACTTCACCTTGTTTTTTTTGGGGGGGGGATGGAACCTCTTACTGAACCTAGAACTCATTGATTTTTCTTGGTTGTCCAGGCAGTGAACTGCCTTTGCCTTGATAACACCGGGATTCCAGGAGTGTGCTGCTGCAGTGAGGTTTATTTACACAACACTGGAGATCTAAACTCAGGTCCTCATGCTTGCTTGGCAAGCCATTTCCCCAGCCCCCCCACCTTTGTTTTTAATTATTTGTTTGCAATTTCACCAATGCCAAGGTGACAGAGATCCCACCCAAAATTTCTTATGCAAAACAACAATATGTTAGCTAGTTACACAACAGTGCAAGGGTAGAATCAAGTACAAGCATGACTTCACTTGTGAATCAGCATCATCATGAGGCCACTGCTGTTTTGATTTGCTATAAATCCCTCTCCATTCAGTCTACCCTAGGGATGTGCTTGGAGCAAGACAGTGCAATGACTCTTCTTTGTGTCCACTTGAGCATCCAAAGGGAACAAAAGTGTGTTGTCCTCTTCCTGTGTTGTAAGTCTGTGAACTAGTAACTGTGGCCAAGCTTGAGTAAAAAGCTCTACCTATAGTCTTCAGGAAAGAGATGTCCAAAAAAGATAAAGTGATAACCACAAATGTGCTGATAAATAAAAGCCACATATATAAATGTACATTGTTCTAATAGCCACAGTTTTTAAAAAACAAAAAAGGAACAGGGGTCTAGGGTGTGATTCACAGCTGTAATTCAGCATTGGAGAGACTGAGGCAGGAGGATGAGTTCAAGGCCAATCAATGTAGGCTACACTTCAAGGTGTGTATGTGTGGGAGAGAGAGAGAGAGAGAGAGAGAGAGAGAGAGAGAGAGAGAGAGAGAGAGAGAGAGAGAGAGAGAGAGAGAGACCAATTAAATAAAAATGTTGTTATTTTAACATGTAATCAGTATTTCTGAGCATTTTACATTCTTTGTTCACATCGAGACATCAAAACCCACCATTTTAACTGAGCTTCCAAACACACTCCGAGAAACAGTATCCTGGAGACACTTGTTTCCTTGGTGTTTCCAATCTCACCTTTGGAGCCGTCCAAGGCCTGCTGACAAGTTTCAGCCATCAGTGAAGAAGGCTGGCTGTCACTGGGTGGAGTCAGGGTTGCTCAGACTCTACTGTTGCTGCTACATTGCTGCCCTCTGTTGGTCATAATATATATCACAACCCATACACACAAAAATGAAACTGGGCTTTTGGTGTTTCTGGCAGTCTTCCTTTAAGGGCTCTTGAAATGACTTTCTTTTTTAATTTGGATGCATCACAGAGCATGAGAAATCTTCATAGTGTTATTATGGATTATCTACCTTGCTATCAGGTTTCTTTCCCCCTGTGTGTTACATTAGACTCACTGTCCTTCAAATCCATCCATGTCCATTAAATTATCCATTGCAAATATTCCTGTTTTCTGTTTCTGCAAATATTCCACTTCTTAAGAAGGAAAATGGAAAGATGCCTTGACATCCCTAAGCCTTACTTTGTTCAGCCATAAAATATTGGATGATAGTTACTTTTATGGTTTGTAAAGACACTGCTTAGTATATTTGAAGAACACTGTTACGTTATTATAAAACCTTAAAATTTGAACAATGACTCATTGTTTTCTGACAGAAAAATTTGAATTTATGCTCTCTTTTTAAGTCTGGATTATATGAGCAAGAGGGGCCAAGATCATGATGGGGAAACCCAGAGACAACTGACCGGAGCTAGTGGGAGGTCACAGGCTCTGGAATGATAGCCCGGGAGCCTGCATGGGACTGAACTAGGCCGTCTCTGCGAGTGGATGAAAGTTGTGTAGCTTGGTCTGTCTGTGGGGCTCCTGGAATTGGGACCAGGATCTATCCCTGGTTCATGAGCTGGCTTTTTGGAGCCCATTCCCTATGGTGGTATGCCTTGCTCAACCTTGATGCAGTGGGGAAGGGCTTGGTCCTGCCTCAACCTGGTATGCCAGGCTTTGTTGACTCCCCATGGGAGGGCTTACCCTTCCTGAGGAGTGGATGAGGCTTGCGGTGGGGGAAGGTGGGAAAGGAAGCAGGAAGGGGGGTGGGAAGAGGAACTGTGGTTGGCATATAAAATGAATAATTAAAATAAAAAAAACCCAACCCAAAAAGATCTGGTGGCACTCACCGGAAATCCTAACCCCTATATTCACTTATGACCCACACTTTAAGAAGCTCTGTATTAGAAAAGCCACTTAGTAGTCCCCCAAATAGTTGTGTTTGTAGTTACAGCTCACACGTTGTCTCCATTTAATCTCTATTTCATCGGTTCCTTTTCAAACATGCTTGTCTATTCTTTAAACCCTGTCATGCCAAGAACATAACTTTTCTCTTTTAAAAAAGATCATTGTTATTGTTATTATTGAGCATAAGTGTTTTGTCTGCATGACATGCCCACAGAGATCAGAAGAGAATGTCAGCTCCTCTGGAACTTGAGTTACAGACAGTTCTTATCTGCCAGAAATGGAAAGCCAAATCTTTGAAAGAGCAGCAAATGCTCTTAAACACAGACCCACCTCTCCAGTTTCCTAATAGTTTTCCTAACACTTCCATTTTCTACTTTAGCTCTAGTTCCATTAATCCTGTGCACAACAATAAGCTCCTAATCTCAACATGCATATATTTATTTGTGTGCCCCAAATGTTTGATCATTTAACTTCATTTTTCTCTCAGTGTCTTGATGGCTTGGAATAACTCTTTCACTGAAACATCATATGAAACATACATAGTGAGCATTTTCAGGGTATTTGACCTCAAGTGCTGTTTCCACTTGGAGAGTTTTAATTCTGTGGGGACAAAGACTGTGAAGAGACAATCCTTCACAAGCTGGCAGAAAATGGGTTGAGGGACACGCTTCAGTTCTCTAGTCCCTCTTATCTCCGCCTTGCTGAGGGGAAGGCAGAGTGTCTCCTTTTCAATAAATTGAGCCAATCAACAGTATAATTGTGTTGGTTCAAATCCCACAAAAAAAAATCCATGCTTGGAATCTGAAACCATGGCTATGAATTCTGCATTAATGATTTACCAGACTTGGGAACTTCAAACAGCAGCTTAATCCTACAGGAGCAGAAGTCTCCTACTTTGTTACCAGAAATGATGGGCTGATGATATTGACATCAGGATCTCTTTGTGACCAGGGCTAGTATCTGCAGAATTCCAACAGCCGTGCGTGCAATGCCACTCTATAAACACACTCATTTTTAGAACCCCGGAAAGCCTTACCCTACACAACAATCTTCTTAACCCTTTATAGAAGAAGCTGAATAACTTAAAATTCATCTGGTAAACACTTGACAATTTCCCCTTGTGTAGGACAGCCCTAGAGTAATTTCTGTTTTTAAGTATTTTCTCTAAACCAGATACATAGTTTGTAAGTTTTCTCTAATACTCTTCGATGGAAGCATCATCATTGTTAGTTACATCATTATCATATTTATAGAGACAGGCAGACTAAACCCAGGCACAAGCAAAATAATTATAGAAGGAACATTTGTAGCAGTAGGCCTGACATAAAGTAAATTATTATACCCAGATCTCTTGTTGCTATTTTTCCCATGCATCTGTGCCTCAGATCACATCACCCTGGTGTCTATTCTGTATCTAATAAAATTGTCACCACCCTTCAAGCACTTTCAGCCCATCGTGGCACTTTCTATTCACTTTCATTCATAAGACAATTGTTTAAAACATATTTTGGGTAGTGGGGAGGTAGTTGGATGACTCTTGAGTAAAGGTTCTTGATGCCCAGCCTGAAGACCTGAGCTCTATCCCCAGAACTTAATGGTGAAGGTGAGAGTTAGCATTCACCAGATTATCCTCTGGCCTCCGCATGCACTATACTTGCCACCTCCTATAAGTAACTTTAAAGTTTTCCCCCCATTTTTTATTTAAATTAGAAACAAGATTGCTTTACATGTCAATCTCAGTTCCCTCTCCATCCTCTCCTCCCCTGCCCCTAACTATCACCTTACGTATCCCATCCCCTTGCTGCTCCCCCAGGAGGGTGAGGCCTTCCATGGGGGATCTTCAGAGTCTTTCATGTCCTTTGGGATAGAACCTAGGCCCTCCCCCACGTGTCTAGGCTCAGGGAGTATTCCTCTATGTGGAATGGGCTCCCAAAGTCCATTCCTATGCTAGGGATAAGTATTGATCTACAAGAGACCCCACAGATTTCTTAGGCCTTCTCACTGACACCCAAATTCATGGGGTCTGGATCAGTCCTATGCTGGTTTCCCAGTGATCAGTCTGGGGACCATCAGCTCCCCCTTGTTCAGGTCAGCTGTTCCTGTGGGTTTCTCCAGCCTGGTATGGACTGCTTTGCTCATCAGTCCTCCCTCTCTGCAACTGGATTCCAGTTCAGTTCAGTGTTTAGCTGTGGGTGTCTGCTTCTACTTCCATCAGCTGCTGGACGAAGGCTCTAGGATGGCATATAAGTTAGTCATCAATCTCATTATCAGGGGAGGGCATTTAAGGTAGCCTCTCCTCTGTTGCTTAGATTCTTAGTTGGTGTCATCCTTGTAGATCTCCAGACATTTCCCTAGTGCCTGATTTCTCTTTAAACCTATAATGGCTCTCTCTATTATGACATCTCTTATCTTGCTCTCCTCTATTCTTCCTCCAACTCAAACTTCCTGCTCGCTCATGTCCTCCTCACTCCTACTCTTCTCCCCTTCTCATTCTTCTAGCTCTCTCACCCCTCCTCCCATGATCCCAATTTGGGCAGGAGATCTTGACCCTTTCCCCTTCTCCAGTGAACCATGTATGTTTCTCTTAGGGCCCTCCTTGGTTCCTAGCTTCTCTGGCTATGTTGAGTACTTTCTTATGTGTCTTTCAGCCATTTTAGATACCTATATTAAGAATTCTCTATTTAATTCTGGACCCCACTTTTAAATTGCATTATTTGGTGTTTTGAAAACTAGCTTCTTGAGATTTTTTTTTGTAATATTGGAGATCAGCCCTCTGTCGAATATTCGGTTGGTGAATATCTTTTTCCATTCTGTGGGATGCCGTTTTGACTTGTCGACTGTGTCCTTTGCCTTACAGAAGCTTCTCAGTTTCAGGAGATCCCATTTATTAATTGTCAATCTCAGTGTCTGTGCTACTGGTGTTATGTTCAGGAAGCAGTCTCCTGTACCAGTTCATTCAAGGATACTTCCCACTTTCTCTTCTAAGAGGTTCGGTGTGCCTGGATTTATGTTGAGGTCTTTGATCCATTTTGACTTAAGTTTTGTGCATGGCGATAGACTTGGATCTATCTGCAGTCTTCTACATGCCAGCATCCAGTTATGCCAGCACCATTTGTTGAAGATGTTCTCTTTATTCCATTGTATAAATTTAGATTGTTTTTCAAAAATCAGGTGTTCGTAGGTTTTCAACTCTATTCCACTGGTCTACCTATCTATTTTTGTGCCAATATCAAGCTGTTTTCAGGACTATAGCTCTGTAATAGAGCTTGAAGTCAGGCATGGTGATGCCTCTGAAGTTTCTTTATTGTACAGGGTTGTTTTGGCCATCCTGGGTCTTTTGTTTCTCCATATAAGCTTGAGTATTCTCCATGAGTATTGTTCTTTCAAGGTCTGTGAAGAATTGTGTTGGGATTTTGATGAGGATTGCATTGAATCTGTAGATTACTTTTGGCAAGATTGCCATTTTTGCTATGTTGAACCTACCCATCCAAGAGCATGGGAGATCTTTCCATTTTCTGGTATCTTCTTTAATTTCTTTCTTTAAAGCCTCAAAGTTCTTGCTATACAGGTCTTGCACTTGTTTGGTTTGTGTTACCCCAAGATATTTTATGTTGTGACTATTGTAAATGGTGATGTTTCTCTGATTTCTTTCTCAGCTCATTTATCATCTGTATATAGTAGGGCTACAGATTTTTTTGAGTTAATCTTGTATCCTGCCACTTTGCTGAGGTCTTTATCAGCTGTAGGAGTTTCCTGGTAGAGTTTTTTAGGTCACTTATGTAAACTATCATATCATCTGCAAACAGTGAAAGTTTGACTTCTTCATTTCTAATTTGTATCCCCTTGATTTACTTTTGTTGTCTTATTGATCTGGCTAGAACTTCAAGTACAATATTGAAGAGGTATGGAGAGAGTGGACAGCCTTGTCGTGTTCCTGATTTTAGAGGAATCATGTTGAGTTTCTCTCCATTTGCTGCTAGTTTACTTTATATTGTTTTTATTATGTTCAGATATCTTCCTGTTATCCCTGATGTCTCCAGGACCTTTATCATGAAGGGGTGTTGGATTTTGTCAAAGGCTTTTTCAGCATCTAGTGAGATGATCATGTGGTTTTTCTTTTGCAGTTTGTTTATATGGTGGATTACATTGATAGATTTTTGTATGTTGAACCAACCCTGCATCCTAGGGATGAAGCCTACTTGATCATGGTGGATGACTTTTCTGATATGTTCTTGGGTTCGGTTTGCCAGTATTTTATTGAGTATTTTTGCATCAATGTTCATCAGGGATATTGGTCTGTAGTTCTCTTTTTTAGTTGTGTCTTTATGTGGCTTGGGTACCAAGTTAATGGTAGCCTCATAAAAAGAGTTTGGCAATGAGCCTTCTGCTTCTATTGTGTGGAACAATTTAAGGAGTATTGCTATTAGCTCTTCTTTGAATTTCTGGTAGAATTCTGCACTGAAGCCATCTGGCCCTGGGCTTTTTTTAGTTGGAAGACTTTTGATGACTGATTCTATTTCCTTATGGGATATATGCCTGCATAAGTTGCTTATCTGTTCTTGATTAAATTTTGGTAAGTGATATCTATCCAGAAAATTGTCCATTTCCTTTAAATTTTCAAATTTTGTGGAGTACAGGTTTTCAAAGTATGACCTGAAGATTCTCTGGATTTCTTCACTGTCCAGTGTTATGTCCCCCTTTTCATTTCTGATTTTGTTAATTTGCATGTTCTGTCTCTCTGCCTTTTGGTTAGTTTGGATAAATGTTGTCTATCTTGTTGATTTTCTAGAAGAAACAACTCTTTGTTACATTGATTCTTTGAATTGTTTTCTTTATTTTGACTTTATTGATCTCTGTTCTCAGTTTGATTATTTCCTGGGGTCTACTCCTCCAGGGAGACATTGCTTCTATTTGTTCTAGAGCTTTCAGTTGTGCTGTCAATTCTCTGGTGTGACTATTCTCTAGTTTCTTCATGTGATCATTTAGAGCTATGAACTTTCCTCTTAGTACTGCTTTCAAAGTGTCTCATAAGTTTGGGTATGTTGTGTCTTTATTTTCAATGAAGTTTATTAAGTCTTTAATTTCTTTTTTTTCTTTTCAGATTTTTATTTGAATCAGAAACAAGATTGTTTTACATGACAATCCCAATTCCCTTCCGCCTCCCATCCTCCCCTACCACCCCCCAACTAAAACCCTACCTATCACATACCCTTTCTTCTATTCTTCCCCTGATTCAAACTTTCTGCTCCCTCATGACCTCTGCATCCTTCCTCTTCTTCCCTTCTCAATCTTGTAGCTCCCTCTCCCCTCTTCCCATGCTCTCAAATTTGCTCAGGGGATCTTGATCCTTTC
The DNA here is from genome assembly GCF_003668045.3 of Cricetulus griseus. Classification (NCBI taxonomy): domain Eukaryota; kingdom Metazoa; phylum Chordata; class Mammalia; order Rodentia; family Cricetidae; genus Cricetulus; species Cricetulus griseus. The sequence goes on along the minus strand of NC_048598.1, from coordinate 168,878,854 downwards.
CCCTTCTCCAGGGGACCATGTATGTCTCTCTTAGGGTCCTCCTTGTTTACTAGCTTCTCTGGCAGTGCGGATTGTAGGCTGGTAATCCTTTACTCTATGTCTAAAATCCACATATGAGTGAGTACATACCATGTTTGTCTTATTGTGATTGTGTTACCTCACTCAGAATGGTTTCTTCTAGTTCCATCCATTTTCCTGCAAATTTCAAGATTCCATTGTTTCTTTCTGCTGAGTAGTACTCCATCGTGTAAATGTACCACCTTTTCTTTATCCATTCTTCAGTTGAGGGGCATCTAAGTTGCTTTCAGTTTCTGGCTATTACAAATAGTGATACTATGAGCATCGTTGAACAGATGTCCTTGTTGTATGAATGTGCTTCTTTTGGGTATATGCCTAAGAGTGGAATTGCTGGATCTTTTGGTAGACTGATTCCCATTTTCTTGAGGAGTTGCCATACTGATTTCCAAAGTGGCAGTACAAGTTGGCACTCCCACCAGCAGTGGAGGAGTGTTCCTCTTTCTCCACATCCTCTCCAACATAAACTATCATTGGTGTTTTTGATTTTGACCATTCTGACAGGAGTAAGAAGGTATGTCAGAGTTGTTTTGATTTGCATTTCCTTGATGGCTAAGGATGTTGAACACTTTCTTATGTGTCTTTCAACCATTTTAGATTCCTCTATTGAGAATTGTCTATTTGTTCTGTACTCTGTAGGGGAAGCTGTAGCCATGTCTGCTTAGGGGCTGGCTAAAGGTGTGCCTGACCACGCCTGCAAGGGCATGGTCAGGATGACGTAGAGTGAGAGTTGGTTAGGTGGCTGGTTTTTGCTTTCAGTTTTACTTTCGGCTTGCTGTGCAGACTGCTGCCCGCTGGCTGGCTAGGTCACTCTGTAAGTAAGGCTTTTTCGCCATTAAAATCCCTCGTATCTCTACGTGGCTCCGTATTGGTAATTTCCTGCAATATCTGGTGTCAGAAGCGGGATCTTGGCCCCATTTGGGACAGCCTTCAGGTCCCACCAGGACTGCAGGCCTAGGCCGGGAAAGCACCCTCTCTCCACAGGTGCTCCTGGCTCGCAGCTGACCCAATGCCCCACACAAGATATTTCTGCTGCTGCTGAGCCTCTCTGAACCGTCTGCCCAGCTGGGAGACAGTTTCTAGCTGCATGCTCAGGACTGGCTTGGACTGCAGCCTACCCTCACCCTGAGGCCTCCTGCCTAGAGCCAAGTAGGCATCAGCTTTCAGCATCAGCTTCCCCTGGCCACTGAGGCGTAAAGTGCATCTCTTTCAGTGGTTGCAGCTGCAAGGCCATATACTCTCTAAGATAAGCGCAGCTGCTTTTGTGACCTCTCTCCACCACTACCATCTTGCCTGACCGACCGCTGCCAAATGCCTCGCTGAGTAGCTGAACTCCTGCACCGCCAGCTGGTCAAAGATAGTTAGTGCATCTGGAGTAGAAATCAAGTAAAATTACGGCGGAATATTTATCATTTGCTAAAATTGGTAATATTTTTGCTTATTATGTGAATTCAATGTTTGAGGAGGATGCTAATCTGCCAGTTACTGGCCTATATGCAGTAATGGCAGTTAGCTTGCTGGTACAAATAACATTCCTAGCCAGAAGCCTCAGGAACAGGGATAAGGATAACCTAACCACCTACTTACAGGAAATAACAGCTTTATGCAATGAGGTTTTGGAGAACAGATTAAGTCAGACCACAAATGTGCAGCAAGTGAAACAGAAATTGGATGATAAGCTTGGCTCTGTGTTTAATACGCTAAAGACAGAGCTATTTGTTACCCAAGATGAGATGCAGCATATTTTTGATAAGATAAACACAGAGAGATCCTCCATGTCTGAGGCATTAGAGGCTAGGCTGTCAGAGGACCATGATGAACTAAAGAATATCTGTAACCAGCTAGAAACTCAGATAGGCACTGTTACCCAGAAACTAGATGCAAAGGTGCAAAATACCCAGGATAGGGCTGAAGAATTGGACAATACCATTCAATCAATTATTGAAGCATTTAAGGTAGCAGATCACAAATTTGAGTCTAGATTAGAATGTTTGGAAGATAATTTACAGTACAGGGCTGACAGATTACATAGGTCCATACGGTCGATTGCTGAGGACTCAAAACCAGCAAATCATGATCTCGAATCTAGACTCCAATACCTAGAAGGCAGTTTCCATACCATCCAGATGCTGTCTAAGGATGACCATATTAAAGATCTAGAAAAACGTGTAGAGGAGCAGTTAGAGCAATTTACAGATTCACTAACATGCTTGGAATCTTTTATGATTAAGGAGATTGAAACTTTTCATGAGGATACCATTACTAGGCTTAAAGATCATTGGGATGCCTCAGAAGCAGAATCACTCCAATCTGAGGCACCTACTCCACCCAGGTATCATGACTACTCTTCTAAGGTTGTTACTTGTACACCATTAGTCTACCCAGCTACCATGGTAGAAAAGCCAGCTTCTAAGAAACACCCTCAAGGACAGATGGCTTATGTATGGCAACCTATACAGCTGAAGGATCTTAAGAATATTAAAGAATCAATTGTCTCATATGGTCTCCATAGCCCATACGTAAAACAGCTATTACATTCATGGGCAACCTTTAACAGGGTGACACCCACAGATTGGGAAGATTGGTAGCAGCTGTACTTGAGAATTCATGCCAAATCCAGTGGAAGGCATTGGTCAGGGAAGGAGAAAAGCTCCTTGAGCATCAAGGAATAAAGGTAGGTTATGAAGCCCCCCCTAGAAAAGATTCTTGGTGAGAGTATTTATGCTAACCCACAGATTCAGGCTGAATATGACGACCATATACTGTCCCTATGCAGGAAAGCAGCATTAAACGCCTGGGATAAGGTTCATGAGCCAGGAGAATGCCTAGAAGCTTATACCAGAATAGAACAGGGACCTACAGAACAGTTCCAGGACTTTTTACAAAGGTTAACTAGGGCAGTAGAATTACAGGTAACAGATCCAGAAACAAGACAATCAATTATATATACAATAGCTTATGAAAATGCAAACACAATATGCAAAAGAATAGTTTTGCCTTTAAAGATCAGATCAGCTCTGCTAGAAGAATGGGTTTTGTATGCAGCCATCATTGACTATAACGTGCAAGATACTGTAGCTTGGGTAGAAGAAGCCATCTTGAAAGGTTCAAAAAGGCAACAGGAAATTAAAAGTTCTAGAGGCAAGGATGCAAGGGCTTGGGAAGGAGAAGCAACTTACAGAGGTCAACATAGGTATCAAGAGGCTAGAGGTTACTATGAACCAGAACCTTGGGTAGGAAGAGCCTTCCCCAGGAGACCACGAAGGCGCCAGGAACCTAGATGTTTCAGCTGTGGTAGAATGGGACATACTAAGAGAAATTGTAGACAAACAAATTCTAACAATGCCTCATACGGAAGGCCATTACCTTCTGGATTGTGTAGAAGATGTGGTAAGGGCAGGCACTGGACCAGTGAATGTAGATCCACCAGGGACATGCAAGGAAACCCGTTAAGGCCAGGAAACCCTGAGAGGGGGGCTCAAGAAGTCCTCCACATTGAGAAAGGCCTGTCATTCCCAGTAGCAGTGGAAGACAATCTCTCACAAGATGAATAGATGGTTCTTTGCCTATTGTGAAAAATGATACTGCTCTAGATGGTAGTTTGAATAGCGATGAAGAATCAAATGTGACTGGACAAAATGAGAAATGCATGTTTTGGCAAACTTCTGTTAATGATAAAGGGCCTCAGTTGAAAATGAAAATTAATAATAAAGTTATTACTGGCTTAGTAGACCCTGGGGCAGATGTGACTATTATTACCCAAAAGTCTTGGCCTCAGAAATGGCCTATTTAAGAGGCAAATGTATAATTTTTAGGAATTGGAACTCTATCTAGAGTTCGACAGAGTGTTAACTCGGTAGTCTGCATTGGACTGGAAGGACAGAAAGGGAGACTGAAATCATACGTGGCAGATATTGCTATAAACCTCTGGTGTCGTGATCTGTTACAGCAATGGAATACTCAGATTAATATTCCTCCAGTGTAGGATACAAATTATGTACAATCTTTAGATAGTAGAAAAGATCTGGTAAGACGCTATGGAAAACAGTTACCAACTATCCATGCAGTACAGAAACTAGGTACAAATGATGGACCTTCAGAAGAGCCAAAGGCCCTACCATTGAAGTGGCTTACAGATGAACCTGTTTGGGTAGGACAATGGCCTATGACCTCTGAGAAATTACAGGCTTTAGAAAAGTTAGTACAGGAACAGCTAGAAGCTGGACACATAGAGGAATCTACAAGTCCTTGGAATTCTCCTGTATTTGTTATAAAAAAAGAAGTCAGCTAAGTGGAGAATGCTGACAGACCTGAGAGCCATAAATAAAGTAATTCAACCAATGGGCTCTCTGCAACCTGGAATGCGGTTACCTTCATTGATACCTAAAGGATGGCGGATCATAGTCATTGATCTAAAAGACTGTTTTTTCACAATACCATTACAGGAAAATGATAGATAAAAATTTGCATTTACTGTACCAACTCTTAATAATTCACAGCCAGTTAGGAGGTATCAGTGGAGGATTTTGCCACAAGGAATGCTAATAGTCCTACTCTGTGTCAGCACTTTGTACAGCAACCTTTGGTAGTAATTCGTAAGAAATTTTCACAATCTCTTGTTTATCATTACATGAATGATATTCTTTTATCAGATTCTAATAAGGAAACTTTGGAATGTATGTTTGAAATGGTGAAGGAAGTTCTGCCGTGTTGGGGGTTAGAGATTGCCCCAGAAATGATACAAAGAGGAGATTCTATTAACTATTTAGGTTACAAGATAGAGTTACAAAGAATCAGACCTCAAAAGGGTCAAATTAGGAGAGATCGTTATCAAACTTCAGAAATTATTAGGGGAAATTTCTCAACTATAGACAATTATTGGAGTAGAAGGACATGACTTAAAGCATTTAAAAATGACCCTTAAAGGTGATAAGGACCTAAACAGTCTGAGAATATGATCTGCTGAGGCAGAAATAGAATTACGATGGGTAGAAAACAGAATATTGGATGCACATGTAGATCAGATAAACCTTAATTTAGACTGTATTCTGGTTATCTTGCCATCCAGAGAATACCCTTCTGGAATTCTGATGCAGAGGGAAGACACTATATTGGAGTGGATATTTCTGCTGCATAAACAGATTAAAAAGTTAAAGACATATATAGAAAAGATTTCTGATTTGATTTTAAAGGATAAATTAAGACTCCTGACTGGAAAAGATCCAGCAGAAATTGTAGTACCTTTAACTAATGAAGAAATTTCCTCCTTATGGAAGGATAATGAATATTGGCAAATAGATCTTATTGACTTTTTGGGAACAACTATCCCAAAACTGACAAAATTAAATTCATAAAAAAGACAGTCTGGATTTTTCCACGTATTGTAAGACAAACTCCCATTTCTGGAGTTCTTACATTCTACATTGATGCCAACAAATCAGGTAAGGCAGGTTATAAAGCAGGTGAAGTAAATTACTTCAAAGTCCATATACATCTGTACAGAAGGCAGAATTATATGCAATTCTCATGGTATTCATGAATTTTACAGAATCTCTTAATATAGTTACTGATTCTCAATATGCAGAGAGTCATGTTACACATTGAGACTGAAGAATTCATTCCTGTTAATACAGAATTAACTTCATTGTTTTTACAATTACAGGAAACAATCAGAAACAGAAGCAATTCTCTATACATTACACATATCAGATCCCATATGGGTCTGCCAGGCCCACTAGCACAAGGCAATGATGAGATTGATTGTTTATTAATTGGAAGTGTGCTAGAAGTCTCAGAATTTCATAAAAAACATCATGTAAATAGCAAATGTTTGAAAAAGGACTTCTCCATCACTTGGCAACAAGCCAAGGAGAATAGTGAGAAACTGTCCTACTTGTTCCTTTTATAACCAAACTCCATCGCCAGCAGGTTGTAATGCTATGGGCATTCAGAGAAATGAGGTTTGGCTGATAGATGTCTTTCACTTTGCAGAATTTGGAAATTTGGAATATGTGCATCATACTATAGACACATTCTCAGGGTTCCAATGGGCTACTGCTCTTAACTCTGAAAAAGCTGATTCTGTTATTACACACCTGGTGATGGCAGTTATGGGTATACCTGCACAAATAAAAACTGACAATGCTCCAGCATATGTCTCCACAAAATTGGAACAGTTTTTCAAATATTATAACATAAAGCATGTCACCGGTATACCACACAATCCTACAGGGCAAGCAGTGGTTGAGAGATCTAATAGAACACTAAAGGAGATGCTCAAAAACAAGCTTGGAAATCTAAACCCCCCCTAACATAGGTTGCATAATGCTTTATTAACTAAACTTTCTTAATGCCAATGAAAAAGGACAAACAGCTGCAGAAAGACACTGGACCACGGAAAAAACTGCTGAACTCAATTAGCCGGTATACTTCAAAGTTGTAGTAACCTCTGTATGGAAACCAGGACATGCGTTATGTTGGGGTAGGGGTTTTGCATTGGTTTCCACAGGAGAAGAAAAACTTTGGATACCATCAAAGTTGATCAAGATTTGAGTTGAAAAGGAAAAACCTCTCGATGAGGAGAAATGACAGGTATTCTATTATGGTATATCTCATAAACTAAATAGAAACCTCCCAAAGGAAAGGGTTTTGCTTTTATCTTCACAGGAAAACTCATCTTCAGAAGGCAAAAGACACTGCATGGGTAGATGTGTAAGAAGAAAAGGTAGCTATAACCATCAAACAAAAGGAATGTGCCATATGGTAAACTTTACCGCTGTCTCTCAGAGAACTCTATTTCTCTTTATTTCCTAGTCCCTATTCAATGAAACCAATGCTGGATTTAGAGTTGGATTTTGGCTTTCCTCCTCTAAAATCCAATCATGTTGTTTAACTAAACTTTAGAGTTTCTGTATTGTATCAAGAAGCCAATTGATGTAATACTGAATAAGAGAAGAATTTGAGGACTGTCTTTGTCTTTTCTTGGCTCTTTCTTTCAAAGTGTATACCCTCTCATAATTGTTATTCTCCCATGGTTGCCTTTCCCAGTATGTGTACATACACAAGCAAACATTTCTCTGCTAACTGTTTATGTCTGAGTCCCATACAGCCAATGAAGACCTGCCTGACAGCAATCCCTGGACACCCTGGAAAGACAATGGGCCACACCTCCTGGAATGCACTGGATCCAACTTGCTCCATTTCAACGGACACTCTGGCTAGAGCTTCAGTACTTACTTCAATCAAGTTGAGGATTTCAAGCGAGATCTTCAATCAAGTGAATCCCATCTAACATGGATGGGATACAATCCATTCAAGACTTTCATTACACTAACATTTTCTTCCTACAGGACCCCACAAGGCTGTCGTCGTCCCATTTCAGCAGGAAGTAACTTGGAGGATGCTATGCCCCCTTTCCCCATTGTTGTCACTTAGGACAGTGTATATACCTAGTTAGGGATAGCTTCCTATTGTTTATGGTTGGGATTGGAAGGAGGTGTTCAGGCTTGGACACCTCTTTCAGATGACTTTAGGGTTTAGTTAAAATAGATAGTTAGGATGTGACATAAGCAGATTGTTGTATTTTCATATATTTTACCTTTATGATTGTTAATTTTGAATACTTTACACTGTTAAGTTTTAATTCTCTATTAGACTAAAAGGGGAATTGTAGGGGAAGTTGTAATCATGCCTGCTTAGGGCTGGCTAAAGGTGTGCCTGACCACGCCTTCGAGGGTGTGGTGAGGGTGACATAGAGTGAGAGTTGGTCAGGTGTCTGGTTTCTGGTTTCGGTTTCACTTTTGGCTTGCTGTACAGAGTGCTGCCTGCCGGCTGGCTAGGTCACTCGCTCTGTAAGTAAGGCTTTTTCCCTATTAAAATCCCTTGTATCTCTACCTGGCTCCGTATTGGTAATTTCCCGAAATAGTTCCCCACTTTTTAATTGGATTGTTTGGTGTATTGGAGACTAGCATCTTGAGTTCTTTGTATATTTTAGAGATTAGCCCTCTGTCAGATGTGGGGTTGGTGAATATCTTTTCCCAGTCTGTGGACTGCTGTTTTGTCTTCCTTACTGTGTCCTTTGCCTTACAGAAGCTTCTTAGTTTCAGGAGGTCCCATTTATCAATTGTTGATCTCAGTGTCTGTGTTACTGGTGTTATGTTCAGGAAGCGGTTTCCTGTACCAATTAATTCAAGGGTATTTCCCACTTTGTCTTCTAGTAGGGTTAGTGTGTTGGGTTTATGTTGATGTCTTTGATCCATTTTTACTTAAGTTTTGTGCATGGCAATAGTCTTGGGTCTATCTGTAGTCTGCTACATGTCTGCATTCAGTTATGTTAGCACCATTTGTTGAAGATGTTCTCTTTATTCCATCGTATAAATTCAGATTGTTTGTCAAAAATCAGGTGTTCATAAGCGTGTGGGTTAATATCAGGGTTTTCAACTCTATCCCATTGGTCTACCTGTCTATTTTTGTGCCAATACCATGCTGATTTCAGGACTATAGCTCTGTAATAGAGCTTGAAGTCAGGGATGGCGATGCCTCCAGAAGTTCCTTTATTGTTCAGGGTTGTTTTGGTTATCCTGGGTCTTTTGTTTCTCCATATAAAGTTGAGAATTGTTCTTTCAAGGTCTGTGAAGAATTGTGTTGGGATTTTCATGGGGATTGCATTGAATCTGTAGATTGCTTTTGACAAGATTGCCATTTTTACTATGTTGATCCTACCTATCCAAGAGCATGGGAGATCGTTCCATTTTCTGGTATCTTCTTTAATTTCTTTCTTTAGAGACTCAAAATTCTTATGGCACAGGTGTTTCACTTTTTTGGTTAGTGTTACCCCAAGGTATTTTATGTTGTTTGGGGCAATTGTAAAGGGTGATGCTTCTCTGATTTCTTTCTCCACTAATGTGTCATCGGTATATAGTAGGGCTACAGATTTCTTTGAGTTAATCTTGTATCCTGCCACTTTGCTGAAGGCATTTATCAGTTGTAGGAGTTCCCTGGTAGAGTTTTTCGGGTCACTTATGTAGACTATCATATCATCTGGAAATAGTGGAAGTTTGACTTCTTCCTTTCTGATTTGTATTCCCTTGATCTCCTTTTGTTGTCTTATTGCTCTAGCTAGAATGTCAAGGATAATATTGAAGAGGTATGGAGAGAGTGGACAGCCTTGTCTTGTCCCTGATCTTAGAAGAATTGCATTGAGTATCCCTCCATTTAATTTGATGTTGTCTGTTGGCTTGCTGTATATTGCTTTTATTATGTTGAGGTATGTTCTTGTTATCCCTGATTTCTCCAAGACCTTTATCATGAAGGGGTGTTGGATTTTGTCAAAGGCTTTTTCTGCATCTAGTGAGAGGATCTTGTGTTTTTTCCCCTCAGACTGTTTATATGGTGGATTACATTGATGGATTTTCATATGTTGAACCATCCTTGCATCCCTGGGATGAAGCCTACTTGATAATGGTGGATGATTTCTCTGATGTGTTCTTAGATTCGATTTGCCAATATCTTATTGAGAATTTTTGCATCAATGTTCATGAGGGATATTGGTCTGTAGTTCTCTTTCTTTGTTATGTCTTTGTGTGGCTTGGGTATCAAGGTTATTGAAGCCTCATAAAAAGAGTTTGGCAATGACCCTTCTGCTTCTATTGTGTGGAATACTTTGAGGAGAATTGGTACAGAATTAGCTGTACCTTGAATTTCTGGTAGAATTCTGCACTGAAGCCATCTGGCCCTGAACTTTTTTTGGTTGGTAGACTTCTGATGACTGCTTCACTTTCATTAGGAGTTATAGGTCTATTTAAGTTACTTATCTGTTCTTGATTTAATTTTGGTAAGTGAAATCTGTCCAGAAAATTGTCCATTTCCTTTAGATTTTTGAATTTTGAGCAATATAGGTTTTCAAAGTATGACCTGATGATTCTCTAGATTTCCTCTGTGTCTGTTGTTATGTTCGCCTTTTCATTCCTGATTTTATTGATTTGCATGCTCACTCTCTGCTGTTTGGTAAGTTTGGATAAAGGTTGTCTATCTTGTCTATTTTCTTGAAGAACCAACTCTTTGTTATATTGATTCTTTGTATTGTTCTCCTAGTTTCCTCTTTATAGATTTCAGCCCTCAATTTGATTATTTCCTGGCTTTTGCTCCTCTGGGATGTATTGGCTTCTTTTTGTTCTAAAGCTTTCAATTGTGCTGTTAATTCTCTAGTGTGATTATTCTCCTGTTTCTTCATGTGGGCACTTCGTGCTATGATCTTTCCTCTTAGCACTGCTTTCAAAGTGTGCCATAAGTTTGGGTATGTTGTGTCCGAATTCTCTTTGAATTCTAGGAAATCTTTAATTTCTTTTTTTTATTTCTTCCTGGACCCATGAATTGTGCAATTGAGTGTTACTTAATTTCCATGAGTTTGTAGATTTTCTGTAGTTCTTGTTGTTGCTGAATTCTAATTTTAAAGCAAGGTGGTCTGATAAGACACAGGGGGTTATTTCAATTTTTTTTTGTACTTGTTGAGGTTTGCTATGTTGCCAAGTATATGGTCGATTTTAGAGAAGGTGCCATGTGGCGCTGAGAAGAAGGTAAATTGTTTTGTATTTGGGTGGAATGTTCTATAGATATCTGTTAAATCCTATTGCGCCATAACTTCTATTAGTTCTTTTGTTTCTTTGTTAAGTTTCTGTCTGGTGTTCCTGTCCAGTGGTGAGAGTGGGGTGTTGAAATCTCCCACTATAAGTGTGTGTGGTTTTATGTGTGATTTGAATTTTAGTAAAGCTTCTTTTACAAACGTGGATGCCTTTGTATTTGGGGCATAAATGTTCAGAATTGAGACTTCATCCTGATGGATTTCTCCTGTGATGAGTAGGAAATGACCTTCTTCATCTATTTTGACTGATTTTAGTTTAAAGTCTAATTTATTGGGTATTAGGATTGCTAATTTATTGGGTATTAGGATTGCTATTTGATTGGAAGATCTTTCCCCAACCTTTAATTCTTAGGTACCATCTGTCTTTGAGGTTGAGGTTTCTTGTATGCAGCAGAAGGAAGGATTCTGTCTTCTTATCCATTCTGCTAATCTGTTTCTTTTTATAGGTGAGTTAAGACCATTAATGTTGATGGATATTAGTGACCATTGACTATTGCTCATTCTTGTTTGTTTTTGATTTGGTGATGGTGGCAAGATTATGTGTGGGTTTCTATCTCTTTTTCCTTTTGACTGTTGATAATTTAGGATTATCTATTGCCTATGTTTTTCTCATTGTAGTTAACTTCCCTGGGTTGCAGTTTACCTTCCAGTACTTTCTATAGGGCTGGATTTGTGGATATGTATTGTTTGAATCTGGTTTTGTCATGGAATATCTTGTTTTCTCCATCTATAATGATTGAAAGCTTTTCTGGGTATAGTAGTCTGGGCTGGCATCCATGGTCTCTTAGTGTAGGTAGAATATCTATCCAGGACCTTCTGGCTTTCAGAGTTTCCAAGGAAAAGTCAGGTATGATTCTGATACGTTTGCCTTTATAAGTTGCTTGACCTTTTTCTTTTGCTGCTCTTAATATTTTTTCTTTGTTGTGTATGCTTGGTGTTTTGATTATTATGTGGTGAGGTGACCTTTTTTTTTGGTTCAGTCTATTTGGTGTTCTGTAGGCTTCTTGTATTTTCATTGGCATGTCTTTCTTTAGGTTGGGAAAGTTTTCTTCTATGATTTTGTTGAATATGTTTTCTGTTCCTTTGAGTTGGATTTCTTCACCTTCTATACCTATTATTCTTAGGTTTGGTCTTTTCACAGTATCCCATATTTCCTGGATTCTTTGTGTTAGGGATTTGTTGGACTTAAGATTTTCTTTGGTTGATCAGTCTATTTCTGCTAGTGTGTCTTCAACTCCTGAGATTCTCTCTTCCATCTCTTGTATTCTATTGTTTATGCTTGCATCTGTAGTTCTTGATCATTTACCAAGCTTTTCTATTTCCAGCATTCCCTCAGGTTGTGCTTTCTTTATTGTCTCTATTTCAGTTTTTGGGTCTTGAACTGTTTTCTTGAGAGATTTGTTGATATCTTGTAATTTTTGGTTTGTTTTTTCTTCCAATTCTTTAAGGGATTTTCTCATGTCCTCTTTGAGGTCCTCTTTGAGGTCCTCTATCATTTTCATGAAGATGTTTTTAAGGTCATTCTCTTCTGCCTCATCTGCCTTGTGATGTTCAGGTCTTGCTGGTATATGGTTCCTAGTCTCCGGTGGTGTCATATTGGGTTTTCTGTTGTTGAATGTGCTTTTACATTGACCTCTTCTCATCCTTTCTTCTGGTGGGTGTAGCAAGAGTCTCTTCCTCTCCTGGTGGGTATGGGACCAAGGTTCCCTTCTGGTAGATGCAAACAGATCCAATACTCTGATGTGTGTCCTCTTTTCATGAATGGAGATGGCACTGTTACTGGGGCCTTGGCAGTGTCAGGGTGTGTTGGCTCCCACTGCCGAGCTTAGATCTGGTGAGCAAACCCCTGGTGTCAGATGCCTCCGAGCAGGGTCCCTGAATAGAAAGTCTTCAATTTCTTTCTTTACTTCTTCCTTGACCCAGGAATGGTGCAATTGTATGTTGTTCAATTTCCATGAGTTTGTAAGTTTTCTGCAAATTGTGTAGTTGTTGAATTCTAACTTTAAAGCATGGTGGTCTGATAAGACACAGGGGATTATTCCAATTTTTTTTGTACCTGTTGAGGTTTGCTATGCTGCCAAGTATGCGGTCGATTTTAGAGAAGGTTCCATGTGGTGCTGAAAAGAAGTTATATTCTTTTGTGTTTGGATGGAATGTTCTGTAGATGTCTGTAAAACCCAATTGGTTAATAATTTCTATTAGTTCCTTTGTCTCTTTGTTAAATTTATGTCTCGTGTTTCTGTCTAGTGGTGAGAGTGGGGTGTTGAAGTCTCCCACTATAACTGTGTGAGGTCTTATGTGTGATTTGAGTTTTAATAATTTTTCTTTTAAGAACGTGGGTGCCTTTGTATTTGGGGCACAGATGTTCAGAATTGAGACTTCATCCTGATGGATTTTTCCTGTGATGAATATGAAATAACCTTCTTCATCTCTTTTGATTGATTTTAGTTTGAAGTCTAATTTGTTAGATACTAGGATAGCTACACCAGCTTGTTTCTTGGGTCCATTTGATTGGAAAATCTTATCTCAATCCTTTACTATGAGGTAATGTCTGTCTTTGATGTTGAAGTGTGTTTCTTGTATGCAGCAGAAAGATGGATTCTGTCTTTGTATCCATTCAGTTAGTCTGTGTCTTTTTATAGGCAAGTTAAGACCATTAATATTGAGGGAAATTAAGGACCATTGAGTGTTAATTCTTGTTTGTTTTTGATTTGTTGTTGTTGTTGGTATTGTGTGTGGATTTACTCTGGTTTTTCTTTTGGCTTTTGGTACAGTGGGATTATCTATTGCGCATGCTTTTGTGAGTGTATTTAACTTCCTTAGGTTGGACGTTTCCTTCCAATACTTTCTGTAGGGCTGAATTAGTGGCTATGTATTGTTTAAATTTGGTTTTGTCATGGAATATCTTGTTTTCTCCATCTATAGTGATTGAAAGCTTTGCCGGGTGTAGTAGTCTGGCCTGGTGTGGTCTCTTAGTGTTTGTAAAATATCTATCCAGGACCTTCTGCTTTCAGAGTCTCCATGGAGAAGTCAGGTGTAATTCTGATAGGTTTACCTTTATAAAAAAGGTTTCTTGGCCTTTTTCCTTTGCTGCTTTTAATATTCTTTTCTTTATTCTGTATGTTTGGTGTTTTAATTATTATGTGACAAGGGGACTTTTTTCTGATCCACTCTATTTGGTGTTCTGTAGGCTTCTTGCCTTTCATTGGCATATCTTTCTTTAGGTTGGGAAAGTTTTCTTCTATGATTTTGTTGAATATGTTTTTTGCGCCTTTGAGTTGGGTTTCTTCACCTTCTTCTACACCTATTATTCTGAGGTTTGGCCTTTTCACAGTGTTCCATATTTCCTGGATATTTTGTGTTAGACATTTGATGGACTTAAGACTTTCTTTGGTTGATGAATCTATCTCTCCTAGTGTATATTCAGCACCTGAGATTCTCTCTTCTATCTCTTGTATTCTGTTGGTTATGCTTACATCTGTAGTTCCTGATCATTTACCCATCTTTGCTAATTCCAGCATTCCCTCAGACTGTTTTTTTTTTTTTTTATTGTATCTATCTTGGCTTTCAAACCTTGCACTGTTTGAATTGTTTCTTGCAATTTCTGGTTTGTGTTTTCTTCCATTTCTTTGAAGGGTTTTCTCATTTCCTCTCTTAGGGTCTCTATCATCTGCATGAAATTGTTTCATTCTCTTCTGCTTCATCTGTGTTGGGATGTTCAGTTCTTGTTGGCGTAGAGTCCCTAGACTCTGGTGGCATCATATTGGTTTTTCTGTTGTTAAATGTGTTCTTATATTGTTGTCTTCCCATCTCTTCTTCCAGTGGGTGCATGTGGTGTCTCTTCCTCTCCTGTTGTGTATGGGCCTAAGGTTCTCTTCCAGTGGGTGCAAGAGGGTCCGATACTCTGATGGGTCTCGGAGGTGGGTACAGGCGGGGCTGAGGCACTCCATCTCCAGGTGGGTGAGAGCGGGACTAGCACAGTGATGTCAGCAGACTCATGGTTGCTTGGTCCACCTGGGCCGAGTTGAGCTGCCTGCAGACCCCAGGACAGGAGTTCCCAAGGCAGGTGGATGTTGGGCCCAAGGCAGGGGCCAAAGTTTACCTCTGCCCTGAGTCAACTTTCAAGTTTTAAAAAGGATTTAATGTGGAAAGAACTAGCCTGGGCACTGGGGGTGTATCAGTGAACATAGCAGACAAGAATCAGAGCCTCCATGGAGCTTAGATGCTGGTGGCAACAGACAATGTTAAAGTTGAATGACAAATTAATTAGAAGATGTTAATTGTCATGGGAAAGAAGCATCAACTCAGGGAGAATGAGAGTACAGGGTGAAGATAGGTTTGCTGAAAATGTCATTAAAGTGCTCTAGACATGCCCCTTGAGAGTGAGTATTCGGGCCGTAAGAGAGGTGAAGGTGGCAGCTGGGCTGGACACTGGGGGTGCTGTAGAGATAGCTTAGTAGTTAAGACCACTGGCTGCTCTTCTAGAGGTTAAGCATTGTGCTCTCAGCACCCACATGGCAGCTCACAGTTCCAAGGAGTCTGTCACCTTCCTCTGGCCTCTATGGGTACTGCTTGTACACAGTGTACAGATGTACATACAAGCTAAACACTCATGTGCACATAAAATTTTAGATGGGAAAAAAATCAAAAGGGGTGAAGGAGTAGGTCACTTGGGTAACACAGGATGAAGAGTATGGAGTTGTATTCGTGGATGAAAAGTCCTGCCCAGACTGGCACACTGATACTTTTTGTACAGGTGGCTATTTCCTCAACTAGCATGTGACTTCCCCACAACCAGGGGTCTTGTTGATAATTCTTTTGCATCCTCTTCTGCTTGACAAATGATAGTTTGTACATAGGTTTTGTTTCTGTCTGTCCTTGTCTCCAGAATTATTTTCAGAGTATTATGGTAACCCTGTCCCCACACCAAAACACAGGGTTCCCTTTTTGAAGCTTCCTACTTTCTCCTCAGTAGCCATAAAGGGACTGCATAGTGGAGGTACACTGCCCCCTTCTGGGAAGTCAGTGCTAGTAGCTTCTGGCTAAATTCCTACTTACAGGCTGAGACTGTTAACATTGTAGCTCTTTATTAGTTGGTCAGTTGATCACCACTGCTTAGATTATTATTTTGGTAGAAATTTTGTTTAAAAGTAATCTAAGAAAAATAAATCAGGAAAAAGGAAATGATTAAGATATGAAGTATAATAAAACCACAGTTGCACAGAGCAATGGACTAATATCCACCAGGCCTGTTCTTCTGGTGTTTGCTTGTTTTTGCTCACAATAATTAAGGGCGATAGAACCCTGGCAAACCTGTGCTGAAGTTAGAGTAGATAAATTCCAGGGGTGACATCTTGAAACCCAAGATTATGAGATAGTGGGAGCTTGGGAGATAGATAGCTCAGTGGATAAAGTGCTTGCTGCGTGAGTACGAGAATAGTTGAGACCCCCAGCACCTATGTTAAACGATGGTCATGGCAGCATGATTCTACATCTCTACACTGCATAGGTGGAGACAGGTGGACCCTGGAGGAGACTTGCTGGTCAGCCAGGCAATGGAGAGCTCCAGGTTGAGTGAGAAGCCCCATGTCAAACCATAAAACAGAGCCACTGAGAAAGATACCAGATATCAACCTCTAGCCCCCACATGCATATGCACATGCCCCTCACAAGTTTCTTGGGTCAAAGGGGTCCAGGTAACTGTCGCTTGGCAATTAGAAATGTGTCCATAGATTAGCTGCATATGACATTTAGAATGTTTAAGTTTTGTGCAGTGAACCATGACCAAGTCTAATAGTGACCTTTGAAATCTTCAAAAGGATGGTGCCCCATAGAGTTGATTTTACCTGGATTATGTTTAATACCACTAAGCTGAAAAACACCACCTAAAGATTGACCTTGGACTACAAACTGCTCTGGACAATTTCAAGGTGGCTAGCTGGGATGATCCAGCCTCACAGACTATTCTTGCCAGGACTTGGAACAAGCCCCACACCTTCCCATCAGGCAGAGACTGGATAACAAAAGATACAGCTACCTCCCCCAGGACTTGACAATTAACCCAAAATTTTTCTCTCAGGATCCCCTAAAGATGCTCTTGCCACCAGGCAACAGGAAGTAATTTTAAGAACAAAACACCCACATTCCCAAGAGGTGGGGTAGGTGGTTTTTGATCATTCAATGGGTTATGGATAATTGTCATCACTTAGGGTAATTGATTACAAGTTGTTATTGGTAATGGTCAGGAAAAAAGTTGAACAAAGGAGATTTAGATTCAGAGTTCTTGTTTTGAAAAGAAAAGAGGATACATATTTGATAGGATATAAGGGTATATTTTTGCATCTACTCTGAAAAGAAAAAAGGAGGATATAGAAATAGGATAAAAGGTAGATTATTGAATCTACTTTGAACACAAAAAGCGGCTACTTGTTTAAATATTTTACATTGATATAGATTTTTGTGTATTGATACAAATAAGATTATTTTTGTTAGAACATATTGTACATACGTTTCTAATCTTGTCCTATGCAACTTATTCTAACAATGTAATGTAAATTTTTAGTCCTTGAAAGGTATTATTACCATCTACTTAGGATATAATAAGGAAATGCAGATTAGCAATTATCACCTATTACCATCAATCTTGTAGTCACATTAGGTATGTTTTCTAGGTCAAACAGAGGTATATTTTAGATATCAGGTCATCTTCAAACACTTCAGAGAGGCCAGGTGGTGGTGGTGCACGCCTTTAATTTCAGTTCTTGGGAGGAAGAGGCAGGTGGATCTCAATAAGTTCAAGACCAGCATGGTCTACAAAGTGAGTTCCAGGACAGCCAGGACTGTTACACAGAGAAACCCTGTCTCAAAAAAACCAAAAAAACGAAACAAAACAAAAAACTGACACAAAGCAAAACAAAACAAACAAACAAACAAAACCCCCCAAGCCCCCCCAACAAAAAAGAACCAAACACTTTATACAGAATATGGCATTCAAGATGTTGTAATAACATAAGTCCTTTTTTATTTTTTTTAAAATGACAACGAGACATATCTGCTCCTGGCAGCACCAATCTACTTCAGAGAAGATGATGGGCATTGAAGAAACTCCACATGGAGTTTACTTTCTTTGTGGTAAAAGTTAGACACTGGGCAAGAAAGTGCTCTTCCCTCAACTGCTGACAGTATGTTGTCCAAATGGGACAAGCAGGACAAAAAGAAAGTGACTGCTGAACTTTGCCAAGACAAGGTAGGGCAGCCCTTCAGAATATCCTGCTCCACAGAAAATCTGTCAGATATGCTAGGCCTGTGGGCTGAAGATAGATGCCCCATTATTGCAGAGGAACCTTGGGTGTCCAGGTAGCCAGCTGTTTCTGTCATTTCTCACATTTTTGGAAGTTGCTTGCTGCACTTCCTGCTTATTTAGGTAATATTGCTTCCTTCTCAGGTCTTTGATGGAGTTAAGACTTTATAGTTATAGTTTTCCTTGTTACCAGATTCAGAAAAGAAATTCACTAAAGAGGTGTAAAATATCCAAGGTTGAGAGACATTAAAAGATAGTTTTGGTATTGCAAGTTAGAATAGAAAGTGAATTAGGAGCTGGGTGTTGGCGGCACATGCCTTTAATCCCAGCACTCAGGAGGCAGAGGCAGGTGAATCTCTGTGAGTTCGAGGCCAGCCTGGTTTACAGATCGAGTTCCAGGACAGGATCCAAAATAATACAGAGAAACCCTGACTCGAAAAACCACAAACAAAACAAAAAGTGAATTAGGCACAACAACCTTTCGGACTCACCAAGAGATGATAGATAAGAAGTATTTTCTCTGAATTTGTCAACTGTTAATGGACTAAACATTGTAGATGTATTTATTGCCTGGATGTATTGTTTATAGTAGTGTACTTATTGTACATAGTTTTTCTTTTATTAGTTATAATATTTTTATTTTAGAAAAAGGGAGAAATGTGGTGATATCTTGTTTGTTCTCTAACAAATAAAGTTTGCCTGAAGATCAGAGGATGGAGCTAGCCACTAGTTGACCATAGAGGTCTGGAGGTCTGTACAGACAGACAGGAAGTGATATGGCAGGGTGGAGAGAGAAATATAAAGTGGGAGGAGACAGGAGTTCACTCTTTTTGTCTGAGAAGTTGTGGTAAGGTGTGACTGTGGTATGCTCCTTTGTCTCTCTGATTTTTCAATATTTACCCCTATATCTCACTCCAGGTATTTATTGTTAAGACCAATTAGGACTCATACTACAGGAGACGATGGTGGTGTTTCTGCCTAGAACAATCACTTCACCCTCCTTGCCGAGACCACCTTGTTTGTGTACTAGGTACCACTTCCTCAGTAGAGCTGGCTACCCCCAACTTGATGAGACCTTATTCTCATAAATTAGCATGCTTCTCCCCATCTCTTGTCATGGAACCATCTCATTATAAAACTACATTCCTACTAGGCTCTAAATGACACAGTCATGGGATGGTTCTGATTTAGTTCTCTTTTGTTTGCCTGATCAGTGGAGGAAGGAGTAGGTAAATAAGCTTGCAGGTACTGTTACTCCTCCTGTGGTTGGTACTCATACTCCAGAAGCTGTTGGGCTGCCTGGGTAGGCACTTCATCAGTATGGGTTTCTTTGATTTCTCCTACTTGGCTCCTCATTTTCTTTGTGTCTGTGCCCTTTATCTGAAGCACTCTACTCCACTCTTCCCACCCTGAGTCCTGAACAATCCTTTTACTCAGCTAGGTCTTTATTTCCTTGGCCAGCCACCCAGAAGAAAATTCACTGGTGAGCTGTTACACAAGAACAGAGTAAATGGGGTAAAGACACTCCATTACACAAGGACAGAGGAATGGAATAAAGATCCTGTAGCACAGAGCTCATAACATGTCTGCTCATATTCCCTCTGTCTGTCACTTTTCCCTAAGGTGGAACTTGGAGCCAGCCTGGATGTAACAGAGAACATTCGGAGAAGGAACAATAGGAATGAATCTCTTAATGGGATGCTTTCAGGATAGAAATGAAGGAAGTGATTGGGTGTAGAACTATTTTGGGCCAAGAGTCATTTAGCAGATCTCTCAAACTCTGTGTGGGCATCACTTATTCTCTTTGCCAGAGGAAGCTTGTGTAATACCCCTTGAAGGCCTTGTAGCTGGCTTGGTGGGTGGGTGAAAAGCTTTTCCTGTGCTGGTATGCCAGACCCTTGAGCGCCCAAGGCCTAGGGCTTAGTAGCCAAAACCAGAGAATTGTAGTTCCTAAGAGTTAGGGACCAATTTTGTTCTGGGCTTCAAGTCAGAGGCTTATGGCTGTCTGAACTCAGGTTGAAGGATTGTTGTTTTTTACTGTAGCCACCAACTCATGCTCTTCACCTGTCAGCCTTTGTAGTCCCCAGCTTCTGGCAGTCCTGTGTGGTGGAGGCAGATAGCAGGACACTACAGCAGGGAGCTTTTCCTAGTGTCACTGGTTCCCTTCAGCCCTGGGCACTGGGACCCTCAGACCTACAAGGGCAAGTGTTCCAGGTGCTGAGTTTAGGGTTTTGTCACCCTCAGTTACTAACAGCAATGTGTCTGAGACTGGGTCTCCAAGGCCTGGCAGCTCTCTGGAACTCTTCCAGCCACCACAGCCTGCACTTTCTCTTCTCTACACACAGCCCTTTTTCTTTCCTCAGCCTTCGTCCTCTGCCCTTGATCACCTTTTGCTTCTGCCATTATTTGTTGCCTCTGCTCCTGTTATTACTCTTTCTCTCCTGGCCACTCTCTGGAACACTTCAGCTGACTTTCATCGTTACTGCCACTGTCACCACTGCTTGTCTCTGATGCTGCTTCACTATCATCTTCTCTTTTCTTGTTACTCCCTCACCCTGCTCTACAAAGGATGACAATCAAAAGGAGGCAAGAAAAGACCACTCCACAGAAGTCCTTTATTAGAACTGAAATTTCAACATCACAAAGGTAGTGATCATCTGGTTATATAGCCAGAGGGATGTGTGGCAAGGGTGTCTGTACCAATCACAGAAATCCATGCAAATGAAGGTCTGGGTTTGTTCTAGAGGAGGTCTATAACAAGTGAAGTCTTCAGCTCTGACTAGGGTGGAAATGGCAGGTGAAGGCAAAAAACATTTCACCACTTGCTATCTGAAACAGCTGTGTGCGATGGTGCCTTTATGAGACAGTGTTATGCTTTGGTAACCAGCAACAGTGACTTCTCTATGGCTGGCTTCCTCATGGCATCTGTGGGAGTGTTCAAAGCAGCCAACACTAACACAACAATAATCTGATAGGCAAGATGAAAAGCATCCTAATCTCAACATCTTACTTAAAGGAAAATGAAACATTAGAAGGCATCATTATCAGGATGCTGTAGACACATCCACAACCTCAGCACTGGAAGGCTGAGGAAGAAAGGTCACAAATTCAAGGCCTGCTGGGACTACATGTGAGCTTGAGGTCAGCCCAGACTATTAATGAAAACCTGTTTCAGGAAACCAAACACCTTACAAGGGAGGGTGGTGGGGCAGGGTGAGCATACATTAACAACTTAACATTAATAGTGACTCAACAGTTTTTAACACTGTCTGATAATTTCCAACTCCTGCCCAGTGCCCTCTTATCTGCTCTGCAGAAACAGTTAAAAATAATTGAACAGATAGCAAGCGGGACTTTCTCTGAGTCAGTTGTGCTAAGTACTCAATCTCTCATATGACCCTATCCTGTTAGATGTTATCTGTATTCATCTATTCCTATAAATGTCACATGGCCCAAATATCAGCAGATTTCCAATTTTAATGCTTTCAAAAAGGTCCCCTTTTCCTTTGTGTATGTGTGTAAATGTAAATGTAGTATAGGCACAAGTGTGTGGGTATGGCAGCCCACACACAAGTCAGAGGAGAATGCTGGGAGACCCATCCTATTAAACTCTGCCTTATTCCATTCAGAAACTATTTCTCATTGTACCTGGGGCTATGCTGGTCACCAGCAATCCTCAATGATCCTTCTGTCTCCATCACCCTCCCCTATTAGCATAACCATGTCTAGCTTTTAAAAATCTGATAGTGTGTGTGTGTGTACACTTGAACAGTGCTCACTGTGTGCAAAAGGCATTGGGTCTCCAGGAACTGAAATTTCAGGCAGCTGTGATACGGGTGCTGGGAACTGAACTTGTATTCTCTACAACAGCAGTACTTTCTCTTAACCACTGGTCCCTCTCTTCATTCCCCATGTCTGGCTTGTTATGTGGGTTCTGGCTCTAAATTCAGGTTTTCATACTAGCCCAGAAAGCCCACTTACCCACTAATTCATCTCTCCATTCAAAGTCTAGTGCATCTAAGTTCTAGACTAGTTACTTCTAGTAACTTCTCTATTGGTTTGTCAAGCTGGTGTTTCAAATTCAATGAACTCAACTCATTGCTATTCCTTTATTCTGCTCTTTCCCTGTCTTGCTGATCTTTGCATTGGGTTTCACTCTCCAATAACCATCTAAAACAGCTGAGCTTACAATTCAGTTTTGAGACATAAAAGTCACCTCTCACTGGTGAAAACGGGAAGTTAGTGAAAGTCAACAGTTTTAGCCTGTTATGTCAGAAGCATTACTAGCTAGTGAGAGACTATGGATATAGGGTAAATCACTATATTAATAACTTTCAAAGCTAGTGAAAAGCAATAAAGCTACAGAGCTATGTGATCAAAGGAACTAGACAGCCATTGTGAACAAAAGATTCCAGGCAGAATTCTGATAATGGCAGAGCCAAAAGAAAAGAGAAGTTAAGAACTTCTTCATGGGACATATCTGCCAGAAATACCAGCTTAGACTTTATATGAGAGTAATTGATTATCATGTCATTATTTTGGGGCTTTGTCTTGTAATAGCTGAATCTCTACATAAACTAAAATTGCCCATTCAGTCCTACTTTGTTGGCAGAATGGCAATAGTTATGGGGGTGAACATTGTTTTTATAATGAATAGTGGCAATGGTAATGGTGCACCATAAAGAGAGATTTAAATAGCAACAAAGGCGAGAATGAGAATAAGGAGATCCATATGAGAAAGAAAATCAGTTGTAATTCTACTGATTGTTAGGGTGGTGATGGTGTAAGGGTTTAATCTATCCATTGCTTTACAACAAACTGTCCCACAAATCTTAGTAGCTAAAACAATGACAATATTTATTTTGTTCATAAATACAGCAATTAAGAGCATTTGGGTTATAAACTGCCTACAGAGAGAAGGGTTAGGGAGAAGGAAGAAGAGGAGGAGGGCAGGAGGAAAGAGGAGGGAAGAGGGGAGATGGAAGAGAGATGGAAAGGGAGAGGAGGAGAGCAAGGGGAGGAGAGAAAGATGAGGGAAATGAGGAGGAGGAGGAGGAGGAGGAGGAGGAGGAGGAGGGGTTCTGTCCCTAGCCTGAGAGTCACCTAATAGCACCTATGTTTCAATCTATTAATTAGAAGAAACATTTGCCTAAGGATGGCCCATATTCAAAAGAAGGTGAAATCAAGTCTACTTTTTAATTTGAAAAGTGTTAAGCTTTGGACTTAGTTTAAATGCACCACAATGAGAGTTATTCCATCAAAGATTATCAGAAATAGTTTAACAATAAATGAAGAAGAGCATTAGTCTACATTTGGTCATATGCCGATGTATAGCTGTATGGAACCTGGAAAAGGTAGTTGCTATTCTGAATACCTATCTGTCTAGCTGAGCACTCTATGTATGGAAAGAAGGAACAAGGCTGGAGATGTAGCTTAGTTGGAAGAGTGCCTGCCTGGCATACTAGAAGGCCTGGGTTCCATTCCCACCACCCAGTAATGCATAAACTTGGTGTGGTGGTGGACACCGGTAATCTAGCACCCAGAAGATGAAAGCAGGAAGATCATACATAAGTTCAAGGTCTTTCTCAGCTGTGTATGGAGTTTGAAGCCAGCCCGAGGCACATGGGACACTCTCAAGAAAAGAAAAGGGCAGATGAGCACAAGGGTGGAGGGAGGGGGAGGGATGATTATTTGGTAACAGCTAGCTTTCTTCATAACATTAAAACCATCCATCCATCCATTCACTCACTCATTGAGTCTTCTCTCAAAATGGGCATAGATAGAGGACAAACATTCATCTAATGCTTAAACTCTATGGAGTTCACTACAGTGCCTGGGTTGTAAACTTTTGAGAGATGTAGAATTAAAGTTTTCTTTACTAGAGATGGTTATTACAAAGTGGGAATCGGACCTCAGACCTCCGTGCTCAATCCTGTAGACAAGTTACCAATTTTTTAAGGTGAATGACATCCTATGAAAACCTCCTACCTCCCCCACCCTCCCAACCCTTTCTAGTTTGCTTTTGTAGAGGCGTGCTTCCAACACACAGAAACAGAAGGCAGTTTCCTACACGATCTTGTTTGCGGAGTTTTCAGAGCAGAAGTCTGTGGCCCATCTATCCCTTACATGGCCTCTGAGAACAGAGATTACAAACCAGTAGTTAAGATCAACGCCTTCGTCCTCGGGGCTTCAGTTATCTCTCGGCTGCTCTCTTTGCTTTAAGCTCCCGGAGCTCCATCCAGAAAAATGGGAATACTCCATACGATTTTGTAAAGCGAGGTGAAGCCGATGGGAAGCGTCCACGAGCGCCTACCGCAACCACGAGCTTGTCAAATCGAGCGCTTCTTTCTTTCCTATTTAAACTTTGCTTTCTGTAGGCTTCACTGAGCAAACAACGCTTCAATCTATTCAGTCCGTCTTCCAACTTCAACCGCACCTCTACTCCAGCCCCTTGGGCCACACTTGTTCCCAAATCCCCAGCTGCCGCAAAGCACTGCGCTCGACACGACAGTGAACGACGGCGCGACCCTGCCCCCCGCCGCTCGGGCCAATCGCGCCGCTCCTGGGCGGTGACGCGCGCTCCTGCGCATGCGCAGGCGGGGAGACCTTGGCTGAGCGGACCAGTAGCTCGGCGGAGGTGAAGGCGCTGTCGCCAGGGTCAGGCCTCGGGGAAGATGCAGAGCTGGAGTCGCGTGTACTGCTCCTTGGCCAAGGTGAGGGATGCCCGCTCGTGGCTCGCCCGGCCTCCCGAGGCTGCGGAGAGCGCGGGCTCGGGCCGGGGAAGCCGGCTGCGGAACGACTGCCCGCAGCTTCGCACCGCACTTCCGGACGCGGGCCGAGGGCCTGGGCCTGCACCCGGGCCGGGGACGCGCAGGTCACCCCGTCACCCGCTGCCCGTCCCGTCCCTTCCTCCCGGCCCTGGCCCCCCGCGGGAGCGGCCTGCTTCCCGGGGTGGGTAGGTAACCTTGATGCGCGAGCGAGTGGGCCCAGACGTGCTCAGCCCCACACACTGCGGTCCTGTCTGCTGCCCGCGCCCGCGCCGGGCTCTGGGCTTACGTTTTTAATTGCAGCGGACTATCGTCCAAACTACTTTCCCGTTTCACCTACCGGTTAAACAGATAGAGCCGAATTGAATGTATGCGGCGTCGTGGCGGGGTAGCGTGAGGACTTTAGAAATACTACAGAGATCAGACTATTTCACACCGCAGTCGTCTGTGTCTTCACAAACTAATGTAACATGCAAAATGTTCTTTTAGGGAGAAGCTGAGCTGGGGCTAAAACTCAGTACAGACAGTTTGCTCTTCTTTGGTTGGCATGGCTTGATCTCAAGCGCAGAAGTTGTCTCCAAGCAAAGAGCATTGCTACATCGGAGTATATAGTCAGTTCCTTCCATTAGTCATTGATGTGCTCGCTGGGATAGGAGCTGCATGCAGCTCTGCTTTGTTTCTTGCTCTCACTGGTCTTAGGAGATGGTAGGCATAAAGTCTAGAGGGTGTGAGATTGTGATGCAGTTTGTGGAACTTCCAGAATGTGGGTACACTGACACTGTTGGTACATATCCTACTTTAGTTTTCTGTTCATAGTTGGTAGCTCAAGAACATCTTCATAAATGTTGTGATTTACAGACTGTTAAATAGATTAAATTAGAAAACGTAATGACAAGTGAAATGATTGTTGTTGAAGTATTCAAATACATGAATTCAAAGTTTCAGAGTTCTTATTGGAATACTAAAATGGTTTTTGGCATTAAAATTAGCCTTGCTTTCTGACATTTTAATAAAACTAAGCCATTAAGTATATTCTATTAAGTTTAATATGAGATGGTGCATTGACTATTCACAATAATAAGGCAGATCTGGAAAGGTAAGATTGTGAAAGTTTAATATTATTGACAAAGAGGAGAAATTGATAGGATACCCTTTGTGATAAAAGGAAGTCCATTAAGAATCAGTGCTTGATACATTTACCCCTGTTTGTTGTCATCACCCTTCTAAATTACATGTATTTATTTTTGTGTGTGTGTGTGTGTGTGTGTGCATGAGCATGTGTGGAGGTTCCAGTACAACTTTTTGGGGTCAGGTCTCTTCTTCCACAAGGGATTGAACCTGGGAAGTCAATCTTGGTGGCAGGACCTTTATCCAACTATCTCACCGGCCTGTTGTAAAAATAATATTTTACTTAACAAGAAAATTTTCTTTGCCTTTTTCTTTTAGAGAGGCCATTTCAATCGGATATCTCCTGGCCTACAAGGAGTTTCTTCAGTGCCTTTAAGAACTTATGCAGATCAACCAAGTAAGTACTCAGTGCAGCGGTTTTCAATCAGATGAGCTGACAGTTCTTTTCCATTTTTATATAAAAGAAAGCGAGTATTAGAGTAACTGTTACTCTGTTAGAATTAATCTATACACCAGTTGATTGAACACCTAGTATGTTACAAGAGGTGAACAAGGCAGAATCCATTTTTAAGACACTTAAAGACTACTATTAAAAGGTGGGCAATACATAAGTAACAAGTGTTTGGAGAAGTAATTGAAAATTAAAACAAGTTACTAAGAGCCTAGAGAGAAGTCAGGGAAAGCCTTGAGGGGATGTCTGAGAAAGGGGTGAGGGTGTGAAAGGTGCCTCAGTGAGAAAGGTCTGAAATGGAACTTAATTTGTGAGCCTCCAGGAAAAGCAAAAAGACTAGGCTAGATGTGCAAAGTTCTAAGAAACAAAGTCAGACACATAGGCAGGGATCAGATTGTGGAATGCGCTAAGCCAGACCAGGTGCTATGGATTTTACTCTGGGTGTGGTGGAGAGCCACAGGTGGGTTTTGAGCTGAGCAATTTCATGTGATTACAGCTTTTAAGAATTAATTTTATCTACTGGGTCAGATTGGGTTGGTTGTGTTTCAAAGCTTCGTGATGATGATGACTTTTGACATCTTGAATGAAATTCTTTAAGACTACCATTATATGCATAAAAGGGAGCTGTGGGGTATATAATTTTCATAATGCTTTCTTGAAGTTTTGAATTTTCTTTAAAATATATGTATTTTTAATAAGCACTTTGGAATGGGATAAATGAGCTTTTAGTGAGGTGTTTAATTTCCTAGTACAAAAAATATTTGAAGTGGTCTGTTTACTGACTCATTCATAAAATTTAAATTTTAAAATATTTTACTCTTAACGTTGTGTCTGTTATGGTGTGTATAAGGGTGTAAGTACCTGTGTGCATGCCACAGTTCAGGTGTGGAGATGAGAGGACAGCCTGGAGTGTCATGTAATAGGAGAGTGTTAAGATATATTCATCCACTTCTATTTTCTTTGAAGTCTTTGAGCAGGCACTTAGATTTTAATGGAGTGAGACTGTGCTGGTTCATTCTTATCTACTTGACACAAACTAGAGTCACCTGGAAAGAGGGGTCCTCATTTGAGAAATTATTTCCATCACATTGGTTGTGGGCAGGCCTGTGGCTCGCTTTCTTGATGTTGAAGGGTCAAATCCACTGTAGCAGATAGTTGTTAGCTATTATAAGAAAGCAACTTGAGCAATCCAGTGATTAGCATTCCTCCATGGGAACTGTCCATTATTGAATAGGTTATTTTTATTTAATTTTCTGAATT
Source organism: Cricetulus griseus (assembly GCF_003668045.3). Taxonomy (NCBI): domain Eukaryota; kingdom Metazoa; phylum Chordata; class Mammalia; order Rodentia; family Cricetidae; genus Cricetulus; species Cricetulus griseus. The sequence continues at coordinate 168,851,234 of NC_048598.1, read as the reverse complement.
CTTTGTCCTAGATATCAGTCGTTTGTCATCTATATAGCTGGGTCTTGGGAACTTGAGGCTTTTCTTTTTGTACAGAAGCTCTTCAATTCTAGGCAACCTATTTGTCAGTTTTTTTTTTTTTTTTTTTTTTTTTTTGTTTTTTTTTTTTTTTTTTTTTTTTGAGACAGGGTTTCTCTGTGTAGCTCTTGCTGACCTCAGACTCAGAGATCCACCTGCCTCTATCTCCTGAGTGCTGGAATTAAAGTCATGTGCCACTACTACCTGGCTATTTTTTGGTGTTTGATGTTATTTTCTATACTGTGGGAGCGCTTTTCAGAAAATTTTTGTTTAGCCTGTACCTGAAGTATTTTCCTTTAGCAGCTTCAAATTCTTATGTGAGGGCTGCTGGTCCACTTTGAGTTTTATACATTGTAAGAAATGAGACTCTAGTTTCAGTCTGTTATGGATGGATAGCCAGTTTCCCCAGCACCATTTGGTGGAAAGGCATTCTTTTCTGGTGTCTTGGTAAAAACAAATAAACAAAAAACAATTAGCTGTAGTTTCGTAGTTTTATTTCTGTGTCTCATATTCTATTCCATTTGTGTACATATCTGTTTTGTGGGTATATGCACACACCAGTACCTTGCTGTTTTTGTTGCTATGGTACTATGGTGTTGCTCTTTTTCCTCAGAATTGCTTTGGTGGTTTGGGGTCTTTTGTGCTCCCATGTGAACTTTAGAAGTTTTTTTCTATTTTTGTAAAAGATTGCATTGAAATTTTGATGGGTATTATATTGAGATTGTTTATCTTGTTTGGTAATAAAACTGTTTTTATGATATTAATTCTTCCTATTTTCTACTTTCTGCTGTCTTTTCAGTTTCTTTGTTCAGTGCTTTAAATTTTCACTGTAGCTGTCTTACTCCTCTTTGGTTAAATTTATTGCTAGGTTTTAATTTTTATTCATTTGATGATATTGCAAATGAATTTTTTCCTGATTTCCCCCCCAGCATGTTCATTATTGATTAAAAGAAAAGCTACTGATATTTGTATATTAATTTTGTATCGTGCTATATAGCTGAAAGTGTTCATCAGATCTGAGAGTCAGAGGAATTAATTTTTGTGTACAATGATGTTGGACTGCCTCCTTAGTTACCACAGCAGAACTGAAAATAAATGTAGCAAATAGAAATTAGACATCTCTTATGTATTATGTATTACTGTTTTGTGCTAAGTTATTTGGTTAGCTGCTTGGATATAGCATTGATCTAAACAGACAAAACTCATCTTTCTTAGAGTTCACAGTCTTTGTGGGGAAGACAAACATTTAACAAATACTTGTAATCATGATTAACAGTCCAGCGACTAAGGACAGGGATTTATGAAATGTGTATGTGGTTTGGGAATGGATGCACAGTTCTTAAGGGTTTTATGTTTATGTATATAATGATTATTAATGTCATCTTGCCAGTTTTGGAATCATCCAGGAGATAAAAAAAATAAACCTGGGGATGTACATAATCATGAGGTTAGGTTTAGACTTGGAGGAATTATTCTGATTACATTGATTGATTGGGAAAATCCACCTTAACTGTGGAGTGGACTACAACCTTGCAGGGAACCATATAAATTGGAGAAAGTGAGTGGAACACTCTGGTTTCTGGTTATGGGTGTGATATCCCCAGCTTCCTCAAGCTCCAGGTGTCTTCACTTCCCTGTCATGGTGACTGTGGTCATGACTTTGAACTGTGATCCAAAATAAACCCTTCATTCATATATATTGATATATGAATGATATATATATATATATATATATATATATATATAATATTATTGATATATATATCAATAATGGCAGTGTGTTATGCAGCAACATAGCTTTTCCAGGTTCTGCAGTCATTTGAACAAAATTGTAGAGACATCCAGCACACTCCATTAAAAAAAAAAAATCTCAGAAAACAGCACATAAACCCTCCTTTTAAGTTGCTGAATTTTGTCACATCAACAGGAAACTGAAGATAGTTGACTTCTCAGATAGGAAGTTGGGAGTTAGTACAGTGTTTTAGGATCATTTCAGTTAAAGGTTAGGCTTTATTATTCTTTATTTCTCTCTAATTAGATCATAAGAGGCAGGGTAATCATCATGTATGTCTATTCCAAGAGCTTAGTGTTTGAAATGTGAAATGCATGCTGTCAGTATGTTGTTCTAGATAATGAAACATTGTATATATATAGGCTAGTATAAGCCTGTGTGTAAGTGAACGCTGAATCTTAAACTGCTTGGTATTGATGGGTGTGTAGAATGGGTGGGAGATGAGATTGGAGAAAAGATGTTGGTGCTTTACTTAGTAAGGTAGCGTTGTTTGAGTAGGAGACAGGGAAACTAATGAAGAGTTAGTTAGAAAATTGATCTGAGCTGGGCTTTTCAGATCTAGCACGAAGGGTAGCAGCATCCTAGCTTTTGCCAGGATGGGAGGGATTGAAGCTGGATGCTCATTTTCTAAAGTCTGGCCAGACAGAATGTGGCAGGCAGATCCAAGAAAGGACGTGACATTTACTGAGTACTTAGTATGTACCCAGCACCTTCTTAGGTTTTTTTAACATTTGTTTTCTTTGGTTATTAACAACCTTGGACTATTAGACATCATCACCATTATCCATATGTTGTATCATCAACACTCAAAAGAATTGATTTTTTTTTCTCAAGAATTGAAGGTTATATAGTTATTAGTTGAACCCAGATTTGTTTTTTAAATATTATTTTATCTTTAGGTGTATGTCCACATGTATATATGTTCATCATTTGCATGCCTGGTGCCTGTGATGGCCAGAAGAGGATGTTAGATTCTCTGGAACTGGCATTGCCTCCATGTGGTTGCTGGGAATCAAACTCAGGTCCTCTGGAAGCCAGTTCTCTTAACCACTGAGCCACCTCTTCAGCCCTGAACCTAGATTTGTTTTAATCCTTATTTTACTGTTAAGGACTAAAAGTTTTTAAGATTATGATCAGAAAGTGAATTATCCAGTTGAGGATTTCAAATGGTGAGCACTTTGGGGTAAGAATAAGTATAATAAATTTATCTGAGAAGCTTGTAAAATAGTTTGGAGATTAAGGTCATTGACAGCTTAAAAACCACTTTTAGCTCTCAACATTCTGCTTTATGACTGTAAAGTAAAAATCTTTTTGTGATTATTTTGCAGATGAAGGGTTAAAGCGAAGCAGGTCAGATTACTCACCTAAGGTCATCTTGCTAGTGGTTTAGAGCTTTGCTCTTTGGGATTTTTAACTTATGAAGGCTGAAACTAAAGAAAGGGGTTTTACTAAATAAAAAGGAAAGCACCAGATGTAGAGTCAAAAAACATAGTTTGTCTCTGCTACTTAATTACTAGATAGTTTGAGCTAGTCAGTTCATTTCAGAACCTCTTATTTCTTCTTGAAAATGTTATGTTTATATCATCTTTGTCTTCTTCACATTACAGAAGGGTTACATCATCTGATATGTGATAACCAGTAAGTGGCAGCTGGGTATAAGGTTCATATTCTAGGACTTAGCTGTGTTTGCACATGTTATAATGAATAGAAGATAAAAGTGGGATTTCAACATTTGTACTGTTTTTAGTTGCATCAAAGAACATCAACTATCTTGGAACAAAATAATGCTGTGTGGAACATGCTGATTATTTGAAGGGTTTTTGGTAAATGTTAGTGATTTACCATTTTATATCAATCTGCTCTTGTTATAGTTGATGCTGATGTGACAGTGATTGGTTCTGGCCCTGGAGGATATGTTGCTGCCATCAAAGCTGCCCAATTAGGCTTTAAGGTAAGATAGAACCAAAGTCAATGTTGCTTTCTTTTATATGGGCCAAGCTTATTTTAGTCATAGCATGTTTTGCAGTATGGGAAATGATTAGAAAGAAATTTTTTAAACTTTTATGCATCTGGATCTTTTTACATGCCTGCATGTATATTTATGCACTGTGTGTATGCAGTGTCCACAGGGGCCAGAAAATGGCATCAGATCCTTTGGGACTAGAGTTATAGATAGTTGTGAGCGACCATGTGGGTGCTGGGAATTACACCTGAGTCCTCTGGAAGTGCAGCCAGTGCTCTTAACCACTGAGCACCTCCCTAGCTCAGGAAATTACTATTTTTTTTTAACTATTTTTTTTTTTTTAAATCTGAGACTACTGGGCTTTATTGGTTGTAGTAGTATAGAAAAGTCAGTTATTTTTCTTCTGAAATACTTGATGTTGGTTTCTCAGTACATTTGGGATACAGTGATAACAGTAACACATGTATGTGGTAATGTTGGACAAAAGTCTTTTTAGAATGATTCACTCTGGAATTAGCCTCTTTTTTTTTTATTATCCAGATGATAAATTTCAAAGGATTCTTTTAGCTTGAGCTTGCTTTGCAGAGCAATTTAGATACGTATATTTTGAATTTTAGTGAAATAAGATATGCATTTATGTATGATTAAGTAATGTTCTCTTTGATTGTAGACAGTCTGCATTGAGAAGAATGACACACTAGGTGGAACATGTTTGAATGTGGGTTGTATTCCTTCAAAGGTGAGCATGTGTTTCAAATGCTTCGAAGATTGTTTTTCAGTAGCTACTACTGACTGCACAGATGTATTGAGACTAGATCGGTAATCTAACACAGTTCCTTAAAAGGAATCTAAGTATATTTGTAAGACTTTTCCCTTTGTAAACCTTCAGGTGCTGTCTGTCACAGCCTATCATGCATTCTGGAAATTCCTCCTATTCCAGATTCCAATGTTGCAATTTTGTTTTTTCTTTTTTGTTTTTTTTTGCTATTGCCAATGAAAAGATAATTAATAATTTTTTTTATGTTCTTGCCTGTGAAAACAAGAAGTCCCTTTTGACCTGCTACCTTGAAATGTGTTCTTATTGTTTTACTTTTAAAGATAATAACTTTGTTTTGGATTTTGGTTTTTTGAGACAGGGTTTCTCTGGGTAGCTTTGTAGACCAGTCTGGCCTCGAACTCACAGATCTGCCTGCTTCTCCCTCCCGATGGCTGGGATTAAAGGTGTGAGCCACCACTGCCTGGCTCTTGTTTTGTTTCTTATTCTTGTTTGTGTGTCTTATGTCACTATTGTTTGTCTTAGGCTAATTGTATGAGAAGGAAAGATGAATTCTTATTGTAGTATGTATCATTCTAAGTAGAAAATGTCATTTTGCAAGTTTGTTTTAGAGACTGTTCATGAGTATTTGATACATTTGCTTACTTCTTTTAGGCTTTATTGAATAACTCTCATTATTACCATCTGGCTCATGGAAAAGATTTTGCATCTAGGGGAATTGAACGTGAGTATACTTTTTATAGTTAGTAGTATTAGTCATGCTTGACTCTTCTAGCTGAATACTGGTATATGTGAACAGATATTTATTCAAGGATGAGTGAGATAAAAATCTTGAAATTTAGAGAGATTTACATAAGAGTGCTTAGGTTCAAATTTCTACCATGACAATGTCTCTGCCTTTGTAAGCTTTTCCTAAGTTCTATTTTTTTGGTGTCAGTGAAGAGGCAGGTTTTATTTCCCTCACAATGTGAACATGGGAGAGGCTAGATTCTGAGTGCTTTGCTAATGACAGGCATGACTGAAGGAAGAGCAGGCCTATGTGAGTTGTTGTAAAGAACAGACAGAGCCAAAGGAGAGAAAGAAGGGGGAGATCTAGTGAGAAAAGACGACTGTTTATAACATTTGTATTTAGTCTGTATTGTTTTCCCTATGTTTTGGAGGGTTGTTTTTATTCCTTTTTTTCTAGATGTATTTGACAGATATTTCCAGGAAATAGAAATAGACTTAATGTACTTTGTGGTTTTTTTTTCCCCCCCTGAAAGAGGTTGTGCAGGGAGTCAGCATATTGATGATGTGTATGTAATGTGCTACAGCAAATATGTCACACTCTGAAAGTACCATGTTAAGCAGACATGGGATAGTCAGGAGACAGGTATTTTTTATAGGCAAGCCTTTCAGCTTGGTGACCTTTGTCAGTCTGAAATGTCTAAGAGTCTGTGTATGTGTTGGCTGCATGGGCTAACTGCTGTGCCTTTTCCTCTGAATTCTGCTCAATTGAATATTTTTATATTACATTGTTGCTTTAGTATTCTGAGTAAAATGAATTTTAAAATCTAGTTGATTAAACTAAACTCATTATATTAAGCTTTTGTATTTTGAAATGTTCAAATATATACTTAATTGTTTTTGTCTTAATAAAATTTTAACATTTGTCTTTATAATTTCGGGTAACGTTTTACTTTGCCATTTTTACGTAACTATTGTCCAGACTGAGAACCATCCTAAAGTCCTGTAGAATGCCGCAGTGGAATAGAACATTTTTATTTGGACTGCGTTTTTGGCACAGATGCATGTTTAATAGTGCTTGATAGGTTCTAGCACTGTTGTGATGTGACGATTTAGCTTTGCTGGCTGTGCTTATGACAGTTGCTAAATTTTAAAAGTTAATACTGCCTTTATATAGTTTTAGTAACATTGAGATGAATATTTTCAGATCTTGATTAGTTGAAACTGTCACATATTGCTTTCAGAGTTTAAATAATGACAGATTTATCTAACAAATTACAGTGTCAGAAGTTCGCTTGAATTTAGAGAAGATGATGGAGCAGAAGAGTTCTGCAGTAAAAGCGTTAACAGGGGGAATTGCCCACTTATTCAAACAGAATAAGGTTGGTTGGTGTTCAGTGCTCAGATTCACAAAGACATGAAATAATTGCTTCATGCTAATAGTGATGCTCTATGATCTTGGCCTGCTGTGGGATATTTAATTTAAAATAGTACTAAAACATTTAAAAAAGATGTAATGCATTTGTCATCATCCAAACTGTACAAAGAATAAAAACCAAAATCGAAACTAACACTACCCCAAAGCAGATGTCCATGAGACATTGTTTTGCTACTGCATGTGCTATGCGTTATTAAGGAAGTATTTTATGTTCTGTGTTATCTAGAGTACTGTTCCTGTTATTTCTGTCAGAAAAACAGTTTAAGCATATACATATTACTTTATAAAGGTTGTTCATGTCAATGGATTTGGAAAGATAACTGGCAAAAATCAGGTCACAGCTACAAAAGCCGATGGAAGCTCTCAGGTTATTGGTACAAAAAACATCCTTATAGCTACGGGTTCAGAGGTCACCCCTTTTCCTGGAATCACGGTATGTATATCTTCTAATTCATTTCTTAAAATGTTTCTTACAAAATAGATTTTACAGATTTGTTCTGTTTATAAATGTTTAGTGACTACTGACTGAAACACTGTAATTAGACAGCCATTTAGCCTTGCAAAGTTACTTGTCATTTTGCAGTGATTATGATCAGATATAGACCATTTTATAATATATTTGAGTTCAATATGAAGTTAAGCCAGGCATGGTGGTGAATGTCTGTAATCCCAGTATTTGGAAGAAAGAGGTAGGAAGATTGCTGTAAAGTCAATGCTAATCTGGTTTAGGGGCAAGGACTACACAGTGAGACTGTTTCAGACAAAGAGCTGGTGAGATATAGTCCAGTCGATTAATTGCTTATTATACACCTATGTAAACAACTAGTAAAACCCCTGAATGATGGCTGAGGTTGACCTTTTGCTCCACACACATAAACATGTACACACAACAAAACACAGAATACAAAGTTAGAATTAACCATTTTTATTTTGGAATATAAAATGATAAAATTTCAAAGTAGCATTTTGAATGAGAGTTGATGAAATTGTGATATATAGAAGCCATAATAATTTTTGACAATACTTTTTCCAAGTAAACTTGCTTATTGTTTTTGCTTTTCTTGTAGATTGATGAAGATACTATAGTATCATCTACAGGAGCTTTATCCTTAAAAAAAGTTCCAGAGAAGTTGGTTGTTATCGGTGCAGGAGTAATTGGTGTAGAATTGGTAGGTAGTATCTTTCTTATTTTACTTCTATGGAGTTGAAAGGGACTTAAAACCTCTTGGGAGGCTGGAAAGATAGCTCAGTGGTTAATGACACATACTGTTCCTCCAGGGGACCCAAGTTCAGTTCCCAGCACCCATATCAAGTAGCTCACAACCACCTGAACTCCACCTCCAGGAGTTCACCACTTATACTCATGTGCACGTACCCACATATACATACATACATAATTAAAAATAAAATGTCTCTCTCTCAAAAAAAAAAAAAAAAAAAAAAAGGACAGGATGGGGCGTGTTTAAGGTAGTAGACAAAAGGGAGAGATTGCTCAGTGATTAAGAGTACTTGCTGCTCTTGCAGAGGAACTGTGTTTAGTTCCCATGTATAATGACTTTTAACTATCTGTAACTCCAGTTCTAGGGGATCTGCACCCTCTTCTGGCCTCTGAGGGCACCAGGTATATGCATGGTATCCAGACATAGTTGTAGGCGAACACCTGTTCAAATAAAAATTTTAAAATCTTGAAAGAAAAACCATAGACAAAAAACCTTACCTCTTTTTGATTGTTTATATAACATTTTAGGTCAGTTAGCATTGAGGTTGGCTTAAAACTTCTAGTAATAGCAAATACAGCTTTTCTTCCAAAATGACTTATTTAGGTAGTTACTATTCTTTTGTATGTCCTTTGTTTTCTAGTCTGCTTCTTTGTTTTCTTACTCTTTCTGATCATTGGGATTGGCTTCCTTTTTAATCTGATAATGCTTGACATACTTAAAGATGTGTAGTTTTCATTCTGAGCAAATTGCATTCTAGTGAAGCCCACACTCCTCATGATAGACAGCATACACAGTGACTCTTCCTTCTTCCTAACATGGTTTAGAAATGCCTCAGTATTCACAGTTCTGAGCACTGTAGTATTTCATACCTTCTGCCTGCCCGGTTTCCACATATCTGTAACGAACCTTTACCCTTAGTTGAGGTGTCCTCTTGCAGGGTAGTCACATCTTACTGCCAAGGACTGCTCTGCCTCTGCTGTCCTCAGCTCAGACTTTCCCTGGCCACACTCTTCTCTTAATTACTCCCACTGTAATTGGGTGTTTGAGTTTTCTAGTTGAGAAATTAAGTAGATTTTTGCCTTCCTGTTTTGACTGGTTTCCTGATCAGTTTAGATTCCACAGTCTATTACTTTTAACTGTTCTCTTTAGTGAGTCCCTTAACCTTTTTTTATACTGGAAATTGAACATAGGGACCAGTGATAGTTATTAGTACAAGCCCCAAGCAAGCACTGTACTAGTAACCTATATCCCCAGCCCTCTCCTTTTTATTTTGTGTCAGAGCTTTTCAGTAAGTTGACACAGCTGGCTTTTTAATTGACTTGGTAGCCCAAGTAGGCGTTGACCATGTGATATCCCTGCCTCTGCCCCCTGGGTAATAAGATTATAGGCCTGCTCTACTTTTCTGATATACTTGCCTGGAAAAACTCTAGAGTCTTGGTTGAATTTAGCTGTCAGTCTTCCTTTGCTATCCCCTGCACCAGGTGGAAAGTAGACCCTTCAGACTGGTGCCTGTATTAAGTTCTTATTGAAGTCACAGACCTCAACATGAACCTCAGCCTGGGTGATGATCCATTATTTCCCTAGCTGACTTTTCTTTTGGTCCCTGCCATGGCCACTGAATTCCCACTCTTATTTCTACCTCTACTGGCACGTTGTCTCCCCTACTTCACATGGGACTTCCTGAGTAACACATAGGAGAGAGCGTGGAATGAAACATGATTTGTCTTAATGTTCTCCTTTTTGTTCTTCCTCCTACAGTGAAAATACTGTTTCCCTCCTCTTTCATACTTAATAACATGTTTTTCTGCCTTCACAATGACTTAGTTTCATGGTTTCTCTTCTTTTTTTAAAGTTGGTCTACTTTCTACCCCTTTTATTCAGAGAGGGTTTTATATAGCCCCTTCTGGCCTAGAATATGGTATGTAGATCAGACTGGCTTGAACTTGCAATAGTCCTCTTGCCTCTGCCACCTGAGTTCTAGGATTGTAGGCATGTACTACACAACTGGCTATTTTCCTTTTGATTTACAGTTAAACATGCCTCAGTGTTTATACCTGGGTGTCACACAGACTCAGGTGCATTTCCTTGTAGATATAGGCTTATGCTTATGCTTCAGCTTCTTGTGAGCTTGTCCTTCAGTTACTAATTTCCCTTTTTCTTTTCTCCATCAAATTTCTCACGAGAGTATTCATGTTCGTTTCATCACCTTCTCCTTAACCCTTAGGCCATGGCCTCTTGTGTTAAGAAATCGCTCCTGAAAAGGACACATGCATTTTATTATTCATTCCAGCCAGCTTTGTGATTTCTTGCCTTGGAAAATTTCCTAGCTTCTTAGACTTTATCCTGTGCTGAATTTCTACCTACCCTCTGGGTTACCTTTTTTACTTATTCAAATTCCTTTGTTCAGTTTCCCTTTATTACTCTAGATTCCATTGCAAGTTTTTTTTCTTGACCCATTTTGTCTATCCACAAAACGTTCTTTTCACTATCATCTCAGTTACTAAAGGACTCACAAAATTATAGCTTAAGACTCTTTGCTTCTGGATTTTTATTTCTGAATGTACAACATCTCCATGTAATGTTTTTCATGTGGTTATGATAGTACTTTTCTATCTTCATTTTTCTTTCCAAACAAAGCCACACTCATTTATCTAACATTTCCCTCCTCAGTGTTTCTGCTGTTTCTCCTATAGAGGCATACCAAGAACTCGAGGGTCACACCTCATTTCTCACCCCATCTCTTGTCCCATAGGCATTCCTTGGGTTCCAGTGGACGTCACTCACTCAGATCCTAGTTCAGACCAGCATCATGTCTTATCCTAGGCCTTCCTGACTTTATCTTCTAATTATAGCCACTGGTCTTCACAGTGGCTATAAACAGGTGTTCAAATGTGTCCCTTCCCCTCCTTAGCTGAAGTCTTTGAATGGCTGTTGTTTGAGGGTTAGCACTTTGTGGTTCTGGGTTCTCTCTCCAGCTTTATGGCCAACCCTCCTCCCTCTCACGCTGTGTTTTGGTTATATCAGAATAAGTTCTAAGCAAACATTACACCTACTAGTAAACATTCTCTCTGGAATAGTTGTTTTTTATCTGTTTTGTTTACTTTGGATTGGTGTTTAAGATGGTGTCTTACTGTGTATCCATGGCCGGCCTGGAACTTGCTGTGTAGACGAGGCTGACCTTGGGCTTAGAGAAACTCACCTGCCTCTGCCGTTCGAGTGCACTTTGGGGTTATTTCTCCCTTCTTACAGAGACTCACCTGCCTCTGCCCCTCAGTTGCATTCTGGGGGTATTTCTCTCTTCCTACAGAGACTCACCTGCCTCTGCCCCTCGAGGGCATTCTGGGGTTATTTCTCTCTTCTCAGCTCTTGCAGTATTTGAGCCTCACTTCATGAGAGTGGAGGTTCTTTGGTGCTCCTGCTGTTTGTTCTATTGTACCTGGAAGTTCTGTTTCTTATAACATTTATCTTACTTTCTAGATATTACCTGTTCCCTTTGATTTCATTAAATTATAAACACAAGGACAGGGATCATAGCTGTTTTGTTCCCTGTGTGTCCTTGTTACATATCAGCAATTGTGCTGGATAACTAAATATTCTTGTTTAGCCTTTACTATTTCTCAATAGACATATGGTGCCTACCTTTCAAAAGCTAGCTTAGTAGTTGCCTGTTTATTTTTGAGACATAATCTTACTGTGCCTCTAGATTGGTTTGATTCCCTGCCTCTCTGTCTTAGTTGCTGGGAAGACTGTGTTCTGGTGTTTTATCTTTTCCTAACTTGGGGTCACAAAAGGCACTTTGTGTGCTTTGTTTTAGAAGCTTTAGTGTCTTGGGTGTTATATCCATGATTCATTTTGAGCTAATTTTTGTATATATTTGTGGAGTTTTCATAGTTCAATGTTACCTCCTCTTCTGTTCATTCTCATCATAAAAATGCATGAAATTTGTAAATGACTGTGTAAACCTAACTCAATTAGAAAGATATTCTTGCCATTTAAACTTACTAGATGATTTTAATGTGAAATGTTAAATAATATATTTTTAAAAGATTACCTGTTTGCTTTCTTTCCAGTTCCAGGGTTAGAACTTGAGTCTTGCACCTTCCAGGCAAGCATTCTACTGCTGAATTCTTCTCCTAGTGCTGACTTCAAATTTTATGTTGTTTCATATTGAATCATTGAGAACTCAAAGCCATGCCACTTGTTAAAATGCAGTATACAATTTGAGACAAAATTTTAGCACAAAAGTAAGCATTTCTCCTTTGTTGAGAAAATATTTTCTCAGCCAGCTTAATATTTTGAGAATTTCTTACGTGCATATAATATAGTTTGATAACATCCACCCTCTCTGCACTCCAGATTTTCCCCTCTCCTCCCATCACTTTCCCCTCTCAACTTCGTGCGTCCTCTTTTTTAAACTCACTGAGTCCATTTAGTGCTGTCTGTAGGGCTGTTTGTATGTGCATGGGTAGAGGCCCATCTGCTGGAGCATGGAGCTCTTTTGGTGCTCCATTCCTAAAGAAAACTTACTATACCTCCCCCAGCACTATCAGTTGCCAATAGCTTCTCACCTATGGGTGCGATTTTATCAGCCCCTCCCCTGTCCATGCTGAGATGCTGGCTGTCTTAATCTTGTGTGGGTCTTATGCATACAGTCATAGCTGCTATGAGTTCCTGTGTGCAACAGACCAGTTTTGCTATAGATGTTTGTCTACTACTTATGTCTCTTAAAAATCTTTCTATCCTTGCCGGGTGTTGGTGGTGCATGCCTTTAATCCCCGCACTCAGGAGGCAGAGGCAGGTGGAAGGTGGATCTCTGTGAGTTCGAGGCCAGCCTAGAGGGAGTTCCAGCACAGCTTCCAAAGCCACAGAGAAATCCTATCTTGAAAAATAAAACAAAACAAAAACAAAAATCTTTCTATCCCAACTTGTGCAGTGATTCTTGAGTCTTGTGGGAAAGGATGTTCACTAGGTTTAGAGCTGGGCACTCTTTAATACCTATCATTTTCTGCACCGTGACCATTTGTGTGTTTCTGTATTAATCATCATCTACTGCACAAAGAAGCTGAAGGCTGAGAGATTCATTAATCCAGGTTCAGGACTGGGCCCTGTCCTGGATTTACAACTTTGGCCGAAGTCAGTGAGATCAATATCATTCTTATTTAATTTTAGGACTCTTATATTTACTTGTCTCCTCTGCCCTTAACACTCTTCTCTCAGTCCCTGCTATAGTTCATTTCCCTTACTCCTTCATGTGATGTTACTTAGACTAAAGCATCTGCAATCATGCTAAAATGGCCCTGGTTCTGTCTTCTCTTTTTCTCATAGCACTTTAGCTATGAAGTTAAGAGTCCTCTAGCATGAAGTTGTTACTTATTTGTTGACTTCCTCTACCATATTGTAAAGTCCCCAGAAACACCAAGTTTTGTTGTTTAGTAACATGTGCCTAACAGCTGTAATGGTACCTGGCCTGTAGTAAGTAGGTGCCCAGTAAATGTGGAATAGGTGAATAAATAAGTAAAATTATGTTTTCCCTTTAAACACTACAGCTTCCCTTAAACATTTGCAAAAGAAGAAAATACAATAAAATATTCGAGATAATTAGTAAACATTGCTATGGAAACTTACATGATTTTTCTTAAAAATTCATTTCAGGGTTCTGTTTGGCAAAGACTTGGTGCAGATGTGACAGCAGTTGAATTTTTAGGTCACGTGGGTGGAATTGGAATTGATATGGAGATATCTAAAAATTTTCAGCGCATACTACAAAAGCAAGGCTTTAAGTTTAAACTGAATACAAAAGTTACTGGTGCCACCAAGAGATCAGATGGGAAAATTGATGTGTCGTAAGTATGCTACATTTGTTTTTGACAAACCATCCTTACTTGTCTCAAAAAAGCACTCATTTTCAGACTTACAAATGTAGTCCAGACTTTTTTATAACTTAGACCCATCTTATTGCTTTGTATTACACAGTGTTGCCTATCAAATTAGCTAGTTAAAATTTATGAATAAGTTGATACTAAAAAACCTAATTAGATAGTCTTATTGTGATAATATTTTTCACTGTATATATTCATAAAATTTAAAGCTCCTTGTGTTTAGTAAAATTCATGCAGCACTTTTAGACAGATACTCGGGGAATTTGATGATAGTATTACTTAAATTGATAGTATGTATTCTGCACGTATTAAATACCTAGTTTAACAAAGTAACTTCTTCACAGTCACACAGTTGGTGATTGGTGGAGCCAATCAATATCTGAACATGGATCTTTCTGAGATCTTTTTTTGGCAGGGAGGAGTGCTTTTTGAGACAGGGTTTCTCTGTGTAGCCCTGGCTGTCCTGGAACTCACTCTACAGACCAGGTTGGCCTTGAACTCACAGAGATCCTCTTGGCTCTGCCTCTCAAGTGCTATTATTAAAGGTGTGGGCCACCATTGCCCAGCCTATCTTTTATGTTTTTTTATATTGTTAGGGACCAAACCCTAAGACATCAAGCATGCTAAGCAAGTACTCTACCACTAAGCTACGTCTTCAGCCATGAAACCTATGTTCTTACCTTGTGTTACAATGCCTGGTTTTATAAGATTTTAAGAATAAACTTTTAAGAATTTGTATGTTTGATTTCATCACTTATTTCATAATTAAAGATACTGGAAATATCATGTTCAGCTATGTTCAGCTGTCAATGTAGGTAGGTACATGTTTAGCAGTTACCACTGTTTGTTATTTAGTGTTGAAGCTGCTTCTGGTGGTAAAGCCGAAGTTATCACTTGTGATGTGCTCTTGGTTTGCATCGGTCGACGGCCCTTTACTCAGAATTTGGGGCTAGAAGAGCTTGGAATTGAACTAGATCCCAGAGGTAGAATTCCAGTCAATACCAGATTCCAAACTAAAATTCCAAAGTAAGTTGAATAATTACCTGTTGTCTTTTTAAAAATGTTCTGTGTGTGACAATAATTTTGGTTTTTTTATAAAGATTGAAAACTTACACGTGATGAAGCATGTGTGTTGTAAAGGAAGACGTACCACTTCTGCCCTAATCATTTTACCAGGCTTATAAGAATGATAGTAAAAAAGGCTTTTGAAATCCTTGAATTATAAATAATTTATATCTTTATTGTATGAATGTTTTTACCTACATGTATGTCTGTTTGCCTTGTGTGTTTCTGGTTCCTGTGGAGGTCAGAAGAGGGCATCAGATCCCCTGGAACAGGAGTTACAGGCAGCTGTGAGCCACTTTGTGGGTGTGGGAATTGAACCCTGGTATTCTGCAAGAACAGCTGATGCTGTTAATCACTGAGCCATCTCTCCAGCTCCAATTACTAATATTTTTAATTGAAAATATTTTATTTACATTTCAACTGTCTGTCTATCTTACTTAGATATGAAATTTTGTTCTATGGTCCAGGCTAGTCTTGAACTAGATTCAAGTGATCTTGTCTTTCTTAGGCTCTCAAGTGTTGGGCATTTTCAATAATTTTAAATTTATTTCAAACACTGTCTTGAAAATAAGACTGTTTAAATATAACTAACTGAATTTTTCACAGCTCAAAGATTACATACTTAGCTCTGGCTTTAGAAGAGCTACATTTGATTGTCTTCTGGTGACTTATTAGCTAAAAATATGTTTCTGTTGTATAACTAACCTCCTTAGATTTTAGAAGTTTACTGTATTTCTTTTTTCTGGTAGTATCTATGCTATTGGGGATGTGGTTGCTGGTCCAATGTTGGCTCACAAAGCAGAAGATGAAGGCATCATCTGTGTTGAAGGAATGGCTGGTGGTGCCGTGCACATTGACTATAATTGTGTGCCATCAGTGATTTACACACACCCCGAGGTTGCTTGGGTTGGCAAATCAGAAGAGCAATTGAAAGAAGAGGTACCTTAAGTGTGGGATTTGAAATAATGGCACTAGTGACTAGAAAACACATCTTGCCAGGCATGCTGGCAAATGCCTTTGATCCCATCACTTGGTGAGAGGCAGAGGCAGGTAGATCTCTCCACAGAGGGAATTCCAGAATAGCCAGAGCTACATAGAGGAAACCCTGTCTCAAAGAAAAAAAAAAAAAAACCACACAAAACAACAACAAAAAAAATACCACAACAGCAGCACAACCAACCCCCCCCATCTTTGCCTTTTTAAAAACTCTGTAGAATATTGTAGCTTATGTATTTGTTCCTTTGTTAGGATTATAAGGAGATATTTACTCCTTTAATTTGTCAGCAATAGTAGACAAAATGATAATAAGCCCCCTGTACTCAAACACTGCTAACTGCAGAGCCTTTTTTTATTTTTGAGACTGCCTTGGTTGTCCTAGAACTCACTCTCTAGACAAGGCTGGCCTCAAAATCACAGAGATCCACCTCTCCTCCCAAGTGCTGGGGTAAAACGCATAGTTGCAGAGCTTTTTAATATTTGGCTTTGGAATACAGCCAGATGGCATTTATACCTACTTACATTTCTTCCCTCATTAAATTTCATTAACCTGTCTTTGGTCGTTCTTTCTGTGTGTCCTGAACAGTTGCTTTCTTGGGACTTATTTTTTTAACAAATGGGAGATTATTTCACTAATGGAAACAAACTTTTACAGTACTTGATGTATGTTCTCATTTTTTGTTCTCCACAGGGTATTGAGTACAAAGTTGGTAAATTCCCATTTGCTGCAAACAGCAGAGCTAAAACAAATGCTGACACAGATGGCATGGTGAAGATTCTTGGACAAAAATCAACAGATAGAGTACTGGGGGCACATATTCTGGGACCAGTAAGTATTGCAAAGTCTTAGAAATCCTAGTAAGATTTCTGGGAATCATTTAATGGGTAGAATTTAATATAGTTGCAGTTTCCATTCTGCTGTTGCTGACTATTGGCCTGTGAAAGTTTGACTAGTGAAAGTTTTCTTTTTGTAGCAAAGTACCACCAGCACTTACACAGTCTTGCCTACTTTTACTTCTATACTGCCTAAAACCCACCAGTGATACTTGACAACCTCAGACTGTAAGGATGCGAGGCCTTGCTGATTCTGGTTGCACTCTGCTCTGCCTTCCCCACCCTCCTTTTTGGCTTCATCTTTCTGCTCATCCTGTTTACTCACTAATTTAATTTTTAAACGTTATTTTTATTTTATGTGTGTGGGTGTTTCCCTGCATGCATGTCTGTGTACTGTGTTAATGCAGTACTTGCTGAGGCTTGGAGAGGGCATTGGATCCACTGGACCTAGAATTGTGTGCCACAATGTGGGTACCAAGGATTGAACCTGGGTTCTCTGCAAACACAGCCAGTGCTTAACTGCTAAGCCCTCTCTCCAGCCCCACTCTTTAATTTCTTACCATGTAAAGGGCGCCTTCTTCCTTTTCATAGCAGGCCAAACTTGGTTTGCAGTTTGGGTCCTGTATATATGCATATTGTACCCTTGGTGTAGAGCACTCTACTTCCAGACTTCTGCATGTTCTCAGCCCAGAAGTTACCTCCTAAGGGAAGGCTTCGATTTCAGTGAATCTGAAATATATATTCCCCTGGTATGTGGCAGAACAGTAAAGTTAACAGTATTTGAATGCTTTCTATGCTACTTCTAATAACTTAAACTCATTATTCATATTTCACTTTTACAGTATTATGGGAGAGTTGCTAGTTTTTAAAGCAAAGAAATTGCATGAAACACATAAAAATAGCAAAGTACCAGGATTTAGGCCATTTGGCTTTGAAGCCCTGTTACATTTTCTCCTAAGCTTTCCTTGTCTGACTTTTCTCTAGCTGCTGTAATAATAGGCAAAGGTTTGAGAAGATTTAATGTCTGAAAGCCCAGAAGCCTGATTTGTTCATTAGAGTGTATAGTTATTCTTGCCTTGGAAACATAATTACTTTTTAATTTTAAAGGGTGCTGGAGAAATGGTGAATGAAGCTGCCCTGGCTCTGGAGTACGGAGCTTCCTGTGAAGACATAGCTAGAGTCTGCCATGCACATCCGGTAATTATGCCAACATACACAGGCTTATTGCTACCCATGTTTCCTTTGACCTAGGCTGTTTCATGTTCAACTGTTCTTTGCTCCCTTGCAGACCTTGTCAGAGGCCTTTAGAGAAGCAAACCTGGCTGCGTCTTTCGGCAAACCAATCAACTTTTAATGAGAAGATTGTTTTCCTCAAATCTGGAAGCTTTTGTCAAACAGGATAATCTCCCAGTTCCAAGAATTTGTAGGATAAAATTATGAAACCTGTGGAAGGTATTTAGTAGGTTTAAACAGAATGGAATAACCTTGTACCTATATTTTAAATAATTTGTTCCAGTGCATTATTGTGGACAGAAAGCTACTTGTGTTTTCATGCTATCTGTGAGATTCAACTTTACTGAATTGGCATTCATGGATTTTATCTCTAATTCAGTGGAGGTGAATCTGTTCACAAGGAAGGAGCTGGAGAATTCATGTGAACAGCTTGAAGAAAACTGACAAAGTGAAATTTGGTTTTCATATTGGAAACGAGTCAGTGATTAGAACAAGATTCAAATATGTACAAACAACTTATGTAAATAAAAGTGATTGTCTCTCATTTTATTTAACTCCCAAATCCCTGGTAGTTTAGAGGTAGAATTATTCGTTTAAACATTGAGGTTGTAGTTGGGCCTGTAAGTTAAAGGCCATTCACTTGCCCAAATGAAGATTCTGTCTACAAAACTATTAAATGGAGACTCATGATTATACCAGGGAATGAAGATACCAAAATAAACATGTCTTAAATATTTATTTACTGGTTATTCTGAGTGCATATTAAGATGGTTCTAATTCTTTTAACTACCTCTGATTGCCTTTTAATTCTTATTCTTTATTACTTTCATAACACTAAATATTTTACAGATAACTATTAAATGTTTAGCCTATACTTTAGGAGAAACAACGTAAGGGAACCTGTTATCTGCTGTCTTTTCCAATGTGCATTTTCTTGGCTTAGTAAATGGCTTTCTTATAGTCTTTTTCTTTTTCATTCTTATCTTAGCAAATGGCCACTTTTTAAAAAATGCTACATGATAGCACATACCTTTAGTCTCAGTACTCAGGAGGAAGAGGCAGGTAGATCTGAGTTCGAGGCCAGCTGTTTTATAGAGCAATTTCTAGGACAGCTAGGAGTATGTAGAGAAGCCCTGTCTCAAAAAGAAAAAGAAAAAGAAAGTGCTACAAAATTGTATTTACTGTTGTTATTAAATAGACCAAGCTGGCCTCTGCATCTGCCTTCTGAGTGCTGGGATTAAGGGTGTGTGCCACCACCATCTGGTGGAATTGTAGTTCAAAGAAAAGATTTTGCTAGTTGTACTTTTTTTTTTTTTAATGTCTAGTGGTTTTAAGACTGTTAGGGCAATGACTATACATTGTCAAGGCTGGATTCACTAATAAACCTTTCTCTATAAATACATTTTTTCTTTAATCAGGCAGTTAAATTGGCTCAATTCCAAACTTTGTTTGACAGCAGCTTTGCATCGGAAATGGTTTAAAGTTTTGTTTTGTCCCAGAAGTCTACTGAGTTAGGGAGTTTATAACATTTTCTCCTTTGTATTTGCCTCAAATTCTGTTTTTTTAACCATAGAAAGTTGGCTTTTAATTTTCAAGGGAAAGCTTATTTAAAAACCAAGACATTCTGGTTTGCTGTTCCTCTGTGTTTGCTATACAGTGCCTTTACATTTTTATTTCTTTCGCTCAGAATTTGCAGTTAGCAGAGGGTTTGTCTATATGTGCTAATGTATTTTTAAAATCTAAAATGTCAGTTCCAGGTTGGGTGATGGTTTATTTAAATCTCAAACATGCCCCCCTCCTCTCTTGGAGTTTTCTAATTTGGAAGTAGTAAAACATAATTTAATATGATCTCCTGGCTGTACAGATACACAAAAATAGTAGTTTTCTAACTCAAGAATTCTCATTCAGTATGAGAATATAAATATAATCTAGGCGAATAAATGCCTAAGAGTAAAACAAGCCTTTAAAGTCTCCTTGCTAAACTCTTAGTGTTTGGGGTCTTATGCGAGGACCTTACAGGTATTCATTCACTGAGCTGATTCAGTATATGAAAGTAAGGGCTTTTGGTAGAAACGACATGGGGAGTGGTATGAGTTTAATAGAGGAACCACACATGGTAAAGTATGTTTTGGTATTTACTAGGATTCATATTTTAGATGAAAGGGACAGTCTTAGACCAGAAGGAAGTTGCTTTATTTAAATTACAGATATTTACGTAACTTTTATGCAGGTCCAGGTTTATTTGCACCTGTGCTAGATATGGGGATCTAAGATTAGCCCACTCTTTTATAAGCTAATGATTTTCTTTATGCACTACATACTTGTTTAGAATAGTTGATTGTGAAGTTACATAAAGCATAATAAAGAACCTAAGAGTGTTGTGTGAGTAGCTTTTGCTCCATTACCATAGTTTCCATACATACACTGGCCTAAATCACCAAAATCCTGCCCATCAGTGGTAAAACCTAGAAGCCAGAGTTCTTCCTTCTGATGTTTAGAAATGGTTGGAGCAACAAAGAAACCAGTAAAGTGGTATAAGATACTCTGTATCCTTCCTGTTTAACTCCCACTCAGGATTCTCCACTGGGGGATTTAAAAGGAGTAAAGTTTTGAAGATATATAATAGAAATTAACGTCTTCTTAAAGTGCTTTAAAAGTCCATCTTTACACAGAAAGTATTTCTTGGTAGGATTCATGAAGACCAAATCAATAAAAGAACAAGAATTGTAGTAAATGTTTATATAAAACCAATGTATTTTATTTAACTCCATACAAAAGTGGGTGAATAAAAACATTAAATAGGAAATGAGTTAATTCTCACACATAGTTAGTTTACTTTGGTCATTGCAGCCTCCTTACAGCCCTTTTCCTGGGTTACAAGCAAGTGCTGTAAACTGCAACCTTTTCGCTTATGTCCTTAAGGAGCGAGCGGACCTCTCCTTCCAGTCGTACTAATTCTTGAGCTTTATCTTCTAGGTATTTTTGATTGTCTTCATATTTCCTTTCTAAGGCTGTGGTGATAAAAAATATGGTTATAAGTTAATGTAAGAACACTAAAAACCTAAGCCTAAGCGAATAAATAGATTTTCACCATTATAAAACAATAAACCGGAAGAGAAGACCCACCTTCCAACAGCTGAAGCTTGCTGTTGGCTTGAGCCAAGAGGGTTTTTGCTTCATTTTGTAGCAACTCAGCTTTCCTCCTGGCATCTGCTGACTCTTCAGTTTTTTGGGCAATTAAACTTTCTACCTTCTTATACTTTTCATCAAGTTCACCATCTAGAGCCTGTAGTTCCATGTTAAAAGACAGAAAGAGGTGAAAATGGTAATGCCAGTAATTAAATCCAGGAGCATTAGATCAAAGACATTTTTTGACAAGCAAGCATTCTGGATTAAGGGTCACCAAAGTAGCCAACTCTAAGTTTTAAAAACATTGCAAAATTTTTTTTGTGGAATTTTAAGTCTATTACTGTGGGGCTTACCTTGTTTATTTGGATGAGCGCTTACTATAGAAAATAAGCCCATCAAGCTATACAAAAGTACATTGGATATCAGAAAACCAGAAGGGACAGAAAGGGTTAGGAGTAACTTGTTGAGCTTGTAGCACACACACATAAAGAGGTGAATGGCTGGCTGTGGTGGGGGTTGCACACCTTTAATCCAGGCACTCCAGAGGAGGAGGAAGAACTGAATTGAGCCCAGCCTGGTCAACACAATGAGGTTGTCAAAAACAAAACAAAAAAAAAAACCAAAAATAAAAAATAGAGAATACGGGGTTTGGAATAATAGGCACAAACAGTAATTATGGAAATTCATTCCTAGAGCATTAAAAAATTTCAATAGGGGCTGGAGAGGTGGCTTAGGTTCTAGAGCACTGGCTGCTCTTCCAGAGGACCTGAGTTCAGTTCCCAGCACCCACAGGGTGGCTCACACTCATCTATATTCTGGCCTGCAGGCAAAACAATGTATACACGATGAATAAATTTTAAAAAATGTCAATAGTATTTTTCTTTCAATGGCTCATGAGATTATTTGGGAGGGTTGTATGTTCAGAATTACAGATATAAAGTAGGAACAACAGGGAAAAGTTGTCTGACACTGGCAAGTTAATTTTTCTTCGGGTTTGCCTCCCTCCTAACTCTGGTGCAGTAAAATTACTGTAATCCTGAAAAGCTCCAAAATCACACACACACACACACACACACACATATATATTAATAGGAAGGAATCAGAACTAGGTTATATAGTAGTTAAACAATCCTGACTCTACTCCCAAGTTAAAAAAGCTGTCTTTGGGCAGCCTGGTGTACAGAGCAAGTTCCAGGACAGCCAGGGCTACACAGAAAAACCATGTTTCGAAAAACAAGAAACCAAAACAAACAAAAAGTTGTCTTTGGAGGTAAATTTAGAAATGAAATGTGTATGTAAAACAGAAATCTGCTAAATCCAGTACCTTCCATTGAAAAGTAAAAGGGAATTCAAAACAAGCCTGGCAAGAAGTGAGGTTTGACTCCCATTGCCCTTTCTGTAAAGAACTCTTTTGAGCTTTCCCCATTCTGTCTCTAAATTATTCTCAATTGTGCAACTAACTGCTATGTTGTAAAGGCCTTTCTGAACTACAGTACAGAAATACCAGTCTCGTGTGCATCCTTTTAGACTGTCACCCCAGGCCCGTTAATTCCATTTCCCTAAACTCATACCCAAGTGAGAGCTGAGGGCCTAAGTTTACAGTGGGGTCCCATAATTCATTATTTTGCATGTATCTCTAAAGACTTAAAGTAGGTCACTGGGGTGTTTCTATCTTAATAATGTCCAGTAAGGCAAAGTGAGTAATTAGTTGCCTATTTATCAACTTAGCGATAAAGTTACTTACCTTCTTAACATCGTCTGCACTCTGTTTTACACTATAGACTACTTTTTCAATATATTCCGCCTCCCCAGAATTCTGGGCAGCTTTACGTTTGAGTTCTTCCACATTCCTCTCAAGCTTGCTGATGCGCTGGGAGGCGTTGCTCAGGCTTTCCTCGGAGGCTGCAGTTTCAGATTCAATCTAAAGGTGTAATGTTAATCATCCAGACTCCATTAATACAAGTTAAGGGGAGGTGAGGCTGCTGTGTTAGTTTGCACTACACTAGAAGCATTGACAGTGTTAAGACAGCTTAGTGGCGGTGGTGGTGGGGGTCACATGTCAGATATCCTGTAGATCAGGTATTTACTTACAATACATAACCATAGCACAATTACAGTTATGAGTCTGGGGTCACCACAACCATGAGGACTGTATTAAAAAGGGTTTCAGCATTAGTGGGTTGAGAACAGCTGGCTTAGATAAAGTGCCCAGCTTCAGTTGCTGTTGTGTCCATCATTCTTTTAGTAACATTTGCTGATCTAAGCTACAATTGGTGTGAATTTTTTCTTGGTGTTAGGAACTACCTTCAGACAGTCTGATGTGTTTAGCTAAAGAATATTCACAAATATGCAACTGTGAGAAGGATTTCCAATGAAAAGTCCAAATTACTGTGGAAGGATACCTTTCAGTTATCTTTTTAGAAATTTCTGTCAGCTCTGTGTTTAACTTGGTAGCTAGTAACAAGACACTAGAAATACTGAGTTACTCCAGAGGAAAAGCTGGTAAGGATCTATAATTGATCTCATTGGAAGGACAAACACTGTCTTTTTACAAGCCAGCCAGAGTAAGCAGCCTGGCCTTTAGTATGTTTCATAAAATTAACTGAAAAGCAAAACATCTATCAATGGTAATGCTGGTAGAGAAACAGGCCACAATTTACAAATCAAACCCAAGATTCTCAACCTCTTAACTTGGAAAAAATTATAAATAATTAAAATAAATAGTTGAAATTCTTAAGCATTGGTGCTTAGTTTCTGACAAACTCACTTTAGAGGGAAAAAATAAAAGGGTTTCGTGGCTCAGTGTCTTCAGAGTCCTATTTTTTTTCCATACCAACATTTCCCACTAAGAAATAGTTCATATTGATTTAAAGGAATAATTTTAGTGTTAAAAGAATTCTTGTCCCTAGTAACAGTTAATGTGAGTCTCTCCCATACAGCC
This sequence comes from Cricetulus griseus, assembly GCF_003668045.3. Lineage (NCBI taxonomy): Eukaryota > Metazoa > Chordata > Mammalia > Rodentia > Cricetidae > Cricetulus > Cricetulus griseus. The sequence goes on along the minus strand of NC_048598.1, from coordinate 168,827,186 downwards.
CAGCTTCGCCTCCTTACCGACGTTAGCAGGTTTTGGGTTCCCTGGATATCATCATCAGCTTGTTTGATGGCTGCCTCTGCTGCAATCTGGGCTTTCTCAGCCTCTTCTAATGCTTCCTTCACCATGTCTGCAGTGACTTTAACATCTGTTGCACTTTTGCTGAGCAGAAGAACAAACACTGTTTTTAATATGAAAAATAGCATTTTCTTTGAAAGCGTATCTGTGGGGAATATTATTTTCAGGTGTGTGACTTGTTTATGCTGCATTTGTTTAACTCTGTGAAACTGTGTTACTATGCCTGTCTACAACACTTGGTGGTTCTAATAAAGCTCTGAATGGCCAATATTGAGGCAGAAGCAAGGATAGGCAGGGCTGGTAGGCAGAGAGTATAACTAGGAGAAACACAAGGAGAGAACAAGGAGAGGAGGACGTCAGGGTCCAGCCACCCAGCCAGCCATGCAGTAAGAGTGCAAGTAAGATACACAGAAGTAAGAAAGATGAAAGCCCAAAGGGAAAAGGTAGACAGGATAATTTATGTTAAGTAAAGCTGGCTAGAAACAAGCCAAGCTAAGGCCAGACATTTATAACTAAGAATAAGCCTCCGTGTGTGATTGATTTGGGAACTGGGTGGTGGGCCCCCCAAAAGAAAAAAAAACTGTCATTACTACACATAGCGTCCTGAGAGACACTTCATTAGTTACAGCACGCTAATTACAACAGATGACACCCTACCCACCCACCCAGATTGCCAGTTTGTCTTCAGATACCTTGCTCTTTTCGCTTCTTCCAGCAACAGCTCAGCTCTGGCAATGTCAGCAGCACTCTGCTGCAAAATAACTTCTACTTGAGAAAGGGTTTCAACTCTTTCCCGGATGTCTTCTGTCAGGTTCTGTAACTGCTGTGGAGTGCTAGGCATTTCCATTTTCAGTACTTCGTTAGCAACTGCTTCAATACTGTCCAGATCCGCACTATCCTCTATTAAAAGCCACGACAGAAAATCATAGATCTGGCTCACTCAGCCACATAGCCTCATGTTATCTACCACTTCAAGGTTACAAGACCCCTATTTCAGAGACAAGCCCTCATTCGGAGAAGTGCCATAGGCTGCAGAGGTTATGAAAAATGAGAAACCAAACAGATTTTGAAGGACATTTTAGGCTGGGGAGAATGGGCAGACAGAGCATTATTATATATTAACTGTGGCTTTAGGTTATGGAAGATGGAGGCCATCCAGCATTTAAAGCTGGGCCTGCAAGGCAACAAAAATCCTTAAACACAAGGTTGGTAGATATTGCCCCAACCCTTAGGAGGCAGGGCTGGGTTCAAGGCTAGCCTGGTCTAACAGTGACTGGGGATAGCTAGGTCTGCATTGACAGGACTGCACTTTTTCTTAAAAAGAAAAAAAACATTTCTTATCTGTTATCTAAACTTAGGAAATTCTAGAAGAGATTGAGGGCAATACTCAATCAACACTCAATCTTTCTAGCCAGCCTGACGTTTCCTATGTGTTGTTAAGCTTTAATTAAATAGGTCAGATCTATTTTAAGTATGGATCCCAAAGGATTTAAATGGGGAAATTGAAAAGCAGTTTATTATTTCTCCTTTCTGTTAAACAGATATTATTCCCCTTCCCATATCTATCTGAAAATCAGGCGGAGGATCAAATGAGCAGTAAGTTTGCTTTTTACACTGGAACTCCACGTCCCGTGGCATGTATGTATGGGCCACGGCTAATTTCTGGCCAGAGATGCAAGGGCATGCCCTAAGGTTTCTTCCCTCCTAATAGGGTCTAGCAAAGGAGTAGGAAGGGGTCCTCTTCTTCCATCAGCCAGTGTCTTCATGTCAGACTACAACTTGTAATAATAGGGCCATCTCAAGAATGAAATTAATAGGCTTAAAATGGCAAAAGAAAAAAGGCAAATTGAATGAGTCTCAGACCCTTGAAGTTACACTACTTTATGTGGGATCATAAATACCCTTCTTGACTAATTCTGATTCAATTAGAAGTTTTCTTGCAACCCATTAACATCCATGTTGATAGCATGTGAACTATAATCAAAACTTAAAATTTGGACCAGATTCTAGATATTTCTCTACAGAAAACATTAACTTCTGGATTAAGGTTCTGGATATACATGACAAAAGCTTGGGGGCATGGCCAAAATAACTCCTTCAAGGTCCTAATGATAAAAGCTCTAATTCAGTTTCAGAGTAAATGTTTTGAGTTCTTGGTAGATTGCTTGGGAGCCCCAGCAGGTATGGCAGTGCCTACACAACACCTAGGAAGGTTATTTACAACATATATTTCAAGAAAAGGAGGTTTACAGAAGAGGGCTTAGTGTCCAGAATGCTTACTGCCCATCAAAACCTGAGCTCAGAGACAGCATTCATCTGGGGGGCTTCCAAGTGCCCGCAGTGCCAGCTCTAGGGGACCTGGCCTCCATGGGCACCTCTGTATACATACATGCATACACAAAAATGCCCCCAACCCTTTTAAGGCAGACTGGGTCTCCTGTGGTTTTTCTATGTAGCCAAGGGTGATACTGATGCCTGTTTCCTGCTTCTACCTTTCAGGTACTGGGATTTCAGGCATGTACCTACAAGTTCTGCTTGAAATGAAGATATGTCTTTTTTCCTTTCATTTTTTATTTTATTATTTATTTGGTTTTTCGAGAGAGGGTTTCTCTCTATAGCTTTGGAGCTTATCCTGGCACTTGCTCTGTAGATCAGGCTGGCCTCAAACTCACAGAGATCTGCCTGCCTCTGCCTTCCCAGTGCTGGGATTAAATGCGTGCGCCTTCAGCGCCCAGCAAAATGAAGATATTTCTTAAGAGGGATATTTTCTGTTACTTTAACTAAAATGCAGATAGGAATTCTTGCCTCTGAAACAGAACCTTGCAGGAACAAATGTCTGAAGTAGAAGTAAAACAAAGAAGTAAAACAAACACTACTTACCAGTCAGAAAGTCTCTGATCTGCTTGATGAGGTTCCTCAGGTCCTCATTGCTCTTGTCCACTTTTTCTTTGGTAGCATTTGTTTTCAACAGGACATCCTGAGCGTTCTGCTTAGCTTCGTCTGCTCTCACTTTTGCTTCAGAGACCTAAACATGAATAAGAAGCCATCTCTGAAACCATCTTGCTCCCTCTAAAGTAGACCAGAATGTCAAACAGTCTGCAAAGTATTGTTGACAAGCACAGAAACAAATTCTTCTGTAAACAAAGTGTTGTGCTTTTATGTAGACTAAAATCACAATATACACACAGGCATTGAAATTTCTGTTCAATATTCTTAGGGCTAGCATTTGAAATGTTTCAAGGCTGATTTTGGCTCCTCTAAAACACTTGATGATCTAAGAAGAGTATGTCACTTTGGAACAATGCCCAATTTTGAGTGGTATAACAATGTTCTCTCAAATTACTGTTAATCTAAAATTTATGCCGCTTTCTCCTGACATACATGTTATTCCCATGAAGAGAAAGCAAATTCTTAGTCTGAATAAGAACCTCACTTGCACCTTTTTGACCACACAGAAACATCAGCTTTCACAATGGACAGTGAATTTGGTCCGCATATGGAGCTGACTTCTTTTCAGACCCTCCCTGCAATTGCAAGCCAATAGACAACAAAACCATGCAATGACTTACCATCTTGGAGAGCTGTTCCACTTCAGCTAGGGCACTTAGAACATCACGGTCAAAATCCATGGCTTTCTGCCAGGCGCTATGGGCCACGGTGACCAGACCACCACAGCCAGGTCCCCCACACTTCTTCTCTCCTTCATCAGTTCTGCAGTTGGGGCCGCCACATTCACTTTCAGAACAGTCAGCCCCTGGAGGTGTTCCACAGGTCTGCAATAAGCCAAGGGTCAGGCAAAGGGGTTCAGGGTTAGTCAGCAACGGAACAGCTGGGTGGCCAGAGAACACAGGTGGTCCTCAGCAACGATACTTAAAAAGTGTTTAGAGATGCAGGAGTTAACCAGCTTGCTTCCACTGAACTTTACTCATCTCCATGGCTTCTACCCAAATGCATTTGAGCCCATTACCTGCTTTATCAAGTTGTGTCCGTGTGAGAGTTAGAACTGAGTTAGACTGGGGTGGGAGGGAAGGCACCCCGGAACTCGTGTAGGCCTAGCAGCAAGCGCTCTGGTGAACAGGGTCTGCTGTGGCACCTAACTTTGACTTGTAACTTCATCATCAAGATGCGATGTCGTGAGAAAGATGAGATGTGCCAGAGGACAGTGCTGAGGATTTAGTGTCGACAGGGAAGCAGAAGGGTGGGATCTGAGTGAGGAAAGTGCTACAACATTTCAGATGGGAAGGAAGACAGCTTGAATGAACAAAGGTGGGTGTAGCTGTTCCATGTTCCTTCAACCACCCCACCCATCTAGCTCTCAGTCCTTCCTCTACCATGCGATTAAATATCATCACACGGTTATGGCACACAGATGCAAACAAATTCTAAGCCTGCCGTATGATAGGAAAGGGTTGTGCAGGAAAGAAGTTATATTTGGCACTTTTATGGAAACTGTAATGAAGAGGCAGGGTTACTGCAATGGGAAGTAGTTGCAAGAGTACCCCAACAGGAAAGTATTGTTTTAAAGATACAATGTGTTTAGTAGAGATACTGTGAACTCTGGCCCAAATAATTCTAAAATAACTATCATCCCATATATGTTAATAACTAAAATAAGGATCATTCATGTATCTGGTTTATAGCCCATAAAACACTTAGTAATTGTATTCCATGGGCTACGGAAGAAAATGAAGTCCTACTCAAGACCCGAACTTATAGAGCCTTACGAATGTTTTCTAAAAATAGGCTGGCAGCACACTAGATCTGCTTTGTTTCAACCAACATGAGCATGGCTGAGCTCTTCTCTATGAAGGATGAGTAGTACCAGAGGGACACATAGAGGGGGAGACTCTTAACAAGAAAATGGTGGTACAGAGCCCTCAGAAGTCTCTCACAGAATTTGTACAAGAACAAGAAAACAAGCTGCATGTTACCAGAAAAGCCTGCACTGAGGTATTCATTTGGAAGGCTAGAGCCATTCCTCCGCCTACATTGCCTGCTCTTAGGCTGCCTGTACTCTGTTACAAAGCAGAACTCCACTAGCAAGCTTAGCTGCACCTCACTGCACTTTGTAGATATTTAAAAATGACTATTTTTTCTCATTAGAATTTGTAAAGAAGGAACCTTGAAAGATGAAGAAAACTAGCATTTCAGGTGGAAATGTGGAGAGCTGTGCACTCTTAGGTGTCAGTTATGCTGAAGCCAGGCCTTCATTTCCTTTTCATCAACAAAATCGTGGTAAGAAATTTGTGCAGTAAATCATCATGAGATAATGAGTACCTAACCTTGCAGGCACCCATAAAATTGATGACAATACAGGAGGCAGCGTACAGTATTTCAGACTGTATGTGGGCAAGAGGGACTATGACAACCACAGAGTGGTTACTAGAAGTTTTTACCATCTCCAGTAAATGAGAAGCACCTCAGCTCGCTAGATTGTTGCTTTGTCATGGAAGGAGTGTGGGAGCGGGTGGTGGGCGGGTGTGGGTACCCATGGCCTTATAAATGGGTGTCCTCTTTGCAGGCTTTCCACCTGATTCTTAGATTCCTGTCTTGGCAGAGAAAAACTAGAAAATAATGTTGGTGTGTTCTCTCTGGTTCCCTCCCATGAAAAACAATAAGGAAATTAGAGAAAAAAATTGTTTTGGCTTTCTGCCTGATTTTCATTAAACTCACTACTCAATTTCATATGGCTCCAGAGTTACTTTTTAAAAGCTTCTAAGAAATTAATCTACTTTCTAGGCCAGCTCAGACTTTAATCTTTACCAGGTAATATTACTAGAACAAAGGAACATTAGCAAACACTGATGGAAAAACTTGGCAAAGTCTGTCCCTGAACAATTCTCAATTCTTCCACTTGGATGTTGTAGTTCAAAGGAAAACATGCAAGGTTTTTTGTTTTGTTTTAGGCCACATTATAAAAAGGGTCCAGTCTCAGTAAGAAGTCCTTCAGCTGATATAGGTAATAGGGGAGTGTCCTGACTCTTGGTGGTCTCAGAGGAACAGCTAGAGGTGGGAGCAGGCTGGGACTCACATACTCTGTTCCCCATGACTTGATCATGGCTAACCCACACTGCAGCCCAGCACCTTGGACACCGGAGTCACCCCTGCAGGTTTCCAAATGCAGCATCAAAGACAAGGCAAAAGTTTTTTGTTTGTTTTCTCTGTCTCCTAGGAGACCAGTGAATATGAGACCAAATCCCAAGCCTCACCATCTCAGCAGCAGCTGACAGATCTAGACTTTGCAGTTTGCCGGCCAGCTCGTCCAGGAGGCGTGCCTGTTCCTCTTGCTCTTCCTTGAACTGGGACTCTCGCTCCAACATCAAATCTTCTACTCTGTCTCGGGTGAGAGCTGATTGCTCCACTGTGCTATTGGGATCCGTGGTGGAGGCATTCACCCTCTTTTCTGCCTCAAGAGAGATCTGGAAATACTTGGTAACACTATCCAAGGCACCTAGGGCAGGAAATGAAATTGCCTACAATAAATCTCCTCGTCCCTAGGTTCCTCACCAACCAGGGCCCATATTTGATGTCTTGTGGCCCTGAATTAACTATAAAGCTTTAGGATTCAAGAAAATCTTTAGAAGTAGAGATTCCCTCTAATGAACAGATCCCTCTAAGATCTCTTCTATCCCATTAGTTCCTGGTCAAAATATGGAGGCTGCCAAATACTGGGGTGAAGACAAGAAACTAAACCATCATGCACATGCTGTTTCTACACACAGGCCAAACCCTGGTGTTGGGCAGCTTCAAGATGACTGCTTCTGCTCATTTGTCTACCTGGATCCATTCAAATGATTATTAGAGACATGAAGAGCACAGTGCATTTTGGCATTGGAGGCCGTATAATGAAGAATTATGTCATTAACATATTTCGCCTTTGCTTTTTGGGGAGGGTCTTATGCAGCCCAGGATATTAATAAGTAAAGTATTTTCAAAAGTTACTTAAGTGGCAGTAATCTCAAATGTGAAAGGATTTGCAGAATTAACAACTTAATATTTTTAGTACTCTTAAGTCTAATAGGCAGTTAAATTAGGAAATGGACCACATTTTGACTCAATGGAGCCTCTATGTCTTGTCCCCAGGTCCCATATCGGAAAACCAAGAACTTTAAGCCCCATTTGTGCCAAAGGCTCAAATAGCGAAGATTTAAAATTTTTAGAGGGTTACTTATTATCCTGGTTTGAGATTCCTGCACAACAAGTCCTCACCCTGAATATCGGAGTTTTTGATGAATTCTAGCTGCTCGGCCAGTTCTTTCACAGTCTTTTCCAGGCTCTTTGCTTCTGCCTGCAGTGCAGCAAGCTCTCCAGCTGTGCTATTACTCTGTGAAGCTGTGTCAGATAATCTCATTTCTACTTGAGCCATCTTTTCTGAAACATCTTTGGTTAATTTCCTATAAAAAGAAAAGTAATCTTACCTAAAATTGGCCCAAACTGTCAAATCTCACCACATTTTCCACTAGCATAACCCCTCACCCTCCACCTTCAGACAAGCCCAGTTCTAACCCTCTATGCTCTACTTTTATTCCTATAAGACACACTTGAAGCTAACACCTTTTCATTAAATACTTTGAAGAAAACCCAAGTGAAGCCTCAGTTCTGTGGTGGTGGTAGTGGGGGTTCCAAACTTCTGCCGTAAAATGAACAAAGGTCAGTGTAGGCTGCGAGTTCTTAATGCAAGCAGGTGCAAGCCTTGTAAGCCCAGACTCAAGACTCAGTGCAGAAGAATGTCTTCCATTCCCCTGCCAAAGCCCTTTTCTCTGACCCTCACCTCAGGGCTCTCCTTCAAGACAGAACATGATGAGAGGAAGTCCTGCCATGAGGCCGGCAGAAGCCACCTGAAGCAGTGAAGAGTCTGCTCCAAGCAAAGCTGCATCGAAGAAGTCTCTCCCGTCAACAAAACAACACCCTTTATTTAGAAAAAAGCTGAAGAGAGGTGATCACCTCTGGAGAGTGAAACATTGCCTTTACAGTAGTTCCTCTGGCCCTGAGACCATTTTTCTGAAGCTTGTGTACAAAAAACATATGATGTCTGTGTGCACACATACCACAGAGGAATGTTCAAGAATACCTGACCTCTGGGGATTACTGGCTCACCTCAAAGAATCTAGTGTCTTCTAAGGAATATGGTAGTCACTGTAAAGTTCTCGAAAATCATCCAGCCATTAATTGTGGCAAGCCTTTTCTTATCTACTCTGGGAGGCTGAGGAGGATAATCACCTTAGATCAAGAATCTGAGCTTCATTAGGCAACAGACTAGAGAGTTCCTTTCTCTTAAAGAAATTATCAACAACAAAACCTCTAAGATGTACAAATGTTACAAACAGGCAAACAGTATGGCTGGGCAGCTAAACTATTTACCAGCCCGACAACCTCCTGGTTTAAGCCTCAGGAGCTCCATGGTGGAAGGAGAAAAGTGACTACCATTGGTTGTCTTCTGATCCTCACATGTGTTCTATGACACGTTTGTACACACACACACACACACACACACACACACACACACACACACACACACACACACACACACACACACACACACACACACAGGAGAAAAGGCTAAATAAAACCTGGGTGGGGCTTTTATTTTTTATTTTTTTCTTAAGAATGTTACTTAAGGAACTGATGAGAGGCTAAGTCAGTTAAAGTGCTGGCTGTTAAACCTGACAAATCAAGTTCTACACCAGAACCCATGTGATACAAAGAGAACTGGCTCTTCCGAGTTTGATCTCTACATGTGCTCTGAGGCATGGGTGCACCCTGAATCCCCAAATACGTAAGTGCATATTCTTTTCTTTTCTTTAAATGATGCTCCTTAAGCTGAGAGGATGACATGGATGATCCCCCACAAAGAACAAGCACTGCAAAGGGCTGTGGAGTCTGGTAGGATGACTTTCCTGCTGACAATTCCCCCACCTTTTCACTTTCAGCAAGTGACTGATTCTAAGGGCTTTCATTTCTTTTCAAGTCTCAAATATCTTGCAATTAAAAATATTATCTAGAGCAGGTGGGATGGTTCAGCACATAAAAAGGTATTTGCTGCTAAGCCTGATGACCTGGGAAAATAATAATTTACATAAGTTGTTTGCTGGCCTCTATAAGTATACTACGACAGGCATATGTCTACACATGTACAAACAAACAACGATTTCAAATATATTAATATTTTTTCTGGACTGGGAAGCAAACCTAGGACTTGATGTATTCTCAGTGCTGAGTTCTCCCTTTAGCGCAGAGTGTATTTGTACATTCTTTGTTGCTATTCTCTGTTCTCATCATATAGCCCAGGCTTGCTTCTAATTTGTCATCTTTCTGCCTCAGCTGCCCTAATGCTGGGATCTTTCAGGCCTGTGTCACCACACCCATCTCTATTTTCCTTTTTTTGTCCTTCAACTCCTAAGTCTTACTGCATGCTGTTTTGGGGCTCCTTTCAACAGAAGTTGAAATATTGAGGGCATGGAAAAGGCTCAGATAAAGAGTAGAAACATGACCCCTGGGTGGCATCTCCACTCAATTCATATTGTTTTAACTGATAAAAATAATCAGTACTGAATTATTAGTAAAGAAATGAATATCCAAAACCCAATGAGGAGGCTGCTTCCACGTAGGCATTTCACGGTTTCATCAATGATCCTGTTCATGAGACAGCAGCTGAACAGAACAATTTGGGAATAAGGGTCTTATTTGTGGTTATGAGAGTTCCCTAGTAGTAGCAATACTTAAAATGACAATTTAGGTTCATAATCTTTCTGTGTGTTATTATATAGATCAAACCATGTAATTGGTTGGGCAATGGTAAGAGACAGACTCAGGAATTAACACACTTACAAGCCTTACACATGTCAAAGCTGAGACTCTATGGATCTTCTGCCCTCAAATCCAGTTCTGTTCCAACAGAGCTAAGTGGAGCACTGTGCCTCACACTCTGTGCTACTCACAGTGAACACTATTGATAAGCAAGGGGCCCAGAGCCTGTGTAATCGGACTAAGAAAACATAGCATAAGTACCACCCTGGGAAATCTTGGGTATTCAAAAGTTGAAACACCTTCAGGAATGATTTTCAGCTCATTAACTACTTACTCTGCTTCCTCAAAGAGATTGCCAATGTTTTTCAGTGGTTCTGCTGCTGGGCTCTGAGCCAGGATGTCTTTTATCTCATTGACTTTCTTCTCCACAGAGTCCACGGTCTCCCGATACGGACCAATCACACCACTGATTTTCAAAGCTTTGGCTTTCTCCAGGAATTTGTGGGTCCTGTTGGTCAGCTCACCAATGATGACATCCCAGAGAGCAAAGCACTGGTGGCAGGGTGTGCAGTCAGGGAAGACCCCCGAGTACCCTCTGGTGCACTTGTCACAGCGGGGACCCTCAACACCCTCCACACAGACACACTGGCCCGTGGACTGGTCACACTGTGGTGTCTCAATACCCCTGGGATCACAGTCACAGGCTGGAAGGAAAACAGAAAAAGCTTCAGTGACAGAAACTGGCATTTAAATCCTTAATCATGGTTATAGCCTACAGTAGGGCTTGGCCTAGCATATATGACTCACCTCTGTTGCCCCTTTCTTAATAAGAGTAATAGTAATTTAAAAATCAACAGGTAAGCCTTGCTGAACACTTCTTTGTGGCAAGCACTATAGACATGTTTTATATGTATCACATCATTTAACCTCATACCATCCCTATGGGCTAGGCAATATAGTTATAACCATTTCTCTGAAATGGAAACTAAGGTAGAAACATTACATGACCTGCCTCAAGTCTCACAGCAGGGAAAAAGACCAAGCTAGGAGTCAAGATTGAGCCTTCTGCATCTCCAGGGGCCACCTTGACCCCCATCCCACCTCTGCCTTTCTCTAAATCTGAGCTCCCACCTAACACAGTAGTATAGATGATCATATTGCATCCTGATGTGAGTCCTTTGCTAGACGTAACGTCCTAAAGGAGCAACACTTAAATAATCTAACCTACCCTCTCACAAAACAATGCACTGTGTACTAGGGAAGATATAATATAATATACTCGACCAGCAGAAAACTACATCTAAAAGAAATATGAAGAATCCAAAATATCTGGTTTAAAGGCTTCCACTACATTGTACCACTCATCTACTGTGACTAAATACCCTCACAGTATGAGCAACAGACTCATAAAAATGTCAGAAGAGACTCCAGGGGGTCTTGGGAACCACCTGGACCTAATCTGTGACTGATCCAATATGGTTGGCATCTCACCTCAGAGCCAAATGGCAAAAGGGAAATTCTGCCTGGCACAGGGAAAAAACCAGCATTTCTGGCCAACAGCTGACTGGCATCACTTATTTTAACACATACTTTCTGAATCCTTGTTTAGAATTCTGAACCTCAGGTCACTGAATCATTTTTCTGTCAGCGTTTGGCATAGCATAGTATTTGTGGAGTTTGAACAGCAAGAGGTCTGAATATGCATCTCTGGCATCCATTCTGGGTAAGGGTGTAAAAGGAAAATCAATATGGCCTCTTATTTCCCTAAGTAGAGTATAGACTCCCAGGGCAAGGACATGTCATAAGCCATTTTTCCACTCGGTACGAAGCACAGAATTCACTTGTACTCAGGAGTCCAGCAATCTTTGTCAAATGAGGTCCTAACTTCATGTACAAGCATTCAAGAAGCATTTCACATATCAGTTTGAGATATAACCAGCCTAAAGCAGCAGTGTCTCTCTGGCAAGTCTCTGTATCCTGACTCTACAATGTCAGTAGCTTTGATTTGCAACCTAAATGCTTTCTCATGGAACATTATCCAGAATCAGTTGGACTGGCAGCCCTAAGAGCTGCTTATATCTCCAGCCACTTCTCACCTCACAAAGGTGCTTGCAGCCTTAGAGGGCTGATGACACCTGCCACATGCTGCTTTGTGTTCCTCACTTTGTACTGTACCTATAACCTTTAACAAGCACCATGGGTAGAATACAATTAAGGACTATAAATACTGTCTTCCCCTAAACCCTTCTGTGCCCTAGGGCAAGGAAAGGGTGGATAGGACAAAGTGTATGTGTGTGTGTGTGGGGGGGGGGGGGCAATCCCTGAAAAGAGACAGGACTTCCACATTTGTAAGAAGGGTAAGGCTCACACCCACCTCAGGAAAATTCATGGCAAGTGTCCTACAGCACTTGTGAGAGCATGTGGTACACAGCAAGCACTCATCAATGCTAGGTCTCTCCAGTCCCTACCTGTGTCCCTGTATTTGGTGGTCTCCTGTTCCATTTTACCTGATCACAGGGACACTGAATAAAGGCTAGGGGTGTGTGTGAGTGCATGTGTGGTTATTTGTTTTAGGTTTATTTTTGTGTGTTTTCCAGTAATAGCTTATTCAAAAATTTAAGGTTTGGCATATTCCAGCCTTCAACTTTCAGGACTATAAAATATGCTTTCCTTGGAGCCCTGATGTTTTAGAACTAAATTTTAGGGTTTCAAAATTAAGCGTTTTTTCCCCCTTAAAATATGAACAATCCTCAGATCACAACTTTCTGAGCACCAGGCATTTTGTTTTCCTGCTTCTTTTGTAGGCAATGATTTATCAAACCAGAAGCCACTTAAGCTGTCAATCACTTCAAGTATGATCCCTACACCATTTGTTCTCTAGGTTCCTTAAAAGAAAAAAAAAAATCTCATGGGTCAATTTGTGAGGTTATCTTCCCTTTGAATATTAAAAGATATTTCAGACAGGTATGGTAGTACATGCCTTTAATCCCAATAGGTAGGTTATCTGGGGTTCCAGGCCAGCCAGGGCTTCGGGTGGGTGGACAGGAAGAGTATTAAAGTCACAGGACTGCAATAGGCTAAACTGTGCTTTAGGTCATTCTCACTGTGGATCTTACAGTGGGATGAGTAGTGATCCAGAGACACCAGGGAAAGACCTGGCCAAGTCTACTTCGGTCAGTTTTTCAGATGACTAGGAAGAGGTGTGATAACATAGCTGTTAAGTTTTAAGAACAAGTTTCCATTTCATTTGGTAATATGCAGTTGTCTCCTAAGCTCCCATCACCTTGAAGGACTGTAAAACAACACAAGAACCAAAGTAACCCAACATCTTAAAGGAGCGATAGTATTATCGTTTTTGGATGGGTTGGTGACTCAGGGCAGTTGCTACAACAGAAAATCTCTGCTCAAGTTAAAGAAAATGTTTAAATTGTAGTATCAAAAGAGTCTTCAGTAGAAAGGAAGAGACCAACTGAATATATGACTACTGTCATTAACTGGTCTGCAAGAAGTCCAGCTTTGCCATCCAGGCTGCATATCCAGTCACGGGGAGTCTTTGATGATGGCAAAGGACTTTATCTTTGCTGACCAAGTCAGCACCCAGGTCAGGGACTAATCTGAGAGAAACTGCCAGAAATACTACCAAACACCTGTCAAATGATGACTGTATTAAATTGTCAAGAACTGCAGACCCTGGTTTCATTAAGAATTTTTGTTTCTGAACAGTGAACTGATCTCCCAGTAAATGGAGTTCACCTATTTGCTCTTAGAAGTTGGCTGGCACTTCCCATCAATTTCTCTCTCTCTCTCTCTCTCTCTCTCTCTCTCTCTCTCTCTCTCTCTCTCTCTCTCTCTCACACACACACACACACACACACACACCTGGTTATTATAAAAGCTTGGAAACTTACCTATGATGTCTGCCACAAAGAGTACATAAAGCTACATAAAGCTCTATGACAAACTGGACTTATCTTTTAGAGAGATGGAATCCTCTTAGAATGAATGAGACAAACAAATTTGAAGATAAAAGATTCAAGGAAGATGATGATGAATGAAAGACAGACTGTCCTAGGTCAATTAACCATAGGCTAATACATCTAACCTGAGGCTCCCAAAACAAAATAAAAGCCTATTTGAGGAACAAACAGATATGGTCCTCTAAGTGGTAGACAATGTGCAGTTCTAGGTAGGATCTGCTATTGCTCGAATGATTGCTTGATATAATCCTTAAAATACCCCTGTATTGCTTGATCTGGTATGGTACTAGGGGATGAAACTGTTTAAAATACATGTAAGTGAAACTGTGTTCTATCCAGACCTTCTGAAAGGACTACAGTGGTCTATGGTCTTGACTGTGGAAGAATGTAAACTGCTCAGACATCCCCTGCCTGTGGCTATTTCTAATATGCTGACCTTGTCCCTAGCTAGTCAACAACTGTATCTCCTTTGACAAGGCGCTGGACCATAAAGGAAACAGATGCATGCCTTCACTGGAGCTGATCCATCACTGCACACCTGTCAATACTGAAGAAGTACGATGTAGAGATGCTCATAAAGCCTAAAAACCAGTATCATTTTAGATCACAAGAAGGAATGTCATCTAGTGCTTTTTGTTTTTTACAGTTCTCCATGACTGCATTTATAGCCGGCAACGACTTCCACAGCATTCTGACAGCTGCTATCTTGGGCAGAGAGACCAACATGCTGGGAATGTGCTAAAAGTGAACACATGGTGGAAGTTACTATATGAAGTGGGAGCTGCTGTCATGGCTAAGGATTCAATGTCCTGGGAATAAAACCTGCTTAAAGGATGTAATTTTTTGCATTTGAACATTCTGGGTTTGGGGTTTTTATTTTATTTATTTAAACCAAACTGGTGTGTGTATATATAGCAAAGAACATTAATCATGTATATTTTAAAAACTAGTAAAGAAAGTATCATCATCAACAACAGAAACCTAACTCCATTATTATCTGTGTATATATGCTGTTCTATTTACAGTTTTTTTAAAATCATGATTTCTAGGTGGGTAGATCCATGAACAATACTGTACCTATTTCAAAACCACTGAAAAGAAAACACTAGCCAACTGCTCTCACAATGGGAATTCATCTATGTACTTATTTCTAAGACAGACATGTAAGGTTTCTACTTCCTTACAGACTTCCCTGTCTTGTAGATCTTTTCTGCCTCCCAACAGAGCCCACTTTCACTGATGTGGCATTAATAAGGCTTCTCATTATCTGGTGAAACCAAACGTTCCCAAGAATCAAGCTAAAATTGTTTCCTGGGGGTCCTTCTCATAGGCACATTGTGACATGCTGTCTGTGTTGTCTGCTAGGACAGTCATTTCCTCTCTTTTAGCACCACTGCTGACAGGACAGGAGCATCAGGCAAGGGCAAGGACCCTGGGCTCCACAGGCCTGCTTTTGGTCCTGGTTCTCCCCTCATTAGAGGCATGGCTCTCAGCAAGCCACTTAACCTGAGCCTGAGATCCAGCAACTACGACAGAGGCTATATTCATCTGCATATGTAATTTGTTGCATCCATAAAATTAAGAAGGCATGTATAATATACCTAAAAAGTGCTCAGTACTAAAAAACTCCTCTGAAAATTCACATGCCCCATTTTCCCCAAATAGCCCATTAAGAGCCTCCTGGTTAGGCAAGAGCATCTTCTGAGATGAGATCTCATGGAGCTCAGGCTGGCTTTAAACTCATTGTGTAGTGAAGAATGGCTTTGAATTCTTTACCTCCCAAGTACTAGGGTTACAGGTATAGACTGTCAGGTCTAGCCTACTCACTTTTCATGTGCACCTACCATGACTGTTCACCTTTATATTGGAAATTGAAATCTGATTTTGAACACAGAAATGATGCAACCTGAGAATCAAATAGTGGAATCTACTGCCCCCAGCTTCCTACCACATCCCATTCTTGGCTTTGCCTACAGCCACCACAGGCTCCCAGCCCATGCTACAAGGCTAAATATTTGCTGATCGTGTGCATGGAAGTTTCTATTTCACTAAAAGCAAAGGAATACATGGATGACCATGACTAATCCGCAGAAGTCACAAGACAGAAGAGAACTGACGCTGCAAGTTGCCCACTGAGCTCCTTATGTGTGCCACAGCAGCCTCCAAATATTAAAATCTGTTTTTGACAGCGAGGAAATCTTAATACTTTCATCCTCTTATATGCAGCTTTCATTTTTCTGACATTCCAATCCCTTTCTTTTTCTTTTTTCTTTTTTTTTTTTTCTGGCCTTGTTGACAAAACCTCAGTTCTGGAATGAAGCTGAAGGATAACTGATTTCAGCTTTAGTAAAGACTAAAAGAGTAAACATGCCAGGCTTTGCTTTGCTGGCCATTCTGCCAGTCTGGACTATTAAGTCTGGCATTGGAGCACAAAGGAACCATAAACAACCTATCAGGGAATGAATGCAAAGCTTTATTTACCAACAAGTACTCTGGGTTCTATTATTAGGATTATAAAAGATAGGACCTCTTGCTAACTGAACTTAGGGTGCTCTAAAATCTCAAACAGTCTTACTTCCTGAGTCACAATGGAAGTAACAATAAAAGGTAGGTAGGCTGGATTTGGCGATGTACCCTTATAACTGTAGCACTTGGGGAGTCAAAACAAGAGGATAAAGAGTTCAAGGCCAGTCTGGGCTACATGAGTCCCTATCTCAAAGGGTAGAGGGAGCAGGGAGGGGAGTAAATTGTGGAAGAAGAATGAATATGTAGGCAAGGAATGTATGGTATTTCCTTCTTTTTCTGTGGTATTGAGGAATGGAAATTAGCTCTTCCCACATAGGAGGCAAGTGTTATAACCCAGGAGTCTCCCAGCCCACTACCCAGTACCCATGCCTATGCCTCGATGCTGCAGTTTCACTGGTTAGAAAGCCACTGGCCTTCTAAGGAGCCTGTGGCCTTACAAGGGCACACTGCACTCTTCCCTTTGCCATCTATGAATAGACAGAAAGATTCCTCCTGGGACCTCGACCCCTGCAGGGTGCAGAACAAAGCTTCCGGCTGCAGACTGAACTAGCAAGTTCAGCACTGGGTAGATGAGACTTTCCATCCCAGCACAGTTGTGGTCTTGTTCAGAGTTGGCACAATAGGCTGAGAGCCCCAGGCTGCCTGAACAATAGGAACATTCAACCATTTGTATGCTGGAGGCCACAATCATTTGTCTTTCACAAAACTACATTTTTTCCCATAAGGAGACGACTGAGCTATGACCTAAGTCCTTCTACAAGTACAGTTTCTGGATGGCAGAAGAAAGTCTAAATTCGTGCCCTCCAACAAACTGTTTAAACTGAGAATACATTGGCAATTCATTACATAATCCCAGAAGAGTGTGGTCTTCAATTTCAGATGGCACTTGTTCTAGCTGCCCTCTGGGGTCCTTCCATTGTTGATGTATCCCAGTACAAAGAGCCTTGAGCTGTGTCTTACTCTGCACTGTTGTCCCTGCCCTTAGCCAACATGGAGCTTTGTTGCCACCCACAGCCCCAGGCTGGCAGTGAACCCCATTCTCCAACCATACAAGTTCCAGTCTCTGTGGGAGCTTTGTAAATTCGGAGCATTTTTCAGTCTCAATGGCATTTGAGGGCCCAACAGATTCTTGTTTAAGGGTCTGCCTGAAGTGCAGCAGGAAGACAGGCAAATGGAGTGACCCCATGGCAAAGAGCAACAACAAACCCATCGTGGTGATAGGCTCAGTTCTCCTCTTCTACAAATTTCTACAAACCTTCCTTCCCCGTTTAGTCTCAGAGACTGGGAGAGACAATGTCAACCATATGTTCAAAAACATTTTATAAGCAAATTGCCAATGTGAACAACTAGGTCAAGCACCTTTTCCCCTGGACTTTGACCCTTTAGGAGACAGAACTTCCTGGCTCCATCTGAAATAGAGGAGGTTGGAATGATGGTACGATTTAGGAGGAAGCAAGGAAAAACAGAATTTCTCCATCCAGGTCCTATCGATTTCTCTTAGGGCATTGTTTTCCTTGAATCTACATCCAGAAACAGTTATTTCTGAAGGGCTTGAAAACAACTCGTTAGTGGATGGGCTAAAGGGATGAAGAGTTGGGATCTGAGAGTGACAATGTGGAAAGATCTGAGACTAAACTTTTAAAAGTAAACTCTATGTGTATTATATTGAAAACTATGTGTGTATAAGATGTGAGTTAGCTACTAGTCAAAGATCTATCATTGTACCTAGAAGAGGAAAAGGTCGTTCTTACATTTTGAGTTAGACAGGACCTAAAAGAAAAATATATCAAGGAGCATGTAAGAAAGTATAGGAAATATTTACCCAAAGATATGCTTAAAACATAGGGAAGAAAAAGTAGGAAACGGATAGGAAGCAGGCTAAACTTTTTTTTTTTTTTTTTTTGGTTTTTAAAGGCAGGATTTCTCTGTTTACTCTGGATGTCCTGGCACTCACAGAGATCCACCTGCCTCTACCTCCCTGAGTGCAGGGACTAAAAGGCATGTGCCACTACCATCCAGCTTAAACAGCTTATAAAATCTTTTTATAAATGTTTTTTAAGGTATGAAAAGTAACTTGCCTGGTTAAAAAAACTGGTAACAGTATAAAAATCAATCAACCCTTCTGACTGATAGGTTTTTAGTAAGTAGGCCTTTTTTTGTTTTGTTTTTGCTTCTTGAGATAGGTTCTTGCTATATTGACCTGGAATTTTTGCTTTCCTGCTTCAGACTCATAAGCGTTGGTGGCATTTACAGGCAGTAAGTTTCTATTAAGAGAAGGTCCCATTGCTCTCTGCCTATAGGAGAATCTGGGTTTGAATCACACTGCACAGACTCGGAACCCCAGCCGAATCCACTGCACTCCATATCCCCCTTCTAGTCTCACTGTAGGAGGCTGCAGCAACAGCCTGTTGCAGAGCCTGCTTGAGTCTCGGAATCGACAGATCTTATCATAATAACTGTACCTATGCACGCACGATTAAGGAAGCTGCCTGCCCATGGATGGCTCAGAGAAGGAAACAGGTCAGCTTGTAGGCATGCGTGGCTCATGTAGACTCACTTTGCTGAAAATCATTTTTAGAAAGTGACTGCATACACTGTAGAGTGTTCACGCATTCTTGCCTGTGTGTGTATCAAGACAGATGCCACCCCCACCCCGGTGTGGGGCTGAAGAAATGAGCACGTCCTTTGTTTACTAGTCATGTTTATCCACAAGGCTAGATTAGGAGTTCTTTAAAAGAAAAGAAAAAAAAAGAAGAGCACAAACTTGTTATGTTATTTTGACTGAAGGCCTTTGCAAATGTAAAACTCCTGTTCTTGCCCATCCCACCAAAGCATCAGCTTGGGGTCTGGCCTCACCTCGGCATTCCACATCGGGGTCTCCCCAGAAGAGCTCTTGGCACTCGCTGCAGGTCCGGCCTCCGAAGCCCGGCATGCACTGACACTGCCCGGTGAACTGCAGTCCAAACACAGACCTGTCAGGGGCTCTCAGAGGAGGAGCCACTTGTAACTTGTCCCAACCCAGTGAAGTGACAGAAGTGGAACCTGGACACCTGTGGTGCAGACTGGGGAGAGGGTGTCACACCAGCAGTTCCTAGCTATTCTCTTGTAAGGGGTTTGGAAAGGTCTCTAGCACGGTAGGATTTTGGCATCCTCACTTTTTCTATAGATGGACACCAATCCTAGGCCATCTCAACTCCGGGAGAGTGTCAGTTTTAGCCTATGCCAGCACAAGTGACAGCACTTTGCAAAGCTGCCAGTGGCTATGTAATTCCTTTCAATCAGAGCAGCTCTGAAAACTGTTTGATTAGGGGCCCGGCGAGGGAAAGAAATGACATGTGAGTCTGCATCCATAGGTGGACACTATCCTGACACGGATGCTCTGGATGCTAAATGAGCATGCACAGTAACTTGTCCTTAGCCAAGAGGGCAAACAGGGACTGGCAGCAAATCTATACTCTGCTGGCCAAGCTGAGTGCTCTGTGTTGGCCTTCCTCCATATGGGGCAAATTCACCTCATGGACTAGTTGTTACTGAGCCTCTCAGAGGCCTCAACCCTTAGTCACAACCCCTCACCTCATTGCAGGATGGCCCAAAGGAATGTGCAGCATTGCAGTTGCATGACTCACAGCCGGTCCCACTGGCCAGCTGCCAGGTATTGGGTGCACACTGATCACAGTTCTGCCCGATCACATTGGGAAGACACAAGCACTGACCAGTGGCTTTGTCACAGTGGCAGTCAGAGCCATTACAGTGCTCTTGCACAGTGCCCAGGTAATTGCAGACACACTCTGAAACAGAACAGCATGATCAAATGCACATCTGGTCACATTTACGGGCACACAGCAAGCAGAGGCTAGTTACATGCAAACAGCTAGGCTTTTCTCTCTCCAAATCTCAAAGCTGACACGCAAGAAAAAAAAGCCAAAGTCAAGTTTTAAAACAAACGCCTAAAATTAGCATCCTTTGAAGTTCTCATGATGACTATGCATTTGGCACTTCCCAGGCAGATGACATGTCCACACAAGTGTAATGGCAGACTTCTGCTTGTCTAGGAGTATTTTCGAGACATAAAGATTCAAAAGATTCAAAGTTTGAAAATTTTCAAGCTTTAAAAATTTAACTGGAAATTATAAAAACAGACCAGCAGGAATTGAGACATTCAGTGATTTCAAACTCCTGGCAGGAAGCAGCCATATGTCAGAAGCAGCAGGCAGAAGGCCTGTTAAGCTAAAAAGACTTTAAGGAATCCAGTCCTGCCGGTCCCCATCATTCCACATGTTTCTAAACAAAAACAGATGCCTGTGGGCTTTGTAGCCAGACAGCCTGGCTGATCTCCTGATAAGACAAATAAGGTCTGGACAATTTTATTGCTGTTACTTTTTTCTCTACCTTAGGGGAGAGGCCTACTCCACCACCGACATCAGAAAGGTGCTGCCCACCCACAGTGGGAATTCAGGTCTCTAAGACCTGCTCAATCAGCAAATTCATGGAAAGCACACAGTGCCATGCACTCTACTGCATGACATTTATCTTGATGACAGCCACAATTTCCCCTGGCATACAGCCACATCTTGAGACTTGTCTTGCCAAAGAATGAAGATATACAGATTTAAAAAAAAAAAAAATCTAGTCTCATCTTTCATTTGCTGAATGTGAAATTTTGCCTTACTGAACAAGGGTTTTCCTTGTGAAATAAGTACTCCAGTAACAAACCCTGATTTTAAAAGAGGGGTGGTGGTGGTGGTGGTCACCACAGTGGGCATGCTAAATGAATGTGCATCTTACTTCTACAGTCTTGCCGAAGAGCATCACCATAGTATCCATACTGGCAGAGCTGGCAATGGTCCCCTTCTGTGTGGTACAGGCACTTGAGGCACCTTCCTGTCTCCTTGTCGCAGGCTTCTGGATCAGTAGTATCAATGTTGTGGTGACACTGACAAGGCTGACATGACCCCCCAAAATCTGAGGGATTGCCAAAAAAGCCAGGGGCACAGTCATCACATCTGGAGCCTATGTGAAAACAAAACCAAGTACATTGTTCATTTTAGCTTTTGTGAAAGCCTGTTCACAAAGTCATTACCATCCCCATCCTGGCAACCCACCAAGCAATGACTTGTTAGTATCACTATGTAATTTACCAAGCCCAGTGTCTATGATCCAAAGAGAAGGAACAGGCTTCTAACTGTGAAGCCGGAAAAGTATAAATGTGCTCCCCAAAACTGCTGCAGCAGCCTCAGAGACCATAGCACAATGGGCAGGAGAGCCTTAGCTTCTAGTCATACCAGGGTGGAGCAGGCGAGGAGCTAAACAGAGATGAGATCACTTCAGTGTAGTTGGGTGTTAAAATTCTAACCCAAGCATTAGCTAGAAAAGGAAGAATCAGTGATCCTCTGTGAACAGCCAGGGAAACAAGCTCCTCATGGTGACCCTGTTTCTTGAAAGCTCTAAAATCATGCATGAAGTAATTCCTGGGTTGTGCATGAGCCTATCTAGCCACTGATCAGCAGTTTTATGGCTGGAATAAAAGACTCCCAAAACACACACACACACACACACACACACACACACACACACACACACACACATACACACACACACACACACAGAGCTAACTTCACTGGACTTCAGCTGGAAACAGAGTGTAAACAGTGAAGAACATATTCAGCTACGATCCATCCTGCTCTTGATTCTCCAAATGATCTTTTCTTTAGCCCACCCTACGGCCACCTCATGCTTTCCAAACACTCACTTGGGTTAGGTTATGGGAAGAAAAAAATTAAAAAGTAAATTAAGGCTGGGCGTTGGTGGCACACGCCTTTAATTCCAGCACTCGGCAGGCAGAGGCAGGCGGATCTCTGTGAGTTCAAGGCCAGCCTGGTCTCCAGAGCGAGTGCCAGGATAGGCTCCAAAGCTACACAGAGAAACCCTGTCTCGGGGGAAAAAAAAAGTAAATTAATCTTCCTTGTTTTGAAAACTGAAAAATTACCCCTAAAAATTGTGCTGCATTCAAATGCTGGTGATCCTGTTGTTGTAACTCCATTATCTTGCACACCCAAGGATCGGCTCTGCCCCATATGCTACATGGGTAAAGGGCAGGGGCCTCCTGAACCCTTTAAGTTTTAATGAAGGATGTAAAGGTGAACTTAACTGGTTTGCTGTCTCTTTCTCACTAACAATGAACTCAGACACATCTCCTGCCTCTTTGCTCCTTACGGTGTGTGCATACTTACCAATGTACCCAGGATCACAAACACATGCAAGCTGGAGAGTAATGGGGTCTTGATAACAGCTCCTGGCGAACTGGCGTCCACTGTTAGGACCATCTGGACAAGGGCAGGGGCGGCAGTGATCTCCCGACCCAATGATGGGATCGCCGTAGTAACCGGCCAGGCACCTGCAGTGGTTGTAAAAGACAGTGAGCCCTGACCCAGGCATAAGAACAGGCTTAGAAACTGGATTCTGTTTGAGGACCTGACTCCTCATTCCACCCGTTTCCCAACAAGGGACTTTTCAGAGCAGCAACAAGCATTCTTACACTTTAGTTAAAACTCCATGAAGGACTTTGTTTAAATAGGTTTCTGGGCTCCTCTACCAAATATCTTGGTTAACCAGGTTCCTGTTGGTGCTGAAGCTGCCTGATACGTGAAACACTTGCAATAATGTATTTGGGATGATATCCCTTGATTAGTGTGATGCTCTTCACTAACTGTTCCCCAGACGAATAGTTTCCCATGTAGACCTCACTCTCCCTTGGGCTGCATACCTGCCTTGGACATTTGGCTTTACATTCTCTGTTTTAAGGAGTCAGTCTGTCTGCATGGCTTATTCTTCTTAGTCTGTGAGTATGGAGGTTGGGGGGAGGGAGGGGATGCTAGAGGAGATACACTACAGTTAAGCTGGGGGTGGGGTGGGGGCACAGGTCTCAGCCATTCTTCAATCCAGCTTTTACCCAACAAAGCTGACAGGGATGCTGTACAGCTGTGACCCCCAAGTCTATCTCTTATATGGTTCCAAACCTGGGAGGGAAAGTGGGTGTTAGCAGCTTACAAATTCATCACATGCACGATTTTTAAGACTGTGAAGCTTGAATGGTTTGCAAATGCTTACACACCCAGATAAAGGGCTTTAATTCTGACTCAGCCTCCCAATTTTGAGCAAGGAATTACCTTACTGTGTCATGCTGCTGACCTCGAAATAAATGTCAACTAGGGTACTTTTACTTCTCATGTAACACAAAGCTTGAAGGAGTTTTGGGTTCAACCTGGCTATTACATAGACAGAAGTTGGACACTCTTGTTCATCCTCTGACAGTTATGAAGCAGTTAGAAGCACAGCTGGACCTGCCGCTCACCCTCAAAGATTTACACTTCATGTGTTATCCATGCTTTTTGTTTTGAGTTGGGGCAATAGTTTGTAAATGAGGAGGAAAATGAAGAAATACAAGAAAGCTCTCTACAGAATATCAACTATATATTTAATTTCATGCAGAAATAGTATAAGAACATGTTCCCTAGTTATGCGCTGGGGACTTCTATAGTGACAAGAAGCTTCTCGTAAAGAGCAGCTGAGGAAATCTCTAACACATTGGTAGGTGAAGCAAAACCAAAGACGAGCCAGAAATGAAGTGTTCATTTCCTGTCTCTCCATATATTTCATCCTTTCAGGCACAATCTGACCAGTTTCCTTGTAGATCAAGAGTATTAAAACTCTGATTGCCTGGGGATAAGGTATAGACTGAGAAATTTGCTCACACTAGCCAGCAGAATCTCCAATGATTTGATGATGTGTTCTGCAAACCTAATCCTTAGTCTTCCCCTTCTCACATACCCTTTCCCACTCTCCACTAGAATACAAAGTCCTTTTAAAGATCCAAGGCTAGTTGTAAATGGCCAGCCATTCGCTTAAGCACATCCCAGCACACCTCTTTTGAATCGGCATGTGGATGACTGCCTCTGGGACCCCCTCTTCTCTACTCTTCATACTAGCCTCCTATCTCCCCCTGAAAGACCAACAAAAAATTAGGGCAGATAAAGATAACATGGGATACATTAATTTCCTCCTTTCACTCTTGTATGACTCTAATTTTCTTTCTACAGAACAGCTTTGTGGTTAGAACCAGTTTACGGAAGTAGCCACTGTGACCTTCACATTCTCCACTATTCTAGCACTAAGCCAAAAGCCATGTGTTTGTTTCATCGACAGCTTGATACTTGCAACGGTTAATCTTGGTTGCCAACTTGACATAGCCTGGAAGAGGGACCCTCAGTTGAAGAACTGTCTGTCCCCAGTTGGCCTATGGACATGTCTGTGGGATATTTTCTTAATGGGTAATAGAAGCATGAAGAGCCAGCCCACTGAGAGTGGTACCATCCCTACACAGATGGGTCTAGGCTGTGTAAGATAAGTAGCTGAATGTAAGTCTAGAAGCAAGCCCATAAGCAGCATTCCTCCATGGTTTCTGTTTCAGGTTCCTGCCTTGAGTTCCCATCCTGACTTCCCTCAATGAAGGATTGTGAATTGGAAGTATAAATCAAATAAGCTTTTACAACCCACATTGCTTTTGGCTATGGTGTTTGTCATAGCAACAAAAAGCAAACCACAATACTTTACAACAACACCAGCACATTCCATTTTCCTTTGCTGTTCTTTCATCTGATGAACAACTTCTGCACCAGCTACAGTATTTAGTGTCAAAGTGACTCTTTGGAACCCATGCCCATGTTAGTGATGTGGGAAGGTAATGACTCTTACCCTACAAAGTAGGTCCTAACCAGTCTGTCATGAACAGTGTAAAGTAGCATGCATATGTCCACTTTACAAAGGGACTGAGAGAAACTGCTCAGATCACTGGAGGCACACTCCATGTCCTATTCTTAAACTCTACTGTGGTGGTTTGAAAGAAAATGGCCCCCAAAGGGAATAGCACTATTAGGAGGTATGGCCTTGATGGAGGAGGTATGTCACTGTGGGGGCGGGCTTTGAGGTCTCTTTTGCTCAAGCTTCCTTCAGTGTGACTGTCAGTTGACTTCCTGTTGCCTGCAACACTCTCAGCTCCAGCACCACATCTGCCTGCCCCCTGCCATACTCTCAGTCACGATAATAGACTGAACCTCTGAAAGTGTAAGTGAGTCATCCCAATCAAATGTTTTCTTCATACAAGTTGTGGTCATGGTGTCTCTTCACAGCAATAAAAAACCACAACTAAGGCATCTACCTAGTGTGCCTTGTATCCATGGTAGTTATTCAATTAATATTTGCTAACTGGAGGACAGCTTTACTTTACACATTTTATATCTCCAGGAAACTGAGTGCATATAATGTTTTGAATAACAAAGCCATATAAAGTGCATAGTCCCATTTGGATGAGGTTTCTGCTTTGACCCAAACTAGACAAGAATATTTCTCAACTCTCATCCAAGCCAGGAAGGGCCAATGTTGGGGTTTCCTCAGTCCAAGGCTGAATTGCCAGGCAATTCCCAAAAGTCAGACTTAAGGTGGTTGTGATGCCACTTGTCTAGCTCCAAAGCAATGTGTGGCACAAACCAGGTATAAGCTACACTTGTACTAGAGTGAGCTTTTAGAAAAAGTGAAATGTCAAAAATGAGTCATCTGGAGCATGCAAGAGATTAATTCTGTGGTTTGTCCAAGGTAATATTTACTTAGGCAAAGATGATGTCCTTCTCTTTCTTCCTTTTTCTTTTTGAGACAAAGCCTTGCTATGTAGCCCAGGCTGGCCTCAAACTCCTGATCCTCTTGCTTCTGCCCCACAAGTAATGGGATTACAGGTATCCCAGCTATCATACCCAGTATGAGGCCCACATACCTTTCACAGTTGTGTCCTGTGGTATAGTCCTGACAGCTCAGACACTCCCCTGTCACTGTGTCACAGTCTTCAGCATGACCGTTACATTGGCAGGGCTGGCAGCTGGGAAAACCCCAATGCCCGGGGAGACATCGGTCACACTGCCGAGCATATATGCCTTGGAAACAGTGGCACTGGCCCGTGACAGCATCGCAGAAAGCGTCCACAGACCCTTGTAGGTCGCAGTCACAAGCTGCAGATGAGGCAAACAAAGAACACACTGAAGAGACAGACATTCCTGCGCATGTGCACAGCCTCAATCAATAGTGATCTAGTGCTCATACCATCAGGTTCAGAGCAGAGCACTGACTTTGGAAGTCAGAGAACCCCCCAGGACCATCCCAGAATTCATTACAAAGTCTATAAAACACCTACGTTTGCATCCGTTGGGGCCAAAGCCAAAGGTGCCTGGTGCACACCTGTTGCATGCTCTTCCAACCACATTAGGCCGGCACTGACACTGGCCTCCGTTGGGGTCACACACAGAACTCAGGGAACCCTGAGGGTCGCACTCACAAGCTGCAGGGGAAAGAGCAGTTAGACAGAGAGCAGGAGCAGTCCATCACACCTGCCTCCCCCAGAACACTCCGTGACCCCTTTTCTGCTCTAGTTTCAAACATCCCTGTGCTGACTGGGAGGGAACAAACCAGCTGCCCTGGCAGATCCATGCAGTTTTTGTAGGCTGGAAGTCATTAAGGTTTTCTCCCCTTGGCTCACAGCTCAAATATCTGACAGCATTAAACCCCTGTGACCCCTGGAAGCTGGTTTAACCTTCCCTAGAGAAAAATGTCTGCTTTCAGTTAGCTGATGCTTCTCTGACTCTCGGCCCTCCATGCCCACAGCCTACACACAGGTTACATCCTCACATACTGTGTCTAGTCACCACTCATGCATACTTGTGATTTATTTTTATTATTCTGAATCATGTATGCTTGTGGGGGTAAGAGCACATGAGTGCAGGTGCCCATGGAGGCAGAGGTGTTGGGTCTCTGGGAGCTAGTTGAACTTGGGTCCTCTGTAAGAGCAGTGTGTACCCTTACCCACGGAGCTATCTCTCTACCACCTTTGTAAATTATTTTAATGTGAATTTCATCTTTTATGGTGCTAAATGACAAAACCATTTCTTATTTCTTATTTTTTTCTGAAACAAGGTTCCACTATAGAGCCCTGGCCTGAAACTTGGTATGTAGACCAGGCTGGCCTCAAATTCACAGGTATCTGCCTGCCTTTGCCTCTTGAGTACTAGGATTAAAAGTGGTCTACTATCACATCAGGCCAACTAAAACATTTGTAAAATAAAATCAAAGTCAGGCTTAGATAAGACATTGCTTCCTTCATGCTGTATTACAAGGAAGCACAGGTGTGGACCCCTCTGTACCTCCTAGTGACAAAAGTGCCCTGCAGCCTCCACAGCTGTTCAAGTGCTACCTACCGAGGCCTGTCTGGTGAATCATGGCAGAGATGCTGAAGATGATGTTTCTGCAGACATCTGTCATTGGCGTTTTTACTACACTCCGGCTGTTCTCCAGACACCGGTACCTCTGGAAGGTTTCCCAGGCACTGTTGGTGACCTCCCCATCTCCGGAGCCTCCAGCAGTGAAGATGCCCAGGGATTTACAGTAGGGCATGAGAACAAGCTATAGGGTAA
The DNA here is from genome assembly GCF_003668045.3 of Cricetulus griseus. Lineage (NCBI taxonomy): Eukaryota > Metazoa > Chordata > Mammalia > Rodentia > Cricetidae > Cricetulus > Cricetulus griseus. Next base: position 168,799,351 of record NC_048598.1, on the reverse strand, counting down.
TAAGAGTGACTCGATGACCTCGTGGAGGAGCTCACATTATCAACCACAGCAAGCAAGCATGCCAAAACCTACAGCCTTCTACTGTGGGATCAGAAACACATGACATTCACGACACAAAGCGGAGACCTTCCCAGCTGTAAATATTCTGGCCAGAAAATGTTGAGGTAAACTTTATACTGCTAGGTAGGCTTTGAAGAACTATTGCTGAAACAGTTCACAGATTTGTGGGGAAATGGTTTGAACACATTCTTCCCAGAAAAGTGAAGTGCTATTGTAAGTGTTTGTCACAGCTCTGAAGAAAGGTTTCTTTGATGGAAGGGTTACAGCTCTGCTTAGGCAAGGGAAGGGCTCCCCATTGCAAGTGTTACCGCTCTGAAGGGAAAGGTATCCTAGCAATCTGAAGGCAGTAACTATCACAGAGTCACACCACCCAGCAAACCTTACACAGGATTTATTGGGAAAGACACAAAGTGGTCACCTCTGCTTTGGGGAGAAGCAGCATGGAACTGGGCAGGAGACAGGCTTACATAGGGTTTTGTGGGGAGGAATTTTCCAAGGTAGAGATTTCCTAGGTGGAGATTGGTGAGATTTCAAGTCCTAAGCTTGAAGCAAGCCTAGAGATTGGTGGGATTTTGTGCTCAGGGATTGGTGGGTTTTGAACAGAGATTTTTTTTCATCCAGAAGTGGGCTCAGACCTTTTACCCTACAGCTATAAACAAGGAGACTCTGGAAGCAATGACGGCCATTCTGTCTTAGTGCCCAGAGCTGTCCCTCCACACAGTACTTGGGTGGCAGCTGGGCACTTCCTACTAGGCTCTCTTGTAGGACAGGAAGTTGGCACTCACTGAGTCAATGAGCGTGTAGGGGTTCTCCACATCACTGCCAGATGCTGTGTACTGGGGCAGCTCCAATCTCACTGTGTAGTTCATTCCCTTCTCAAAGCACACTGGGCGAGGGAGGACGATATATCTGCCCCAAGACAAGAGAGCAGTAACAGACAGGCAACTTTTAAGCTTCCAATAACAACAACAGGGAGAAAAGCAAAGGGTTATGGTGATCATTCCAACAGAAGACTTTCTACAGCCAGTGCCTCACTCTGAAATGGTGACCCAGACTATAAGACCCCACTGTCACACTGACCTTGACCCTGGTGACAAAGACACCACCTGGTTGTCATCATCAGGAACAGTGTTGCCACAACGGCTGCTGGTTGGAATCTTTCCGGGTCGCTGTATGGTGATGACAGCTTTCTCCCAGTGGTCCGGTAGCTAGAGCAGGAAACAAAGAATGAAAGGAACTTTTGTGTTAGCCAGTCCAGTTTGGAAGACCTCTCTACAGTGACTAAGCTTCAGCAGAAACCACACAGTTGCTTTCCTGTCCCTAATGCTTCCTCTGCTACTATCCCCAACACTGGTTTCCTTCCTACGTGCCTTTGCTGTCTACTCTCAAGATACTCATGTATACACAAGCTCTTGCTCAATACACAGTTCCGAAGCCTTTTCTCATCCTGGTACTTTCCCCACATATACTTCTGACCAGATCCTTCGTCTAGCATTGGGAGTGACTCTCAAAAAGCCCCTCTTCACCTCTTCTCCTTTCTTTCCTTTGGATCAGTTTATCAAAACTCTACTTGTGTGCTGTATGTGTTGGCTCACATCTGCAATCTGAGCACTGAAGAGACTGAGGCAGGACTTCAAGCTCAAGGTTAGCTTCAGCTAAGATCCCATCTTTAACAAAAAACACTAGTTAACAGTTCCCACTCATGCTGGAAGGCCTAGAGCTGGGTCTGTAGGAAATATTCTAGAAGCCCTAGCTCACTGACCCTGTACACAAGTCTCCCATCTTCAGGTGCCATCTTCATCTCTGTTACAATGTCACCTCTGGCCTTTTATTGCACTAGGGGGAACAGCCACTGGGCAGCCAGGCCTCAGGGGGAGGATAGTTTTGATACACCAACATCACCTCCTTAACTTAGCCAGGCCTAACAAGAGACTGCTGAATGATAATCTGTATTTAAAAAAAAACACATGGAGATTAGGAAAACCAGTGGCTGGTATTTATTTCAATGCAAACTCATCTTCAGAGAATGTTCTAGCACTTATCAGGACTAATGTTTTTCTAGTAACAGCTCCTTAGATCCCCCACACAATGTATATTGATGACTTTCTTCACCTGTGGCTCGTAGCGAATCAGGATGTCATACTCCATGGAATATGGTATGTTGTCAATGAAAAACTCCAGATAAGCCCCCTCAGGCACTCGGACGAAGCCAGGTCCTGTCCAAGAAGGAATCCGGTCCTGGATGTACTGTCTTTCCACCACAATGACTCCCTGGAGACAAGGAAGCACTAGTTATTCTTTGTATGAAATGAAATTCACCTATACCTCACAGACAAAGAAGTTCAATGACTCAAAATTGTTGCTATCTTCTGTCTCCTAGCTACAAATTCCCTGGATAGTAAATTGATTTTAGGTTTGTGTCTTTGTTTTTTTCCCCCTCTCACATAAACAGGTATCTGGATGCTTTTACTTTTGTGGCTGGAGTTGTCTTGGTACATTGGAGAAGGAAGTCAAAAGTCTGGAATATCCCTTACTCGACATAACCAGTGGGTAAACAAAGGGAGGAACATGGCAGCTTCTGAGCATGTCTAGGAGTGCTGAGTCCTCCTCAAGCCTGCATGGCAAGCTTAGATCCAGTGCGGTTCCTTCTCTCTCCTCCACTGTAGGAGTTCGATATACTGCTGAGGCCTCCTTAACGATGCGTCCTCTCTGGTGGACTGCTCACAGTTATTACACAGAATCTGTGACTGGTCATCTCCAAAGATGGCCACCACCGAGTCCTTCTTAGTGTCTGTGAGAAGTTTTGCCAGCTAAGAAGCACACCCAATGTTTCATTCCCTGTGAACTATGCTGGCCCAGGGAATTGTGATCGGCAGAGTATCAGGGAATGATACTCTGGAAGCCATGCTTTGAGGATGCTCAAAGCAGCAGGTCATGTGGGGAAAGATACCCTGGCTCCAGCTGTGCCAGCCAGTTACGCTTAAGTGCCAGACACACATTTTATAACAGAAAGGTTTGGGATGGGAAGTGAAATTTGTCTGAACCTACATGATATAAGACCTACAATAACTTTGAAGCACAAATGAGAAGAGTGGAAAATACTTATTCTTGTAGACACACCAACCAAAAGCCTTATTGGAGAACTCTCTAAAGTCTACTTGTGAATTCCATATCGACTTACCTTTAAATATGACAGCATGTCCCCACCCTTATTCTGTGCTGAAAAGATCTACAAAAATATTTCTTAAATGACACCCTGATGAGGCGTGTGTATACCAAAACAGACACCACCAAGTGTTGCTCTACCAAGCTCGCAGAAGCTCCCCGACTTACAGGTCCCAGATTGGCATCCTCGGCTTCGTAGATGTAGTGGTCCAGGGTGGTGAAGTAGTAACCAGATTCCACCTCATTGCACTGCCGGCCAATCATGTGAGGCAGGCAGGAGCACTGGCCAGAATCCTCGGAACAGCTGAGGAGGAAGCATGGCTCATCAGAGCTTACTGAAGACACAGACTAACCCATTACAAGTCCTTCTGTTTTTATATTAAACTTATCATTGGGCAACATTTTTTTATTTCAATCAAAAAATAAAGTACACGGGAAGAAATAATACCTGTAAACGAATCCCAGCCTTATCTAAACACATGACCCTGAATGTTCACGGCCTGGTCTTTCCCTCTCTTTCCCAATGCTCCTTCAACACCACATTGAGACTTTCTGCAGACATCACACATTTTCTTGCTTTGGAATCTTAACACTATTTGCTTTTCTTGCCCCCTTCACTTTATTTTATGCATATGGGTGTTTTGCCTATGTGTATATACATACTACATGCATGCCTGGTGCTTGAAGAGGCCAACAGAGAGCACTGGATTCCCTGGGACTGTAGTTATACATAGCTGTGAGCAACCATGTGGGTGCTGGGACTTGAACCCAGTTTCTCTAGAAGTGCTCTTAACCACTGAGTCATCTCTCCAACCCCTCTTTTGCTTTTCTTCTAATTACAACTCCTTTTTTTGACCTCAGACCCAAATACCCAACTCTCTGAAGGATATCTTTAACTCAGCTGTCCCAGAGTTTCCTCAGAACAACTGATCCAAAGATGCGTCACTCCCTCCCTTCCTTGGTCGCCCCTGGGCTGATGGCATCCTATCCACACTGAGTCAAAGTGTGCCCTTCCCCTCCCAGTGGCTATGCTGTGCTTTGTTGTTCTCTCACAGCCAGCAAAGGTGACAGTTTTCTAATTGTTATCTATGATGGTTTGAAAGAAAATGGCCCTCAAGGCAGTGGCACTAATAGGAGGAATAGTGTCTTGTTGGAGGAAGTGTGTCATTGTGGAGGTGGGCTTTGAGGGCTCACATATGCTCAAGCCATGCCCAGAGAGACAAGTTTACTTCATGCTGCCTGCATACTTGTCGATACCTCTCCAGCATCATGTCTGCCGGAATGCTGCCATGTCCTGTCGTGATGATAATGGACCGAACCTCTAAACTGTAAGCAAGCCACTTCAATTAAATGCTTTCTCTGTAAGAGTTGCCATGGTCATGGTCTCTTCACAGCAACAGAAACCCTAACTAAGACAGAATTCTTGTCAAATATAGAACCTAACACAATTCTTCCACACAGCTGCCCCTCAGGACCTTTCTAGAAGGCATCAACCATGTGATTTCCCGGCACAATGGGCAGGTGTATTACACCTTCTAGTCTGGCCTTGTCAGCCTGATGTCTTTCCAGACCTCACCAAGCAGCACACTGCACTATTTGGAACTTCTCAAAGGCACTAGTGACTGTGACTTCTCCCTTGGCTCAGGCTGTACCATCAGCCTAGGAAGATCTCTCTCTCTCTCTCTCTTCCCTGTTGTGGCAGATCCTGACCACGAGCCCCTATCCCATAATTCAGACTTCCTCTTTCATGCCACCGCCTTACTTCTGTATACATACAGTTTACAACAAAGTTTGCCACCTCCTTACAGCGGAGGCCCCAAGTGAGCCTTCAAATCTGCTTTTCAGAGCCTAGACTACCTCCTAAGGCTTCCTTAGTTTCCTACTTCCATCACTGACAACTGACGCTCTTTAAGAGTGTGATTCTTCCTTACTTGTGTATAAAACCTTTGCTTTTTCCTTTATCATCATCATTAGCGGCTCTCTATCCATCAGCTGGACTGCAAACCTGATGGCTAGGTCTGGGTCTTCACACCTCAACTGCCCACATCCACCCAAGGTTCTGCACAGGGAGTATATTCAGTAAACAACAGATGAACAAAAGAATGAACAAAAGTTAGAAAACAAGATTTAATGTAGATAAATTCTCACTATATATTATTACTTTAGATAATAAATACACCTGTATAGACCACAATTTATTTATTTTTCCCTCTGCTGTATTTCTTTGTTTCTTCCCATGCTACCATGAGTCAGGTAAAACTCAAGTACATGCATCCTTTGTTGGCTTTATTTTTCTTAAGTGGGGGATCTCTGTAAATAGCTCATGCTGGCCTGGAAGTTGCTATGCTCCTACCTCAGCTTGATTTCCAGGATTTTAGACTGAATCACCACACCTGCCTTCAGCCATCCATTTTCACTCCACTGAAAGTCAAGATACAGTTTACCCCCAGGACCTAAGCCCACTCCCAAAGTTTAGGGGAAATGGGGCTCCAGGCAAGTTGCAACTCCAGCAGATGGAACAGGCCAAGGCTTGCTGTCACGTGACATTCTTACTAGCTGAGCAAGTCATTATCCCAAAGAACCAGTGCCAGGAAAGGAAAGCCTATTCTAATTAGGACCTAGCACTCTTGGCCCAGGCCACCAACAACGGTCATTTTTAGAAATTTAGCCATCAGATATTAATTGCATCATATGGACCCAGTTTCCCTACAGCAGATGCTTACTGAGGAACCAAATCAACCATCAAATAAGTCACCTTTTTCTATCATAAACAACCCATGGCGATGAGGATGGAGATGCTGGCAAACTCTCCTTTCCTAGGCAGCACAATTCTAAATAAACAACAATCTCCGGAAGATATGATTGCATGCAAGGATCTAGAAGGACCTTATTTCTGACAGCTCTGTGACCACAAGTCTAGTGACAGACTGGAATCACTGTCACTGTTAAGCAGAGCTTCAATTCCACACTAATGTTTTTGTGAGTTTCCCTGTGCCTGTACCAGTTCCCTGTGGTAGAATATTATTTTCAGGTGTATGACTTTTGTTTATGCTGCATTTGTTTAACTCTGTGAAGCTGTGTTACTCTGCCTGTCTAAAACACCTGGTGGTCCTAATAAAGAGATGACTGGCCAATAGCAAGGCAGGAGCAAGAATAGGCGGGACTGGCAGGCTAAATAGAAGGAGAACCAAGGAAGGAGAGCAGCAAGAGAACAAGAGGAGGAAGACGTCAGGGGCCAGCCACCCAGCCACCCAGCCACCCAACCACCCAGCCACCCAGCCACCCAGCCACCCAGCCACCCAGCCACCCATGGAGTAAGAAGAAAAGTAAGATCTACACAAGAAAGATAAAAGCCCAGAGGGAAAAGGTAGATGGTTAATTAAAGTTAAGGAAAGCTGGCTAGCAACAAGCTGGGCATTAATAAGTAATAATAAGACTCTGTGTGTGATTTACTTGGAAGCAGGGTGGCAGGCCCCTCAAAAAGAACTAGAGAACAAAACACCAAAATAATACAACCATTTCAAACAGTTCCCCACAGATGTTCTTCACCCTTACAGTCCCAGCAGGCAACTGTTGCGCTCACTCCATAACTCCAACCATGGATGAAGCACGTCCAGCTGCACTCTTGATTTCTTTTGTCCTGAAATACTCAGCATCATCCACACCACCTTCTCATTCTCTCTTCTTAAACGCACAGATTTTAAATCCTTTCTCTTATTCTTCCTCAATACGAACATCGGAGTCTTATTTCAGTATATTTCTCCACTCAGCATCCTCCTTCCCCTGCCACCGTCATTGCCTCAGGCCATGATGCCACTATCTCATGCACTTTCCTAAACCATCCTCTCCTGTGTTCACCATCACTACCCTGTCCACTAGCCCGGAGCCCTACTTCCACAGGTGTTTCTTGTAGAGAAACAAGCATTTCTCTGCACCTTGTCGCATCAGGTAATGTTGCCTCTGTTTGGCTTCCTGCAGCTCCACAGTTCATCTCCTGAAAATAGTAGCTTGTCTTCCTGGTATAACCCCGTGCTTTCAGATGAGCCACACTCCTCGTACTCTTCAGCAAATATTTGCCGAACAAATATTGTCCCTGGACACTGTGTGCTGGCATCAGTGCCCTCATACTTCAGTCCAATTTGCTTCTGAAGCAACCCTTAATTATTTATGGATAAATAATACGGGATGGGAAACTTAGAATCTTACTGGGAAGATAAGTAACAAAGCAATTAACCAGGACCAAGTATAGCCAGAGGCAAAGCACTCTGGGTGTACACAGGAAGCTGTAATTCACCTGATGGAGAAAATTAAGGGAGACTTCCTGGACGATGTAGTCCTAACACTTGAGGAGGACGATTCTGGATTCTGATATGCAGAGTGCAGAGAAAGAACGGGAATGATGAAAGCAAAGCAGTGGGAGAACCTGACCCCCCCCCTTAACCTCTACCCTTTTTCCTCCCAGCTAGAAGGTCCTCCCCCAACAATTACGAGACCATTCAACCTTACTCTGCTTTCAAAAATCATTCTCAAATCCAAGCTCTTCCCCAACAAAAGAATGGCATGTAACTGTTCTTTACTGGTCTAAATTCAAACGAAATACTATACAAATTTTCACACTCTCACTACAAGTTTTCCTGCAACCTGAATACAGAGTTAGTTTAATCAGTAACAGAAAGATAGCACAACACAGAATAAAGGCTCTGAGCAGCAGAGGCTTGCCATCGAAAGACATTTATCCTCTCTGGGACCTGCTGGTCTATGACTGCACATGGCAGACAGCATTTTGAAGATGAGATGAAGGGCAGGACCCCAAAATGGGTGAGATGATCCTGGATTATCTGGGTGGACTCAATCTAGTCCCAGGAGCTCTCAAAAGTGGGAAAGGTAAGCAGAGAAGTGGGTTAGAAAGCCATGCTGTCAAAGCCATGGCTTTGAGTAAAGAGAAAGGGAGTTGTGAGAGCAAGGAATGCTCTCTCTAGAAGCTTCGAACAGCCTTTAGGTAACAGCCAGCAGAAAACAGGATCCCCCTACAGCAGAAAACATGCTCCCCTGTTGTCCATCAAAAGCAGAGGATCCTATACCAACATCTGTCTGTAATCCAAAGAGACAGCTGCCCTACAAAACTGCAAGATATTAAGTTTATATTGTTTTCAGCCACTAAAGTGTGGTGATTTGCCTGGCAGCAATAAAAAAACCAATACAAGCTCCAGATTTTCCCAATAGGTCAAGGTTAAGATTACTTAGCACAGAATTCTCACAAATACAAAGTTCTGATGGAACATAATTACTTTTAGTTACACATGAACGAACAGGAAAAGTGAAGTTCAACTTTTCTCTATTAACAAGGAAAATTTCTAAAATATAAAAACCATCATTCATAAGGGCCAACTGCAGTACTCAACACGGCTGTCTTGTTCACAATTGATTCCAAATTAGAGCAGGTTTACCTCGAAGACAAGCACCACCCATTCCTTCTGGGTAGTGTCACTACCACCCCAACTACACTTCCTACAGGAAGAAATGATGTTCCAGAAACCCTTAATGTACATCCCTTGTAGCAACTAAAAGGAGGCTAGATAAAGCATAGCTATTCAGAGAGCTGATGAAAGTGTCATGTGACCTGTGCTCTGGCTTCACAGTGGGTAAATTTCAGAGCCTAGGGATGGAGCTGGTGCCAAGGGAAACAGAAAACAGAGTAAACAAATGCTGAAAGAAAATTGGGAGAGTGCTGGGAACTTCAGAGAAAGTAGCACCCTAAGAAAAAACCCACTTCCATCTGTTCAGGGAAAACTTGGTGAGGGTGGTGACAGCTCTGAATGGAGGAATCAGGACTGCCACAGTATGTGGCAGACCAAAGCCTCCCTGCATTATGGGACCATTCCAGCTGTCTCCCCTCAAGGGTGTCTAAGAACAGAGTTCTCTGGAGGTAGAGGCCACAGGCTGCATTGCAACCCAGTATACTCTGGAACAGAACAAATCCAAATGAAGAGACCAAAAAGAACACATTCTCGAGACTTCACATCTGAGGAGTGTTGGGAACTTCTGAGAAAGTAGTATGCACCTTCTAATGCACTGCTAAGAGGGAAGACTGGGGATACAGCTTAGAGTGCTTGCCAAGACATGGTGGGCTGCAGGCCAGATGCCCAGGGCTGACATTTAACTGAAAACATCTGGAAGGATGCTGCAAAAATGTTGATTTAAACTACTGTTAATGGTACCCACTTCCAATAATTCTTATTTATTCATTAAAGCAAGCAATCTGGACAAAAATTCATTATCTTGGCTTAGTTCTATTACTTAAAACAATAGGTCTGTTATGTGATAGGTAGAGTTTTAGTTGGGGGAATGGTAGGGGAGGAGGGAAGGGAGGGAACAGGGATTGACATGTAAAACAATCTTGTTTCTAATTCAAATAAAAAAATGGAAAAAAAAACCAATTAGGTCTAAGTTCTTTAAATATTTAAAAACTCAGATTAGTTGTCAACATACTAGATGTGGATGAAAAAGTTTTTACTGTACAACTCAAATTCCATTTGGCTAGCTCTACAAAATGTTTTGAAGTGTTTTTCACTTTAAATACTTTTGTACTGATTCTGTCCTTAGCTAAAGTAACCAAAGGGTTTTGATATCATTATTTAGAGACTGCTTCACCTAGGAAGCATATGTGTAGTTACTACATCTTGAAAGCTTTTTGCTCCTCACATTCTTTTTTTTTTGGTTTTTATAGACAGGGTTTCTCTGTATAGCTTTGGAGCCTATCCTGGCACTCACCTCTGCCTCTCGAGTGCTGGGATTAAATGTGTACGCCACCAACGCCCGGCTTCCTCACATTCTCTTAATCAACTGTCTACAGGAAAGGGGAAGGGGCTGCTGGAATGGGTAGGGGTGTCTGGTGCCAAGCCTGGGAAACCCAGAGACGGATTTCTGGAACATCTATTGTGGAGGGAGAGAACCAACTTACTGAGGACTGTCCTCTTACACACACGCGCGCACACACACACACACACACACACACACACACACACACACACACACACAGAATGTAAAAATAGTTTTTTGAAGGGATGTAAAAAATATATCATTTGTGCCACAGATCAATTCATCCAGCAAGTGTTCCCAGAGTGCCTTGGATGTGCCAGGTTCTCCTAGTTGCAATGGTAGATTTTGGGAGAAGCCTAGGTAACTCTTTGAGAAACTCTGCTTGGAGGAAACCCTGAACATGACCACCATAGGACTCCTTCCTCTCACTGGAACTGTATCTCATCAGTCATGCTAGACTGGGGGACAACTCCCTTTAAAATTCTCACTAAAACCTTTTGTTTCACAGATTCTCTGGATTAACATATTCTGAAGTTTGAATTTTTTTGCAGGAGAGATTAGAAGACAGGCTAGAGTGGAGACCAAGACTGGAAATATGTATGCACTCAAGAAAAGGAAGTGAATGGAGACCATGTAGAATAAAGGAACACCAGACATTCCTGAATTATGAAGGCCACTTTTATCTGCTCAGAAAGGACTTGGCGGGGGTGGTACAGCCGTGAATGGAGGAATCAGGACTGTGTCCTGTGGCAGACCAGAGCCTTTCTCCCCAAATCTATGGGACCCTCCCAGCTGCCTCCTGTCAGGAGGTAGAGGCCACAGGCTGTATTGCATCTGCGCATACTCTGGAACACAGTGAACTCAAATGAAGGGGCCAAAGAGAACACATTCTGGAGACCTCACATCTCAGGCCCTCCTAGCACTGCACAGCTGGGAAATTAGTTGTCAGAGAGTCAAGTCTTGAGGACACAAAGCTTGCTCAATGAATTCAGCATGTTCTCTGAGGGAAGATTGAGGAGACAAGGAAACATCTGTCCCTGCAGTCACTTATATTCTCCCTGCCAGATGTTCTGAGTTTGATCCAGTGATAGAGACTAAAGTTCTTTTCAGACTCAACTGTGGTTAACTCAACTCCCACAAGAACAACAACTGATAAACACATATTACACGTTTCTGTAGAGATTCACGTTTTATCAATTCAAAGAAACTAGCATATTTCAGTAACTAAAAAAGGTATGTAAACTTTATGAATAGATTAAAAGTTACAAAGAAAAAAAAAATGAAAAGATTCTCCCAACCAAATGAGAATCTATTTTCTATTCATTAAATGAGTACAGCCAAGGCCACACAGAGAAACTCTGTCTCTGAATAAACAAAACAACACAAAACAAAAACCAACAAAAATTAGTGAGAAAGAAATTGCTGCTACCAGCTGAGGCCAGGGCCAAGGGAGCCAGTGCTTCTGTGACAGACAAAAGGGAACTAGCTGGTTTAATCTGAGGAAAATAATATGGCAGTCTCTGAAAATGAAAATATGTACGTTCTTTGGCTTAGCAGTTTGATCACTAATAACCTGGTCTCTAGAGATGCCAACATTCATCAAGACATGTCTTTAAAGAGCTTCAGTGCAACACATTTAAAAAGGAAGACAAAAATAACCAAACTGATCACATATTTTCACCTGATAGATACAAAAGCTATCGAGAATAAAGATGTGAATCAGTGTAAGACAAAAGTTCTACAAGTGGAAAATTTGCCAGTTTCAGGATAACATGTTTAGGGCTGACTAGATGATTTAGTGGGTTAAGGTGCTTGCTATCAGGCCTGATGACCTGACTAACACACCAGAATGAGAGAATCAATTCCCTCAAGTTGTCTTCCCACCTCCACATGTGTGCTGTGGTGTGTACATTTGTGGACACAAATGAAAATAAAGGCAATTGGGAAATCATGGGCTGGTTTTCTCTTTGAAGTTGTCTATTAAAATATAAACAAATAGGACCTGGGGAACAGGCTCAGTAGAATGCAAGAGGACCAGGATTTGGGTTCCCAGAACCCATTTAAGTGCTTGGAGCCCACCTGAAATCCTAGCCTCATAAGTTGGAGACTGGGGATTTCGAGCAAGCTGGCGAAGGAGACTAGCCATGTAGTTAAGCTTTGGACTTGACTGAGAGATTATGCCTCAAAAGAATGAGGAAGGAGAGCACTCAAAGAAAACTCCCACTGTCAAACCACAGGCTGTTATACACATGTGCACATGTGTGCACACAATATATACATGGAAAGAAAAAGGAAAAAAAAACCCAAACAGGTAAAGCCTAACATCATTTTCAAACAAGAGAAGAAGCTGGGTGGTGGTAATGGAAGCCTTTAATCCCAGCATTTAGAAGGCAGAGGCAGGCAGATCTCTGTGAGTTTGAGGTCATCCTGATTTACAGAGTGAGTTCCAGGGCAGTCAAGACTGTTTCACAGAGAAAAGTGTCTTGAAAAACAAAAAATAAAACAGGGAGGGGGGAGAGAGAGAAGAAAATAACATTGACTTTCAACAGGCATATTTAACTCATAACTGCCTGTATTAATCTTTAGGGAGCAACAAGAAGCTTCTAATAGTGGCACTTTTTAGCATTACCCAGGAGAAACTTGGAAGAGAGAACAGGAAAACAAATGCCTTTGCATTTCAGTTCATAGTTCTTTGAACTGTCTGAACTCTTTACATGGCTTCCATAATTTAAAACATATGGAGAAATAAAAGTACAAAACCGAGTAACAGCATTATTTAAAAAAATAAATAAACCAAAGCATAAATTTCCTAGCTTCAAAAAAATTATCCTTTTTATTTTTATTTTTTAAATTATGTACATGTGTGTTATATCTGTGTGTGTATGTGCACATGAATGCAGGTGCCTGTGGAGGCCTAAAGAGGGCGCTGGAGGCTGGAGCTTGAATTACATACAGCGATGAGTGAGTGACATGGGTGCTGGTACCTAAATATGGGTCCTCTGCAAACACAAAGCCACCCCTAGGCCAACATACATGATTTTAACATTAACTCCTGGCATAACAACCCTTGAGCTCACTGAGACCATAGTACAAATGATTAGCTGGTACTCAAACCTAAGATGAATATACTTTACAGACTTTCTTAAGAGACAACAAAACTTCATATTTCCACAAGTCATGTGTTTCCTTGGTGCCTGCGTCAGAATACATATGAGATTCCACTTACCTATTGTTTAAGGCTCCTCCAAGGTCACAGTCACAAGGTCGACATCCATCCAAATCATTGCTTAAGCCCCAGTGCTGTGGCTACAGAACAAAAGATTAAACATGTAAAGATGGGTTCCTTTGAATGTACAAGAGACTCAGCAAAGAACAAGCTCCAGCCTGCTTCTGTTATTCCAAGCATTTCTTTCAACCATGAATACAGATATAGGGTAGGAATATTCTTAAAACAAAAAAACCAAAAACAAACAAACAAACAAACAACCCAGCTCATCTTTGAGTCATTTGAGGGAAAGTGCTATCCCGCTCTGAGCAAGCAGTTTCTTCATTTACATGGCTCTGGCAGTAAGAACAATTATGGCAAGCATTTGGCATGCCTTCACATTTCCCTCAATTCAGTCTGTCAAACCCCACAAGGAAAGCTTTAGGATTTGTGTTTGAGCAGAAATCGAGGAGAGCTTATTCTCCAATAAAAAGAAAGGCAACTATGAGGCCTTGGGATGCTCTTGATACAGAGGAGATCCTTGCATTTCAAAAATGAGCAGAGGTTCATCTGATCACAGACTCACTAATTTAAACTAGACTTCTAGATGCTCACAGACTCACTAATTTAAACTAGACCTCTAGATGTTAAGCATCTCTCAGGATTGTGCATACACACTTAGTGGCCACAAATACATGTATGTATGTGGCATGTGGATCCCCTAAGCAAAAATGAATAAAAGCAACATGAAAATATCACAGAAGCTATAAGACAGTTTTGTTAACTACCCTAATGTGTCTTCCATTCGGGGCTATAATTGAGGTTCAGTGGCAAGCCCCTGCTCCCCAAAAGAAATTATTCCACTGAACTGTTTTTTTTTTTTTTTTTTTTTTTTGGATGTACTTGTTGCAAATTTTGTCATTCTTGATGATTTTTTTTCCTGCATGAAGTATTAGTCACATCTTTTGGTCTCTGTTTTGTTTGTTAGTAAAACAATGTAAACATTTCCTTGCATTAGTGTCATTTTCCACAGGAACTGATATCACTCTGTATGGAAATCCCCAAATTTCTGTAACTAGGTTCCCACTGCTCACTTCAAGTCTTGTGACATAATTAGTAAGGATGCAATGATTCGTGTCCAGTTCTCTGAGGATCTCACTGGGAGCCTCAGAAGAGAGGTTACTAGGTTAGGAATATGTATATTTTTACTAGCTCCTAAGACATCTTGCTGAAACATTTTTCACAGTATGAGTCAACTGGCATTTCTGTTAGCAGCTAGCGAGTCTTAGCTCATGTACTTACTAGCAGTTAGTACTGCCATTTTTAAAAACTGTTCACTTGTCTTCGTAAGTGGTATTTATTGTGGTTTGTCAACTAACTCCCTAGGAATTCTCATTTTGGCTTTTCTCCCTCGGTCTCTTAGCATTACCTTGTAAGGATAATGGTAAAATCCATGATGGGAAAAGGATACCTTATTTATGAGGTATGATGGTACATACATACCATACAAGGACCTGGGTGGCGGGGTTGGGAGGACTGTAGTTTCAAAGTCAGCCTTTGGTATATATTGAGACCCTACTGCAAAAGCAAAACAAGACATGTCTCATTCACTAACTTCTCATCCCCAGAAATTAGGATTTACTTACCAGACATTGGTCACAGCGCTGTCCTGTCACCAGTCGCTTACAGTAGCAGTACCCAGTCTCAGAATCACAAGGATTCCCACCAGGAATTGTTCCCAGAGGATTGCAAGCACATGCTTTATTAAAGACAAAACAAAGCAAAGAAACACAAGTGAGTCCAACACTATGGTTTAGCTTTAGAATTTCAGTGTAAAATGGAACTGTATCCCTGGAGTATGCCCCAAAGTGACTTACATTTACAACCAAATGGGTCTTCAGCACTTAAACCATAGAAGCCTTCTTTACAGACATCGCAGCGCTCTCCTTCAACATGCAATTTGCACCGGCACTGACCAGCAATGAGACCCGCAGAGAAATCAGTGTAACCGTCACAGATTCCTCCATTCTCAGAACCAGCTGGGTCACAGGTACATGCTGAGAAGAACAACTCCAGGTTAAAGGCAGCAGGCAATCAGGCCACGGCTTTTTGTAAACACCCATGTCTCTTCCGCCCTCCAAATCCAGTCAAAAAGAACTTAAGGCTTGACTGGCAAGTAAGAGCTTCTGCCAGCATCCTAGACAGCAATTAACTAGCAATGCAGGATGTGCTGCTCAGCCTGAGCTCCAAGAGGAGGATACTGACAACAAACTACTCTGCATGAAAAGTGATAAAAACAGGTCCTACGGCCCGGCGTTGGTGACGCATGCCTTTAATCCCAGCACTTGGGAGGCAGAGGCAGGTGGAGCTCTGTGAGTTCGAGGCCAGCCTGGTCTCCAGAGCAAGTGCCAGGATAGGCTCCAAAGCTACACAGAGAAACCCTGTCTCGAAAAACCAAAAAAAAAAAAAAAAAAAAAAAAAAAAAAAAGGTCCTATGAATGACACCCCCAACGTACGTTCACAGAGATTGGGGTCTCGGACGTCCCTCTCGGGGTGCTGGTAGTAGAATGGTTTGCACTGCTCGCAGTTGCGTCCCATGGTGTTGTGCTGACAGTCATCACACACGCCCCCGCTGACATTCCCAGTGGCCAGGAAAACTGCCATGTCAAAGTGACATGAGCTGGAATGTTCATTGCAGTTGCATTCTGTACGACAAGACAAGACCAATGTCAAGAACAAAACTTTTAAATCTACTTACCAATGGAGGATGGAGTTGGCACGAAGGAAGCTTGTTTAGGAAAGTGGGGACTGAGTTTGAGTAAAACAGCAATTAGGGAGAAGGCTCCAGTGAAGAGAAAGGACACAGGCCTTGTTGATCCCGATTAACACACAAATCAGGTTAGCAACTTTAAAATTGCTAGGCTGGGCCATGGTGGCTCATGCCTTTAATCCTAACACTCCAGAGATAGAGGCAGTAAGTACTTTCTAAAGGACATGCTGGGTGATGCATTCTTAGAAAAGAATATGGGGTTGCATATCTGAAGAATATGGCAGTGTGTGGGGGGATGATAGTGGCAGGCAGGTGTAATCCCAGCACACAGGCAGCTCAACCATAAGCCAGACTTCTTTCATCACTGTGACAACAAAGGCTCATAGTTTCAGGGTTACACCCTACAACCGGCTGGCTCTGTGACAAGGCAGGGAATAATGGCAAAAAGACAGGGAATCGCAGAGCAGCTCCCTTCAAGGCAGCCAGGAAGCACAAGAGCAAACCAGAAACATCAGAGCATCCTCACCTCCTTTGACTGGACCTAACTTAGTAAACCCATCAGCAAGGAACACGTCAATGGACTGATCAAGTCCATGCCCTGGGGACCCAATTACTACTAAATAGCACCACCAGGTGAGGACCAAATCTTCAACACATGGTCCTTTGGGGGCACTTCAGACCCAAACCAAAAACATACGATATTTGTCTTTTATTTATCCTGCTGTCCTCCTGTCTTAAAAGCAGATACTTTGTCATAGACATTCCCAATGCCAAACATACTAACTAGTTCCTGTTAATTTAATTCAGCAAGTACACATTATTGCTCTGGGACAGACACAGCCAGGAGAGCGGCGCTATCTTTCCTCCCCTTGGCAAACAGAGTAACTGTAGAGCACAGATCCCCAGAAAGCGGATCCCACTGCCTCCAACAGCACTCCCAACTAACACTTACTTTTGCAGGCATTGCTGTTCCGACCTTCAGCAGGTCTCCATGGCAAATCATGGTAGAAATCCATGCACAGCTCACAGTTTAAGCCTTTGGTGTTATGCCTGCACATGCAGTGTCCATGAACCTGGGAAGTTACAAACCAGGAGAAGCAAAGTCAGAAACATACAAAAAACTGGCCACATTTTTTCCAGCCAGCAGAAGATACAATCTTTCACACACATCTCTAGCTCCTCAGAGTGAGGGCTTCTTTTTATTTTCTTTCCCCAACTAAGCAAGTTCTATCCTTGTAAGTTGATGACTATCATCCTTGTTTCTGGAATAGTTTCTATAGTTTCTATGATACAATGGACATTCAATTGGATAGCTACACAAAGAATCCAGATGAGCAAAATTGACAACTTAAGAATTTTTTTTTTTTTTAAAAAGAACTGTAGGCAACTAAGGAACAGCAGGCGAAATGGTCTTCCTCAGGGAAGAGCACATCAATTGGTTATTCAATACCAAATGATCATCCCTGAAAACATACATACAAGGTAACACACAGACTGAGCAGGTTGTACTTAGGTATTCAGGAATATATTATGTATGGATGTATGTATGAATACACACACACACACATTCACATATATAGCAACAATTAATGAAGAAAAAGGCACAAATTTAAAAGAGAGCAAGGAGGTAAATGGGAGGGTTTGGAAGGAAGGAGAGGGATGAAGAAAATGACGCAATTATAATATAAAATAAGTAATCATTAAGAATTAAAGTGCCAGGCGTTGGTGGTGCACGCCTTTAATTCCAGCTCTCAGGAGGCAGAGGCAGGTGGATCTCTGTGAGTGTGAGGCCAGCTTGGTCTAGAGAGCGAGTTCCAGGACAGCCTCCAAAAAGAATTAGAGTAACAACAAAACCCACCTAGGGCCTGTGAGATGGCGTAGTGGATAAGACCTTTGCCACCAAGCCCGAATACCTGAATTTGATCCCCAGTATCCATATGGAAGCAGAAACTGATCCCCTCAAGTTGTGCTCTGACATCTATATGAACTCAGTGGCACATGTGTGAACACACACACACACACACACACACACACACACACACACACACACACACACACACACTGAATTTTAAAATGCAATGTTTTTGAACTAGATATTTCCGAATAATTTTTAAAAAGCCATCGTAATAGAAACCTGTAAAAGTGAATGTAGAACTCAACACGCACTGGTCTCCAAGACCAGCTTTGACCACTGTGTATTTTACACCGTGCCAGGTGATCATTTCCTTTAAGAGGTTTCTGCTTTCCCCTTCCCCCACTTTAAACACAGCACTTATCTTTTTTAACCACAATAAAGAACTTTTTTTTTTCAACTGTTTGCCGTGTTTTCCTTCAAGTAAGAAAACAAAGCTATGAGAAAGACACATTAATTGCTCTAAAGGATTTGGGATGCAGTACTGTACGCCATTTTACTGCTTAAGGCCCTTGCATCCTGCGAAGGATAAACAGATCATTTCTACAAACAAGTATGCACGCACACAAGCCCTTTCTGTAATCCTGCTGTCTACTGCATTTCTACAAACAAGTATGCACGCACACAAGCCCTCTCTGTAACTCTGTTGTCTACTGAATTTCTACAAACAAGTATGCACGCACACAAGCCCTTTCTGTAACCCTGCTGTCTACTGCATGGAATTCGGGAACAGGACAGACAGGTCCCTCCTCTCTTGCACCTGCCCTGACAGGAGTGCAGTTAGAGATTAAACTCCTCATTCCCAAAGGTTGAACTGAACTGAAGAGCAGTCAGCCAGCCCACAGCACAAGACACTCGGCACCTTAATGTGCATATTCTATGAGAATGACTTGACATAAAGTCACAAAGATTTTTATGCTGCCAAGTAAAGTCTGTCTAGAATTCTCAGAAAGATGTGCTGATTAGAAACATAACCCTTCCTTCGGGCTGTTAAAAAAGCTGACTTATTTACCCATGAAGATTTCCAGCTGGAGTAAAAGGAAGACAATGGTTTTAGAAGGGCAGAGTACACATATCCTGCACCCTTTGGACAAAGACTAATGAGCTTTGAAGAGACAAGATAGCAAATAAGCCACACATATCTGTCGTCAAGGGAGGTCCAGAGACTATGGGAGATGCCTGGGACAGAGGTAGGGACTAGGTTTGAACGCTTGCCACTAGTTACTCATTTAGTAATTGCTAACTTTTTGTTCTCTTCTCTCAAGGTTGGCTGAGTCCCTATGTGGTATTAAACTCCTAAGGGTTTGAAGACTTTTTCTTTTCTAGAAACCACTTAAATGGATTAAAATACAATACCCCAGCCTAACTGCTACAGTTTGCTGCTCTGTTGTTGTAACCAAAACCAACTTGGGAGGAAAAAAAGAGTTTATTTGGCTTCCATGTCTTATACTTTTGGTTGTGAGCCCATGGCATACACTTCTAAGTCATAGTCTATCACTGAGGGACATCAGGACAGGAACTCATGCAGGAACCTGGTGAGCCACTGAAGCAGAGTCCATGGATGCTTGATCCCCAGGCCTCATTCCGCTTGCTTTCTTAGGACCAGGAGCCCAAGGGTGACACCACCACAATGAGCTGGGCCCTCCCACATCAATCACTGAGCAAGAAAATGCCCCACAGACTTGCCCACAGTCTGATGGAGGCAATTCCTCAATTGAAGTTCATTCTTTTTAGGGGACTCTAGTCTGTGTCAACTAGACAAAAACTAACCAGCATATTAACCATATGGCAAAGAAAGGAAATCTCAGATTTCAAACATTTGATTTGCAAACAATATAAAACTGGCAAAGAAAGGAAAGCTAAGGAGAGGACAGAAAGAAAACTCCATTGGTCTCTAAGTGTCATCTCTGGTCCTGGGCTACAATTGCCAGTTTCTCTGGGCTGAGGCCACCTTGTTCTTGCTAGCATAAAGCCTGGAGGATTGTGGTTTTTAATCTTTCTTAATGGAAATACAATCTGGATTGTTATTTAGACAAGTTTTTAATCCTTGGTAACTAAAATACTTCAGCAACAGCCTATAGCAATGGATTCCAAAAACTAATTCAAGGTCTATGAAACTAGTAGTTTTTGCACACGTTCTCATAACCTAAGCAACTCTTCAAGAGAGGAAATCAGTGCTTGACCACCAACATGACACAAAAAATCAAAGGCTATTTTGGGAAATTAAAACCCCTTAAAAATGTGACAGGCTTAAAGACAAGTTTTGCCTTTCAGATCACCTGTGCAAGCACCCACAACACTTACCATTCCTTCCACTGCTTCATCAATTCCATCCACGGGAGCACATTCGCTGGCATGGCCATAACAGAAGCAGTTACCACGAACCACCATATCATAAACGGCGTAATAGTACTTCTCTCTGATTTCCATTCTAGAGTCCAAAAGGTTATCTCCCAAAGTGTGCAGTTTCACAAACTTTATTCTCAAGTTGGTGATTTTTAATAGATCTACAAAGGTCACCAAGAGGAAAGGTCTCATCAGACAGGCAGGCATGCTGTGGCAATTGTACGTTACTTCTCTTTAGTGATGGATTGGACAAATGACAGCAGCCTACCTAACTTCAATCCTCCTGAATGAACTAGATGATGGTTGTAAACCTTACCACAGTTAACTCTGTACAACAGTGTCTGGAAGCAGGGGAGGGACTGGTCTCCTCAGATTAGTAAGAATGTCAGTTATAGTCTCAGAATTCCAGAACATACTGCCCCTAATCTCAAATACTGCACTACTTCTGCCTCCCACAACTGCTGCTGTCTGTCTGTAATTCTTTTCGGGTGGAAATGGGTTTCTCCTGGGTGCAAACTATAACAGGAATGGATACGTCTTTATTTTGAATAAGAAAACACTATCTGAAATTTCCTGCCACTTAAATCCAAGTTACAAGAACAGGTTTAACACTAGAGAAAACTACCCTTTTAGGGGAAGAATGTCTCAAGGAAGTCTTTGTTGAAGTAGCTTTTAAAAATCTTATATATATGAACTGCATTTCTATCATCCTCGTTCTCCTCCCTCTACTCCTCCCTAGTCCCCCAAACTCCCTCACAAATTCATGGCCTCTTTCAGTCAAGTTGTAAGCAACATTGTAGTCTACATTTTTTTTTTTTTAAAAAAAAACATTTTCATATTTATTAATGCAGTATAGTGACATGAGGACAAAGGGGCTTAGTTTAGGTTGCCAGGCAAATTGTTTTTCTTACACAAATGTTTCTTACAAATCAGTTTGTCTCCTTTTCCTTCCTGGGTCTGTAGCCCTAAGCTTATGGCAGAAGCTGGGCTGTCAGCCACAATCTATATAACTAGATAGACCAAGGGCCGGTCAATGTGCTACTCAGGTGTTTTTCCCTAATGGCCACGCTGCTGCTACTGAACTGGACCCCACAAGATCCAGTCAGTCTAGTGCCTCTGATAGTTTTGGAGACCAAATGCAGTTTTAAATAGTTCTAACACAGGCATAGTTTACAATGAAGACAGAAATGGCTGGTAATGGAAAGGGAAATTCTATGCATTAAACTTAGGCTCTTTGTAAAAATCAAATACAGAACAGAGAACTCACAATCACCGAATGGCAGCACAGTGAGCACTATTGACAAGAGGCAGAAAAACAAACATGAAGGACAGCTGGCTATTTAGAAGCCCTTGAACTTCACAGAAGTCATTAGAAGGGCAAGTAGCCCCCACTCTCTCCTGCCATATGGAGCAACAACAGAGCCTGAGGCTGTCTGCTCTCCTAAGAGGCATTGCTTTGAAGTGAGTCTTCAAGGTCTCAATGACAGAAAGAAATTCTGTTCCCTTGATTACTGAGTAAATCAAAGGTACAAACAACTAACATGGGAACTTCCTAGAAATAGGTCCAGGAACTACTGAACAACCAAAGGCAAGAAAATTGAGTCATGAATTTAATACATTCTTCAAGTCCCACACACCTCAGTTGCAAAGCAGAACGCAAGTCTTTTTAGGGAATCTGCGGCTGTTTGTCATGACCAGATTGAGGCCTACATCAGTAGTCTCACAGCTTGCTCAGAGACTGCATGGACATGCCATTAAATACTTGGGTTTTGTTGTTGTTGTTGTTTTCTTTGATTTTTGGTTTTTGGAGACAGGGTTTCTTTGTGTAGCAGTGCTGTCTGTCCTGGAACTCACTGTGTAAAGCAGGCTGACCTTCAACTCACAAAGAGATCTTCCTGCCTCTGCCTCCAAAGTACTGGGATTAAAGGCATGTGCCACCTCCCAGATAAATACTTGTTTTAAAACAGAAAAATGAGTAACAGTAGACCTGAGACAGTCTGGGGCATATGTCAAATTAATTTAAGTTGGGAAGCAAACTTTTCTGTTAACGTCCCCTGGATATCTTCTATGCTGTTCTACCATGTTGCAAGCTTGGAAGTTCCATGAGAACTTGGTTAAAAATAGGGCTGTGCACAGCTGGCAAAGACCAACAAGAACCAGCCCTGTTACTTGACTGATTGCAGCCTCCATAGCAAGGCAGAACAAGGGAGACTATCTCCCTCTTTGACTTTGACATTCCATTCTGACAGGGACCAGCTCTATGCAAAACCTAAGCTGCTGGCAATACAGTTAACATTACCACCACTCACAGCCTCAATCAACCGAAAACTTTCTACCTGTTTGGTTCTGGGCTGGCCAGTTACCTATGACTCATTTTCTCTCCAAGAACCTTTGGTTGGTATTTCTATCTCCACTCAAAAGATGGGAAAGGGAAAGTTTTAAGTACTTGATCAGGTCATGTAGCTGTATACACTACGGCAGCATGACACGAAAGCCAATGAGCCTAATTATTGAATATCTTGCTTCCCAAGATGAGTGTGTAGTCCCGCAATAACACAAACAATTGTTGGGCAGTGGAAAGAGCTCTGAACTAAGAAACGTATCTTATGAACTCAGGATCCACCTGCCATTTCACTGCCTTGTCACCTTTTGCATGCTATCCAACTCACACTCAGGTTATTCATTATCAAAAGGCTAGACAATCCTCACCTTACTACACACACTGGTCATGACTGGAATTTCTGGTATTCTTGCTTCCCACTGCTTGTGGATAAGACCCCCTTGCCAAGAATTTTAGGAGAGCACAGGCCACATAACCAGAGATACTTCTCAGTATCGTCTGTGCTCTAGCTACAAGACTAATTATAGCAATGAACAGACGTGATCTGTACAACCTCCATGTCTTATCTTTATTCTTGACCACTAGAATGAGGACAGTGATAGTGTTCTAACTCTGCTAGTGTGGATAATCCTAGGAAGGGAGATATTCTTATAGCTACAGTTACCAGATTTAGCAAATAAAGGATACTCAGTTAAATTCAAATTGATGATAAACTCTCATTTTTCAGTTTAAGTAGGTCCCCAATAGCAAATGATACAAAATTATATTAACCATTAATATTGGATGGGACACATTTGTACCAAGCACAGATATTACATGTGACCTTAAAAAAAGAACATGTCACTTAAATTTAACTGGGTATCATCTTGCATTTTATATAGTGAGACTAACTGTGGCAAGTGAGCTATATTTCTTTGAGAATCCCTCCAGTGCTGGACAGATGGCTCAATGGTTAAAAGCACTGGCTACTCTTCCAAAGGACTTGGCTTTGATTTCCAACACACATGGTTGGCTCACAAATGTCTGTAACTACACTTCCAGGGGATCTGACACCCTCTTCTGGCCTCCTAGAGCACCAGGAATGAACATGGTGCACATACATGTAGGCAAAACACCCATACACATAAAATTGAAATTGGAAATCCCTCTTACTATTTTCATACAAGCAAAAGAAGCATCTGTTTTATTTGAGCAACTGTATTTGGGGGGATATTTTACTACAGCAGCTTAATCTGTACTCTAATATACTGAGCAACAAAAAATATAAGGTGATATGGTCAGTATGATTGTTGGAGCTTTGCTGACATGATCAAATGTGTTCCCTATCAGTGAAGACTGATTACTGTTAATTTGGAGAGCTTCCGAAGACTATAAAGAAGGAAGGAAACGTAGGTGGATTTGGGGCTGAGTATCAAGAGTCTGGTAGCAAGGCTCTGGATAGGAAGACACTTGTTCCATGAGGACTGGTTCCCACCCCAGCGTTTATTAGAAAGCCAGCTTACTTTGTATCCTTGGGCTATAAGGATCTTCTATTTTGAAAGCAGGATCTAAAGCACGAAATATCACCTAAAAATAGGTAAGAGGGTTAGTATTTTCACAATGATCAAAAAACAGACTAGCAAGTAGAATTAAAATAAAGAGGCATACAAACCTCTCCTTCTGTTGAGGGCTCAATATCAGAATATCGAGAGTCACAGATGATGTCATCCACTTTCTTCATGGGGCCAGTTGAAATGCCTGGGAATGAGCTCTCACAGTCATAGGCAAAGTATCTGTACACACCCCAAGTCTTCCCAAAGTCAGAGGAGCGCTCGATCAGCATAGCAGCTGGGCGGAATGTCTGAAAGCAGGAGAAAAGTTTCATTTGATGCTTTGAATCTGTCCTTTTAAAAAATGTCACTCGTTGTGTGCCACCAGCCCTGACTTCATGTGGTTGGTATATCAGACTTGGCTGCCTATTGAACACTACATGCTGTTCTGTGGAGGCTGTTCTTGCAAGGAAACACTTCACCCACCCTAGTGGATCAACCAGCTGCTTCTTTTTGGAAGCTGATTATAAACAGGCCTTTGTAGCTAACACATTTTGGTATATTTAGTCACTGTTCCCATGACAGAAGTGAATTTGAACGCTTGCTCTTTCACTTCTTCATTTAATCATTCAATAGATGTATTGAATGCCATCCATATGCTATACAAGTCTAATAAGGAATATATCTGAGCATAAAAATCATAGTGCAATGTGTCAAACACCACAGTACAGTCACATGAAATGTGAGAAAACATCGAATTATTCACAATAGCCAGAGTGGCATCAACCCAAGTGCCTATAAACTGGCAAAGGAAGAACAAACTGTGATAATACAACAGAATACAATTCAGCTGCAGAAAGAAGGGAACGCCACACTTGTTGTAACATAGATGGGTCTTGAAGGCATTGTACTAAGTGAAATATGCCATATAAAATTTCAAATATTATAATTCCATTTATGTGAAATACTTAGGATAGTAGATGGAGACAGAAAGGGGTCACGGGAAAGGGGAGTGGCACAGGGAGAGGTTACAGCTCAGTGACTAGCCAGAGTCCCTATCTTGGGTGATGATAAAGTCCTGGAATTGACAGCAGTAATAGATTTATGATATCTTGAGTATGTCTAGCATCACTGAATTATACACATAAAAATGGGGATTTTGCTATGCATACTTTACCACAAAAGTAAATATTATTAGAGAAAAGAAAAATTTGAGAATGTTACACAGAGAAGATGATGTTAGATGGGACCTCGAGGGCTGGATCTCTTCAATAAATGAGATTATACTTAGAAATATAACTCTGATAGCATTGCCATTAAACATGGAAGATGACAAGAAGCAGAGGAACCATAGAAAGATGAAGGCCTTTAACTCCAACACTTATAACATGAACAGAGAGATATGAATTCTGTACAGTTAATGACAGTACAATGTACTGAATTATACTTGCTCAATTAGATTGTAGTGAAAAAGAAGATAGGAAAGAAACGCAGGGCGCAAAGCATGGGTGGCTGTGTTGAAAATGCGTCTTTGGCACTCAGCTTTGCAACATGGATTTGGAAGTCACTGCACTCACTTTATACCTGAATCTCTCCAACAAAGCAAATGGCAAGGGAAAGAGGTCAGCACTCCAGGAAAGTGCCTGAGAGGCTGAACACAGGAGAACTGGTGCCAGCAACGTCTCACACTGTGTGCTCATAGCGGCGCCCTTCTCCTTTTCAGCCAGCGGTGAAGCAGAAACGTGAAGGTCGGGGTGCCAGAGGAATAGGAAAAAGACCAACTCCTCAGAACAGGCTGCAGATTTCAGAGGGTGTGAGGAAAAAGGTCAAGTGGAAATAAGGGAGAAAGCAGAACTCTAAAAATAGGCACGGGCAGACGCCTCACACCCATGAGCATGCTGTGTGCACGGGCGGATGGCTCACACCCATGAGCTGCTGTGTTCACAGGCAGATGGCTCACACCCATGAGCATGCTGTGTGCACGGGCGGATGGCTCACACCCATGAGCTGCTGTGTTCACAGGCAGATGGCTCACACCCATGAGCATGCTGTGTGCACAGGCAGATGGCTCACACCCATGAGCATGCTGTGTGCACAGGCAGATGGCTCACACCCATGAGCATGCTGTGTGCACAGGCAGATGGCTCACACCCATGAGCATGCTGTGTGCACAGGCAGATGGCTCACACCCATGAGCATGCTGTGTGCACAGGCAGATGGCTCACACCCACGAGCACGCTGTGTGCACAGGCAGATGGCTCACACCCATGAGCTGCTGTGTGCACGGGCAGATGCCTCACACCCATGAGCACACTGTGTGCATGGGCAGATGGCTCACACCCATGAGCTGCTGTGTGCACAGGCAGATGCCTCACACCCATGAGCATGCTGTGCGCATTTTAGGCTGGGGAAGTCAGATTTCCATGGGGGAGGGGATCAAAGGAAAACTCAGACAGCCTAGGAAACAGAACTTAAATAAAGATGAATTTCTGAACTAAAATTATCACTTGGGGAAAAAAAGTAAAGTAAAATAAGATCATCACTTGACAGAACCCTTTGCACAGTGCTGATTTTGGAAATTAGCAAAAATTCACTAACCTATCTTCTACCTTCCTTAATAATTTCCACGTATCCAGGTATACAAGAAAACACTTCATCAAACTGAAGAGAATTGTAGACTGAAATTTTTAAACAGGGAGTGAGAAGTACCTTTGACTGTTTGAACCTGGTATGGTGCAGGCACAGCCAATCCCATGAGGTCAGGCTGGGAAGATGTGAGCTGGCTTGGGAGGGGCACACCTGGTCTAATGTCTCAGTATTAAAAGGCAGCAGAGAAGAAACACACAGAAGCCAGTCCTGGCTGTGCTTCCTTCTCTCTTACTTCTGGGAACTTCTAAATCCCAAGGGCCATTGACCAGTCATCCAATTTCCTGTGGAGTTATGAAGCTGCAGGGACCGGAACAGTACACTTCACCTAAAGGACGGAAGCCTACCCCCCACTCTGCTTAGTCATCAAGCTTCTCAGGCCCTTATTACTACACAGGGGCTGCTGAACACATAATAAACAGAGGGATTGGAAACATCTGTCTATAACAGAAACAATGGGCAGACACACACGAATGAGTTTTTCTAGTCTATGAAAACCCAAATCCAGTTAGCAAGCAGCTTTACCCAAGCCAGCTTGGTTGAGAATAAACCTAAGTTCCTCCCTCATCTGTGTCCTGCTCCCCTTTCTTTTCCATTTATAGCGCTTTTAAGGACCCCATCTTCCCCAGGACTTGGGCTTCTAGGTTGTTTTGGACACAACCCTTTCCTTCCCCTGTCCTGCCTCTAATCTTTCTCTACTTCAAGGCCAACCTTTGATTCTAAAGCATCCAAGTGATGTTTTTAGGAAGCAGGGCCTCCTCCTCTCTGCAGTGGTTCTCAAAGCAGAAAGGGCAAAGGGTGGCAGAGCATACAAGCAAGTGAATTAAAAAGTGTCCAAGAACAGGTGAGCTTCTGGAAATCCAAAACTTTTTTAAAAGACAGGGTCTGGCTATGCAGCCTAGGCTAGCCTGGAACTTTCTATATAGATCAGGATGGGCTTGAATCCACAGAGACCCAACTGCTGTCATGCTGGGCTTGTGCCACCATGCCTGGTTTCCTTGGCAAGTTTTTTCTGTGACCTCTGGGTCAGTGGCTCCCTACTTCCTATAAAGTTTACATTCCTCAGCAGAGTCAAGGGCCTTCTGACTTAGATCTGCCTTTCCACTCTTCCATCATCACTCTAAGCTTGAAGCATGTGGCTGCAAGTACTTAACGAATGAGCCCTGCCCGATGATCACACCAAAGGTACACTGATCTCGGGCTCATCCATAAACAGCCGTTTTCCTTTATCTTCCCTGTGAAATTCGTCTCATCCCTGTTTTTTCCTTATGCCAACCTGTTGTGTAATCATTTCCTCCAAGATTAAAAGATTCCATCCTGCAGAAAGCTCGTTAAGCAGGAAGGTAAACAATTCAAAATAGCTTCACGAAGTCCCCGAAACTGACCAGAGTCTCTTGGCCCCAAGAAAAGCTAAGAGTCCCTAGAGGGAGAAAGCCAAGATGCAAAGAAAACTCTCAGACTAGACCAGCTATAAGACAAGCAGAAATCTGCTGAGCTTCCTGGAAGAGGATTAGACCAACTGAGGTACCTGCAAAGGATACCCTCCAACCTGTTGAGCTGCCTGCAGGCTGAGCAGTGTGCTCCAGGTTCCCAGCTTTTGTGAGTTGTCACGATGCTGGAGTCCTTGGTGAGTCATTTTTGTTCCTAAGTAATCCCTCCCCCATAATCCTGTAACTCCAATAAAACTCACTGGTTCACCAAGTTGGACTTTGGTGGTATCTGAACTTTGGTTTGGCATTGGTTCCCTCTCTGG
The DNA here is from genome assembly GCF_003668045.3 of Cricetulus griseus. Classification (NCBI taxonomy): domain Eukaryota; kingdom Metazoa; phylum Chordata; class Mammalia; order Rodentia; family Cricetidae; genus Cricetulus; species Cricetulus griseus. The sequence goes on along the minus strand of NC_048598.1, from coordinate 168,770,805 downwards.
GGTGAGTAGATGTACATGTTTTATCTTCCCAGGAAGTTTTGTCACAACACAAGCTAACACTAGTATCACTATCTTCTGTGGAAGTACAGCATTTACAAAAGGTGTCAAGTTCCCAAATTTGCCAGGTCAGGAAGACTGCCCCTGTTCCCAGAGCACAGGGGCATGCCACACAACCTTTTGATATAGGCGTTTTCCTTCCCACTTACAGTGAGGAAGCCAAAGGCCACGTCCCATATGCCAGAAATGGGCAGACACAAATTACTCCAAGTCTGCCTTACCCCAGGGTTCTCCTTTCTCACAGAAGCTTGGAATCTGAAGGACGAACCTTCTCCCTTACACATGTACCCACAGATTATGTCTCTCTGTCTCCTCAGCCTAACCTTTAGCACCTTGGGGCAGAATAGAATTTCATTTCTGGCCCACTGTAGTCCCTTGAATTCATCAGACTATGCATTCAAAGGACTCTGCTGTAAAAGAACTCGGAGACATCCATGTGTGTGAAACAGATGCTTTCTCCAAAGTAAGACAGGGCCACAGACATCAATAAAGAGGACTGTGAGTACTTTGAAGATTCACATAACATTCAGATGACACCCTCATGTGGGGCTAAACCTGAATTTAACCACTAGGTTGAGTGTGGTCAATGAAAGGATAAAGTTGGTGGCAAGGAGTCTCTGATAGGCTAGTGACAGCCCTTATCCAACCACCTTCAGTATTAGGTGTCACTATGAACTTCCCTGCCCCAGCAGTCATCACAGTGGCTAGTTTGGGGGACAGCAAGAGTGAGGTGCAGAGACTGGGAACCCTGGAGATTGATGCTCTTATAGTTATATTGTGACACCACAGAGCGAGACTTCTGTGGCTCCTCGACATTGAGGTAAACTGATCCCCAGCCCCTTGTCCTAACCAGAGAGAATGCCAACAAGGCCCCCAACTCCAACGGAAAACTACTCAAAAGTGATTTCAATCTGGGGAGCAGTAAGTAAATTATGAGTTTTGTGAGTGCCAAAATGTACTTTGAGCCATGTGAAGTCTGTCATTTCCAGGCAGCTGCTTGAGAAACAAAGGCACTTTGTACAGAGACATTCCCTAGTCCTAGAGTCATTTTACATCTTGAAAAGAATCATGGAGAGTGAGAAAAGCCTGCATTTAAGAAGGCATGCATGTTTCTTTAGGAAATGAGAAACTTCCCACAATTTTTGCAAAATCTTGGAACCTAAGATAATACACTTCTTTTTGAGTTACCAAATTCAGCATTTAAAATATAAACATGATTAGAGATATACTCTGCAAATGTTTTATTGTGATTTGGGAGGGAGTCAAACGCTGTCTTTCTCTATGGGAGAAATAAAGAGATCTCTAATTAATAGGGGTTTTTGTTATTGTTTTGTTGTTTTGTTTTTCCAGACAGGGTTTTTCTGTGACTGGAGACTGTCCTGGAACTAGCTCTTGTAGACCAGGGTGGTCTTGAACTCACAGAGATCCAGCTGCCTCTGCCTCCCCAGTACTGGGATTAAAGGCATGCACCACACCGATCTAATTAAAAGTTTATAGATGAATTACCCTGGAATAGAGATTCTACTTATTAACATGACAATAGAACATCCATGTCTTTGTTTGAGAGCTCCTCAATTATCCCACTATACGACAACAGTAACATTTAAGTTCTCATTGTTTTTTCTGAATGTGGAAATCACAGTGCTCTGGAGCCGGCATTGAGAACGGGAGGGAGGTATTCCTTACCTTGAAAGTCATTATGAGATGAGTAAAATGGAATTCTGCTTCCAAATCCAGTTGGATAGTTACATTCTCCACGCCTATAGATTTTCCAAACAATAAAGGAGATGGTGAGATCAATGGGGGAACATCTGTGAACAGCTGACTCTCCTCCTAAATGGCCTTTAAGCTCCTTATACAAATTCCCTCTTTCTTCTTAAAGCTGGAGTTGAAGCTACTAATGGGGGTACTTTGTACTTATTTAGAGGTGAAGCACAAGTCAGAGTGATTCTTTAGTTTTCCATATATCACTCCAGAGTTCAGCTTACTGGATTTGCTCACTGCCACAAGACATCTGGCAGAAAGCCTCTCAGAGAGCCTGTTTGCTTTATAAGCCATAACCACTACCCAAACCCTCCAAGCCAAATGGGGGGAGGGGCATACATCTAGTGAACAGCAGGGGGTCAGTTTGCAGAGACACAATAGAAACACAAATATCCCTTTTTTCTCTAAGGCACAGGAAAGAAAGCAGGTGAGTATCTCGTGTGTTAGTACATGCTAACTCAGAGAAACTCATCCTTGATGGGAGCAACCTTTGGCTACACTTCTACATCTGAAAAACAATTTTCTTTTCCAAGGAGGCAAAGAACCAGTCAGATAAATAAACCTGTCCCGGAACAAATGAAAACTTCTTCCCTTTCGGGGGAAAGCCTGAACAAACAAGCCTTTGCACAGTACATGGTGCCCTGAGGGTGAGACACCCACTTGAACACACTAAAAAAAAAACCAGTGGAATTCCAGGGATAAGAAGCAAGGCCATCCCTAAGGCCCTCAGGTCCTCCAAGGTGCCCCCTGTCCCTGTAAAAAGATGCCTTTAGGGTTCATTCTCCCCAACAAAGAAGTCTTGAATGCAGGAAGACAGGAATGTGTCAGAATGAATCATGTTCAGCTGGTATATTTTCAGGAAGTCAGTAGGACCTTTTGAAATAAACTCGCCTGCTGGAAAATGGCCAAGTCGACCGAGGGGGAAAAGTGGTCACTGGAACGGATGTGAGTTAGTTGGAATGCTAAAGAAAAACACTATAATCACAGCCATGAGCCTTATCTGAATTACTAAAAAGAATCATCTCACAAAACCACTCTAAGCATTTCTTTTTGAGTGAAATATTAGCTAAGCAACTATACATTTCTGCTCTTCTAGGCTTTTGAAATAATGTAAAGCACAAAGCAAGACTAGCACCATCCCTGTAACAAAGGGACTCTCTCAGCAATGTGTGTCCCTAAAAGCACATTCCATTTAGATTCACAGCCTGATAAATCAGGACCCTTTGCACTTTTTCCTCTTAATATGGGAAGGAAAAAGATCTTCGGAGAACAGAGTATGATTATTTTACAGTGTATCCCTGTGAAGAGTGAGAAGTCACTGTCATTCCAGAGCATGTAGGCTCAACCTCACCCTCTAACCACCCAGCACCTGCAGAACACACAGAAACGAGATAAAGCCACAATCATAGAGAGCCTTCAATTGTCAACTATCAGACAACAGATATGAAAAGGTGAAGGGACAATCAGTGACTTTCTGGATGCTGAGCCCCATCTGTCTAATCTCATCTACCCTCTGTGACAGAGCTCAGGCCCCACTGTTTGCAAAATCTTTCTAGCATTTGGGAACTTTTGTTCCCCTCAAAGCTATTGAAATGAATGAACTCCTGACATCATTAAGAAAAACCTTTAACATTTACCACTTTTTAACTAAAATGGGGCCATCCTTCTCCCAATCCGCAGGAAGCTTTGTATTTGCATTTCACTGCAGGGTCAGTGCAGAAGGGGGTTGGTCAGGGAGAGCTCCCAGACTCTGTGCATCAAAAGGTTTAAGCTGTACCGGCAGTCCTCTGGAACTCAGATTGGTAGAATCTTTCTTCATTCTGGACTACCAACCAGTGTATTCTCTTTAAAAACAACCCATTCTAAAAAGTTAATCTACATGCTTTCTGAGGAGCATCTTTCTCTCAAGCAAGTTTGTAACCAATCGCACTCTCAAGACTGACCAATGAGCAAGCAACCTTCCCTGGAAACCAAGACTTCTAGAAAGCCTATAATTCATAGCCAGATACTGAAAGCCATAAAGGAATTCCTCTTAAGAGGGATAAATGGCAGGTGGCTACAGGCACCTAAGAACTCCTGAGATACAGGATGTGTAATGAAGAGGATCTAGTTGTTTCCAGGTTGTTTAAGACCAAGATTAGGTTCACTTCTTAAGGCTTCTTCTATAATTTAAAAAATAATTTAAAAAAAAAAAAAAAAAGATTTAATGAATGCAAGCATGCATAGCAGCATATACCTGTATTCTTAGTAATTTGAATATTGAGGCAGGGGGTTTCAAGTTTGAAGCAAGCTTGTGCTTCATATAAAGTTGCAGGTTGTTCAAAAAACGAATCTAAGATCTAATGTTATATGGTTAACTAACCAATACACCAACTCTTCCTGTACTCCCTAAATTTCACATAGCTTTGGTTTTACAGCAACATTTGGTTAAGCCAAATGACAAAAAAAGAGGCTGAATTCCCATCACTGCTAACAAAGAGGCATGTTGACAAACTGTACAATTGCACCACAGTGCTTATTTTATGGGATGATTATTTGTTTCATGAATCTTTTGTAGCTAGAAGGTGGAGGAAGAGAGGCTGGTAACAAAAAATGCTGCTATGTTCTGTGGAAGGTCCTGAGTATGCAGTCTTCCCATGCTCTCTCCTGACTCCCCTCAACATACACCCATCCCCTGAAGGCCGCTCAGGGGGAGGCCTACTAACACTCTTTGGTCTAGCATCAAACACTGCATCCTGACTTAAGAAAGGAGGGTCACATTTGATGAAGCAAGTTGAGTGCTCCAGATAGCATGCTAAAGCCAGTACAAACACCCATGTGAACTTTTTCCTAGTTAACAGTCAGTCATACTCTGTGGGACTTGCTCCCCTATCAATCACGTACCATTTTCAGATTGCCACCAAATCTTAAGGCGGTTTGGAGCAAAGGTAGTGACCACATTTTCAATGAGATGGCTGTCAGGATTGAAGGCCTCATGATAAGGGTCTTGGGAATCACATATGAAGCATTTCTTGTCCTCCTAAAAACACAACAGTTTCATGAGTCTATGAAACAATTTCATTTAAAAAAATCATTAAGTCCACAATACAAAAAAACAAATGACCACCTTTAAGAAAGGTAAACGTGTAAAAATTATGCAATGTATGTCATATTTTTCACTTTTAAACTTACTGAGTTGTCTAAAATGCTCTGGAAAATTATCTCCTCCTTTCTTACAAACTTAAGATCGAGAATAAAATAGGGCATTGTGTCCATAAACTTAATCACATTTAAATTTCTGGGCTTAAATCTTAATCTCTGTAAAGAGGTATTAGAGAGTTTTTGCTGACATGATGCAAACCAAAAATTGGGGGCAAAAAACCAACAACCCCCCCAAACCAATTTATTTGTCCTGATTTTGTAAGGCATACATGAAGGAGAGACCATATATGAGACAAAGTATGGAGTCTGTGGGAGTCAGAGAGCCTATTCTTCGTTCAAGGTTGGGGTGCTAAGCAGGCTAACAGGAAAACTGCTTAGAGTAAGGGGAGGAAGACCTATTCTGGGATCAACACAAACCAGGGGCATTTCTGAGGACCCAAATGGACACAAACTAGGATGACGGACTTTAGTTTCCATACAAGCAAATTAATTTCTCAGATCTCTACTCTTCACAGTATGTTATAGTGAGCCATAAACAGAACAGTTAGGGATTCCTTTCCCATATGGAGCTTGGCTCTATGCCTTTATTTTCTGAATACAGATTATTTTACACCTAAAAAAATGATGTTAAGCCTGAAATAGCCACAGACTAATAAATATCACATAAACAGGATTTGGTCAAGGGTGATGATATAAAGCTAATACAGACTGTAATTTTACAATTGTATTTATGTAGCTTCTTGACAAAAATGATTTGAAGATGAGGGTGGAGGGCAGGAATCATGGAACAATCAGGGCCAAGACCAAAGGGATCAGGAACTACAGTTGCCTGCTTTCCTTTTATACCCGCTCATTTCAGAAAGAGAAGACCTTGAGATCTGTGACAGGCACTCTATAGTATCACAGATAATCATACAACCCAGGGAGTCTGGCTCTACTTGCTTTTAAGTGCAGTTTTCACTGTGGGCAAGGCTGATTTCAGAGTCTGGTGATTCACTGACAAAATCCCCCGACCTCTGAAGTGAATGTTAGCAAGACAGTTTAGGTGAAACTGAAATGCTAATATTAGAAAAGGTAACATTAATTGCTTTCGTTAACTTGTAGTCAAGGAAACTAGTACTGAAGAACAATTACCAGAACTTAAAAAAAAAAAGTTTAATTATAGCCTCTCTTCTAATCAGGAGGAAGCAGTCTAGACAGGTCTCTATAAATCTGGAAGCAAATGAAGTAGAATCCACTTTGCCACATTGGAACTCCATTTTATTACATGTGCTAACAAATCCCAGGTCACTGTCCTGATGAAGCACAGTTACTCACAAGCCTGGGTGGACTGAGAGGGTTCTGCATGCAATCACTTTGCAAGTTTCCCTGCATGTGAGAATAACACCTTCTGTTACTGTATCTTTTGCAGTCTGTTTTTATTTTTCCCAGGGGATGGGAGCTGGGGGAAAAGACTGAGCAAACAGATTCTGCTTCAAGATACTATATGATGTTCTTTCTTTCATATTAGCTCTTATATAAGTATGGCTTCTGGAATCTAAAACCTGAGTCCACGTTTAGAAGCAGGCACAGCCCAGAAATTTCATTTTGGTCTTCCACCATCACAATGCCATGACAACCAGGGCATTTTTTTCAATGAGGAAGTGTGTCTGATCCTCACAAGGCTTCAGTGCTTGGGACATCCTTATACTCAAATGAAAGATGGAAAACCCAACACCATCGGTCAGCACACAAAGACGATGATTGAACTATCTTCAACACACTTTCAAAAGGGCTTGAACAAACAGCACCAGCAAACACGCAGGGCCCTACAAGGGCACAGGACAGAGGCCAAGCTCCTCTGCAGCCCGGGCTTCCCCTACTGATAGGTGGCGGTGGCAGGAAATGTTTGGCGGATGCGACTGTGCAAACTGAACCTGGGAAGACAGGGTGAGCTACCGGCCTGATCCCCGGGCTCTTTTGCTGGCTGTTCTCCTATTTGAACTGAGAGCAGGATGTGAAGTCTCCTGGGCATGCCCCTTTGGTCAGCCAGGAGGCGGAGGAGGATGCAGCCCACAGTGTGTTCACCAGCCAGACCCGCCTTACCTGGAGGTGGCTGACAATACAGTAGGGCTCTGGTTTGTGCAGTCCGCATGTCGAGGTCACTGAGAGCTTTTGAGCTCGGCCAATAAGAAGGTCGCCAGTAGCAGGGTAGCAGCTGCCTTCTGCGCAGCCATAGCTGAACTCTGGTTCCTGAGCATGCACTCGGGTACCACACAGGGCTACCACAACGTTAGGGGAAGGAAGAAGAAAGCAAGACACAAGTCAGAGCGGAAAACACACGCACGCGCACGCGCACACACACACACACACACACACACACACACACACACACACACACACACACACACACACACACACACACACACACACAGAGCAGGGGGGCAGACAGAAAGGATTCAGAAGAAAGAATATATCGAAAAACACAGAAGAGAAATGAGCGCCAGAGAAGGCAGGGCAAGGAGAGAAGGGAGAGGAAAGAAAAACAGACATGTCGTTAGGTTTGACCAGCAGTCAGCTGAGCGCATCACCAAGGAAATCCACCAGACTCTTTTGTCTACTATGATCTGCCCCAGCCAATCAGCCCGTCCGCGAAAGGTGGACGTTGTGACCCGGCCACTTAGAAGTGCCTGGGCCAGGGCGCAGTGAGGTGGGCTCCGCCACGCGCTGCACACCCGCTCGAGAGATCCCGAGAGCACATGGCAGTGCGCACATCCTCGGTGCGAGTGGGGTAAATCTGTGGGCGTGGGGACACAAGACTATATACTCGTGCACGCGCCAGGGTCACCGGCGATCACGCCGGGTGAGGCACTGCGTTTGTGGTAGAAGCCAATTCCCTGAGCTGGTGTGTCTCTGCAGTTCGGTAGTGGCTTCAACGCTTCGCCATTCCAGCAAAGCACCCGGCTCAGCTCTTAATGGTGCCACCCCAAGACAAACAGCGATAGTTAATTAAAGCCACATGGCCCCAAACTGTTCCCAAGACGAAGCCTGTTCTGGGCTCTGACACTTTTGTGCGTAATGGGTTTTTCGAGGATCCTCGGCAGCCTGCCCAGCCATGCCAGGGGGCCTGACTTCGGTGGTGGGGAAACAGCGCGAACTGGTAGAGGGTGCAAAGCCCCGGAGCGATCGCCTCGGGGGTCCGAAGGACTGCGAGCTCTGTACGCAGAACCCGGGGATACGGGTCGGCGGACCTCGGTGTGTGCGTCCTCGACCACCACCGAGCCGAGAGCTGTGGCGACCGATCCCAGGGGGGTCATTTCCAACCATTCCCTCTCTCCCGATCCACCAAGGTTCCCTTCAAAGCAGGAGAAAACCGGTTTGGGGATTTTCTTCCCTAATGCCGGAGCACACCCCTCCCCCCAAGCCCTTCGCCTGAGTTACCTAGGACACCGAAGGCGAACACCTGGAGCAGCCCCATGTCCAGTCCTTGTAGCCGAGGGGACGCGGCAGGGGAAGGAGGTCGCCGCAGGCAAGCTGCCTGCCTTTTCTTCTTGTCTTCCTTTCTGGAGAGGTAGAGGGGGGGAAAGGCAGATGTTGAGAGAGAGGAGAAGGGCTCTTCCATTTCCCGCAGCTCCCACCGGCGTGGAGTGCTGGAGCCAGGAAGGGGTCAAGTCTCTTAGATACTTTGTTCTCCTCTGCCGGCCGGAGGAGCGCTCTTTGGGTTCCTGGCAGCCCACCGGCCCAAAGAAGGGAATTACAAAGTTTCGCCTTGGGAGGAACCGAGGGAGGCGCCTCTGCTCATGCGCACACGGAGAGCGGGGTGGGGGTGGGGGGGCGAAGGGGCGGGAGGCAGCAAGGGGTGGGGGCTGAGGTCCGGGTCCCACCTCCCTAGGCGCCTCTTTTGTTTTAAGGCAGCATCTGCGGGCGCAGTAGGGCTTTGGTGCAAAGCGTGGGCTGGTGGGTTCACTCCTGGGCGCGCTTCCCAAGCGAGCGCTCGGAGCGGGTTCCCGAGGGATGCGTTGGGGCTGGTCCTAGAGGTGGGTGTACAGGTCAGCCAGCAAAGCCCCCTCCCCCCAGGACCTCCCGCGGACTCGTGCATTTACTTTTGTCAGAAGTAAGCCACCAAGTGAGCCCGAGGCACCTAGCGCTGGGGGAAGGTGGGTTGGGTTAAGCCTTTAGAGAAAGGGTCAAACTGCTTGCCTCTTAGGAACTTGAGCTGTCGTTAACCGACATCTCAGAATGAAAGAGCTAGAGCTTTGCGTGTATGCTATATGTGTGGTGTAGCATAGGTGTGAAACCTGTTTCACAGAGAGGACATCATTAGCTGCACATTCTTAGCGCACGAATTTATTCAGGACATACCTACAGACCCTGCTACCCAGGGAGTCATGGCTCTGAATTATTTGTTCAAACACACACCAAGTTAATAGCCCACGTCTTACCTGAACTCAGGTAAATTATCGATTTTCTTTTCCCACCCCAGGGTAGAAAGGTTGGCACGGCCAGAAACTGGGGGGTTTTGATGAGACGCCCTTCTCCATACTGCAAAACAGAGTCCTGCTAGGAACTCCATGTTGTGCCCAAGTGGAGAGGGAGGGCTCTAAGAATGCCTCTCGAAGCACTGAATAAGGTTAAGTGGAGGTAAGCAGAAGGTCCCCATTACTAAGGGTTAGAAAGGAAAAAGAGATTGGGGAACAGACCCCAAACCTTCCTAAAATCCCAACTTAAAGCCTTAAAGCTTTCTTTAGTCCTGCCCTGAATGAGGGGAGCATCAGTCAGCTGTTAGACCAGTCAGAACTGATTAGTTTTCAGCCGTCTCAAGACTGGATTAAGTGGCTGATTGGTCAGTTTTTAATTTAGCTGCAATTAGATTGGGACTAGGGAAGTTTCTAACCATTGGACCATAGAATAAGCTGTTTTTCAAGTTTAGAAATGTGCATTAATTATTCACCAAGTTAGCACTTACTCTGCTGCATTTTCTCCAACCTCTTGGATGTTTGGGATCCTTTAGGGCTGCACTGAGAGAGTACCCTACTATTGAAAGGGTCTACTGTAGGACTGCGCTCTATATAGATCAACAGAAAAGTAGTCAGATGCAGACTTTTTTTCTCCTTGATCAGCTTTCAGGGCCCTGGATCAGTTTTATATTAGCTTTTCATCCACCCCAGTTGCAAGTGCTGTGCCATTCAGTTCTGAGACTGGCCTCAGGACTGTGCCAGCGGCAAGTCAGTTACCTTCAGCACTCTTCAAGAGATGGCTGCTCTCCTGACCACCTCACTCCCCCAAGTCAATTTAACACTACTAAAAATCAACCAACCAAACAACAACAGCAAAAACAAAAAAGGAGTTATTTGTGTTTGTGTGTGGTGCATGTATACATGGAGGACAGCAGTTGAGGTCTGGTGTCTTTCTCAGTTGTTCTTATTTACTGAGACAGTGTCTCATTGAGTCTGGCGCTCCCTAATCCCTCCTCTTATCTCCTAAGAGAGATGTGCTCACATAAAAACTTGCTGGATTCCTTTGCCTTCATTAGAAGTGAAAGGAGCCCTGAGTTTACCTTACACTCCCCTGTCCTCCATACCTTCCTCTCTGCAGCCCAGGCTCTTGTCCTTGGGTTCTCTGTTTCCTCACGGTTCCTCCTTTGCCCCACTACTGTCCTGCTCGCTTTCATCTCCACCATACTACACATATCCACAGACCCTGGGGTCCTCTTTGATCTCTTAGGGGCATATACTTCAGGGCCACACCCTTCCTCTTGAAGTCTCCTTTAGTCCCGGCTTCTAGGACATGATTCTGAATGTTTCTTACTGGATTTGATACTTTCCATTTCTCTTGACCATCTCTGATCCCTTAAATACCAGTGTTCCTAAAGGTTGTATCTTCATCATTTATTCCCCCCACACACGTTCATTCATATCCAGGTTCCCCACCAACTGGCCCAGTCTCCCTCTTCTTGAATTCATGTCTGTCCCCAGTATCTGACTCAGAATTTGCACCTAGTTTGTAACAGGCCACCAAGTAGCTCCACTTTGATGAATAGATACATAAACTTCATGCAAAACTGAGCTCATCTCTTCACCCACCCTCATAGAACAAGCTCTTTCTTTTTTGTTTGTTTTTTGCTTTTTGAGACAAGGTTTCTCTGTGTAGCTTTGGAGCCTGTCCTGGCACTCGCTCTGTAGACCAGGCTGGCCTCAAACTCATAAAGATCCGCATGCCTCTGCCTCCCAAGTGCTGGGATTAAAGGCATGTGCCACCACCGCCTGGGATAAGTTATTTCTTATTTGGACTATTTGTGCCATGGTCCACCCCTTACCTCCAGACAGAAAGCCAGACATAGCCATGGCATGGCCAGCAGGGCACAAATGTAGAACTCCTTTATTAAAGCCATATTAATAGTGAGTGGCAGCACAGCATTGACCTAGGATAGGGCTCTCCTGAATGTTAACGTACAAAACGAGTGTCAACAAAGCCAGCCCAGCTTGTAAATCATGGATACATCTCCTTCACTCTCTTTGACCCAATTGTGTGATCCTACTGTGATTTCTTAGCAACTAGTTGCTGTATGCCTCTTGGTATTATTTCCAGATCTTCTCCTCTCCAGCCAACTCCTCCCCAGTACTCAGTACTCCCCAGTCTTGGAAGGTACAGCCTTGATCCTAATTCTCTTCTTCAGAAGCTATAGAGTATGTCTTAGCGGGGCGTTGGTCGTGCACGCCTTTAATCCCAGTACTCAGGAGGCAGAGGCAGGTGGATCTCTGTGAGTTCGAGGCCAGCCTGGTCTTCAGAGCGAGTGCCAGGATAGGCTCCAAAAGCTACAGAGAGAAACCCTGTCTTGAAAAACAAAACAAAAAAAAAAAAAAAAGAAAAAAAGTCTTTATGGCTCTCTATTCATGGGCCCTTTGTAGGGACTTAGCAGTGCTTCCGCATAGCCTTTTACACACCCTTTCCCTCTTACAGCACTAGTTCTGATGCAGCACTTGTGTGACACAATGCTGTAACTATGTGTTTGGGTGCTTATCTCTCTCAGGAGACAATGAGGCAAGGACAAGTAAAACGTGCCCCTCCCCCCAGCTAGCATACCACCAGGCCCATCACAGATGCTTAGTCAACAGTTTTTACTCAAAGTGAAGACTAGTCTGTTTTTTAAATCTTCCTTAATTCATGTGTCCACCTTCTAGTAACCTACTATGAATTTGTTTCTAGTCAGAAAATATCACTGTCCGCTTGAATTTGTGTTAGGAATACTTCCAGATTTTACAAATGAACAAATTCTTGCAGCTCATTATAGTTTACACAGCTTCCTTGACTTCTGAAGATGTTGCAGATTCAGGAGGAGTAGATGTCTTGTTAGTAAGCCTTTTGCTCTGGCTGGCGACATACTCACTAATACTCACCTGTCTCCATCCCTGGAGAGCTCTCTGATTTAGAATGGCAGGAGGGATTGCAAATTATTGGCTGTTTGTCTCACAGAGTATGGGTCAGTTATTTCCCGGAGGCCTTTGTTATTTCCACTTGAAAAACTTCCACAAATATTTATTTTCAAGGTCATCTTCATTTCACAGTATTTAAATGTCAAGTATGTGTCTCATCTTAAATTCTGATTAACATTGAGGCATCAAGGACTTTGCATTCAAGACTTTGATCTTTTAGATTGGAAAACCTGATTATTTACATAAGCTTGTTCTCAAGAAAATATTGGATTTTCACTGCTTTGAAAATGAGATTGAAGTGTATTTCTAGAGATTCAGAATTGATATCTCTCTCATACACACAAGGTCTTAGGCCTTACATATCTGTTTTTTGAAAAAAATATGAATAATTACACTTCCTTTGGTTAAGGAGAAAAATAAACAACACTGTCTAACTTACTTAATTTCAGCAATACAGAATTTCACTTACAAACCAATTCTTCTTGCATATTGTAGTTCTTACAACTTCCTTGATTTTTGAAAGTGTTACAGGTTTGGGAGGCAACAGTCAGATGTCAGTCACAGGTACCTTTGTGCACACCCCTTGAGATGTTCTGAATGAGAATGCCTTCCATAGGCTTAAGTATGTGAATACCTGGTCCCCAGTTGGTAGCACTCTTTGGGAAGTTTAGGAAGTATGACTTTGCTGGAGGAAATATGTCACTAGAGATGGGCTTTGAGATTTCACAGCCACATCCTGCTTCCAGATCCTTTTCTCTGTTTCCTGATTAGATTTGAAGATGCTATCTTTCAGCTTCTTGCTCCTGATGACATGCCTGTGTTTGTTGAATACTTCCTCATCTTGACAAACTCTTACCCTCTGAAACCCTAAGCCAAAATGAACTCTTTCAGCCAGACAGTGGTGGCGCACGCCTTTAGTCCCAGCACTCGGGAGGCAGAGGCAGGTGGATCTCTGTGAGTTTGAGACCAGCCTGGTCTACAAGAGCTAGTTCCAGGACAGGCTCCAAAGCCACAGAGAAACACAGAGAAACATAGAGAAAGCAAAAACAAACAAACAAACAAACAAACAAAAACCCCCTCTTCTATAAGTTGCCTTGTTCATGGTATTTTATCACAGCAACACAAAAGTAACTACTATGCTCCTTTTATACCATGCAGATCAGTACTCTGCAGTTTTGCTTTGTTTTTGTTTTTTACAAAATAGCCTTGTCCCTGGGAACTCTTTGAAGGCAAAGTCTGTATTTCATCTAACGTATTCCCATCAGGAAAAGTTTTCTAGTATATTATAGATATTGAATATCATTTGTTGGATGAATAAATAAATACATTTAATAGCCTTTCTTTCACTGCTTAGAGATATCTTCCATCATATGGAAAGTATAGACAGGGGTCATGGCGTGCTATGCCTCAAACTTCATAATAGAAGATATTTGTGTTTGTGTTTATACCAAGTCTCCCACTGCTAACTTCCCTTGGATTGCCTTTAGAGAACTAGTCCTCTTCGTTTCAGCCCGAATGTTCCAATGGTCTTCAGCCATTATCATCTCCGTTCTTCCAGGGATTGGTTCAGGGATGGCTGTGAAACTCACATTTTCCAGTTACAGTGACTCTGAGATTTTACGTGTGTGTGAATTCCTTGGAAGAAACTCTCTCTTAGTCCTTGTAACTTAGAGTTTTGTAGCTGTCAGTCTTCAATGGTGGAAGCCGCTTGAGCTTGGAATCAACACTAAAGAAAGCAGAAGTATATCTTTAAAAGAAAATGATTTATTTATTTATATGTGCATTGGTTTTGGTATGCAGGTATGTCCGTGTGGGGGTGTTGGATTCTCTGGAACTAGGGTTACAGACAGTTGTGAACTGCACATGTAGGTGATGTGTATTGAACCTGGGTCCTCTGGAAGAGCAGCCAGTACTCTTAACTGCTGAGCCGTCTCTCCAGCCATCAGAAGGTATGTTTCAAGGATCCCTTGAGGTATCTTGGTTCAGCTGTACCTGAAGTCATCGTCTTCCCTCAGCTGGTTAGTATTTTTGGATGTGTAGCATGAATGAGGAATAAATTTGGTTTTAGCTTAAGATTTAGGCAGCTTTCATATCCACCCCAGACGCTCTTTGGGAGGCCAGTACCAGACTAATCCAGCCCCCTGATCATGGATGCCAATGGGGAGGCCCCTGCACTCCTGGGAGCCTCCGGAGGTGGACTGGCGTTTTGCCCTGGTGTGTGTGGGGGACTTCGAGATCCCATCCCACTTGAAGGGATGCACTCTGTCTCTGAACACATGGGGAGGGACCTAGGCCCAGCACAGGAAGATTTGGTGGACTTGGTGGAGCCCCGGTTGGGGGCCCTACCCTGCCTGGGGAGTGGTGGGTGGATGGGGTGGGGGGTAGGTTGGAGGTGGGGGAGAAGGAATGGGGTGAGGGGAGGGAGAGGGAGAGGGGAATTACATGTGAAACAAGCCTGTTCCCTAACTTGAATTAATAATAATAATAATAATAATAATAATAATAATAATAATAATAAAAACAGAAAAAAAAAGATTTAGGCAGCTTTCTTTGCTGCAACAGAGCATAGTTTGTACTTTCTGAAGCTATCAACCCTTTTTAATACTTCTTTACAAATGGCTATCCATCTACAGAGCATTGCAAAACAGGTATCTCAACTGAGAGGACCCAAATCTGTACTAGAATGCTTTAAGATAGTCACTGAAGTGGGCATTTGATATCATCCAGGCTTTTCAGGGTTTAGAAAGTCTACACACCAAGTGCATTTTACTTCCCAAGAAGATGGTGAGATCCAGTCCTGAGTAACTTCTTTTCCTTTTCTTTTTGTGAAGACTGAGTGAGTTAGTGGTGCATCTGTGTGAGTGAGTGTGCACGCATGTGTGCACGCATGTGAGTGCTCATGTAGACTCTGCTTTGTAGAAATTAGAAGAGGGGGCTTATGTCCTATCATTCTCCACCTGCTAATCTGAGGCAAGGTCTCTCTGCCTGAACTCAGTCCTGACATTTTCTCACTACACAGGAAATTATCAGGTCCTAGCAATCCCCTTGCCTTGGCCTTGGGCAGAGCTGAGGTTACAGGGGTGGGCTGGACTTGGATCGACATATAGACCCTGTGATCTGAACTTTGGTCCTCTTGATTGTGCAGTAAGCTGAGCCATCTCTCCAACCCACCTTCACTTGTTCTATCTACGACTATCTGTGACTGTTGATTCTTCGTTTATGGATTTGGGCAGCTGGTTGCCAAGTTGGCTCTTTAAAAGTAAGTCACAGAGACTGGTATCTGAGATGGGGCTAGATAGCTGTAGGAAGCTTTTTAAGGAAAAATTTTAAGGCAGATTGATAAGGATTGACATAAATGTAGCCAGCTAAACACTTAAGACATGAATCTAGTCATCAACCCCAACTTCACCTTCTCTGGATTCTGTTAGGAATAATGAACGTGGGGAACCATGGCGGATTCCATGGCAGGCAAGGGTGACTGAGGCAGGGACAAACATTCCAGGCAGACAGAGCTTAAGTGAGAATATTTATTAGAAAGGGAATGGGGAAGGAAAGAGAACAGAAGTAAAGGGACATAGAGACAGAGAGAGAACAGAAGAGAAGAGGGAGACAGGAAGAGTCCTGCCCACTCCAGGGGAACAATTCGAAAGAGAGCTTTAGTGGGTGGGGGTGTGTCTTTTAAAGGGCTCCTTTGCACCTGGGCTGACCAGGTATCTGCCTGAGTGCATTCTGCCAGGTGACAGGGTCAGGCCAGCATAATGCTTGAATCCTTACACTATCTTTGCTCTTACTCATGAGTGACTCACCATATCTACTGAAAAACACCCTTAGAAGATTGAACAAGCAGCTGAGTATTAATTCTGTGATGGATGCTAAGTTTTACAGAGGAAAGCAACTTAAAATGAAGTTTAGTGACTTTATCTTTTAAAACAGTCTGCCTAAATTTTTTTTTAAAGGTTGTTTCCAAAAGTTTATTTGGGTTAATGGGACCTGCCTTTCCCAGCTCTATAAGATGTTAAAACCCATAAAAGTCAGAAGCCTCAATGCCAGCTGTCCTTATTCCCATACCTAAAGTTTTAATTTTTCCTTTACTTTGTTGTTTAATCCAGACTCTGTCTTATTAAAAGGTCAAGGCCAGACTTTCTGTGAGCACCTGAATCTTCCCATCTCTCCCACAGCTCCAAGTGTACAGGGTGAATCCTAAGAAATGCAAACAGACTCACAACAACAACAACAGAAAACTGGTCTGCCTATGGTTTAAACTAGTTGGGTTCAGGGCATGTCATTGTACCAGAGACTCCAAGTGACATGTTTGTAACCATAGAGTTCTGGGTTGTTAATTATTACCTGGGATCATTCAGGAGCTGGGTTTCATTAGCAAGCTGCACACTCTACTATTTGTGGCTTATAGCAGAACAGATTCTAACTCCCAGTCAGGGCCTTCTTGCTTGGGAAAAAAAGATGTTTGCCCTGATTGTGTTTCTGAAGTGATGGCAACATTAGTAGAAGCCTAGTCCTTTCTCAGGCAGTGGCAGTCTTGCCTCACCTCCACCATAGTGCCTTTTCAGGCTCTAACCACAGTTCACCTCAAATAAAGGGCTACCCCCCTGGAAAGAGCATTTATTTCCATACAGGTGCCCTGCTAAGGCTGCTAATCAGCTTGAGGGAGGACAGTCCACCCTGAGCCCAGTGGTCCATTTTTATCACATCAGAAAACAGACAATGTGGTGATACTTTGTGATCTAACAAGTAAAGCTTGCTTGAAGATAAGAGTGTGGAACTAGCCGCTAGTTAGCCATAGAGGCCAGGCAGTGGTGGCTCACACCTTTAATCCTTGCATTTGGGATGACACACCTTTAATCCCAGCACTAGGGACTTGAAGACAGCAGTGGTATGGCTGGGTGGAGAAAGAAATATAAGGTGGGAGGAGACAGGAGCTCAGGCAGGAGTCTGAGTTTTCACAGATCCAGCATTCAGTCTGAGGATTCGTAGAAACAGGTCTGAGTATTCAGGAGAGGTAAGAACTAGTGGCTGGCTGCTCTACTTTTCTGATCTTTCAGCATTAACCCCCATATCTGACTTTGGGTTTTTATTATTAAGACCAATTAGAATTTATGCTGCGAGTCCTATGTTTTTCTGCAGAATTAGGTGCTGTTTAAATATTGGCCTCCTGTTAACCAAACATGGTAGAGGGCATGCTGGTTCTCTCCACCTTAGCTAACAAAATACCTCCATTCCAGTGAGGATCCAGGACTCAATGATGTCTAACTAGTCCTGTTTAGAAATCATGAAGTGCGATGCTTATAATCTACAAAGATGCTTATAATCTCCCCCATAAGTGGTGCTGTTACTTACTATTTAGTCGATCTTTAGCTTTGGAAGCATCACCTACCTGGTTAGTAACTTTAAGTCTACTGTGGCACAGCTATCATCCCTTAGTAGGCATTTCTTCAGAGCCCATTAAATGCTAAACATTGCTATATACAGTGACAGATAGTCTACTCATAAGAAAAATCAGACTTACATTAGTGTATATATTATTGGCAAAAATAAACAATGGCTCCAATTTAAGATGATGAGAAAGTCATTTTTTTCCAATGTAGGATTTTGTTCATGTTAGGAAAAGACACTACTAGTGAACTACATTCCCCAAAACATGATCTTCTGTTTCCAGAAATGAAACATACATTTATATAAAAACATGATGTTAAAAGAGATACATAAGTGATGATGCTTTTGCCTGTTTTTCAAATTTTTTAATTTTTATTCTTCTCTCATATATTACATTACCTTACCCACAGAGACCTCCCTCTCCCCTCAGAGAAGAGCAGGCCTCCCAGGCACATGGCATAATATGCTATAATAATATGCTACAATAAAAGCAGGCACATAGCCTCACATGAAGATTGGACAAGGCAACCCGGTAGGAGGAAAGGGTAGGGAAAAGCATCAGACACATGTAACTGGAGTTCTTAATTGGTCTAAGTAATAAAAACCCAGAGTCAGATATCCAGGAAAATGCTGAGGGATCAGAGAGAAGGAGCAAGCCACAGCCACACCTTACCTCCTTAGCATCTCAGCAGACCCGAGAGTCAGTTCCTGTTTCTCCCTGCTTGTATCCTGTCTCTGCCCCCCTACCTCACTTCCTGTCTGTCTGTATAGACCTCCAGACCTCTATGGTTAGCTAGTGGCAAGCTCCAGTCTCTGACCATCAGACAGGCTTTATTTGTACAAACAAGGTATCACCACAGAGACATCCTTGCTCCAACTGTTAGAAATCCCACAAGACATCCAGAAAAGCTGCTGGGCAGTGGTGGCACATGCCTTTAATCCCAGCACTCAGGAGGCAGAGGCAGGTGGATCTCTGTGAGTTCGAGACCAGCCTGGTCTATAAGAGCTAGTTTCAGGACAGCCTCCAAAGCCACAGAGAAACTCTGCCTTCGAACCCCACCCTCCCCAAAAAAGGAATCCCACAAGAACACCAAGCTACTCAGCCATAACATCTGCAGAGGACCTGAGCCAGACAGACCCATACAGGCTCAGTGATCTCTGTGAACTCCCATGAGTCCTGGTCAGTTGATTCTATGGACCAAGTTCTCATGGACTCCTTGACCTCTCTGCTCCTCCTAGCCTTCCCCCCCCCTCTGTAGGACTCCCTGGGTTCTGCCCAATGTTTGGCTATGGGACTCTGCATCTGTTCCCATCAGTTGCTGGATGAGGTCTCTGGTCTCTTTGATGGAGATTCTGCTAGGCTCCTGTCTCAGAACACTAATACTTGGAGTCTTTGCTGGGATTACTCTCACAGATTCCATGGACTTTCCATTGCATGAGGTTTCCATCTTGCCTCCCCCCCCAGTACCAATCATTTCTCCCAGTATTCCCCTCCATCTGATCCATCCTGTTTCTAATCCCATTCACCTGTAAAATCTATTCTATTTCCCCTTCCCAGGGAGATTCTTTCATCCCCCCTTAAGCCCTGCTTGTTACTTAGCTTCTCTGGGTTTGTGGACCATAGCATGATTATCTTTTACTTTACATATACCTGTAAGTGAGTACAGACCCTGTTTTCCTTTCTGGGTCTGGACTAACTCACTCAGAATGACTTTTTTTCTAGTTCCAGTCATTTGTCTGGACATTGCATGTTGCCAATTTTTTTTTTTTTAACAGCAGAGAAATACCCCAGTGTGTAAATGTACTTTATCCATTCTTCAGTTGAGACATCTAGATTGTTTCCAGTTTCTGACTTTTTTAAAAAAATATTTTATGTGCATTGTTGTTTATGTCTGTATGTATGTCTGTGTGAGGATATCAGGAGTTAGAGACAGTTGTTATCCACAGTGCCTTGTGGATACTGGGAATTGAACCTGGCTTCTCTGGAAGAATAGTCAGTGCTCTTAATCACTGAGCCATCTCTCTAGCCCCTCAGTTTCTGACTAGTATAAATAAAGCTGCTATGAACATAGTTGCGCAAGTGTCCTTGTGGTAGGATGGAGAAACCTTTGGGTATATACTCAGGAATGGTATAACTGAGAAACCGCCATATTGATTTCCAAAGTGGCTGTACAAGTTTTCACTCCCACCAGCAGTGGAGGAGTGATCCCCTTCTCCACATCCTCAACAGCATGAGCTGTCACTTATGTTATAGATCTTAGCCATTCTGACAGGTGTAAGATGGAATCTCAGAGTCATTTTGATTTGCATTTCCCTGATGGCTGAAGATGTTGAATATTTCTTAGTGTTTCTCAGCCATTTTAGATTGTTCTGTTGAGGATTCTCTGTTTAGATCTGTACCCCATTTTTAAATTGGATTATTTAGTTTGTTAATGTCTAGTTTCTTGAGTTCTTTATATAATTTGGAAATTAGGCCTCTGTCACATGTGGAGCTGATGAAAATCTTCCTACTCCGTGGGCTGCCATTTTGTCCTATTGATGGTGTTCTTTGCCTTACAGAAGCTTTTCAATTTCATGAGGTCTCATTTATGAATTGTTGATCTTAGTGGTGGTACTATTGGTGTTCTGTTTAGGAAGTTGTCTCCTGTCCCAATGTGTTTAAGGTTATTCTCCAGTTTCTCTTCTGTATTTCTGGTTTTATGCTGAGGTCTTTGATCCACTTGGACTTGAGTTCTGTGTGGGATGATGCATATGGATCTATTTGCATTCTTCAACATACTGGCATCCAGTTGGACCAGCACCATTTGTTGAAGCTTTTTTTTTCCCATTGTGTATTTGTGGCTTCTTTATCAAAAATCAGGTATCCAAAGGTGTGCGGATTTTCGTCTGGGTCTTCAGTTTGATTCCATTGATCAACATGTCTGTTTTCATGACAATACCATGGAAATTTTATTACTATAGCTCTGTAATACAGCTTGAAATCAAAGATGGTAATAACTCTAGAAGTTCTTTTATTGTACAGGATTATTTTAGCTATCCTGGGCTTTTAGTGTTTTCATATGAAGTAGAGTATTGTGCTTTCAAGGTCTGTAAAGAATTGTGTTAGAATTTTGATGGGAATTGCTTTGAATATATAGATTGCTTTTGGTTAAATGGCCATTTTTACTATGTTAATCCTACCAATCTATGAGCATGGAAGATATTTCCATTTTCTAATATCTTCTTCAATTTCTTTCCTCAGAGATTTGAATTTTTTGGGGGGGGGGCTTCGAGACAGGGTTTCTATGTGGCTTTGGAGGCTGTCCTGGAACTAGCTCTTGTAGACCAGGCTGGTCTGGAACTCACAGAGATCCGTCTGCCTCTGCCTCCTGAGTACTGGGATTAAAGGCATGCATTACCACTGCCTGGCCAAGATTTGAAGTTTTTATCACAGGTCTTCAGTTGCTTGGTGCCATGGGGTTTCTATTGCTGTGAAGAGACACCATGACTCTGGCAACTCTTATAAAGGAAAAACATTTTAATTGGTAATGGCTTACATTTTCAGAGGTTTAGTCTGTTATCATTATGGTGCACTGTGGTGGCATGCAGGCAGACATGGTGCTGGAGAAGGAGCTGAGAGTCTTATATCTTGACTTGCAGGCAACAAGAAGTGGTCTGAGTGTCACACTTAGCATAATTTGATCATAGGAGACCTCAAAGCCTGCCCCACAGTGACACACTTCCTCCAATAAGGCCATACCTACTTCAGTAAGGGCACACATCCAAATAGTGCCAATGCGCTTACGAGGACAAATTATGCTTAAGCTACCATAGTTGATTAGAATTACCCCAAGACATTTTATATTATTTGTGGTTATTATGAAGGGCGTTGTTTCCCTGATTTCCTTCTCAGCCCATATGTCATTTGTATATAGGAGAGCTACTGACTTTTTTTTTTTTTTTTAGTTAATCTTGTATCTTGTCACTTTGTTGAAGGTGTTTATCAGCTGTAGGAGTTCCCTGATAGAATTTTGGGGTCACTTCTGCAAAAATTGTGATACTTTGACTTCTTCCTTTCCAATTTGTATCCTCGTGGTCTTGAATTGTGTTATTGCTCTAGCTAGAATTTCAAGTACTATGTTGAATAGATATGGAAAGAGTGGACAGCCTTGTCTTGTTAATGATTTTAGTGGAATTGCTTTGAGTTTGTCTCCATTTAATTTGATGTTGGCTATTGGTTTCATGTATATTGCCTTTATTATGTTTAGGTATGCCCCTTGTATCCCTAATCCCCAAGACTTATCATGAAGGGATATTGGGTTTTGTCAAAGGCTTTTTCAGTATCTACTGAGATGATCGTGTTTTTTTTTCTTTCAGATTGTTTATATGGTGGATTGTATTGACAGATTTTCATATGTTGAACTATCCATGAATCTCTGGGTTGAACCCTACATGATCATGGTGACTGATCTTTTTTTATGTGTTCTTGGATTCAGTTTTCTAGTATTTTAGCTTTAATGTTCATGAAAGAAATTGGTCTGTAATTCTTTCTTTGTTGAATAATTGTCTGGTTTGGGTGTTGGGGTGACCCTGGTCTCATAAAATGAATTTGGCAATGTTCCTTCTATTTCTATTTTGTACATTAATTTGAAGTGTATTGGTATGAGCTCTTCATTGTAAGTCTGGTAGATTTCTGCACTAAAACCATCTGGCCCTGGGCATTTTTTAGTTAGGAGACTTTTAATGATCTGGTCCTGATTTACTTTGGTAAGTGGTACCTATTGATTTTCCAATTTTGTGGAGTACAGGTTTTGAAGTATGACTTAATGATTCTTTGAATCGTCATGGTGTCTGTTATGTTCTCCTCTTTGTTTCTGACTTTGTTAATTTGGATATTCTCTCTGTGTCTTTCAATTAGTTAGGATAAAGGTTTGTCTATCTTGTTGATTTTCTCAAAGAACCAACTCTTTTTTAAATCGATTCTTTGTAGTCTTCTCTTTGTTCATTGATTTCAGACTTCAATTTGATTATTTCCTGCCATCTAATCCTCTTGAGTGTGTTTGCTTCTTTTTTGTTCTAGAGCTTTCAGATATGCTATATGAGATCTCTCTAAATTCTTTGTGAAGGCATTTAGTGCTATGAACTTTCCTCTTAGCCCAGCTTTTATCTTCTCCAATAAATCTGGGTATGTTGTGCATTCATTTTCATTGGAGTCTAGGATGTCTTTAATTTCTTCCTTTATTTCTTCCTTGACCCAGTGGTCATTCAGTAGAGAGTTGTTCAGTTTCCATGAGTTGTAGGCTTTCTGTTGTTGTTGAAATCCAACTTTCATCCATGGTGGTCTCATAGGATACAGGGGGTTGTTTCAACTTTCTTGTATCTGTTGACACTTACTTTGTGACCGAATATGTTGTCAATTTCGGAAAATGTTCCATGAGGAGCTGGGAAAGAGGTATATTCTTTTGTGTTTAGGTGAAATGTTCTGTAGATATGTTAGATCCATTTGATTCATAATGTCTGTTAGCTTCATTATTTCTCTGTTTAGTTGTTGTCTGGATGACCTGTCCATTGATGAGAATGGGGTACTGAAGTCTCCCACTGTTAATGTGTGAGGTCCTATGGGTGATTTAAGCTTTCATAATGTTTCTTTTACAAATGTGGGTGCCTCTATGTTTGGGGCATAGATGTTAAGAATTGGAGATTTTTATTTTTCCTTGATGAGTATGAAGTGCCCTTCCCCGTCTCTTTTGATTAATTTTGGTTTGAAGTCTATTTTGTTAGATATTAAGACAGCTATACCAGCTTGCTTCTTGGGTCCATTTCCTTGAAATATATTTTTCTAGCCCTTCACTGTGACATAATGTCCATCTTTTGATGGTGTTTCTTGTATGCAGCAGAAGGATGGATCCTGTTTTTGTATACATCCTTTTTCCTTGTGTCTTTTCATTGGGGGAATCAAGCCCATTGAAAATGAGAGATAATTAATGATCAATAATTGTTAATCCAATTATTTAGTTGTTGTTTTTGTTGGTGTGTGTATGTGTGTTTTCCTTCCTTGGATTTTGCTGTTATGAGATTGTTTATTGCCTGTGTTTTCTTGAGTGTAGTTAATCTCCTTGGGTTGTAGTTTCCTTCTAGTACCTTCTGTAGGATTGGGTTTGTGGATAGATATTGTTTAAATTTGACTTTGTCTTGCAATATCTTGCCTTCTCCATCTATGGTAATTGAAATTTTTGCTGGGTATAGTAGTCTAGGCTGGCATCTGTGGTCTCTTAGAGTGTGCAGGACATCTGTCCAGGCCCTTTTGACTTTTTGAGTCTCCATTGAGAAGTCTGGTGTGATTCTAATAGGTCTGCCTTTATATGTTACTTGACCGTTATCCTTTGCCATTTTTAATATTGTTTATTTGTTCTGTATGTTTAATGTTATGTGGTATGTGACTTTCTTTTCTGGTCCAATCTATTTGATGTTCTATAAGTTTCTTGTACCTTTATAGGCATGTCCTTCTTTAGATTATGAAATTTTTCTTCTATTTTTTATTAAATATATTTTCTGGGTTTTTAAACTGGGATTCTTTTCCTTCTTCTATTCCTATTATTCTTATGCTTTGTCTTTTAATAATGATCCAGATTGCCCGGATGTTTTGTGTTAAGAATTTTTTAGATTTAACATTTTCTTTGACAGATGAATTTGTTTCTTCTATCATATTTTCAATGCCTGAGATTCTCTTGTCTATTTTTTATATTCTGTTGGTGATGCTTGCATATATAGTTCTTGCTTATTTACTTAGATTTTCCATTTCCAGAATTCTCCCAGTTTGTGTTTTCTTTATTGTTTCTACTTCCATTTTTAGGTCTTGACCAGTTTCCTTTGCCTGTTTTTTTTATTGACTTTCTTGGCATTCTTTAAGGGATTTATTGCTTTCATCCAATTTTTTATTGTTTTTCATCAATTTCTTTAAGAGATTTTAAAATTTCCTCTTTATGGGCCTCTATAATCTTCATAAAGTTGTTTTTAAGGTCTTTTTCTTGTGCTTCAGTTCTGTTGGAATAGTCAGGTCTTGCTGTTGTAGGATAGCTGGGCTCTGGTGGTGCCATATTGCCTTGACTTTGTTGATTGTATTCTTACACTGACTGGCCTTTAGGCATCTGGGTTTGGGGTGATTATAGGTGTAGGTACTGATTTGAGTTTGTCTTTGTTTGATGGGTGTTTTGTTCATTAGTTACTGTTTCCTCTTTGGTCTTCTGGTCTGTGACCTGGATTTCTGGAGGCTGGCTTGACCTCTGATCCAGTAGGGAGTCTCTGTCTAAGTTGGAGCTGAACTTCTGGCAGCTAGTTTGGCCTTTGGTGTAGCAGAGGTTCTCTGCCTGAGCTGGGGTGGGATACAGTGCTTAGAAGGAGAGTGGGAGATTGTGGGCACTGAGTGATTGGAGGAGGTCTGCTGCTGGGTTTTGCCTATTTGTGGTTCTGGTCACAGGTGTGGTCTCTGGTCATACAGGGAGTCTCTACCTGAGTTCACCAATCTGGTTTTCTGGTTGCTTGGCCTGAATCCATTCTTCCAACTGTCATGGCCTGCACCTGAGCAGAGGAAGGCTGTTTGAGTTGAGAGCAGGGACCTGGAAGCCAGGTGGACAGGACAGTGGACTGGAGCAGTAGAATGGGTCTCTGGGAACCTAATCTAGGGAGTGAGACAGTTCAGCTGACAGGCAGCTCCTTCACCTGTTCTTTTGACTTTGTATTTTTGTTTTTAAGCAAGGAGAATGTGTTTGTCTGAACTGATAAAATTAATTGAAAATTCTAACAAAAAGTTTGTTTTGAAGTAAAATATTTGTTATTCTTTGAAGAAAGTGGCCTGAAGTGCTAAGCTGTGGTTCTTTCCCTGAAATAAAAACCCAAAGGCCCATGGGATTGAAATGCACCTGTCATTAGTGAGAAGTGCCCTTACACCCGTGTTCCTCAGTTTTCTTATCTGTGAAAACAGTACAAAGTTTAGAGTCCTTCCTTCATCAGTATGCAGGCCATTGAAATCTGATACATTCCCCATCTATCAACCAGCCTCCCCTCCCACCCAGCTCTAGCTTCAATCATCTGCAAGTACTGTTCATTGCTTGCAAAACTACACCCCTGCTTTTGATTCTTCTAATTCCTGTCATTTCAGATACCTTCCTTCTTGCCAAGCCAGATTTTCCATCTTCCACAGTCAGCTTAGCACTGATGACTGTTCACGTGTAGAAAGAACATTCCCAATCCTACCCCAGGATAGTAAGGACTTGGTCACATGCTCATTGGAGAGAAACTTTCTGAACAGTTCTTGTATAGATGAACTGTATCTGTTACTCACTGTTATGTCCCTGGCACTAGCATGGAGCATAGCACACTGTAACTACAGTGTCTGATAACTTAGCAGGTATTGTATAAATCCAGTTTTTCTGTGTATTATATTTTAAGTGGCCTGGGAACATCTTAGAATAGCCAGTCTTGTCCACAGAGCTGCCACCTGTCAGATGCTCACCCTGTAATTGTTGAGAGCATTCAGGATGAGGAACTAAATACCTGGGACTAAACCCATTGGGCTTTTGGAAAAGTCACTGACAGGTGAGTCTTTTACCAGAATACATCATGGCGATACACATGAACACCTTTAAATGCATACCGCAATTCACTTTTTGCAGTAGGATGTACAAAAGACAAGTAATTTGCTCTGCTCTGATTTAGATACAGGGAATACTAATATAAAAACTATGAATTCAACATAAGTTTGTATAGTGATTGCTGGGTATTGTAATGAAGGGAGTATAATCTCTGTGAAGGCTACTAAGAAGTAACGCAACTAGTCATGTTGGAACTCAAGTGGTGCCAGTTAAATGGTAAGTTAATGTCTTCAGGAATTAGCTGCTTTATCTGTAACAAGGCTCATGAAGACTGTAGTGTAAACAGCTATTGACATATTAAACTGTGCTTCTCTGGAAGGCAATCTGAAATACATATTAATTTAAAATACTCCAGATCTGATTAGGAATGTGCACCAGATTATGTCTACCATATTATTTCAATACAGAAAAACTGGAAACAATACAAAAAGTCTCTTCCTAGGGGTTCATATAAAAGAACTAAGAAATAGGATACTCAACAGTTGCCTAGAAATATTAGAGGAGAAATAACTTCCAATTATGGAAAATCCTTAATTCATAATGGAGTAAAAACAACCACTCATGGTGTCTTAGGGTTTCTATTGCTGTGAAGAGACACCATTATCATGGCAACTCTTATAAAGAAAAATGTCTAATTGGAGTGGCTTACATTTTTCAGAGGTTTAGTTCATTATCATCATGGTGTGACATGGTTCTGGAGAAGGAGCTGAGAGTCCTACATCTTGACCCACAAGCAACAGGAAATGGTTTGCCACACTGAGCATAGCTTAAGCGTTGGAAACCACAAAGCCCTCCCCCACAGTGACACACTTCCTCAAAAGGCCACAACTCTTCCAACAAGTCCATACCTCCTAATAGGGTCCCTTCCTTTGAGTTTATGGGGGCCAATTACATTCAAACTACCATGCATTTGGAGTAGTTAAGAGTATTTACTGCTCTTCCAAAAGACCCAAGTTCTGTTCCCAGCATTAAATGTAACTCTGCGGGATCTGATGCTCTCTTCTGGCCTCTACAGGTACCCACATATAGGTGGCATATTCAGACATAGACTTGTAATAATTAAAACAAACAAGCAAACAAACAAACAAAACCTTTCTGGGTGGTGCTAGTACAGGCCTCTAATTTTAGTACTTGGCGGGCAAGTAGATCTCTAGGAGTTCAAGGCCAGCCTGGTCTACAGAGTGAGTTCAAGGACAGCTAGGGCTACACAGAGAAACCCTGTCTTAGAACAAAAACCAAACAACTAAAAGAATAAATCAAGCTTGCTAATGTTCCCTTAAAAATGCTAGTACTTGCCCCCAAAGTCACAGAGAAACCCTGTCTCAAAAAACCAAAAAAAAAAAAAAAAAAAAAAGCTAGTACTTTTTAGTAAAAAAATGAGTTTGAATATGGAGTGCTATGGTCTGTTTTGGTTGGTACACAGTGTTAAAAGTAGCTATGATTTTTTTGATAACTATATTCCTTCATTCTTATATTGTAGTTTGTAATGAGCATAGTACAAAATGACTTTTAGGCATGTAAAAACAGCTTAGTCAGGATCTCCACTATACACAAGGCTACAGCTGATAACCAGAACTCAGTGACATCATTGACTAAAGATAACCAGACACAGTCCTAGAACCCCATGACACCCACTGGACAGTGTACAAGCAGAGAGCAAGAGCAATGCTCTGCTCTGCACATCTGGAGAGACACCTTGATCTGCCCTGAGGCTGGAGAGTCTCCCTCAGGATCATGACCCTGAAATCAGAGACTTGTGTTAGAGACTGAACCTGACCTTCAGCTAAGATGTATTACACAAGTGAGTAGCCTTGGGAAGATAGGGTTAGCACCTTTATCAAGAATTTAGAGTGTGAACTTTGTGTGATGACCCTCAGCATAGTAGAATATAAATTTTGTCATACAGCTACGTGTATCTACCTTCTTGCTCCCAACACAGTCAAAATACAGAAAATTGTGTTAAGAGCAGAGACAGGTTTTTCTCCTGCTTCAAGAAATGTGTCAAATCTTTCATATTGTTTGCATATTAGTATTGCTCCCCAAAGTAGGTTTGTAGGTTTTCTATTTTGTTAAGGAAATGAAGTTTAGAAACATCTGTACATTACTATGCCTCTGCTCTATAGCTGTCTGTACATTGGAAGATTACAACCAAGAAGCCTTAAAAAGAAAACATGATTATTCTAAATATCTGGGGCTAGGGGTGTAACTCGGTGGGTAGAATACTTGCTTGGCATACACGAGGCCTTGGATTTAATCCCCAACATGACAAAACAATATAACACAAGACCCCCGAACCTATGTTAATTATGTCTAAAGAGGCTGATATTCTAATACTGACTTAGGAGAAATGTTAACTTCCTGTTCCCAGTGAAAGCAGCTGTACTCTTATTAATCCTGACTACTCCGTTTTCCCATTCATGCTCTGCCTTCTTTAAATGAGTCACAGCACAGCACGACTGACACAAAACTGAACCTGGACATCATAAAGATCCCCATCTGTTTATCTCTAGATACAGAATGTTTATACAGCTTTCCCAAGCGTCGAGTATTTTCCCATGGCACGGATCTCTGGAATTCCCAAACACTGGCTTGTTTGTCAGATTTATAGGCTCCATGTAACTTCTATTCCTAATTCTTTCCAGAGAGCAAAGGACAACCTAGTTGGCTCAACAAACTGAGACTCAAGAGTTAGACTCTTTCATAGAGTCATAACTTGGATTTCTGTTTGGGTTTTTGGAAAGTTCTAGAGATTTGTGTTATATGATACAGAGCTATTGTTCTTTTCTGTTTGTTTGTTTGTTTTTCAGCACTGGGTTTTTCTATGTAGCTCTGGCTGTCCTGGAACTCACTCTGTAGACTAGGCTGGCCTCAAACTCACAGAGATTCCCTCTGTAGCTGCCTCCTGAGTGCCAGGATTAAAGCGTGTATCACCTCTCCCAACCAGAGCCACTGGTCTAAACCAAGAATTTTTTTTTTTTTAGTAATTATGTGTGTGTATAGTTTTCATGCATAATCAAATAGATTTTATTGAATCAATACATCCTGTAACATAAAATTTGATACTAATAATTTTGCCTTCTTTGTCATGTTTAAATTGAAGGCTGTTTTTAAAAACAACACAGAGTGTTTTGAGGAATCTTAAATTAATTTCGTCAATTGTGTAATAACTTATACTGTATGTATGTTTGCTCAGTTGCCTATTCTCAAAAGACACACTGATCTCAAAAGATTATACAATTTTATTCAATTACATTTCAAAGATAAAGCATTTCTATTTGGTTAGCTGGTGTGCTGTTTCTCTTTTTTGAGAATTACTTTCTGTGGAAGCTGGAGAGATGACTCAGTGGTAATGAGTGCTTGCTGCTCTTCAAGGATCTGAGTTTGGTTCCAGCTTCCATGTTAGCTATCTCACAAACACCTATAACTCTTCTGACCTCCGTGGGCATACACACACACACACACACACACGTATACACTCACAAATAAAATTAAAATATAATTACTTTCTATGAAATTCATCACATGTTCAAAATATTTAACTTACAACATTGGTCATTTACATAAAGAAATTAGTAAATTTAAGAAAATCTCACAAGAATATGAAAATATAAGGCTTTATATTTATAACTGTTTTTAGATATATCCTTAATTTTCTTTGGGGCAATCTGTTTTCGGGTGGAAGTTGCTTGAATGGAAAGGAATGCTGTCCATCCTTTGGGCTCCATAAACTCAATCCGGGAAGTACAGCTGGTGCCTGTCTGAGGCCATGACCTTCCTTAGGGACAACTCACCCTAATTTATGGTCAAGTGAACTGGAAAATATCATCAGTGTGTTTAACTTAACCTAAGGAGCTGTGGAAGATGACTCAGTGCTAAGGGAAGAGGCTAGATCCGGGAGGCAAAAGGGAAAAAAGACCAAGAGTGAGGAGTTGAGTTGTGTGTTTGTGGTTCAGAAACTAGGGAAAAGAGTTTTAAGAACTACTGTAGTTATTATATCAACATCATCGTTATCACTGTGGTTGTGTATAGTGTATGCATATGTGGTTAGTATCTGCATAGTATATGTGTGTATTGAGCTGAGGACCTGCACATCTAGGCAAGTGTACTGAGTCACATCCCCAGCCCTAAGTGAAAGGACATTTTCAAATTTTAAAATTTTATCTATCTATCTATCTATCTATCTATCTATCTATCTATCTATCTATCTATCTATTTTTGAAGCACTGGGAGCTGAACTTAAGGCTGGTGCAAAGAAGGTATTCTAACAATGAGCTATATTCTGTTTTTTTCAGTTTTTTTATTTGAATTAGAAACAAGATTGTTTTACATGCAATACCAGTTCCCTTCTCCCTCCCATCCTCCCCTACCACCCCCCAACTAAAACCCTAACTATCACATATCCTTTCTTCTATTCTTCCCCTGACTCAAACTTTCTGCTTCCTCATGACCTCTGCATCCTTCCTCTTCTTCCCTTCTCATTCTCGTAGCTCCCTCCCCCCTCTTCCGGGCTCTCAATTTGTTCAGGGAATCTTAACCCTTTCCCCTTCTCCAGGGGACCATGTGTGTCTCTCTTAGGGTCCTCCTTGTTTACTAGTTTCTCTGGCAGTGTGGATTCTAGGCTGGTAATCCTTTACTCTATGTCTATAATCCACATATGAGTGAATACATATCATGTTTCTCTTTTTGTGATTGGGTTACCTCGCTCAGAATGGTTTCTTCTAGTTCCATCCATTTTCCTGCAAAATTTAAGATTCCATTGTTTTTTTCTGCTGAGTAGTACTCCATTGTGTAAATGTACCACATTTTCTCTATCCATTCTTTAGTTGAGGGCATCTGGGCTGCTTCCACTTTCTGGCTATTACAAATAGTGCTGCTATGAACGTCGTTGAACAGATGTCCTTGTTGTATGAATGTGTTTCTTTTGGGTATATGCCTAAGAGTGGAATTGCTGAATCTTGTGGTAGACTGATTCCCATTTTCTTGAGGAGTCGCCATACTGATTTCCAAAGTGGCTGTACAAGTTGGCAGTGGAGAAGTGTTCCCCTTTCTCCACATTCTCTCCAGTATAAATTGTCATTGGTGTTTTTGATTTTAGCCATTCTGACAGGAGTAAGATGGTATCTCAGAGTTGTTTTGATTTTCATTTCCCTGATGGCTAAGGATGTTGAATACTTTCTTATGTGTCTTCAGCCATTTTAGATTCCTCCAATGAGAATTGTCTATTTAGTTCTGTACCCCACTTTTTAATTGGATTGTTTGGTGTTTTGGAGACTAGCTTCTTGAGTTCTTTGTATATTTTGGAGATCAGCCCTCTGTCAGATGTGGGGTTGGTGAATATCTTTTCCCAGTCTGTGGGCTTGCTGACTGTGTCCTTTGCCTTACAGAAGTTTCTCAGTTTCAGGAGGTCCCATTTATTAATTATTGATCTCAGTGTCTGTGCCACTGGTGTTATGTTCAGGAAGTGGTCTCCTGTACCAATTCATTCAAGGGTATTTTCCACTTTGTCTTCTAATAGGTTTAGTGTGGCTGGGTTTATGTTGAGGTCTTTGATCCATTCTGACTTAAGTTTTGTGCATGGTCATAGGCTTGGGTCTATCTGTAGTCTTCTACATGTTTGCATCCAGTTATGCCGGCACCATTTGTTGAAGATGTTCTCTTTGTTCTATCATATAAATTTGGGTTGTTTGCCAAAAATCAGGTGTTTGTAGGTTAATATCAGGGTTTTCAACTCTATTCCATTGGTCTAACAGTCTATTTTTGTGCCAATACCAAGCTGTTTTCAGGACTATAGCTCTGTAATAGAGCTTAAAGTTAGGGATGGTGATGCCTCCAGAAGTTCCTCTATTGTACAGGGTTGTTTTGGGTCTTTTGTTTCTCCATATAACGTTGAGAATTGTTCTCTCAAGGTCTGTGAAGAATTGTGTTGGGATTTTCATGGGGATTGCATTGAATCTGTAGATTGCTTTTGGCAAGATTGCCATTTTTACCCATTTTCTCCAAAATTGACAATGAGCTATATTCTTAATCCTAAAAGAGAAGATCAAAAACAACATTAAAAAGATTTTTAATGGCTCCTGTAAGGCATAGCTTCTTAAGTTTTGGGTTTTAACCCCTGTGGGACATCTAACTGAATGTTGTCATCACTGTAGCCGTGGTTCTGAACATGCAGCAGATTACACTGGGCCTTGTCACACTCCTCAAGGCCTAGGAGTGCTCCCAGGAACACCTTGACAGATTTCAGGTTGCTGTGCATCTCAAATTGCCTTTTTAAAAACTGTATGTACAGATTTTCTCACATCTATTTGTGTGTATACACATTCACAAGCAAGCCACAGACACATGTGGAGGTCAAAAGATGGCTTTCATGATTTGGTTCTCTTTTGCTACCATGTGGGACCCAGGGATCCACCTCAGGTAGTCTGGCTTGGCAGCTTTACAGGGTGAACCACACAAAGTCTTCCATCCTTAAAGAAACACAATGGTTTAATTCTAGAGAAAAAGACCTTTGCCATTTTCCTTCCCTACCCTTCAATATATGAGTATGGGTCTCTCTTGCTCATTGCTGAGTACATGCTGCTAGCTGAGCCTTGAGTTTCCAGCAGCTCTCCTGTCTTTGTCTCTCATCTCATGATAAGGATGCTCTGGGGGTGTAGATGCCTGCATTGCTGTGGTTCGATTTCTTTGTGGGTTCTACAGATCCAAATTTGGTCTGTCAAGCTTGAGTGGCAAGTGCTTTAACCACGGAACCATCGATAAAGCTCCCATTTATTTTTTTCTTATGTTTTTAATGAAAATTTTACATACCAACCACAGTTCCCCTTCCCTCCTCTTGTCATCCCCCCAACTCCTCAGAAAGGATAAGGCCTCCCATGGGGTGTCAATAAAGCCTGGTATATCAAGTTGAGGCAGGACCAATCCCCTCCCCGCTGCATCAAGGTTGAGCAAGGCTTACCACCATAGGGAATGGGCTCCAAAAAACCATTAAGCTCCCATTTAATTCTTTATGTAAAAAGAAATATTATCTTGTAGGTACACAAATTTGCTTTTATCTTTAGTAAATAGTACAATTATATGTTTATGAAATAATTTTTAATATGAATTTCTTTAATATTTATTATCAGGAAATGTTTAATTTTTGTAGCTATTTTATAGACCTATATTCCCAGGGTCGTGTAAAAAATTTCTCTGACACAAAGGGTCATGAATGTAAACAGTTTAAGAATTTTGTTATAAGAAATTCTAATTATTAAGATGGGGAAATTTTTTTGTCTTAAGCCTATATTCATTCCCATTGACACACTCTCTCTGAAGGCTGAGATAAAGGTCTTAATAGTTCCCAGTGTAAACTTTTAGAGGCCCCAATCACGTGGTATGAACCAATTTCTTGTGACAATTGAACATATTTTTGTTCATTGATAGTCTGAGGACCGCCTGGCTTGCATCAATTTCTCTAATAAGTGATTAACATTGCTTTAAAGTATTCTGTGCTGGGCTAACTTCTATGGGCGACAAAGAAAACGTGACTGAACACACGCCCTGTGTTGCTCTGGATCTTACTATCTGCTTAGCCAGCCAGATAAGGCCTATCAGCCAGCTGACAATGGAGAGATTGGTAGAGCTATTGAATGTAGTGGCTGGGGTTCTCTAGGGCTTTTTCTGTGAGGCAGGTTCATTGGACTGGAGAGATAGAGAGACAGAGAGACTTCAAGAACAATAGTGCCAGAGAGACCACCGCCCTGGGTGTGAGTTACACATTGTAATAATCAAGATGACTGAAGATTTCCAAGGTTCTCATTCTCTCCAAAGCCTATCACATGAGTTACCTTGTCACCCTGGGAAGGGGATTAGATGTAAAAATTAGCTTTTTCCAGCTGAAGGAAATACAGACGCACAAGTCAAGGACAGGATCTGTACATATTGTCTGGCCCTTGATCCCTCATGCCCTTGAAGCAGGGAAGACAAGACAGTTGCGGTGGGCTGAAGAGGATTTGAGGCCCCTAATGCCCCAAAGGTATTCATGAAGATGCAGTTCTGGCTGTTAAAGAGAACAAACCACGCAGCTTGAGTGGGAGTGTTTTCCTCTCACACACAAGCCTGCAGTATGTCTCCAAGGGAGACCTAATTCACTTGCCATTGTAAAAAGATCACAATATATCAGTTAATTGTATTGACAGTCAATAATTGACAGTATATAGGTGTATGTTTGCCAACTTTCTTTACTCTGATGAAATGCCAGAGAATAAGGAAGAAAAGTCCCTTTCCATTCACATGGTCCCTTTGCCTTTTTTTGGAGATGCAGTGGCATGGCACATCATTACATGGCTGGGGCCTGTTGTGTTGGAGATGCAGGGGCATGGTTAATCATTACATGGCTGGGGCCTGTTGACCTCATGACAGCTGGAAGTGAGGAAAACAAGGAAAGGTTTGAGTTTCAGTGTGTCCTTCAAGAGCATGTCCCGCCTCCATTCCTAGACTTAACTTTCCCAGTGGTGACCCACCTTGTTAAGGTTTCCAGCTCCTGTCATTGCCACAGTTGGAAACCAAGATTGACATATGGGCATCTGTAGTATGAATAATAAAAACTCAGAGACAGATATTGGGGTTCAAGCTGAAGATCAGAAAAGCAAAGCAGCCAGCCAGTAGCTCTTACCTCTACTGCGCTGAAATGGAGATCCTGTCTTCCATGTGACTGGAAACTGAATCTTCAATGAGACCCGTTGCTTCTTCTTTATATACCTCTCTAGTGCTGGGGTTAAAGGTGTGAGCTCTGTTACTCTCTTAGACTGATTCTCTCTTGCGTAGCTCAGGGTGGTCTTGCACTCAGAGATCCATCTGCTTCTGTCTCCTGGGATTAAAGGTGTATGCCACCACTGCCCAGCTTCTATAGCTAACTAGTGTGGCTGGGCTTGCATTCTGATCCCCAGACATGCTATTAAATCATAAACAATATAACATCACCGGCATCCTTGTGTCATCACACAACAGTACATCCTTGCAGACAAACTAGACTTACCTGAGGAGAAGGAACCACATCTGAAGAATTACCTCCATCGTACTGGTCTGTAGGGACCTGAATGGTCTTGATTGATGAAGGAGGGCCTGGGATATTTAAGAAAGGTAGCTGAGCAAATGAATGAACAGCATTGCACCACTGTTCCTGCCTCTGCTCCTGATTGAGTTCCTTCCCTTATTTCTCTCAGTGATGGGTTGTCACCTGGAAGTATGAGCCAAACAAGCCCTTTGTTCCCCAAGTTGCTTTTGGTCATCGTGTTTATTATAGCAACAGAGAAGCAAGGTAGAGCACAGGATAGTCCAGATCCATACTCTAGTGAGGCTCTTTACATATTTACTCACTTGGTGACTTGTTGGTTTATCAGCTACTTATATCAAATTTTCTTTCCTGGAAGACGGGGAGATCCGTGCTTTGTGTAGTGAAAGCTGATAGAACATTCTGTAGGTAAAATACATTGATCTGAAACCAAGAGCAGAAAAACAGGTGTTGCTGTTCACAATAAAGTCTAGATGACTTGAAAGTCAAGTTTCTCTTCCTGTGCTGTGACTTGTGCTCTGGTCTCTAAGGAAATATAATTTTATGAATGACACTGTGCTTCTTCCATTGAATTGTAGTGAGTATAAACTCATACACACATACCCAGCTATTTGGGCCTCTTGCATTAAAGATTATACCAGCAAAAGGAGAGGAAGGTGATAGAATCGGTTATTATTGGACCTGTTATAAATGCAGCTAGATCTTTAATACTTAGGGTCAGTAGGGAGGAGTGTAAAGAAAACCTTTACCATCTTGTACTCTCAGAGAATTCTGTGTATACATAGGACCTGCAGAAGCTCAGGATTTGGGCTGATTTGGAGCAATACTTCAGTCAGTAAAGTGCCTGTCATATAAGCATGAGGACTGAACTTGATCCCTAGTACCCACATACAAAAAGTGGATGTAGTGGCAGCTTTGTAATTCCAATGCTGGGGAGGTGAAGATGCATCCCTGAGGGCCACTGGCCAGTCAGCCTAGCCTAATCACAAGCCCCGGGTCCTAGTGAGAGAACCTGTCTAAAAAGCCAAGACTGACAGCTCCTGAGAAACAACACCTGAGATTGACCTATGATCTCTACATGCTCAGAATCCTCAGGAAAGGTTTGGGTCACCTGACCAGGTGAAAAGACACTTGCTATAAATTAAGGAACATCAATAAGTAATCACAAGAGATCATTAATCTAAGCAGGCGCTGAGAAGTTACAGAAACACAGCTACAACTTTGTCAGTATGCTATTTGTATATTTGTTTTTAAATATAAGGTATTTTAAATTTTGTTTTGTTTCCCATTCCATACTGTACAATGTTGATAATAAGTTACACTGTAGCCAGACAATTGTTACAGAAGGATGAATGAGGTAGAGTTCAACTGGAGAACAAATCAGAAGAAGGCACCCTGAGCCATGAGACTGTGGGTTGGTTTTCCTAAAAGATGGAAGTCCGGGCTACAATTGGTATGGTGGAAGCATTTATTTATTTTAAAAATGAAATCAGAATAAAATGCTATTTGGAAATCAAATAGATGGATTTTAAAGGAAAATTATATACATTTTTTTTTCTGAGGCAGAATCTTACTATATAGCCCCAGCTGGCCTGGAACTTGTCTTGTAGATCAGGCTGGCCTTGAATTAACAACTCTGTCCTCCTGCCCCACCCAGTGCTGGGATTAAAGGTGTATGCCATCATACCCAGTGAAATTTGTAAATTTTTGGTGCCTGACATGTATGAAATCTTTCTGACTTTGGAGGATTCCAATTCCTTCCCAACCTGAAAGCCAAAAGAGCCAGCAGGGCACAGAGAGAAGCTCAACCAACTGTAACACTCCTCCCAAGAGTATGCAGTCAGAAAACAGCAACACAAGCAGCAAAATGTTACTGCGAAGTTAGAGAGTATCCAGGAAGCCGTCTTTGGTGGCCAAGATGTGATCTTGGCGAGATGCACAGTTATCCTTAGTTATAGTTTCTTTAGCCATTTTTTTCAGTTTTATGTGCAATTAAATATCTTCCTTCCTGCAACCAAATACCCAAAAGGTAATATCATGATATTTAAGTGGTCTTTTTGCTATTTTTGCATTTTAATAAAGTGATGTTGTAATGGATTACCTATAAAATTATTGCCTCCATTTTTAAGATATTTTTATTTTTTTAAATTAGCATACAAAGTAATAGTTTTCACTATGTCATTTCTAAATATATGTGTCATTATCCTTGGTTCTTATTCACCCCAACTTTAAGATTATTTGTATATCGTGGTCTTACCATAGTTGGGGTCTCAGTTGATGTCCAAGCTAATGCCAGGGGTCTAGACAGCCACTGGGGCTGTGTTAGTATTGCAGGGCCACTCAGCTTCAGGGGCCATGCTGATCTGAGTGGCCTGCACTGCAACCTGGGGCCATGGTGACATCTGAGCCCTGGCTGCTACAAAGGATGGTGTCTGGGTCTATGGTCCTACCACTGTCAGGTCACTGATTTCTGTGGCCCATGGTGCCATCAAGGGCTACACAGATACCCAAGATCCTGGCTGCAGCCTGTGGCCATGTTGGTGTCTGAGGGCCATGCTGCCACCAGGGCCATACCAATCTGGGTGGCCTTTGTAACCGCATAGGGCCATGGTGTCATCTGGTCCTGAACTACTGCCATGTAACATGTCTGGATCCGTGGCCCAACAGCAGCCAGGGTCTGGGCTGATATCCATGGCTTGAGTTATCACAGGGGGCTACAGTAACCAGACATGTTGAAATCTGAGGGTTGAGCCAGCCCTGACCATCATGACCCTGGGATAACTTTCCCTGCCCCTTGCTGGACACTGTAGAAGGAAAGCTCATCCTGTGCTCTAATGGGAGAGCTGAATTCCTACCCCACTACTCAGGAGAGATGGCCCCACCCCTCACCACAGGTGTGGGAGAGATAGCCCTGATGATATGGGCCTAGGAGAGTTGGTTTAACTCTCACCCCAGGGGGCAATCCCAATGGTTTGACTTACCAGCACAGCCACCACCCAGACCCACATCCTGGGCCTT
Organism: Cricetulus griseus; assembly: GCF_003668045.3. Taxonomy (NCBI): domain Eukaryota; kingdom Metazoa; phylum Chordata; class Mammalia; order Rodentia; family Cricetidae; genus Cricetulus; species Cricetulus griseus. The sequence continues at coordinate 168,732,343 of NC_048598.1, read as the reverse complement.
GGTTGGCCCACCCTAACATCTGTCCCATCTGTGACCTGCTGGAATGTGTGAAAGGACTGGTCCTGCAGAATGATAGCCTCGGGGTCTCCATGACCCAGTCAACAGTGGGATACCTGAGAGAGTTTTCAATGAGGGGCCAGTGATGACGGTGTGCCAGAGACCTTGAACCAGATCAATGGCTCATTGCAATGAACATTTTGCAAGTGGGGCTGATTGGACAAAAGGGACACACTGCAGCTCCCGATGCCACTAGAATGAACAAAGTGTTGGAAAAAGATGGAGGAGTGAGGTGGATTTTTTTGTTTGTTTTATTTTTAGTTAATTTGGGGGGCATGCTATAGGGGTGTGTGGGTTGGATATGGAGGGCCTGGGAGGTAGGTGGGATTGGGGTCCATGATGTGAAATTTACAGAGTCAATAAAGAATTATGTAAAATTAAAGTGAAAGACCCCCAGGAGCTCAGGCCCCCAGGATCTTGGTCCAGGGACGAGGTCACCCCAATCACCAGGCGGAGTCGAAAGCTTGATGCAAACTGCACGAGGCTTTATTATAGTTGTTGAATTAGCTAACCCCATGTTAGCTCGGGTCTTTCATCCACCCGCCATGGTAGATGGCTAGAAAGGCCGCTCAAAGCGTCTGCATAGAGATCTTATAGGGAAGTGTCTAGGGGTACTCGCAGGCTTAGGACTGGTGTGCCTCCAGGCTTCAGTTTACCTTCAGGGAGGGTTTGCCCTGTGTTGTTGATTGGTCAACTGGTTGTTATGGCTCATAGGCCCTCCCAGGGTGGTTGCTATGCTCTGCGTGTCATTGCTGTGTACTTGTCCATAAAGCACACCCAGAGCCATAAAGCATAGCACCACCAACTAACTTCTGATTGGTTCCTTGCCACAAGGCAAGCATCTGACCTCCTAGTGACTAAGACAAGGTCAGACAACCATGTGTTCGGCTGTTATGGCTGCCGAAATGGGGAGCTGGTCTCTTCAAAAGTACATTAAAAATTGTAAAAAATAAAGATAGATTATTTGTATACGTGTTCAAGTATGTATGGAAATGCACAAGTCTTTGAGTGTGTGTGGAAGTCAGAGGACAGCCTCTGATCACTTTTTGGAACTCCATGGCTAGTTAGTTTTGTCATCCAGCAAACAGAAACTCTTTAACTGTTCCCACACTCCAGACCTATTCCTTGAGTAGACTTTGATCCCTGTAAAAGGATAATTGAATAGTGCAATTGCAAACAAAAATTTAAAAAATAAACATCCTTTCCACATTTTTTAGGATGTGTACCAATTTAAAAGTAGGTGTCCTAATGGGGAGCTGGAATGTGTCCCACCCTTAACACTGGAGTAAAGAACTTAGACTTCTTTGGAGGGCTGAGGATATAGCTTAGTTGGTAGAGTGTTTGCCCAGCATACATGAAGTCCTGTGTTGGATCTCTAAACCACGTGAAACTGGTTGTGGTGGCATAGACTTATAATCCCAGAGCTCTGGAGGTGGAGCCAGGCAGACCAGAAGTTCAAGGTCATCCTTGGCTACATAGCAAGGTTCAAGGTCAGCTAGATTGCAAGAGACCCTATCTTAAAAAGGAACAACAATAGCAGCAACAAAACACCAGAAAACAAATAAGAAAACAAAAAAAATAAAAACCCATAACAAAACCCAAAACAGTTTAGGGCTGGGGAGATGGTTCAGTGGGTTGAGCACTTGCCATGTAATGTTGAAGACCAGCCTGGACCCCTGCAGCTCTGGAAAGTTAGATAAAATAGGATGTGGGTCTGCAATCCCAGTGTTCCTGTTCTGAGGTGGGAGGCAGAGACAGGAGAATCCATGAAGCTCACAGGCTAGCTAGCCTGGGGGTGATGAGATCCTGTCTCAAGTAAAGTAGAAGGGGAGGACCAGCATCTGAAGTTGTCTTCTGACATCTACACACATCAAAGTAGCACATGAGCCCACATTCAAATCAACACTGTGCTGGCTAGTTTTATGTCAGCTTGATACAAGTTAGCATCATTAAAGAATAGGAGCCTCAATTGAGAAAATGCCTCCATAAGTCCTGGCTGTGGGGGCATTCTCTTAGTTAGTGATTGATGGAGGGCCCAGCCCACTGTGGGTGGTGCTACCCTGGGCTGGTGCTCCTGGGTTCTATAAGAAGGCTGTGAAACCAGCATAGGACCTACCCAAACACCCTGAAGGTGGTATCAGTTAGGAGGCCTGGGCAATTGGATCAGTATTTCTCCCTAGCATATGAATGGACTTTGGGAGCCCATTCCTCATAGAGGGATACCCTCTCAGCCCAAACACACGGGGGAGGATCTATGTCCTGCTCCAAATGATATGACAGACTTTGAACATCCCCCATGGAAGGCCTCGCCCTTCCTGGGGAGCAGAAAGGGGATGGGATAAGGGGTGGGTGGAGTACAGGGGAGGAGGGGAGGAAGAGGGAACTGGGAGTGACATGTTAAAAGTAGCTTGTTTCTAATTTAATTTTTTTAAAAAAAGAAATAAAAAGCAGGCCGAGCAAGCCATAGGGAGCAAGCCAGTAAGCAGCACCCCGTCTATGACCTCTGCATCAGTTCTTGCCTCTGGGTTCCAACCCAGATTGAGTTCCTGTCCTGACTTTCTTTGATGATTGACAGTGATGAGGAAACATAAGTCAAATAAGCTCCTCCCTCCCTAACTTGCTTTTGGTCATAATATTTCATCACAGCAATAGAAACCCCAAGATATGAAACACACACACTGGGGGGGGGGTGGATAAAAACAAACTTCATGGTGGTTGTATTTGTGACTCTCGGGGCCATTTTTTCGACATCTTTCAGTGGAGGCTTGTAGGTCCCATTGTTTGATAGCAATGCTCGACAGCTATAGATTTGATGAGACATTTCTGGGTAGTCCTTCCTGTAGAGAAGTTTCCATCTGTTCTTTCAGATGCATTGTAAAATAAACTGCAGTTTTCCTTAGTCGCCTACCTTCTAACACTACTCACAGTTATTTGTAACCTCAAAGTCCTGTTTTGAATTTTTAAGTCCCTCGTTTATGAGCCAGTCCTTAAGAAAACTGGCTCCAGCTGTCTTGCTTTCTGTGTAAAGGTTGGCATATATTAATGTGGGGCCAAACTGTCTTAGACAATCACAATGAAGGAGTGAATTCCCAAGCAGAAGTGGTGTGGTCTGTTACAAATCCTACATACAAAAAATCAAAACCAACCAAACAAAAAAACCCAGTGATGAATGTGAAGCCATAGACTCACTGGACACCGTCCAATCTTTTATGCTAAACAATAAGAACATGATTGCTAATCTTTTTTTAAAGCAGCAGATTTTATAGCAAAAATGGCTACAGAAAAATTATGAAAAGTAGCTCAGTATTTATGCTGAACAGCATTTAGAATGCTGTTCCAGTGCCTTTTGGGGAAGATGAAATCCTCTTGTTGAGAGAATGAATGACTAGGGAAGTGAGATATGAGGTACACTTTGAGTTTCATACATTTTAAAGTGTTAACAGTAAAATTCAAATCCAAATGAACAGAAAATTAGACAACGCCATTCATGCCATCGTACATATCCATTCCTAGCATCAGAGATATTTAGTCAATGTTGTGTTCACTTAATGGCAATGGTGATTGGTGAGTGGAGAGTTTACTTAGATTTTCACTTGGCAGAAGAACTGCTTGTTTTAAGTTATGGAAAAGAAAAGACAGAGAGGGAATGTTTTTGAAGCCAGAAACAAACTCACTCCTTGTCTCCTGTAGTGGCATTGACAGGGCTTTGCTTTGACTTTTCCAGCCACACTGAGCAGTCCAGGTGAGGAGCAGCATCAGTGCTGGGCAGTGAAGAAGCTGACCTCAGTGTTCCACCAGTGCCCACAGCTCTCAGGTTTGTGCTTAAGAAGACAGAAATGCTGGTGGTGGCAAGGGATGTCTTTAATCCCAGCACTTGGCAGGCAGAGGCAGGCAGATCTCAGTGAGTTCAAGGCCAGCCTGTTCTACAAAGTGAATTCTAGGACAGCTGGGACTCTTACACAGAAAAACCCTGTCTTGAAAGACAAAAAAAAAAGAGAAGGAGGAGGAGGAGGAGAAGGGAGAGGAGGAGGGAAAAAAAGAAAAGAAAAGAAGAAGAAGAAGAAGAAGAAGAAGAAGAAGAAGAAGAAGAAGAAGAAGAAGAAGAAGAAGAAGAAGAAGAAGAAGAAGAAGCCACCAGGAACATAAGCACAAGACTTTGCACCTAGACTTAGCCTAATTATAGCAGGTGGCATGTTTCTTTTCTTCCCACAATTTTACTTCTAATGGTGACAAATTGATTTTCCAACTTTGATTTATCTTGTCTACTTAGACTCAAATCTTGTCTTTTCTAAATCTGAAAGATGAAAAGAATGACATATGTCTGCTTCATATGTCCTTCCTCTGCTTTCTCATTATAAAGACAAATTTGTGTGTATCTTAGAGATGTGTTTTGATTCAATGGATAAAATTAAATCTGTTTTCAACCGGGTATTGGTGGACATGCTTTTAATCCCAGCACTCGGGAGGCAGAGGCAGGCAGATCTCTGTGAGTTCGAGGCCAGCCTGGTCTTCAAAAAAGAGTTCCAGGACAGTCTCCAAACCTACAGGGAAATCCTGTCTCGAAAAACCAAAAATAGATAAATATATAAATAAATCTCTTTTCAGCAGACTTCTCAAAAATTTCAAACCATCAACCAGATAAAATTGATACTTTTACCCAAAAATTTTATATCAAAAGGCATTTAAAGTTGCCATGCAGCCAGGTAGTGGTGGCACACACCTTTAATACCAGCACTTGGGAGGCAGAGGCAGGAGGATCTCTGAGTTCCCAACAGCCAGGGCTATGCAGAGAAACCCTATCTCAAAAAACAAAACAAAGATAATTAATTAATTAAACCAAGTAAAAATATACAGATGCCGTCTATAGCTAGTTAGAGGTGATTAGAAATGAATAGGCCCTGCAGCTTTGAGTGGGCTTGTTGCTGCTTTTCCAAATCAAAGTATTTTTTGTTTCTATTACTTTAACTTAATAGTAAATGTGATCTCTAGACTTCCAGGTTTTCAGAAATGTCCTCACTAATGCAGAAGTCCATGGACTGTGTCAACAAATTGAGTTTTTGTTTGTTTTGTTTTGGCTTCACTCATATTTATCAATTTTTTTTATCAACTGATCCACTTATCTACCTGTCTATACATTCACTTATTCTTCATTCAGCAATTATTTGAGAATTTGAATAAATCTTAATGAAGAACCTAGAGAATAGGGATACAAGATAAAGAGCTTTAGTGGGAATTTGTTCCCACCAATAGTTTGAGTCTTAGGTCATGGCTTCGATATTCGTATGTGATCCCTTATAAGGAAGAGGAGGGGTTACGCAGGCTCTCTCTTGGGGTGATGGGCAGAGAACATAGGATCATCCTGAACCTCCAGGGCCAGAAGACTGAGGCGGCGTTATCTTTCAATGTGTGAGTGTTCCCTAAACAAATATTTGCTATTCTTTTATTCAGTGTTTGTGGACTTCCTTAATCTGTCCTTCAGTTGGTGCCCAACCTACAAGTTGTAAGAAAACCACACAAAGGTTGGGGCAAAGTTCTGTTCTTGTTTGCTGAAAAACAGAAATACTCATATTCAAGAAGCCAAAAGACATTGAACATCTGGATGCATAAAGAAGAAAGGATAGCTATCCAGAAAGAATCACACACACACAAAAAAAATCTGACTTATGGAACCAATATCCAATACAGGGTAAAATCTCACTATATCTCCTTACTTCCCAATATAATGGTAGTCCCAACACACCTACAAATCAAAGCTGGCTTTGGTGTTGGACTATGGCTCTCTCCTTCTCTAAATTCAAACATATTGTTAAAAAAAAATCAGAGTTTCTGTCTCATATCAAAAGAGCCACCTGGTGTGAAACAGGAAAAAAAAACTAAAAATCTAGGGACTATTATTATCAAAACTCTGTTATCTTCCCCAAATCCTATTTCTCCCCATACTAATTTTCATCTTCATCGGTACCTTTGCTTATATGCATACCTATAAAAATTTAGACTTTCCTATTTGATATTAATGTTTAATTCTTCCACAGTGAACAATAAAATTTCCTAACAGCAGTCTCTAAAGTCTCCATAAAGAAGATGGGGCCCCACAACATTGATTCCACTTGGTTCAAAATGATGTCTTTGAACTAGTAAACACCACTCAAGGGTCGGTTTTTGGACTAAAACTGCTCTAGACAATTCCAGATTAGCTAGCTGAGAAGGTCTACCTTCTTACAACACTGGATAGAACTTCAAATAAGAACCTCAGTTTTTGAAGTTCCAGTCCATGTTTAGTTGGTCCCAGGGTGTTGAGGCCTGTGAAAATTTCACACACTAACTCTGTTCTCTACTGTAAGCATCAGTCCTGAACAAGCTTGGTGTTCCCATCCCTGAGAATCACCAGTGGCTGACCTTCACCTTGAGCTAAAGTCTTCCGTAGCATTCTCGGTATATACGAATTGTCACTCTACCCCAGAAATGAAAATACTCTCAGAACAATCCATAGCATTGGAAGCATGTCTAATTGTAACGCCTTTTATATGAAATTGGGTCTTTAAGAGAAGTTCCAGGTTGAGGACAGTCATAAAAGGCATGGTTTTGAATTGTGTGTAGGGCTTTGAGAGAGGGCCATGCCTTTTGGTGTTTGGTGTAGAGAACCCCACAAAAAATCAAAAACTTTGAAAATTAAAGAGCTATTTGTCCCTTTGAAAAAAAAAAAAAAGAACCTCAGATAAGCCTTAACTGATACTCAGAGATGGACTACAAATGTTACAGCTGGTCCTCTTGAGACTTAACATTGTCTCAGTTCTTTTACAGGATCCCACAGAGAAAACTTCACCCCCAAGACAGCTGAAAGTAACTCTGAGAAAACAACATTCTCTTTCCCAACAGGTGGGATTTTTGTTTTTTCTCAAGGTTATCGATAATTGTCATCTGTTTAGTGTTGGTTATAAGTTATAAAATTTGGGGGTGGAGCTGGGCATTGGTGGCACATGCCTTTAATCCCAGCACTCCGGAGGCATTGGCGGGCAGATTTCTGTGAGTTTGAGGCCAGCCTGGTCTCCAGAGTGAGTGCCAGGATAGGCTCCAAAGTCACACAGAGAAACCCTGTCTCGAAAAACCAAAAAAAAAAAAAGATATTTTGTATATTGATACAATTTAAGGATATTTTTGTCATTTTGTACCATACAGTTCTACCTTTGATGAAGATGTTTACATATAAATGTACATAGTTACAATTTTGAGGTCATTGTCCTCATGCTGCCCATCTGTTTAAAGGTGGTTTATTTTTTATGTGAAGTTTAGTCAGTAAACTATGTATGTTATTGAGAATTACAGGTTATAGTCACTCATGCTTCTCATAACTAGTTATGTTAGTTAGGTTCTCTAAATGCTCAGAGATATACTCAGCATAGATATTTGTTCTTCAAACAATTCAAAGACCTACAAAATGTGGCATTAAAATATTTTATTGACATGAGACACAATTGCTCCTGACAGCACCAAGCCATTCCTGAGAATATGATGGGCACCTGAGACACTACGTTTGGAGTTTGTTTTTTTCTTGGCAAAATTGACCTATTGGGCAAAGAATTGTTCTTTCCTTGACTGCTGCCAGTGGATATTCTGTTCTAACTAGATAAGCAGGATATAAGCAAAAAAGAGACTGCTGGACCTTACCAAGACAGGGTAGAACAGTCTTTCAATTTTTCTGCTGCTGATAATAGTCTGTCAGATACTCTAGGCTTTAGCAAAGTTGTTTGCTGTGATGTTACTGTGAGACCTTGAGTGACTGTCCAGGCAGCCAGCTGTTTCTGTCATTTTTTACACCTTTGGGAAGTTGCTCACTTGTACATCCTGCTTACTTAGGTAATATTATTTTCCTTCTCAGGTCTTTGATGGGGTTGAAGACTAGAAAGTCTCAGCTAATATCCTGTCATATCTTAGCTAAGACATTTTAGGTATAAGACTCAGACTTCTCAGGATAGGACAGCTGTTGGAATAATCTCTTTTATTTGCCCCTTAACTATAGCCTGATTATTTAATGGTGTTTAACAAACTCCAAACGTAGTTAGTGTTTTTCTTGCTTGTTGATTTTCTTGTTCTAATTTGTGTGTATTTTATCTTTCTTTCTCTTGTATAATATTTGATATCTGTTCCTATTGTATATAGTTTTGTATGAGGTTTAGAACCCTCTTATTTAGATGAAAGGGGGAAGTGTAGTGGCAATTAGTTTTCACCAATAGTTTCAGAGTCTTAGGGCATGGCTTTGGTATGCAGATGTGATCCCTTTAAGGAAGAGGAGGGGTTGCCTGCTCTCTTTTGGGGTGATGGGCTGAGACCTGACCATCATCCTTCATCACAGCATCCTGCACCTCCAAGGGCAGAAGACGTGGAGGTGGTGCTTTACCTTTCAGTGAGTGAGGGAATATTTGCTATTCTTTCATTTGGGTACTCTGCCCTTCAGAGAGCTACAGATAGCAACATAAAGTGATATTTTTTTTTTTTTTTGGAAAGAAACCCTTACCTCAGGTAGAAGTGGACCTTACAAAAGCAAGAAAGTGAATGCACCCTGCTTCATTGTTCAGAGCACACCTAAGGCTCAGTTAGTTTAGAGTGATTGTCAGACTAGCATGCGGTAAAGGAAAGGGCTGGACTAAATAGGAAACTGTTCTCTGAACAAATGCTGTCCTGCTGTTTCATGTGGAGAGGAAAACAATTCCTAGCCTGTGACCTAGCTTTTTTCCAAGTACTTGAAAAGCCAGCCTAGAAAGCAGAATGAATATGTTCTCTGTCATCCTGGTGAAATAAAATGAAAAGCAGTTTGAAAGCTTGCTGAAGGACGATTTTGTCTGAATATAAAGAAAAATGTTACAGCAGCCATTGCAACTTGAAGGCTAAGGAGTGGCGTGGAAGTAGTGAGTGTTCTGTCACTAGACACTTTTCAAATGTAAGTCACTTGAAATTAAAAGGGGGATTCAACCTAGAACCATGTTTGAAAAGAGACCCCTGTGTTTCTACCAGTTAAATGATCTTGCTTGAACAGGCTACTTTTCATTCTCTCTGCCAGATCCAGTGTCCTGGAAACCTACCCTCCATGGTGGCCTCCTCAGCTTCCTCTCCCCTCTGCTTACATGCTCACGAGGCTGGAGAAATGTGCTGACAAGCATACTGAGACCAGCAAGTAGTCTTCACGTCTGTTCAGCACCCGGTAGCCTTTTCTCTCTTAGATCTAACTCTTCCTCATGTGCCAGGGTTCACAGGGCTCTGGAAACATTCCTTTTTTCTTTTTAATTTTAAATTTTTTATTCATATTACATACTTACCACAGTTCCCCATCCATTCACTCCTTCCCCTTCTCCATCCCCCTCCCCCATCAGAGAGGGTAAGGCCTCCCTTGGGGAGTCAACTAAGCCTGGCATGTCCACTTGAGGCTGGACCAAGTCTCTCCCCCTTGCATCAAGGCTGAGCAAGACATCCCACCATGGGAAATGGGCTCCAAAAAGCCAGTTTACGCACCAGGGATAGATCCTGGTCCCACTGTCAGGGATTCCTCAAACAGACCAAGCTATACATACAACTGTAGCCCACATTCAGAGGGCCTGGCTCAGTCCCATGCAGGCTCTCCAGCTGTCAGTTCTAGCAACATTGTTGCTTCTCTTACCTCTAGATATCTACAGGTCTAGAGATGCTAAAGGATTCGCACTGCACAACACTAACCAGCTCCCCAAGTTCTTCTATAACCTTCCTTGCTCTAACCTATTACCAGCAAGATGACTCAGCTCCAAAGGGCATTTGACAGCACACGGTAGAAACAGAGAAATGACTCCTAAAAGTTGTCCTCTGACCTCCATATGAGTACTGGGGCACACACACCTCATCTGCCTCCACACACATGCACAGATACACAAATAAGTGCAACAAAAATGTGAAGTTTTTAAAAGATGTAGAATCTGCTTCTCTCCCATGCGTATACTCTTAAACCTGGGCTGACTTTAGGAGTTACCTTGACCAGTGGAAGCTGAGATAATGCTGTTGCTGGGCTCAGTGGCCATCGTCTGTGCTCGTTGTCTGGGGATCATATATCAGCCATGCTTGGATTTTAGGTCATTCTCCGGCATAACTGGCCCTCTGATCCCTCTGACGCACTGATCTACTCATGTACTCCAGATGGCTTGTGCAGAAACGTGACCCAGACAACTCACTGCAAAAGAGATACAGCTGTCATTTGAAGCTATCAAATTTGGGTTGTGACGTAGTGAGCAGCTAACAGGGATGACTCAGTTGTAAGTACCTCATCCAAAATAATGGCAATCATACTTTCTGTTTCTGGCGGGGTCCCTGGCTGCAGGCCTCAGGGCATCTGTTTCTAACAGATGAGTGGGTTCTTCTCTAGTGGCAGGTTGGGAGTGACAGTCAAACCCTATTTTATTTCCCTATTTTGTTGAGCTTTACAAGCTGCCTTAAAGAAAAAAAAAGAAAAGAAAACAGGATGTGTTATCTTAGATCTCCTGAGAAATCTGAGACCCTTAGACACTCAGGGAGGGCTCTGGCTTAAACTTCTCTTGCAGACCAATTTCCTGAATTGTGTTAGTCAGTGCAGATAAGTGGCAGCAATTTGGACATAAAGCATAGACAGAAATACTCTTCCTATATTTTTGCCTCTGTGGTACGGACTAAGGTCTGAGGGCATCTGAGCTGACTTTCATGGTATTAGCAATACAGTGTAAGGCAAAGCTCTTCCATCCCCTCACATCCCTGCCTGCCTTCTTGAGCCTTTTCTACTATTCGCTTTGAGAAGTTTTCAGGAAACTTCTGAAAATGGTAAAAGGAAAAAAAAATCCTGAAGCCCTCTGCTTTTTAGACAAGTATATAAATAAAAATTTCAGTTTTTATTTCACCTGAAATAGTGATAATAGGTATTTTCCCAACTTTGTCCCAAACTTACATTGCATTTTCATTTTATCTATGTCATAGCCATGATATAAGTGGCTGTAATTATTCTCTCATAATAAAGGATGCATTTACAATTAAGGAGTCCTGTCTAATATTTTAAGAGTTGCTCATCCTGCAAAAAACATTAGTTTTAAAGTTCAGGGAGAAAACAAATATGGCCATGAGTATTATACTGTACTCGTTATTTGATATTTGTTGAATTCAAATATTTTAGGACTACCCAGAAAAATCATGATTATGAGTGTGGAAAAGAAGATTCTGTCTCCTTTCTTTGCTTGTGTATCCATGTGTGGTATGTGTGTGCAGGTATATTTGCGTGTATATTTGCGCATGCGAGTGTGTCTGTGTGTGTGTGTGTGTGTGTGTGTGTGTGTGTGTGTGTGTGCATGTACACATATTTGTGAGGAAGAGATGTTGCTATCAGGTCTCTTCTTTGTTGCTTACCTGTTAGCTTTTCTCCATGTTCTCTTACTGAACCTGGAGCTGGATAGGCTGCCCACCCTCAACTTAGGGTTTCAGGCAGTCTGTTCCTGGATTTCTGTGGGTGTTGGAGATCTGAACTCACACCATCGTGTTTAGGAAAAAGACACTTGACTGACTGAACCATCTCTACAGCCCAATTCACTTTGTGATCATTTACGTGCATACAGTACACTTACTATATATAGCCTACATATATTAGGATTTGCATTTTGATCAAAACCCTTTTCCGCCTGTTGTGGTGTCACATGCTGGTAGGATTTGCTGAAGGAGGTAGAGGCAGGCCAGCCTGGGCTACACATTTAACCGCGCGTTGGTGGCACACGCCTTTAATCCCAGCACTTGGGAGGCAGAGGCAGGTGGATCTCTGTGAGTTCAAGGCCAGCCTGGTCTCTAGAGCGAGTGCCAGGATAGCCTCCAAAACTACACAGAGAAACCCTGTCTCGAAAAACAAAAAACAAAACAAAACAAAAAACCCTTTTCCAGAAAAATAATTCCTTCTGATTATCTACTCTAGATCTATGTTGGGTGATTCATGCACTAGAATCTAGAACATTCTATCCACCACAGAGATTTTGTTTTTTGCATTAGAAAGAAAATAGGCATAGTAGGTGAGAGAGACCACAGGGTTCCTCAGCCTCATCACTACTGACACTGGTCACTGTCTGTTTTGAGGAATTTTCTTGTGTTCTGTTTGACTGCCTGCCTGGTCTCACATTTGCTATGTAGCCAAGGATGACCTTGTACTTCTGATCCTCCTGTTTCTCCCATGCACAGTACAGTTTGTATATGCAGTGCTGGAGATCAGACAGGGCTTCTGGCATGCTTGGTCAGCAGTCCACCAACTGAGCTGCATTTCCAGTCCTTGTCCTGTGCTTTCTCTCTCTCTCTCTCTCTCTCTCTCTCTCTCTCTCTCTCTCTCTCTTTTGGTTTTTCGAGACAAGGTTTTTCTGTGCAGCTTTAGAGCCTATCCTGGTACTCACTCTGGAGACCAGGCTGGCCTCGAACTCACAGAGATCCGCTTGCCTCTGCCTCCCAAGTGCTGGGATTAAAGGCATGCTCCACCAACGCCCGTCTGTCCTGTGCTTTCTAATATGGTCAGCAATGTCTCTGACCTCACAAAATGTCTTGAGATGTCTCACCTCCATCTGGGAACACTAAGTTGAAGAGACGACATTTGAAGGAGACTCTGAGAAATCAAAGAACTTTCTCATTCAAACCTTCCTGGAAAATCCACACAAAAGGCTCATGTTACAGCCTTCCACACACCTTATTCCTCAGTGGACTTAGTGGAGGCAAAATCGTGTTAATGACAAATTCAAGTGAGTGTTGAGCTCTAGCAGAGAGATAGAGTGTTGTGATATTACTTACTGTCAGACAGATATTGTGGGTAAAAGAATAGGTACCCGTTGTCCTCTGTATTTTATTGTCCCCTCCCCCATCCCAAGTCAGCCAGCCCTATGCTGAATTTCATTCTAGCCATTCTGTGCATTCCTTCAGGCTTTATATTATATCTTGGGCATTATTCCTAATCATATGTCATATGTTGATGTTTTTTTGTTTTAATCTTTCTCTCCCTTCATCCCTCCCTTCCTTTAAAAAAGTTGTATTTGTTTTGTGTGCATTGGTGTTTTGCCTGCATGTATGTCTGTGTGAGGCTGTCAGATTCTCTGCAACTGGAGTTACAGTTATGAGCTGCTATGTGGGTGCTGGGAATTGAACCCAGGCCCTCTGGAAGAGCAGTGCTCTTAACTGCTGAGCCATCTCTCCAGCCCTTTTATTTATTTATTTATTTTCAAGATAATGTTACTCACTATTTAGACCAGGCTGACCTCAATCACAGAGATCCACCTGCCTCTGCCTCCTAAGCACTGGGATTAAAGATGTGCACCACCACACCAGGCTAGCAGTTTTAATCCTATGCAAAATATAATGTTGCAAACCTTGTACAACTTTTTAAATCAAAATTATGTTTCTGTAATGGTTCATGGGGCTTAGTCAGTGTAGTCCTAGAAGCACAAGCATGATGGCCCAAGTTTGGATTCCTGCCACCTACATAAAAGTTTTGTGGGACTTCAATCCCAGTGCTAGGGAGAAGACAGGCAGATCACCAGAATTCACAGGTCAGTCAGCATAGCTGAGTCCATGAGTTCTTACGGGAGAGTTATTAGGTTAAGGGGGAAAGTTATTGAAAAAGACACCTGATGTCAACTTCTGGCACACATGTGCATGTGCACATATTTGATTAAGTGCACATACCCATATGGAGACACACACATACACATACCTCACATGCATAGGCACACATACCCATATGGAAATACCCCCACACGTGCCACATACATGAATGATGTTTGTGTGGGTTGTCTAAGTTAATACACATACATATATATATGTATTATACACACATCTCTCTCTATACACACACACACACACACACTCTTAGTTTAATCATTTTTACCCATTTAATGTATCTGTTGTTCGAATAAAGAAGAATACATTTTCCTGTTCTCTGTCTGGTCCAGGTAGCATCCACATTTCCCGATACAAACATCTTATGTTTGATTCTCTCTTCCTGCTGATTGTGGGTAGTATTTAGAACTCCTGTTGAATTGTTTTACAAATCTGACTGGTTATCCTGTGTTTAGTTGAGTGGTCATGCACTACACCTTCTTTGATTCTTGGAGAAAGTCAAGGTCCTTCCGAGGGCATTTCTGCTTACCACTGTCCAGCACTGGGGGACACTGACCAACCAGGACCACTTTAACATTTTTAGTTTGGAGTTGGGGGATACTTTGGTGTTATGAATCCTAACTTGAAACTCATATGCGAGCTGTTTTAGTTACTTTTCTACAGCTGTGATGAAACACCATGACCAAAAGCAATATGGGGAGGAAAGGGTTTATTTAGCTAACATAACCTGAATCATAGTCGACTGAGGGAAGCCAAGACAGTAACTCAAAGTGGACAGCAATCTGGAGGCAAAAGCTGAGTCCATGGAGGAGTGTGGCTTCCTGACTTGCTCCTCATGGCTGGCTCAACCTGCTTTTTTATAGCTTGGAGAACCGCTACCCCAGACGTAGCAACACCCACAATGGGCTAGGCTCTCTCTTATCAACTGCTCATTAAGAAAATACCCTGAAGACTGCCTTACAGTCCATTAGGGAGAATTTTTTTCTTTTTTAAAATTTAAATTAGAAACAAGCTTGTTTTACATGTCAATCCCAGTTCCCTCTTCCTCCCCTCCTCCCCTGCCTCCTACCAACCCCTTATCCCATGCCCTTTTCTGCTCCCTAGGAAGGGTGAGGCCTTTCATGGTGGATCTTCAAAGTCTGTCATGTCATTTGGAGCAGAGCCTAGGCCCTCCCCCATGTGTCTAGGCTGAGAGAGTAGCCCTCTATGTGGGATGGGCTCCCAAAGTCCATTCATATACTAGGGATAAATACTGAGTCCCCATAGATTGCCCAGGCCTCCTAACTGACACCTGCGTTCAGGGGGTCCGGAACAGTCCTATGCTGGTTTCTCAGATATCAGTCTGGGATCCATGCGCTCCCCCTTGTTCAGGTCAGCTGTTTCTGTGGGTTTCTCCAGCCTGGTCTTGACCCTTTTGCTCATCACTCCTCCCTTTCTGCAACTGGATTCCAGGAGTTCAGCTCAGTGTTTAGCTGTGGGCGTCTGCTTCTGCTTCCATCGGTTACTGGACGAAGGCCCTAGGATGGCATATAAGTTAGTCATCAATCTCATTATCAGAGAAGGGCATTTAAGGTAGCCTCTCCACTATTGCTTAGATTGTTACTTGGGGTCATCCTTATAGATCTCTGGACATTTCCCCAATGCCAAATTTCTATTTAAACCTATAATGGCTCCCTCTATTATGGTATCTCTTATTTTGCTCTCCTCTATTCTTTCCCTGGCTCAATATTTCTGCTCCCTCATGTCCTCCTCTCCCCTCCTCTTTTCCCCTTGTCTTTCTCCTAGCTCCCTCTCCCCTCCCCCCATGCTCCCGCAGATGATATGATAGTCTACATAAGTGACCCGAAAAACTTTACCAGGGAACTCCTACAGCTGATAAACACCTTCAGCAAAGTGGCAGGATACAAGATTAACTCAAAAAAAAAAATCAGTAGCCCTACTATATATAGAGATAAATGTGCTGAGAAAGAAATCAGAGAAATATCACCCTTTACAATTGCCACAAGCAACATAAAATATCTTGGGGTAACTCTAACCAAACAAGTGGAAGACCTGTATAACAAGAACTTTGAGTCTTTAGAGGAAGAAATTAAAGAAGATATCAGAAAATGGAAAGATCTCCCATGCTCTCGGATAGGTAGGATCAACATATTAAAAATGGCAATCTTGCTAAAAGCAATCTACAGATTCAATGCAATCCCCATTAAAATCCCAGCACATTTCTTCACAGACCTTGAAAAAACAATACTCAACTTTAGGTGGAAGAACAAAAGACCCAGGATAGCCAAAACAACCCTGTACAATAAAGGAACTTCTGGAGGCATCACCATCCCTAACTTCAAGATCTATTACAGAGCTATAGTCCTGAAAACAACTTGGTATTGGCATAAAAATAGACAGGTAGACCAATGGAATTGAACTGAAAACCCTGATATTAACCCTCATACCTACAATCACCTAATTTTTTTTAATCTTTTTTTTTATTTGAATTAGAAACAAGATTGTCAATCTCAGTTTCCTTCTCCCTCTGGTCCTCCCCTAATACCCCCCCCCCCAACTAAAACCCTACCTGCCACATATCCTTTCTTCTATTCTTTCCCTGACTCAACCTTTCTGCTCCCTCATGACCTCTGCATCCTTCCTCTTCTTCCCTTCTCATTCTTGTAGCTCCCTCCCCCACCACTTCCTGTACTCTCAATTTGCTCAGGGGATCTTGATCCTTTCCCCTTCTCCAGGGGACCATGTATGTCTCTCTTAGGGTCCTCCTTGTTTACTAACATCTCTGGCAGTGTGGATTGTAGGCTGCAATCACCTGATTTTTGACAAAGAAGCTAAGAAGGACTCTAAGGGATAAATGGTCCCCAGGAATGGGAAGTGGCATGAACTCCTGAGCTAACTGGGAGCATGAGGGTAGGGGAGAGGGAGCTGCTGCAATAAGAGTAAGAGAAGAGGAGTAGAGGAGAGGAAATGGAGGAGCAGAAATATTGAGTTGGGGGAAGAATAGTGGAGAGAAAGCAGGATGAGAGATACCATATCAGAGGGAGCCACTATAGGTCTGAGAAGAGATCTAGAACCAGGGAGATCTCCAGAGACCTACAAGGATGACACGATCTGACAATCCAGGCAATGGTGGAAAGGATAACCTAAAAGCCCTTCCCCTAAAATGAGATTGATGACTTCTCTTTATGCCATCCTAGAGCCCTCATGGCTGATGGAAGCAGAGACAGACATCCACAGATATACACTGAGCTGAAATCGGGAATTTAGTTGAAGAGAGGGAGGAATGAAGAGCAAAGGGGTCTGTACCAGGCTGGAGAAACCCACAGGAACAGTTGGCCTGAACAAGGGAGAGCACATCGACCCCAGATGCTGTATGGGAGGCCAGTACAAGACTGATCCAGACCCCTGAACATGGATGTCAATAAGGAGGCCTCTGCACTCCAGGGAGCCTCTGGTAGTGGATTAGTATTTTTCCCTGGTGTAAGAAGGGACTTTGAGAGCCCATCCCACGTGAAGGATCCCATCCCACACTCTGGCCCTGGACACATGGGGAAGGGCCCAGGACCAGCATAGGAAGACTTGGTGGACTTTGCAGAGCCCCCGTTGAGGGCCCTACCCTGCCTGGGGAGTGGTGGGTAGATGGGGTGGGGGGTAGGCTGGGGGTGGGGAGGAGGGATGGGGGTGAGGGGAGGGAGAGGGAGAAGGGACTTACATGTGAAACAAGCTTGTTCCCTAACTAGAACTAATAAATAAATTTAAAAAATTATACAATGGAAGAAAGAAAGCATCTTCAACAAATGGTGCTGGCATAACTGGACACTGGTGTGTAGAAGACTGCAGATAAGTCGGGCATTGGTGGCGCATGCCTTTAATCCCAGCACTCTGGAGGTAGAGGCAGTCAGATCTCTGTGAGTTCGAGGCCAGCCTGGTCTCCAGAGCGAGTGCCAGGAAAGGCTCCAAAGCTACACAGAGAAACCCTGTCTCAAAATAGCAAAAAAAAAAAAAAAAAAAAAAAAAAAAAAAGACTGCAGATACATCCATGTCTATCGCCATGCATAAACTTAAGTCTAGATGGATCAAAGACCTCAACATAAATCCAGCCACACTGAAATCCACAATTAATAAATGGGACCTCCTGAAACTGAGAAGCTTCTGTAAGACAAAGGACACAGTCAACAAGGGAGGCATTTTCCTTCTTTCTTTCTTTCTTTCTTTCTTTCTTTCTTTCTTTCTTTCTTTCTTTTCTTTCTTTCTTGGTTTTTGAGACAGGGTTTCTGTAGCTTTGGAGGCTGCCCTGGAATTCACTCTGTAGACCAGGCTGGTCTTGAACTCACAGAGATCCGTCTGCCTCTGCCTCCCAAGTGCTTGGATTAAAGGCATGTACCACCAACTCCTGGCAGTTTGTGAGTTTTTAGGTTTGTTCTCCATCAGAACACAGAAACTCTATCCACAAATACACCATCAAGTAGCCATGTGACCCGAGACAATCACCTAACTTCTCTGAGTCTTAGTTTCCTAAGCTGGTGGTTATACCTGCTACATGCTTCCCCCATTCCTGTCCCAGCTCATGCTCTATAGTACAATAGTGTGATGCATAATTCCACTAATGTTGACATAACAAAATTATTGACTTTAATGTAGAACATTAAATAAGTGCATAGTCACACCAAAATCTCAAGGTATCCTCACTACAATTCCACAAGATGGGTGGGCATTATCATATGCAAAAGCAATTGTGTTTTCCACCTTCAAAATCTAGTTCAGGATAGTGTGGAGAAGATAAAATTCCTGCAGCACATTCTTCTTTATGTTAGTTATCTTGGCAGCCAGCTGAGTGATAGCTGAGTTTGCCTGGCCTTGAGTGATTTGAGCATGTTGCAACCTGTTCAGTGTTTCCTCAAGTCTTAACATCTGTTTCTTTTCTAAGGTAAGATATTAACATATCAGATTAGATAACTATGCCATTATTCATTTACTTCACCTTGAGAATTCCAGAGACTCAACCCGACTGAATTATTTATAGTCAATTTAAATTCCTCTCAAGCAAAGCAAAATGCTGAAGTCTTCTAGAGAAATAGGATTATATGTAAATGCCATTAGCAGCACATACATATCCAGGACATACAGAGTTCACCAGATACAGCTGCTTTGCACATAAAAGTCAAAGGGGTGGGAGGGTGGAGATGCCTCACAGAGGAGAGGAACAAGGGCTCTAGGACTAAAGGGCTGTTTGTTCAGGGTTATTTATCCTCACTGACATTCCAGCAGCTCAGGGGCCCAGTCAAAGGTTAAAATCACAAGCATTCCAAGTGATTCAGGCCAGCTTTTCAGAACAAGCTCACCTCAAGTGAATATTCACCAGCTACTTAGATCCGGGGGCTCAAACCAACCAGAGCAGCCCACACCAGGCCAGTGGAGCATGAGGCAGCCATTTGCAAATTATTACTAGATGTGCTTGGGTCACGGCAGACTTGGCTGAATCTAGTACCTCCTGGCCCCAACCCACCCCCTACTCCAGTAGCCTTCTTTCTCCTTTCGAAACTCGAGGAACTTTCTTTCCTCCCACTATAACCATCTTCACACACACACACGTACACATACAGGTTCTTTAGATTTTTCTTCCTTCCTTCTTTCCTTCCTTCCCTCTTCCCCCCTTTTTTTGGGGGGGGGGTTACTTCTTAAGACAGGGTTGTCCTGGAACTCACTCTGTAGACCAGGCTGGTCTTGAACTCACAGAGATACACCTAATTCTGCCTCCAGTGTGCTGGGATTAAAGGCATGTGCCATCACTGTCTGACTATTGTTTCCTTTTTTTTTTTTTTTTTTTTTTTTTTTTGAGATAGGGTATCACTATGTAGTTCTGGCTGGTCTGGATTTAGCTATCTAGACCAAACTGGCATTGAACTCCCAGACATCTGCCTGCCTCTGCCTCTGCTTCCTGAGTATCATAACTGATCTGAGTACTTTTTGTCTTTTTAAAAAAATGACAAAAGTTGCTGGGTAGTAGTGGTGCATGCCTTTACTTCTAACAGCATTCAGGAAACAAAAGTGGGTGGAACTCTGATTTCCAGGCCAGCCTGGTCTACAGAGCCAGTTCCATGACAGCCAGGGCTACACAGAGAAACCTTGCCTTAAAAATAAAAAAAAGAAAGAAAGAAAGAAAGAAAGAAAGAAAGAAAGAAAGAAAGAAAAAGGCTGGCTCTTAGATGGGTGAGTGCCTAGCTCAGTTGTCATCAGAGAGGCTTCCCCTGGAAGCTGATGGGAGCAGATGCAGAGATACACAGCCAAACATTAGGCTTGAGACAAATTGCCTAAGCTGGACACCTCTGTTCAGTCTCTCCCCTTGGATCTTGGAGAACGTGGAGGAAGAGAGAGAAGAAGAACTGTAGGAGCCAGAGGGGTGAGGACACCAGGACAACACGGCCCACAGAATCAGCTAAGCGGAGCTCATAGAGGCTCACAGAGACTGAAGTGACTATCGTGGAGTGTGCATGGTCTGCGCTGTGTCCTCTGCCTATATATTACGGCTGTTAGCTTGGTGGTTTTCTTTTTTTTTTTTTTTTCTTTTCTTCTTTTTTTTTTTTTTTTCAAGACAGGCTTTCTCTGTATTGCTTTGGAGGTTGTCCTGGAACTCTCTCTGTAGACCAGGCTGGCCTTGAACTCACAGAGATCTGCCTGCCTCTGCCTCTTGAGTGCTGGAATTAAAGGCGTGTGCCACCAACGCCCGGCTAGCTTGGTGTTCTTATGGAACACATAATGGTGGGATTGGGGTGTCTCTGACACTTTTACCTGCTCTTGGAACCCTTTCCCTCCTCCTGGGCTGCTTTGTCCAGCCCTGGTAAAAGGGTTTGAACCTGGTCTTATTGTAACTTGCTAATGCCATGCTCAATTGATATCCCTGGGAGGCCCTCCCTTCTGGAAGAGAAATGGAGGAGTTGATTTAGGGGAGAGAGGAGATAGGGGGTAGGGAGCTGGAAGGAGTGGAGGAAGGGGAAACTGAGGTAGGATGTATTGTATGAGAGAAGAAAAACATTTTTAAATGGGGGAAAACATTCATTTGTTCTCCCTCAAATTCACTTTGGTTTTTTATATTTCTTACTTAGCTGCAAGAAATTGTTTTTGGAGACTTCCACCAGTTTACTTATATTTCTGATCTAGAATAAGAAAAAAAAAAGGAAGGAACATACACAGAAGTTAAGAAAGTTAGTGGTAATTATTTTCTTGGCTGGGCCAAATAAAAATAGTCACTGAATACTAGATATATGCCTATATAACTAAAGCATAGATTAATTTAAAAGGAAATGATTATTAATTTTTCATTATCATATTTTCATAATAATACTAATTTAAAAGATGGTGATCAAAATCATTATTTGACAACATTGAACTAAAAGTATGCAAGAAGTTTCCTAATATAAATTCAAAAGACAGACTTAATGACTATGCATTACTTACCTTCAGTGACAACCATTTTTAAATTTTTTTTATTAACTTATTTTTTATATTCCAGTTACAGTTCCCCCTCTCCTCTCCTCCTACTTCCCCCACTCCCCCACCTCCCATTGCTCCTCAGAGAGGGTAAGGTCTTCCCTAGGAAGTCTACTAAGTCTGCCCAATCATTTCGTCGAGGCTGAACCAAGGCACCTCTCCACTCCCACACCCCTGTGTCTAGGCTGAGCAATGTACTTTTACATATAGAATGGGCTCCACTTAGTCAGTTTGTGCATTAGTGTTAGATATTGAACACACTGTCATTGGCCTCATGTATTGTCCCAGTCACACCATTGTTGCCTAGTTTGGTCTTAGGCAGGTTCCCCATTTGTCAGACCTGAGTCAGTGATCTCTCACTAGCTCTCTGGTCAGCTGATTCTGTGGGTTTCCCCATCACTGTCTTGACTCCTTTGTCCATATTATTGCTCCTCCCTCATTTTGTACTCCAGGAGTTTGGCCCACTGGTTAGTTGTGGATTTTTGCATCTGCTTCCATCTGTTTCTGGAAGAGGATTCTAGCTTCTCTGGGGTTATGAATTGTAGAATGGGTATCTTTTGCTTTATGTGTGGAATCCACTTATGAGTGAGTACATACTATATTTGTCTTTCTAGTTTTGGGTTATCTCACTCAGGATGGTTTTTTCTAGTTCTATCCTTTTGCCTGTGAATTTTAGGATGCCATTGTTTCTTACTGCTGAGTACCACTCTATTGTGTAAATATACCACATTGTCTTTATTCATTCTTCAGTTGAGGGACATCTAGGTTGTTTCCAAGATCTGGCTATTACAAATAATGTTTCTATGAACATAGTTGAGCAAATGTCCTTGTGGTGTGAATGTCCTTCTTTGGGTATATGCCCAACAGTATTATTGCAGGGTCTTGAGGGAGGTTGACCCCTAATTTTCTGAGAAATGGCCATACTGAGTTCCACATTGGCCATACAAGTTTGCACTCCCACCAGCAATGGAGGAGTGTTCCCCTTTCTGCACATACTCTCTAGCATAAACTGTTATTGGTGGTTTTGATCTTAGCCATTCTTAGTGTAAGATGGAATCTCAGAGTGGTTTTGTATTTCCCTGATGACTAAGGATGCTGAGCATTTCCTTAAGTGTCTTTCCACCATTTGAAATTGTTCTGTTGAGAATTCTCTGTTTAGATCTGTACCCATTTTTTAAATTGTATTATTTGGTAGTTTGATGTCTAGTTTCTTGAGTTTTTTTGTATATTTTGGAGATGAGCCCTCTGTCAGATGTGGGGTTGGTTGAAGATCTTTCCCCATTCTATAGGGAAGCATTTTTTCTTATTGACTGTGTTCTTTGTTTTACAGAAGTTTCTCAGTTTCACGAGGTCCCATTTATTAATTGTTGCTCTCAGAATCTGTGCTACTGGTGTTCTATTTAGGAAGTAGTCTCCTGTGCCTATGTGTTTAAATGAATTTCCCATTTTCTCTTCTATGAGGTTCAGTGTGGGTGGATTTATATTGAGGCCTTTGATCTATTTGGACTTGAGTTTTGTGCATGGCAATGAATATGAATCTATTTGCATTCTCCTACATGTTGACAGCCAGTTATACCAGCAGCATTTGTTGAATATGCTCTCTTTTTTCCATTTTATATTTTTAGCTTCTTTGTCAAAAAATTGGGCTTCATAAGTGTGTGGGTTGATATTACGGTCTTCAATTCCATTCCATTGGTCTACCTGTCAGTTTTTGTGCCAATACCAAGATGTTTTCCGTACTATAGCTCTATAGTAGAGCTTGAAGTCAGGGATGGTGATGCTCCCCGACAGTTCTCTATTGTATATGATTGTTTCGGATATGCTGAGTTTTTTGTTTTTCCACATGAAGTTGAATATTGTTCTTTCAAGGTCATTGAAGAATTGTGCTGGGATTTTGATGGGATTGCATTAAATATGTAGATTACTTTTGGTAAGATTGTCATTTTTAATACATTGATCCTACCTATCCAACAGCAAGGGGGATCTCTCCATTTTCTGATATCTTCATTAATTTCTTTCTTTAAAGACTTGAAGTCCTTGTCATACAGGTCTTTCACTTGTTTGGTTATAATTACACCAAGATATTTTATGCTTGTGTCTATTTTAAAGGGTGATGTTTCTCTGATTTCTTTCTCAGCTCATTTGTCATCTGTATATAGGAGGGCTACTGATTTTTTTGAGTTAATCTTGTATCCTACTATATTACTGAAGGTGTTTATCAGTTTAAGGTGTTCTCTGGTAGCGTTTTTCAGGTCACTTATGTAAACTATCATATCATCAGCAAATAGCTAGAGTTTGACTTCTTGTTTTTCAATTTGTATCCCTTTGGTCTCCTTTTGTTGTCTTATTGCTATAGCTAGAACTTCAAGTACTATGTTGAAGAGATATGGAGACAATGGACAGCCTTGTCTTATTCTTGATTTCAGTGTGATTTTTTGAGTTTCTCTCCATTTAGTTTGATGTTGCCTGTTGGGTTCCTATATATTGCCTTTACTATATTTAAGTATGTTCCTTGTATCCCTGATCTCTCCAAGACCTTTATCATGAAGGGATGTTGAATATTATTGAAAGCTTTTTCAGCATCTAGTGAGATGATCATATGGTTTTTCTTTTTCAGTTTGTTTATATGGTGGATTACATTGATGGATTTTCATATGTTGAACCATCCCCGCATCTCTGGGATGAATCCTACTTGGTCATGGTGGATGATTTTTCTGATGTGGCCTTGAATTTGGTTTGCCAGTATTTTATTGAGTATTTTGCACCTATGTTTATGAGGGAAATTGGTCTGCAATTCTCCTTTTTAGTTGTGTCTTTGTGTGGTTTGGGTGCCATGGTAATTTTAGCCTCATGAAAAGAGTTTGACAATGTTTTTCTGTGTCTATTGTGTGGAATAATTGCCTGGTATAATTCTGCACTGAATCCACCTGGGCCTGGGCTTCTTTTGGTTGAGAGACTATTGATAACTGTTTCTATTTCCTTATGGGTTATAGGTATATTTAAGTTGTTTATATGTTCTTGATTTAATTTTGGTATGTGGTACTTATCTAGAAAATTGTTCATCTCCTTAAAATTTTCCAGTTTTGTGGAGTTCAGGTTTTTGAAGTTTGACCTGATGATTCTCTGGATCTCCTCAGTGTCCATTGTTATGCCCCCTTTTCATTTCTGATTTTGTTAATTTGGCTATTGTCTCTCTGTCATTTGGTTAGTTTGGATAAAGGTTTGTCTATTTTGCTGAATTTCTCAAGGAACCAACTTTTTGTTTCATTGATTTGTTGCTTATATTTTATTGATTTCAGCCCTCAATCTGACTGTTTCTTGCCATCTACCCCTTCTGGGTGAGTTTGCTTCTTTTTGTTCTAGTCCTTTCAGTTGTTCTGTTAATTGACTAGTGTGGGATTTTTTTCAGCTTCTTTATGTAGGCATTTAGTGCTAAGAACTTTCCTCAGCACTGCTTTCATTTGTGTCCCATAATTTGGGTATGTTGTGCTGTCATTTTCATTAAATTTTAGGAAGTCTTTAATTTCTTTTTTTCTTTTTTCCTTGACCCAGTGGCGGTTCAGTTGATTATTGTTTAATATCCATGTGTTTGTGGGCTTTCTGAAATTAATGTTGCTGTTGAATTCTAAGTTTAATTTGTGATCTGATAGGGTTCAGGGGTTTATTCCATTTTTTTTTAATCTGTTGAGGTTTGATTTGTTACCCAGTATGTGGTTGATTTTTGAGAAGGTTCCATGAAGTGCTGAAAAGAAAATATATTCTTTTGTGTTTGGGTGGAATGTTCTATAGAAGCCTGTTAAGTCCATTTAAGTCATAACATCTGTTAGTTCCCTTATTTCTCTGTTAAGTTTCTGTCTGGCAGATATGTCCAGTGGTGAGAGTGGGGTGCTGAAGTCTTCCACTATTAGTGTATGGTTTTGGTTTGTGATTTAAGCTTTAGTAATGTTTCTTTTACAAATGCAGGAGCCCTTGTGTTTGGGGCATAGATATTCAGAATCAAGATTTCCTCTTGATGGATTTTCCTGTGATGAATATGAAGTGCTCTTCTTTATCTTTTTGATTGATTTTAGTTTGAAGTCTATTTTGTTAGATATTAAAATAGCTACACCAGTGTTTTCTTAGGTCCAATTGATTGGAAATTTTTTTCCCAACTCTTTACTTTGAGGTAATGTCTGTCTGTGAGGTTGAGGTTTCTTGTATGCAGCTGAAGGATGGATTCTATTTTCCTATCCAGTCTGTTATCCTGTGTCTTTTTATAGGTGAATTGAGACCATTGATATTATTAATGACCAGTGATTGCTAGTTCCTGTTATTTTTGTTTTTGCTGTTGATGATGGCATTGGTTGCTCAATTCCCTTCTTTTGGATTTGCTGCTGTAAGCTCATCAATTTCCTGTGTTCTAGTGGACATAGGTGATTTCCTTGGGTTGGCATTTTCCTTCTAGTACTTTCTGTAAGGATGGTTTTGTGGATAGATATTGTTTAAACTTGGTTTTATCATGGAATATCTTGTTTTCTTCCTCTATGGTTATTGAAAGCTTTTCTGGGTAAAGTAGTCTGGGCTGGCATCTGTGGTTCCTTAGTGCCTGCATAACGTCTGACCAGGACCTTCTGGCTTTTATTCTTTTCATTGAGAAGTCAGGTGTAATTTTTGGTAGGTCTGCCTTTATATGTTACCTAGTCTTTCTCCTTTGCAGCTCTTAATATTCTTTCTCTATTCTGTATGTTTGTTGTTTTGATTATTATGTGATAAGGGAACTTTACTTTTTGATTCAGTCTATTTCGTTTTCTGTAAGCTTCTTGCACTTTCATAAGCATGTCCTTCTCCAGGTTGGAAAAGTTTTTTTTCTATGATTTTGTTGAATATATTTTCTGTGCCTTTGAGTTAGACTTCTTCTATTCCTATTATTCTTAGGTTCGGTCTTTTTATGGTGTCCAGATTTCCTGCATGTCTTGTGCTAAGGATTTGTTGGATATAAAAGTTTCCTCTATCGTATCTTCAATGCCTGAAATTCTTTCTTCCATCTCCTGTATTCTATTGTTTTGTTCTTGAATCTATGCTTCCTGATGGTTTTCCCAGATTTTCAATTTCCAGAATTCCCTTGGTTTGTATTTTCTTTATTGCCTCTATTTCAGATTTCATGTCTTGAATCATTTTCTTCACTTGTTTGATTACTTTTTCTTTGTTTTCTTTAAGGAGTTTGTTGATATCTTCCATTTTTTTGTTTGTCTTTTCCTCCATTTTTTAAGAGAAATTTTCATTTCCTCTTTAAGGGCCTCAATCATCCTCATAAAGTTATTTTTTATGTCGTTTTCTTCTACTTCATCTGTGTCAGGATGTTCAGGTCTTACTGTTGTAGCACCACTAGTTTCTAGTGGTGCCTTATTGCTCTTATATTTTTGAATGTATTCTTACCTTTGTTGCCTATGCATCTCATCCTCTAATCGGTATAGGTGGGGCTTGTGCTTCAGGGGGTCTCTCTTTCTCCAGTTGGTATAGTTAGGGGCTGTGGCTCTGTTGACTGCTCCTTCAGGCACGAGTAGAGCAGAGCCTCTGGTGAATGCCCTCCTGGTGGAAGCGGGCCCAATGCTCAGGTGGTCACTCCTTGAGGTGCAGGTGGGACTCTAGCTCCGGTGTATGCTCCTCGAGTTGGAGGTGTAAGTGGGCCTGAGGGTCCAGCAGTCAGTGTAGCAGTGGGGTATCTCCAACTGAGAAATGGCAGTGGATGCTGGCTGGGACACAGTGCTCTTTCCCAGAGGAATTTGTTGAAATAGTTTCTGGAAGCTACTGATGGAAACTTCTGCTGTAGTTTTATCTGGCAATCACTCCTCACTCCTGGTCCTAAGGCTGGGTCCTCCCTCTGACACTGCTCCCAGGTCTGGGGCTTGTGGTTCCATTGATGCTGCTCTGGGCCTGAAGCTCAGGCCTTTCTCTGAGGCTGCTTCCCAGCTGGGATTGGGCCTCTCACAGATGCTGCTCTGAGCCTGAAGTTCAGGCCTACCTCAGTGGTGACCATTTTGAACAGGTGGTGACCATTCTGTATAGGTTAGATAGTTACTCTAAACATCCTCAAATTAAATAATGCACTTTCTTTAAAAGCTAACAAGAACATCTGTGTCTTTTATGAATGCCCTAAAGCTGCAGAGCAGGCCACAGAGAGAACCCCCACACCTCCTCCTTGGGGGAGGAATTGTGCAACTGATATGCTATTGACTAGAAGTGTAAGTTCCTAATTTACCCTAATATGATTAGGGTAAATCCAGAGGATCTTTTCTTGAGGTTCCAACAAATTAGAGGTGGTGGAGGCAAGAAGCCATAGGACAACATTGCCAAGTTGAGCCCTTTTGAATAAATTAATTGTGACAGAAGTAGGGCTAATTAGGAGCAAATAGAATGGGGAAGAGATCACCTTTTATTTCCTCACATCAGTGACCTGCAGAATTTGTACCACACAGCTTTTGTGAAAAATGATTTAAGTTGTAGTCATTATCAAGTAATAAAACAATAAAAATAAGTCTAAAGAGTTGATCTTTGATTCTTTAAAGCAGTTAAGACCAGATAGCAGTCAAATGAAGATCCCTGAAACAGGAACTCCAGGAATGCACCAAGTGATATGGGTGAAATCTCAGGTTTATAGGATGATGCCACATATAGAGAAGCAGACACATGTATACATGGAGAGGTAGGATGGAAACTTCTGCTGTAGTTTTACCTGGCAATCACTCCTCAATCCTGGTCCTATATACACATGTATACATGGAGAGGTAGGGGTGGTGGTGGGAGACAGATTTCTGAAAGCACTGAAAAGTTGTATCTGAAGGCTGAGTGAGGTAGCAATACAAAACTGTTATCTTCTGAATAAAAAAATTCAACATTAGTATTGTAGGGATATTTTATAGCTCAGGATCATCAGAATTTGAAGTAAGGAGTAAGTGAATTAGAAAATATGGTCTCTCTCTCTCTCTCTCTCTCTCTCTCTCTCTCTCTCTCTCTGTGTATGTATGTATGTATGTATGTATGTATGTATGTATGTATGTATTTTGGCTGTGTTCTTACCCCATTTTCAAACTTGGCTTTCTTTATTTTTTTATTAATTTTAAATTTATTTTATATAACAATCATAGTTTCCCCTCCCCCCTCTCCCTCTGTTCCCTTCCCCCACCTTCCCCTACCTCCCTCCATTCACCCCTCCTCCATACAGAAAGGGGCAGGCCTCCCATGGGAGTCAACAAAGCATGGTGGATCAAGTTAAGGCAGGACCAATCTCCTCCCTCTGCATCAAGGCTGGGCAAGGCATCCCAGCATGGGGAATAGGTTCCTAAGAGCCAGCTCATGAACCAGGGACAGGTTCCTCATCCCACTGCTGGGTAACCCACAAACAGACCAAGTTACACAATTGTCACCTACATGCAGAGGGCCTAGTTTGGTCCCATGCAGGCTCCCTAGTTGTCCATCCAGAGTCCATGAGTTCCCACTAGCTCAGGTAATCTGTCACTGTGGGTTATGCCAACATGAACTAAGAGATATCTTGGTAAAGGGAGCTATTTTGGGGTTAGGGAGAAACCTGGTGCCAGGGAAACTTCCAGGAAACCACAAGGGTGACCCAGCTAAGACTCCTAGCAATAATGGATAGGGTCCCTGAATTGGCCTTCTCCTATCCTAATTGCCACCAGGGAGCCTTCCTTCAGTAACTGATGGAAGCAGATACAGAGATCCACAACCACGCACTGGGCCAACCTCCAGGAGTCCAGTTGAAGAGAGGGAGGAGGGATTGTGTGAGCAAACTTAGTTTTCTACCATTTTCTTGGTACAAAGATCTGTTTCCCATGTATACACTTTCCTTTTGCTAGGGAGTTGGCTTCTATTCCCTGAAAATTTCCTTTGAGCAATTGTTCATTTGTATTGCTTGAGATTTTTAAAAACAACATATACTGAATATTCAACCCTTAAAATCTGTTTATTTTTCACCAAAGATTTTAAGCACATTGTTGAAAAACAATATGTTATTATTGTGTTTTCAAAACCAAAGATATAGTGCATATTGAAAGCCTGAAGGACTGGAGGAGGAGCTAGCTCAGTTCATGAAGTGATTGCCACACAAGCATGATGACCTGAGTTTGATTCCTAGAACTCTGGGAAAGTGGAGACAGGAAGATCCTTGGAGCTCTCTATCTAGTCTGGCTTATTGTGTGAGATACATACTGTCCCGAGGAATAACAGCAAGAGTGACTTCTGGCCTCCACACATACCCACATATGTGTAACATGCACACACACACACACACACACACACACACACACACACAGAGAGAGAGAGAGAGAGAGAGAGAGAGAGAGAGAGAGAGAGAGAGAGAGAGAGAGAGACATGTTATCACAGGAAGAAGTTCAAAACCTAAGAGCATACTCCTCTGAAGTATTTTTACTGTTAATTTCTGACATTAAAATTTATATATTTAGTAGGATTCAAAATGTATCATTGCATTCATAAAAATGAATCTTTGCTTTGTGAGGTCTATATAATCTTCAAATTTTCAAGGCTGTGTCTTGACATTTTTATGAGGTATGTGCTCTTACAAACAAAGCATGTCTGCACAAGTCTGTGAACTTGTGTTCTTTTTTCTTTCTCATCAGAGGTGTGTGCCTGTGCTCTGCCCGGTACATACATCTACTTTAAAATCCACATTTATATCTGTATTTTAATATTCAGAATAGCATAGTTTTCAGTTGGTAGGACAAATGATTTCTAGACTTTGTCCTCTTGTAATTTCAAGTTAAATGGTGTTTTAACACAACTCCAGGGACTGTAGGGATTGCTCAGTGGTTAGGAGTATGGGGCAATGTTACCTTACCCTGGCTTGCTTGACCTCACATGGATCTTGAGTTCATTCAGTGGGTGTCATACCAAGAATCAGTAAGTGCTTTGCTGTGTTTGTTATTTACTGATCATAGTTAATGGGTTTTTTGAAAGAATTTATTTTACTTAATTTAGGTAAAACTCAGGGAAAAAAAAGCATTCTTAGTTGCTATTTAAAATTGCTTTTTTTTTTCTCTTTGAAAGAGAAATGTATAGCAAGGTAGAGCAGCCAAAAGTATGTCTTCATATGGGTTCATGTCTGTCTTCCCTTTACTATTCAACTCAACAGGGTATGTGTAAACAAACTCCATCTGCTTCACTTGGTCACAACAGAGGTCACCTTAAACAGATGAGCTAATCAAAATTTTCTCCAGAGTCGCATTTCTTCTCCAAGTTAGCCTTGGCTTTTGTGTGGCTTATGTTCAGGTTTAAGAACTGTACAATATGCATTAATGATTTACAGAATGCTGTGTGACTCCATTTGCACCAAAGTTCTTATGAGCAAGGCTGTATTTGACTCCTTTTTGCCTTGTACTCCTCCGCGTTTGTGGTTTCTAGAAGTGGTTGTTAGAAACGGGGCAGCTTCTACCCAGAAAAACAGAAATGCAGCTTTTTCATTGCTTATGGCCACATTAGAATCTCTCTAAATGACTTTTCCAGTGCTGGGAATTGAACCCTGACCAAGCTCTCTGTGATGGAGCTGGCTTCCCAGTCAACTGGAATTCTTAAATTACTGATCACTCCTTCTAGGATTTAGCATTAGATCACATTGGGTGTTTGTATTTGTTTAGCATCAGACATTGTTATTTTAGTTGTTATCTGGGACAAATGTTAGCTAAACTCTGAATTGTTTAAGAAATTGAAAAAATTTCATTCTTCTGTGTGTGGACATTAGGTCCCAGTACCATTTGTTGAAGATGCTTCTGTGTCTCTAGCTTATGTGTTTGGCATCATTGTCATGTATTAAGTGTCTGAAATTATGTGCACTCATGTTGGATCTTAAATTTTGTTCTATTGGTCTACATGTCTGTTTTTATAGCAGTACCATGTTGTTTCTAAAAACCATGCCTCTATAATTTATTGAGGGTCTTTTGTGGTTCCTTATGGATTTTAGGAAAGTTTTTATCCTATTTGTGTGAAGAATGATATGGAGACTTTGATTGGTATTGCACTGACTCTCTAAATAGCTTTTGATAAAATTGTCATTTTCATAATATTTAGACCTGTATTTATTACCTTGTTCAGAAATATACTACAAATGGATCAAAGATCTAAATGTGAAACCTGAGATACAGATACTGCCAGAAGAAAACATGAGCAGTACCCTACAGGATATAGGTCTGGGAAAGCACTTTTGAAGTAGGACTCCAGACAGGCACACACCTTTAATCCCAGCACTCAGGAGGCAGAGGCAGGTGGATCTCTGTGAGTTCCAGACCAGCCTGGTCTACAGAGTGAGTGCCAGGACAGGCTCCAAAGTTACACAGAGAAACCCTATCTCGAAAAACCATAAAAAAGTAGGACTCCATTGGAAGAATTAAATTCAACAATTGACAATTAAGACTTCATAAAATGAAAAGTTTTTGCACAGCTAAAGAAACAATCAGGTGAAGCAAAAGCCACCAGAATGTAAGAGATTCTCCAGTTACATATCTAACAGAAAGTTAATATCCAGGATACACACAGAACTCAAAAAACAGTCAAAACTATAAATGACCCATTAAAAAAAAATGGGGCGGGGACCTGAACAGAGAGTTCTCAAAAGAAGAAAAAAAACTAAGAAATATCTCAAAAAAAAGGTTGATTGTTTCCAGTAATTAGGGAAATGAAAATAAAAACAACTTGAAGATTTTATTTTATCTCAGTTATAATGGCAAAGCTCAGCAGAACAAGCAAATCAAATGCTGGAGGTAAGATTCATTCACTGTTGGTGGGATTGCAAACCAGTCCAGCCTATCTGGAAATCAGTGCGGAGAATCCTCAAAATTCTAAAAATATATCTCCTTTATGACATAGCTATTCGGCCTGAGTTCTACCCGGCACTTTAGGGTTCCAAATAATACACAGAGACTTATATTAGGTTACAATGCTGCTGGCCAGTTGACTAAGATTTCTTATATGGTAGCTCAGTCTTCTTCTTTTTTTTTTTTCACTTAAACTAACCCATAATTCTTTCTTTTTTCTTTTCAGATTTTTTATTTGAATTAGAAACAAGATTATTTTACATGACAATCCCAGTTCCCTTCTCCCTCCCATCCTCTCCTACCAACCCCCATAACTGAAACCCTACCTATCACATATCCTTTCTTCTATTCTTCCCCTGACTCAACCTTTCTGCTCCCTCATGACCTCTGCATTCTTCCTCTTCTTCCCTTCTCATTCTCGTAGCTCACTCCCTCCTCTTCCTGTGCTCTCAATTTGCTCAGGGGATCTTGACCCTTTCCCGTTCTCTAGGGGACCATGTATGTCTCTCTTAGGGTCCCCCTAGTTTACTAGCTTCTCTGGCATTGTGGATTGTAGACTGGTAATCCTTTACTCTATGTCTAAAATCCACATATGAGTGAGTACATAATCATCTTTGTCTTTTTGTGATTGGGTTACCTCACTCACAATGGTTTCTTCTCGTTCCATCCATTTTCCTTCAAATTTCAAGATTCCATTGTTTTTTTTTTTTTCTGCTGAGTAGTACTCCATTGTGTAAATGTACCACATTTTCTCTATCCATTCTTAGGTTGAGGGGCATCTGGGCTGCTTCCAGTTTCTGGCTATTACAAATAGTGCTGCTGTGAACATAGTTGAACAGATGTCCTTGTTGTATGAATGTGCTTCTTTTGGGTAAATTCTTAAGAGCAGAATTGTTGAATCTTGTGGTACACTGATTCCCATTTTCCTGAGGAATCTCCAAACTGTTATATCACTTCCTGCCTGGATCACCAGACTTCCTTTTCCTACATTTCCCAGAATTCTCTTTGACTCCTAATCCCACCTATCTTGCTCCCCTATTAGCCAACAGTGCTTTATTCAACAACCAATAAGATAAACATATACACAGAAGGTCATTCTCCGTCATCCTACTCCACAGATTCTTGCCAGCCATATTCATTGCTCCTCTGTTTATGCTAGCTTACGAAATGGGAACAACTTAAATGTCCTTCATGAATGGAAAATGAAAATGTAGTACATACACAATAGAATATTAGTCAGCTGTGAATAAAAATGAAACCATGAGCTATGCAGGTGAATGGACAGAACTATAAAAGATCATATTGAGTGAGGTAACTCAGACCCAGAAAGACAAATGTCATGTGTTCTTTCTCATCTGAGGCTCTTATCTCCAAATCTTCAGTTACAAATGTAGTCCTCACCCCTCATCAAGGAAACATCTCTTTGCAACAGAAGGAGACCATTACAGAAAACCACAACCATTCAAATTGCAGAGTTGTGGAACCCATTCCCAACTAATAATCTAAACAAAACTCCTGTATGTTGGACTCAGGTATCATTGTTGAAGAGGGGACAGAACACTTGTAGGATCCATAGGAACAGAGAGTTTACTATAAGATATTTACTCTTAGGAATGTCAGAAGCTGTGGTGATATCTTGTCTGTACTCTTAACAAATAAAGCTTGAATGAAGATCAGAATGTGGAGCTAGGCACTAGTTAACCATAGAGGTCTGGAGGTCTGTACAGACAGACAAGAAGTGATTTGGTTGGACATAGAGAGGAATATAAGGTGGGAAGAGACAGGAGGTCTCTCCCTTTTGCTGCTGAGACGTTGGTTAGGTGGTGGGGCTGTGGCTTGCTCCTTGGTGTTTTTGATCTTCCAGCATTTATCCCTATATCTGACTCTGAGCTTTTATTTTTAAGACAAATCAGAACTCATGCTACATTTGATGTTCAACTTTAAGGCCCGTGAGAACCCCCTTGAGGTGTTTCCCCATGGCAAAGGCTTCCATTCTAAATTTGGTTCAGTCATTTTCTGTAACTTTGGAGGAAACTCCTTCCCAAAGCAATTAAAGAACCTAATGCCTATTGTAAAAAAAAAAAAAAAAAAAAAAAAAAAAAAAAAAAAAAAAACACACTGCTCTGTATAGAAGAGAGAACAAAAAATTCAGGAGCAACCGTAAAATATATATATTTTGGCAAATTTCTTCTATCAATGAACAAAGACCAAAATTAAAAATACAAATAAATGAGGTTGACACCTTACCCTGGTCTGCCCTCTACCCTCTGCCCACCTGCCGCCTGAGGTAAGTCTGGGCTCTGCTCTGCTCCCAACTTGCCCAATCACCCAAGCCTCACTTCTGCCTGCCCCCCCCCAAGAGTGGACCTGCCCAGACAGGAAGGCCCACCCTGAGTCTGGCCACACATCACCCTTGTATCCCCTTGGCTCTCTGCCCTCTGCCTGCTGCCTGAGGTGCGTCTCGGTGCTGCTCTGCCCCTAACTTCCCCCATCACCCCACCTTGCTTCTTCCTGAGCCTGCCCCTTGAGTAGAGTGGACTTGTCCAGACAGGAAGGCCTACCCTGAGTCCGGGCACACCTCACTCTTGGTTCACACTCGGCCCTTTGCTTGAGGACACTAGAAGAGAGGGTGAGACCCCACCCACCTGCATGCACTGGAAGAAGGGATGGGAAAACGACAGAATAACACCATATTCAACAACAGAAAGACCAATATGACACCACCAGAATCTAGGGACTCCATACCAGCAAGAATTGAAAAGCCCAATGCAGAGAATGAAGAAGAGATGGACTTTAAAAATTATCTTATGAAGATGATAGAGACCATTAAAGAGGAAACAAGAAAATCCCTTAAAGAAATAGAAGAAAAAACAAGCAAAAATTACATGAAATGGAGGAAAAGACAAACCAAAAATATTCAAGAAATAGGCCAACTGGATCCATAACGAGGTGAGTGACCCTCCACTCTTACCCAACTCCCGTCCAAAGCCCCATTAACCCCATCTCTCTGGGCCTGTGCCTGCTTGAGGTAGACACGCCCAGGCAGGGAGGAGCTCCCTGAATCTGGAAACACCCCATTCTTCCTTCCCATTCCACCGACATGACCCCTACGGAGGCCTAACTCCTTCACAGTGAGACTACCAGGAGAGGCAAGACCATCCAGAACTGCGGACATTGAATCCCTGGCCCCCACACACTACTGGGTCACAAGAGGAGACAGAGAGATCCCACCTGCACCAACTGGAAGAAGATATGGGAAGAAGACAGAATAAGAACTCACTCAAAAACAGAAAGACCAATATGACACCACCAAAATCTAGGGACTCCACACCAGCAAGATCTGAAAAGCCCAACACAGAGCATGAAGATGAGATGGACCTCAAAAATTATCTCAGCAAGATGATAGAGACCTTTAAAGAGGAAACAAGAAAATCCCTTAAAGAAATAGAAGAAAAAGTAAGCAAAAAATTACACGAAATGGAGGAAAAGACAAACCAAAAAACTCAAGAAATAAACAAATCTCTTAAAGAATCTAAAGAAACCCAAGAAAAAACAACCAAACAAGTGAAGGAAGCTCTTGAAACAGTTCAAAGCATGAAAGCTGAAATAGACATCAGATGTAGGAAAAAAATGCAGGCATGACCTGGTGGCCAGCCTACTAGCCATACTATGCTTCTAGACAAGCATGGCACTATTCCCAGAAGTCAAAACACAGAATTCTGAAGTAGTGTGAGTAGCCAGTAGCTGGCCATGAGTCTTCACTCTTCATGTGTTCTTTTATATGCTTCTTGTGCAGAGAGACCCTGGTGGTATGAGCACTAAATGAACAATCTGAGGAAATGCTAACCAATCACAGTAGCTAGGCTTCTACTATATAAGTGGTCACTCACATGCCATCAAGTAGACACTGTTCTCTGAAAAAAAGGCTCAGGAGTGGTTTACATCCTCACCCTTTACTGACCCATAGGCACTGCTGTCTTGTTGGGGGATGCCCCAGTAATGACTACAATCTGCCTTTACAGCATCCTTAGTGCTATTGCTATGCAGTCTTTTAATCCCCCTGCCTGACTTCTTTGGTTGGGTTTAGCATGTGTCTTTGGTTCAAGTAGACAATGAACACTCCCTTCCTGATGAGAACACTGCATGGAAACCTTATCGGATGCTATTGGGGCCATCTGAACTTCGAACAACATATCCTGAATTTTTCTTCTCTTTGTCTTCCACAGACGTTTTCTTCATTTTCCAACTTTCAAGACTGTACTTCTTTGGCCTAACAATAATAACCATAAAAGCAATAACAGCTATTGTTGTGACCACTTATAGTCCCTAAGCACTTACTATGTGCCAGGTAGCAAGCTTGAGCAAGAATCCTGTGAAACAGAGAATTTCTTCTTTCTGATGAAGAATCTGAAGCTGAAGACGTGATTTGTTTGAAGCTACACAGGTGGGTTTGAATCATGGTGCCTTGACCTCTCTCTACATTTAAGCTCAGGGTGCCCTCACTTCCCTGTCCTTCTGATCTTTTTTGCCAATTCATCTAGAAAATATTTCATAACTCCAGCTGGCCTGGAGTTACATAACATGTGGGTGGGGAGAAAGTTCTGAGTGCCCACTGAGGCCATGGTGAGGGAGCACAGTGTGAGAGGGTAGAGAGGAAGATGGGAGTCTGTTCTCTGAGAGGCCAGGGAAGGCTGCAAATGGAAGGTGATATTTGGGTGGCCACCAAACAGCGTCGGGGCTTCTCTGTGCCATCTATCTGTCCAGGGGACAGTGGTGTTTTGGAGGGACTCAGCAGCTCTCGGTTCTCATCACCTCTGTCTGGCTCATGGCTCCTGTCCTCTTGCTATCCTCTCAGGCTCTGCTCACAGTTCCTATAGTCTTTTAGTTCACAATGTCTCTGTAGCTCATTCTCCTTTCTTGGTGCCACTTTGACATTATCCTAGTTGCTATAACCACAGAGCAATGACCTGCTGCCTAAAACTCATTGATTTACAATTGATATTGAGGAACTCCTATACTTTTTAATGGGGCTATTTACATGAAAATGTAAATGTCTGATATCTTTTGAGAAGTAGGTTATATAGGGCTCTGAATGTGAAAGATAATAGAAGGGTTGAGATATGCCTCTTATCTTTACATAGCCATGAGATCTCCCTAGGCCCAGTCAGAGGGTTTAGCATGTGATGAGCCTAAACTATATAGGTAGGCTGTTTCTGTTTTTCTTGTATAACTTTTAAAAAAGTGACATTTATTTCAAGTCTATTTTCCTGTTGATAATGCTTCATTTATGTTTATGATGTGTTAATTCCTTAAATCAAGAACATTTTTGGGAAAGGGGAGATATCCTGGGTAGGGGAATTCTTGTTAAACTCTGCTTCTATGAAGGAAAAAATATACACAAGTCATGCTAGTTTTTTTTTTCTTATTTTACAATTCATTGTTCTTTTTGTCATTTTTTTTATTAGTTCAAATTAGGAACAGGCTTGCTTCACATGTCAATCCTTCTCCCTCTCCCTCCCCTCCCCTCATCCCTCCTCCTCTTCCCCGCCCCATCCACCCTCCACTCCCCAGGCAGGGTAGGGCCCTCAACGAGGGCTCCCTGAAGTCCACCACATCATCCTGGGCCAGGCCTAGGCCCTCCCCCATGTGTCCAGGCCAAGTGTGCATCCCTTCACTTAGGATGGGCTCTCAAAGTCCCTTCTTACTCCAGGGAAAAATACTAATCCACTACCAGGTGCCTCCTGGAGTGCAGAGGCCTCCTAATTGACATCCATGTTCAGGGGTCTGGATGAGTCCTGTGCTGGCCTCCCAGACAGCAGTCTGGGGTCCACGTGCTCCCCTTGTTCAGGCCAGCTGTTTCTGTGGGTTTCACCAGTCTGGTACCAACCCCTTTGATCTTCATTCTTCCCTCTCTGCAACTAAGTTCCAGAGTTCAGTTCAGTGTATATCTGTGTATCGATGGGTGTCTGCCTCTGCTTCCATCATCATGCTACTTTTTACTTGGAGCATGTTGGCAAAGGCAGTTTGCCTCAGGATTCTTGATCACCACTTGGCCAGTCCCCTACTGCAGAGGGAAATTGTCACTATAGCTACAGCATGGTTGCAGTTCACTGGAACTTCTTTAGAAAGAACATGTGCTATGCTGCATTTGACCTGTGGGCTGACCTGTGTATGGGCTTCCTAGTTCAGAGTAACCAATGCAAATTTGAAAGATGACTGATGAAGGAAATTGAATTTAGTACTAGATGATAATTAATATTGTATTCTGAAGGAATGGCCACTGTTGGTATAATGCAACAATTAATGCATAGCTTCTAATTAAATGAAGAATTTTTGAAGATTTGGCAAATTTTCGTTGTGAGCATTACTGAAAATATTCTGTTCTTATTGGAAAATACTATATTTCTAGTTTCCTGTGTCATGGGTGAAATGGTGTGTATTCAGAGTATAATGGCTATCAATCAGTGTCATTGCTTTCAGCTTGGCTGGTTTTGGGTTTCTCAGTAAAGCTTTTATTGTTAATTTTTTATTGTCTTTAGAGTGTTGAGGCTTCCACCATGGCCTCATACATGCTAGAAAGCACACTATCCCTGCTGTGCTGCCTGTTACACCATTTACCTTCTGAAGGTTCTATTTTTGTAACATTTAATAGCATCTGAAAAAAAATCACATGTAATCTCAACTGGGAATAAGCAAACACAATTAAAATCCTGCTATGGGTTCAGGGAGATGGCTCAGTAGAAAAAGTGCTTGCCATTCAAACTCAAGAATGGGATTTAGACCTTCATCTATCAATACAGAAGATGGATGGATGTGGCAGTCTGTCTTACTTGTAGAATCAGGAGATCTTAGGACAAGCTAGCTAGCGAGATTGCTCAAATGGGCAAACTCTGGGTTCAGCAAGAGACCTTGCCTCCATAAATAAAATGGAGAACAATAGCAAAAGACATTTGAGGTCCCTCTGTCTTCAACATGTACATGCACACATATGCTTGCATACCTGTACACATGTGCACCATATATATATATATATATATATATATATATATATATATATATATGGCAAAATGCCTGATTATTAGGCTAACAATGATCACTTTTAAAATTAATTTTTATTTAAATAAAAATTTATTTTACATACCAATCCCAGTTCCCTCTCCCTCCTTCCTCCTATTCCCCCTCTCATACCCCCATCCCACCTGCCTATATGCTCCTCAAGGAAGGTGAGGACTCCAATGGGGGATCATTAAAGTCTATCACATCACTTTGGGTCAGGACCTAGATCCTCCCCCATGTATCTAGGCTGAGAGAGTATCCCTCCATAGTGAATGGGCTCCCAAAGCCCATTCAGGCACTAGGGATAAATACTGGTTCCACTGCCAGAGGCCCCATAGACTGCCCAAGACCCCCAGCTGACACCCACATTCCAGGGGACCTGGTTCGGCCCTATTCTGGTTCCCCAACTGCCAGACTGGGGTCTGTGAACTTCCACTTGCTGAGGTCAGCTGCTTCTGTGGGTTCCCCCAGAATAGTCTTGACCCCTTGCTCATCACTCCTCCTTCTCTATAACTGGATTCCAGGAATTCAGCTCAGTGCTTAGCCGTGAATCTCTGCTTTTGCTTCCATCAGCTACTGGATGAAGGCTCTATGATGGCATTTAAAGTAGTCATCAATCTCATTACAGGGGAAGGGCATTTAAGGTGGCCTCTCCACTATTGCTTAGATTCTTAGTTGGGGTCATCCTCGTGGATCCCTGGAGATTTCCCTAGTGCCAGATTTCTCATTAAGCCCATAACAACTCTCTTTATTAAGGTGTCTCTTTCCTTGCTCTCCATCTCTGTTCTTCCCCCAACCAGACCTTCCTGATCCCTTAGCCCTTATGCTCTCCTCTCCCCTTCTCTCCTCCTCTTTCTTCTACCTCCCTCCCTACTCCCACCCATGCTCCCAGTTTACTCAGGAGATCTTTTCCCTTCCCCCTTCTCCGGGGTCCATGTATGTCTCTCATAGGGTCCTCCTCATTTCCTAGCTTCTCTGGGGTTCTGGATTGTAGGCTGGTTATCTTTTGCTCTATGTGTAAATACCCACTTATGAGTGAGTACTTACCATATATGTTTTCTGTGTCTGTGTTTCCTCACTCAGCATGGTTTCTTCTAGTTCCATCCATTTGCCTGCATTTTCTTTATCCATTCTTTGGTTGAGGAGTATCTAGGTTGCTTCCAGGTTCTGGCTATTACAAATAATGCTGCTATGAACATCATTGAACAGATGTCCTTGTGGTATGAATGTGCATCCTTTGGGTATATGTCTAAGAGTGGAATTGCTGGATCTTGAGGTAGATTGATTCCCATTTTCCTGAGAAACTGCCATAGTGATTTCCAAAGTGGCTGTAAAAGTTTGCACTCCCACCAGCAAAGAAGGAGTGTTCCCCTTTCTCCACATCCTGTTTAGCATAAACTGTCATTGGTGTTTTTTATTTTATCCACTCTGACTGGAGTAAGATGGTATCTCAGAGTTGTTTTGATTTGCATTTCCCTGATGGCTAAGGATGTTGAGCAATTTCTTAAGTGTGTTTCAGCAATTCGAGATTCCTCTATTGAGAATTCTCTCTTTATATCTGTATCCCATTCTTTTTTTGTTTTTGTTTTTTCAAGACAGGGTTTCTCTGTATTGCTTTGGAGTCTGTCCTGGAACTTGCTCTGAAGACCAGGGTGGCTTTGAACTCACAGAGATCTGCCTGCCCCTGCCTCCTGCACCCATTTTTTAATTGGATCATTTGGTCTTTGTATATTTTGGAGATCAGCTGTTTGTCAGATGTGGGGTGGTGAATATCTTTTCCCATTCTGTGGGCTGATGTTTTGTCTTGTTGACTGCGTCCTTTGCCTTATAGAAGCTTCTGTTCAGGAGGTCCCATTTATTAATTGTCCATCTCAGTGTCTGTGCTACTGGTGTTATGTTCAGGAAGTTGTCTCCTGTGCCAATTAGTTCAAGGGTACCTCCCACTTTCTTTTCTAAGAGGTTCAGTGTGGATGCATTTATGTTGAGGTCTTTGATCTATTTGGACTTTTTTTGTGCATGGGGATAGATACGGTTCTTTCTGCAATCTTCTACATGTCAACATTCCACTATGTCAGCACCATTTGTTTAAGATGCTTTCTTTTTTTCCAATGTATAATTTTAGATTCTTTGTCAAAAATGAGATGTTCCTAGGTGTGTGGATTAATGTCAGAGTCTTCAATTTGATTCCATAGGTTTACCTGTCTATTTTTGTGCCAGTATCAAGGTGTTTTCATTACTATAGCTCTATAGTAGAGCTTGAAGTCAGGGATGGTGATGCTTCCGGAAGTTCATTTATTATACAGGGTTGTTTTGACTATCCTGGGTTCTTTGTTTTTCCATATAAAGTTGAGTATTGTCCTTCCAATGTCTGTGAAGAATTGTGCTGGGATTTTGATGGGGATTGCATTGAATATGTAGATTGCTTTTGGTAAGATTGCCATTTTTACTATGTTGATCCTACCTATCCAGGAGCATGGGAGATCTTTCCATTTTCTGGTATCTTCTTTCTGGTATCACTAGCCTTTGGTAGTGTCCTATTACTCTTTATGTTGTTGAATGTGTTCTTATACTGTCATCTACCCATCTCTTCCTCCAGTGAGTGCAGGTGGGGCCTGCGATTCAGTGGATCTCTTTTCTTCCAATTGGTGTAGGTGGGGCCTGTGGCTTAGGTGGTTGATCTTCTTCCTCTCCCAGGGTGGGCAGTGCCAAGGCTCCAATGGTGGAAGATGCAGTGCTGGATGGTTTGGGGTGTGAGGAGGATGGCCGAAGGTCTCTGGACTTTCTCTCCCCATGGGGGCAAGGTCAAGGCTCCAGTGAGGGCAGATGTAGTGATGGATGGTTTGGTACTGCCCCCAGGTCTCTGGGGATTTGGTTGGCAACGTGCCCCAGTCAAGGCCTCAAGTGAGGGGGTTCAGGGAAGGCCAGGCACTCATCTGTCCCAGTGGGTGCAATGTCAAGGCTCTGATGAAGTTCTCCAATGATCACTACTTAAAGCCAATATAAGTACATTTCTTTCTTCTTCTTTTTTTTTTTTTGAGGGGTAAATTCTTTATTTTCGTAGTGAATTTCTATTAGAATATTTAAACGAGTAGTATACAATGTGGTTTTTAATGCAACTTATCTGCTTAGGTCAGTGTCTGTTTCTATGATACCCTGCTTTCTCTAATAAGGTATTAAATAGTATTAATGAGAAAAGTCACATAAGTACATTGCTAAGTTGAAGGCCAAGAAAGTAAAATTCAGTAGAAGTCAATGGTCAACCCAGAGTTGGGTCATCTAGTCCTTGAGTACAAATCTTACCTCACAGATGCATAAAAAAGTCCTTGACTTTTAACAATTCCCCAGATAAGAAAACAGGTTGTAGATATGTTCTCTCTGAGGCCTTTGAAGTCCAACTCACAGACAGGCAGGCTCTACTTTTCATCTTCCATGTTAGTAGGCAGCCCAATTAACCCTTGCGCTGCTTTGGAGAGGGAAGACACAGTATGGTCTCTGTGATCAAAACACAAGTGACATTGAAGACAAAGACAAGAAGGGAATTCCTGGCTATGACCCTGCTGGCCACTGTGGCCCTCCTGGCAGTGGCACCTGCCAGAGTCTGGGTCACAGACAGGACCTCAGGGCTCCTTTCTTGTGGCAGTCACATGCTACAAAGTAAGAATGACGAAGTAGAGAAAGTCATGCTCATGCCTAGCTTAAAAACCAAACCTTCCCTCCTCTCCTGGGATTATCTCCCATTCATGATTCTAAGGTAATTATTTAAAGACGATATGATTCCAGAGATCTGTGGGATACCATGAAAATAAACCTGTCTCTCTATATTCCATTAGCAAATCAACTCATGGTTTTCTATATGGAAAAATTAAATGCAGTTTTTATTGTGAATATGCATATAGCATTTTTATCTGGTTGAGTGAAGATTGCAGATTCAATACGGGCCATTAAAGCAGGACTAAGAAGTCCCATGACCACACTGGAAGTCCTGCCTGGGGGTGCTGACCCCTGCTGTTTTCCATTATGTATGATTGCTTTGTTCTTTAGGATGTGGGAGAAGGAGCTTTGTCTTTGACTTAATAAAAGAAAATACCCAATAATGTCACACAGTACTTTATTTGAGCTGGTTTCTGGTCAACACACACACACACACACACACACACACACACACACACACACACACACGTGTACATGCACAGACAGAGAGAGAGCTATTGATGCTGTTGCTATTCTAACAGGTTAGGAATCACTAGTTTATGCTTCTAGACTTACTGCAATAAAAATGTGATTTTAAAGTCATTGGGTAGCTTTCATAACAATAATGCCAAATATGAATGACAGAAATGATCCCAGAAATTATAGTCAACAATAGTCAATAATTGCAATAAAAACTGGCTAACTAAGCTCTACCTAGTTATGGAGCACACAGATTGGTTCAGGGGTCTTCTGGGACACTTTGTGGCAGTGTTGTGCCAACCACAGATTCAGGCCTACCTCTGCTCACAA
The DNA here is from genome assembly GCF_003668045.3 of Cricetulus griseus. NCBI lineage: Eukaryota > Metazoa > Chordata > Mammalia > Rodentia > Cricetidae > Cricetulus > Cricetulus griseus. The sequence continues at coordinate 168,688,811 of NC_048598.1, read as the reverse complement.
GCTGTTCTTACCTAGGTGCTCAGTAGGCTCTGTGGACCAAGCTGAACATTTGCAAATTCTCCCCTGGCGTCACTAACAGTTGAAACATTTGTATGAAGTAAGATTATTAAAGTGTCAGAAGGGCCAGGTGGTGGTGGCACAGGCCTTTAATCCCAGCACTTGGGAGGCAGAGGCAGGCAAATATCTGTGAGTTCAAGACCAGCCTGGTCTACCAGAGCTAGTACCAGGACAGCCTCCAAAGCCACAGAGAAATCCTGTCTCGAAAAACCAAAAGAAAAAAAAAGTCAGAGGGACACAAGAAAAGAGACTAACAGACTTTGGTTTATAAAAGCCAACATTTCCTCTTTGAAAAATATTTTAACATGTTTTTTTTCCTTCATACTAGATAAGTATATCTCCCTAACCCATACTCCCTGGTTGTTCATGAGGATGTCAGAGGACAACTTGTGGGAGTCAACTTACTCTCTCATGTGCATTCCAGAGATTGAACTCGTGTTGTCAAGGTTGGCAGCAAGCACCTACACTCACTGAGCCATCTTTCTGACCCTTCCTTCCTGGTTTTAAGATATCAGTTATGTATAGAAAGCTGAGATAAGTATGCAGTATCCAGGAAGAAGCCAATATCAAGTCAGGGTTACTATTAATATGTCAAATTCTACGTATCAATTCTTACAATTTGTGATACTACTCCCTTGAATATCTATTTTCTAAATATTGTTGTTTTAGAAATTCCAAGAATGTGAGATGCTACACCTATTTATTGTTGACCCTATTTCTTTGTGTATTATCTCATTATAGTGTCATTAAAGTGGAAAGAAACTAATGGTCCACCCTTTGTGTCAGCCAAGAATAAAATGCACACTTCACATTTTGCAGAAAGATCTGCCCCATTTGCCAAGTTCCAATGTTTCCTACAGTTCATGTCATTTTTGAAAACTGAAACAGTAAAGCCATTGTGTAATTTCCCCTTGTGCATTTGTTCTAGCCTCATGTTGGACTGACTGTTACTGTCCTAGTTTGTTTTCCTGTCCTGGTGACCAGTTCCATAACCCAAAAGCAAGTTGATGGAAAAAGTGTTCATTTCAATTTACATATTACAAGCCATTATCGAAGGAGACACTAGGGCAGAGGTCAAGCAGGATCTTGGCAGCAGCAACTGAAGTTGAGACTATGGATGAAAACATCTTACAGCCTTGCTGCCAAGCTCACATTCAGCTGCCTTTCTTACATAGCCTGGGCCCACTGCTTTCCACCCACAATGGGCTGGGTCCCTTCATTAACTAGCAATCTACAAAATTCCCAACAGACACATCCACCCAGTAATCTGATGGATAGAATTCTTCAAATGAATTTTTCACTTTCTACATTTGTCAGGTTGACAAAGAACATTAACCATGGTACACATTCATCTCCTCTTACTGACATCAGGTATTTATGTTTACTTCTTGCTTGTATGAAAAAAGTACCTTCTTCAATGAGTTAAAAGGGTATTCTCTTTTAAATTATACGAAAACCTCAACACTATGGTAACACAAATAAATTAAGGGAATCTTATGAAACTCCAGCTGAGACATGGTATAACATTTAAAATATGATCTTTAACTTAGAAAGCACCTCCCTTTCCACTTGGGTCTGATCTTGTATTTCAAGTAAGTTAGAATAGACACTTTGTATTTTATACAAAGGTTAGATAAAAAGAAAAGTCCCACAACTTTTCATTTAGCTACAAATTTCATCTAAATAGATTATATCAACCATTATACTCTATACTAACCAAACTGCTAAAGACTGTCTATGAAGAAAAGAATAGGTGATAGGGCTTTGACTTTTGGAGCACACTGTCTACTAAGCACACTGCATACATGCACACAGATAGTGACAGATTTTCAGGCTGGAAGCATATTTTAAACTGAGATGCAAAAAATTCTGTCAGTGCAGAAGAAAATTTGTGTTGTCTTAGATGGTGCCCACTAATCACATGCAATTTTTTGTATTACTTTCATATATACAGCTGCTATGGTACATGTGTGGAGGTCAGAAAACAACTCATAGGTGTCAGTTCTCGCCTACTATGTGGCCTCTGGGTATCAAACTCAGACCATCAGGCTTGGTGGCAGGTACCTTTATCCACTGAGCCACCTTACTGGCCCCACATGTTAAACGAGTAAAATTCAGCAATGCACAATTCCACCTCTCACTTTCAATACATATACTCTAAGTGCTTGATGGCTACATGTGACTAGTGGCTTCTCCATTGGCCAGCATCGATGTTGAATGCCTCCCTCGTTACAGAATGATGGACTGCGCAGGGCTTCTCCAAATCCTACAAAGAGAACCCATGGACTGAAAGGCATGGACCTCAAATCAAAGAAGACAGAGGATCACCTTGTAGCATCTGCAGTGCCAAGCAGGCATTCTGTGAATGCCTGTTCAATAAATAAATGGCCAAGCGACAAACCCAGAGTCCCAAGAGGCATGTGTGACACCTCTCTGACTTCCTATCACCTATCTACAGATTCTTCTTCCTTCAGAGGGATTCATTTCTCTCCACAGGCTTCCAAAGTAGCAGAAATTTGGCTATAGTCAACCATGACCTTAGATGACTGATCCATTGTCATAACTCAGAGAAATATTTAATTAACATAGGCTAATAGTTTTAAAAAGGTAAAACATATTTTTATATGGTTATAAAAATATTGGTTTCAAAACCAGAATTAAGCTGTGTGCACTAAGTTCTCACTTCTTTAAAAAAAATCAAATAAAAGAATCTGAAACTTGCTGGGTTGTGGTGGTGCATGCCTTTAATCCCAGCACTTGTGGGAGGCAGGTGGATCTCTGTGAATTTGAGGTCAGCCTGGTCTACAGAGTGAGTTCCAGGACAGCCAGGACTACCAGAGAAACTCTGTCTTGAAAAACCAAATGAAAACCAGAAAAAAAAGAATATGAAACTCCGTTGTTTTTTTTGTAGCAAGCCCACAGTAGATCCAATGGCCTGCACTTGTTTTTCAGCATTCTATGACTTAGGAATGCATCTTCCAGAGGGGTAGCTGGAACAGTCCTCCTCACACTCCTGGCAGCATGTCCCCCCATGGCCTGTAAGCTGTGGGAACAGTTGTGGGTGATGAATTGACACACTTTATGGTCTAAAAACACAATGCATTTTCATCGGAAACAGCTTTCCTCCAGTGAGTTAGAATATACAGCTGTGTAAAAGTTGAAGAAGGGTAATTCCCACGCTCAGCAGCCACCCCTGGCAGTATCAAGGATCACTAGTTAATGTGTTTTGGCATAGAGTTCTTGCTCACACCACCTGCTTCCAGCTGTTCAGGGACAGGTGGCCCCAGACTAGGAAACATACACAGATGTAAATGAAAACCAAACACACATTGGGAAACAGTCCGCATTCTTTAACTCCACAGGGATGGGAGTTCCCCCCAAATTGACAAGAGGGGCACAGGCCAAAGATGTGGTTTACCAATCATCAATCACTCTGGCAAGTAATGTTTCTGTCATGGGAATACATGATGTAACTTTACCAAAGGGGCTAGTGTTTTGTTCTACAAAATGGCGATTTTTGACTTTATAATTAATCACTTTGTGATATTTGTGCTTTTGACAGATGGTGTCTTGAAAATTTGTGTTCTTAATTCACTTTTCTGAAAACTGAAAAGGTTGGAGAATAATCAAAGTAAAGACAAAGTAAGCCACCATTACAGGAATCTTAAATTATATTTAACTAAATATGCTTAAACATAAACTCTGTAAGTATCCTTGCAGTGAATACCTAGCTAGATTCATAAAAGGACTCTATCTGCCAAGCCTCTATCCATCCTTGGAGTTCCTGCGAGTGCCTGCCCAAGTGGAGCTAATTATAGGAGGTTGTTGCTCCTGAGGTGTGTAGCGATGGCGGCTGCTCTTCATTGCTGGCCAGTTCTTTCTTGTCCTCACACTCAATATGCCTCTTTAGAAATGGTTCCCATTGTTCTGAGTCTTGCCTAGTAGAGTTTCACAAAATAGGCAGCCTCCTTCTTCCCCAACTACATGTGGGAATTCTTCCCCAACACCATGTGGCCATTTTTAACTAGCCTTCACGTCTATGTTTTGGGCCCATCCCTTATAATTCCTTTAGGCCCTCATTACACAATCGCACAGTTCTATCATTTATTCAAGTTGTCTTCTTTTAGACACACACTTTACAAAGTTTGATTTATATTAACAATGTGGTATTTAGAAGATAGACAAATATTCTATGTTCTCATTCAGACATAGAAGTGAAGTGGCGATCTTAGAGAAATATAGTGTAGAATAATGGCTGCCACAGAAGGTAGAGGGAGGGAAGCATGGAATACCAAAATACAGTCAGACAGGAGGAGTAAGTTCTAGTATATTCTATAACACAGTAGGATGACCATAGCTAAAGATAATTTAAAATAGCTATGAGAGAGGCCTTGAAATGCTTTTAACACAAAGGTGATATAATAAATATGCTAGTTATCTTGATTTTGATCATTAAATATGCATCAAAATATCACTCTATACCACATAACCGTGTGGATGAAGTTTAATTAAAGCCAGTGGTGGTGGCGCACACCTTTGATCCTAGCATTTGGGAGGCAGAGGCAGGCAATTCTCTGTGCGTTTGAGGCCAGCCTCATCTACAGGGAGAGTTCCAGGACAGCCAGGGCTACACAGAGAAACCCTGGCTTGAAAAGCAAAACAAAACAATTAAAACACAATCTTCCCCCAAACCAACCAACCAACCAACCAACCAACCAACCAACCAACCAACCAACCAACAACAACAACAACAAAAAACCAACAAAAACAAAAAATGAAAGCTTAATCAAAAGTTTAAAAACATAAAAATGTTATGTTGCTCTGAAATGACAATAATGTTCCTGGAGTTGTGTGGTTAGTAAAACCAGTGTTGGGATGGTAACTGTACTGAAGCTGAGCACAGCATGCCCTCTCCCCCAGCCTGAGCAGGCATCATGTCTCTGGTAGATCTGGACACTGCTGGCTCACTTGCAGCTGCTTCACAAAGTGAAAATCCTCAGCCATTTTCCCATGAGTTAATGCCAAGTCATTACTCCTACCCTTATGCAAGTAATTTAAAATACCTAGTTACACAACTTCATTTTTATCCTGTTAGCATTTCTGGTTGTTTCCAGCCTACATGAGAGCCTCTTAGGGTGGCTGGTCCTGTGTTCCGTATTTAACATATTAGCTTACAGTTTTGTAGCATCTGAAAATTTGAGAAACTTGTTTCTCCAACTCCATCTACAGTGTTGGCCAACATATTGGATAGCCTGTTGGATCTCTCTGTGGGAATGCACTAGAGACTACTTCCTGGCTGACACAGAGATATTTATCTGAAGTTATTTAAACAGCTGGAAATCTAATTAGCCATATATTTTCTCTGTATTCAAATGAAAGTGTTTCCTGATTGTAGAATACAACCTTCCTCAAGGGATTCTCCCATGAACCAAACAACTCAAAGCAGCCTTGTAGTGAGGGATTTTAGCTAAATTAATGCTATCTGATCTTTAAGGTCATTGCCTGCTTTTGGTCTCCATGGTTGAACTGTATGTTGCATATTACTACAAATATGCTTCCCCAGTGGTCTAAGAAGCTTGCCAGACAGTGATATCATGAATGTTCAAAGTTCTAAATGAGTTAAGAAACCACACATTCATGTGGAGGCTGGTCTGTCCACTCTGTGGCTGGTGGGTGCAGGAGTAGAGAATATAGGGGAACGTGCCAGATGGGTGTGATCATCTAGTACCCACATCTTGGTTTTTAAGACTACTCTCCAGTAAAGTAACCAACATTCTTTAAAGTTGTGACTGATTCTAAAAATGGAGCAAACAATGTATAAGATGAATCCAGAACATTCTTCTCTAACCATAAACTGAGGAAATACCTTGAAGAATTTTAAAATGTTTGAGTATGAAAGATGTCTAAAATATTTGAGTATGTAAGAGTCATTCATTAATTAAAAGAGTCATTCATTAATTAAAAGAACTTCTTATGGCCAAAGCCTGAATAATTTCAGCAATAAAGTAGTGTTGAACCATTATGAATAGTATAATACAAATACCCATGAATCCATAGTGATACATCCAATTAAATAAAAAGGGGACAACATACATATTTCCAGTACAGATGAATCCCAGCAATTCCTAGAGATATGATGCCTTCAAGGAAATTGATAGAACTCCTTACTCTGTAAGTGTGGGTTGTGCATGCTGACTTCCCTTTTCAAAGGTGCAGTGTGGAGGGAGGAAGACAGTAACTGCACAGCAGAGAAACATGACAAACACTACTGTAAGGTGACCATGATTCACAATCAGTGATTAGTCATGCTAGTCTTATGTGAGGATGTGGGTCCCGGGTCATTGTCTCACATCCAAGAACCTCAGGCTAATAAGAAAAGTGTTGAGTTGAAGGGCATTCTACAGATATTCTGAAATCTGTGACAGTTGTGAACAATGAGAAAAGCCAGGAGGAGGCTAAAGAGACATGATAACCTATTGTAAAGATAGAACAAGAAGCACACTGGGTAAAAACCAGAGCAATCTGCGATTGTGAGATTTAGTTAACAATTCTACGTAAATATTGATTTATTATTGTGATGAATGTACCAACCAAGATAAGAAAGTGGGTGTGATGCACATTTTTTGTACTATTTTATATACCAATCCCAGTTCTCTCTCCCTCCCATCCTTCCACTACCCCCACCAACTCCCCATCCACTCCCCAGAGTGGGTGAGGTCTCCCATGGGGGATCATCAAAATCTGACATCATTTGGAGCAGTACCTAGGCCCTCCCCTGAGTATCTCCCCGAGAGAGTATTCCCTCCATAGTGAATGGGCTCCCAAAGCCCATTCATGCACAAGGGATAAATACTAGTTCCACTGCCAAAGGTCCCATAGACAACCAGGCCTCCCAACTGACACCCACGTTCAGAGGGCCTGGTTCAGTCCTAGGCTGGTTCCCCAGCTGTCAGACTGAGGTCCATGAGCTCCCACTTGCTCAGGGCAGCTGTTTCTGTGGGTTTTCCCAGCATGGTCTTGACCCCCTTGATTATCACTCCTCCCTCTCTACACCTGGATTCCAGGAGTTCAGCTCAGTGTTTAGCTGTGAATCTCTGCTTCTGCTTCCATCAGCTACTGGATGAAGGCTCTAGGATGGCATGTAAGGTAGTCATCAATCTCATTTATTGGGGAAGAGCATTTAAGGTAGCCTCTCAACTATTGCCTAGATTCTTAGTTGGGGTCATCCTTGTATATCTCTGGACATTTCCCTAGTGCCAGATTTCTTTTCAAACCTACAATAGCTCCCTCTGATATGGTACCTCTTTTCCTGCTCTCCTCCATTCATCCCCGACTAAATCTTCCTGCTCCCTCATGTCCTCCTCACCCCTCCTCTTCTCCTGCTCTCCCTCTTCCAGCTCCCTCTCCCCTCCGCTTATGCTCCCAACCAGCTCAGGAGATCTTGTCCCCTTCTCCTTCTCTGGGGTACCATTATGTCTGTCTCTCTTAGGGTCCTCTTTGTTTTGTAGCTTCTCTGGCAGTACCACATTTTCTTTATGCATTCTTTGGTTGAGGGGCATCTAGGTTGCTTCCAGGTTCTGGCTATTACAAATAATCTGCTATGAACATAGTTGAACAGATGTCCTTGTGGTATGAATGTGTATCTTTTGGGTATATGCCTAAGAGTGGAATTGCTGGATCTTGAGGTAGAATGATTCCCATTTTCCTGAGAAACTGCCATAGTGATTTCCAAAGTGGCTGTACAAGTTTGCACTCCCACCAGCAGTGGAGAAGTGTTCCCCTTTCTCCACATCCTCTCCAGCATAAACTATCATTGGTGTTTTTTTTATTTTATCCACTCTGACAGGAGTAAGATGGTATCTCAGAGTTGTTTTGATTTGCATTTCCCTGATGTCCAAGGCTGCTGAGAAATTTCTTAAGTGTCTTTCAGCCAATTTAGATTCCTCAAGGCAAAAGACACAGTCAACAAGACAAAACAGCAGCCCACAAAATGGGAGAAGACCTTCACCAACCCCACATCTGACAGAGGGCTGATTTCCAAAATACATAAAGAACTCAAGAAGCTAGTCACCAAAACATCTAATAATCCAATTTAAAAGTGGGGTATAGAACTAAGTAGAGATGACTGTAGTTTCTTTTTTTTTTATTATTTTATTAGTTCTAGTTAGGGAACAAGCTTATTTCAAGTCCCTTCTCCCTCTCCTTCCCCTCACCCCCAAACTTCCTCCCCACCCCCAGCCCACCCCCCACCCCATCCACCCACCACTCCCCAGGCAGGGTAGGGCCCTCAACGGGGGCTCTGCAAAGTCCACCAAGTCTTCCTATGCTGGTCCTGGGCCCTTCCCCATGTGTCCAGGGCCAGAGTGTAACCCTTCACATGGGATGGGCTCTCAAAGTCCCTTCTTGCACCAGGGAAAAATACTAATCCACCACCAGAGGCTCCCTGGAGTGCAGAGGCCTCCTTATTGACATCCATGTTCAGGGGTCTGGATCAGTCTTGTACGGGCCTCCTGGACAGCATCTGGGGTCGATGTGCTCTCCCTTGTTCAGGTCAACTGTTCCTGTGGGTTTCTCCAACCTGGTACAGACCCCTTCGCTCTTCATTCCTCCCTCTCTTCAACTAAATTCCCGATTTCGGCTCATTGTATATCTGTGGATGTCTGTCTCTGTTTCCATCAGCCACTGGATGAGGGTTCTAGGATGGCATAAAGAGTAGTCATCAATCTCATTTTAGGGAGAGGGTTTTTAGGTTATCCTCTCCACCGTTGCCTGGATTGACAGTTCGTGTCATCCTTGTAGGTCTCTGGAGATCTCCCTGGTTCCAGATCCCTTCTCGGGCCTATAGTGGCTCCCTCTGATATGGTATCTCTCATCCTGCTCTCTTTCCTCTATTCTTCCCCCAACTCAATGTTTCTGCCCCTCCATTTCCTCTCCTCTTCTCCTCTTCTCTTGCTCTTATTGTAGCAGCTCCTTTCCCCCCCACGACTGTAGTTTCTTAAATAGTGGTTTGATTTTGATAAACCTACATTCCTGCATCATGGATCTGACTCTTTGAAAAATTTTACATTGTTGTATTTTTTCTCTCCCCATCTCTTTCCATGTAAAAATTATCAGACAGATTATACTCATCCAGGAAAAAGAAGGACAAAAAATTACTAAACAGTTTTTCCATAAATGGATACTGTTACAATATTTAAAGATTTTCTGTGCTCCTTGTCTGATTGAATATTCCAGGTGCTGTAGATAATGCTAACTTGATTGAACAGTTTAGAATTGCTTTGTAGCTCACACTCTTTAGGGGCCATCCATGCTCTTCTGGAGACGGCATCCTAGTTTCCATCTAAAAATGGTATTGTGCATCTGAAGTTATCTATTTTCATTCTTATTAACAAGAATTTCTGATTGATAATTATTTCCTGAGGTTTGCCTGTGATTATGTGTGTGAAATAGTGAGAAGCAGGGTTTGTGTCTGGCTTTCACTGTGTATAGAGTCTGACTTCCTAGCCACAGAGAGGCTTAATGAACATAGGTAGGCAAAGCTTAACCCAGGAGCTCTGTCTCTGTGTTGGGTATTTCATTCTTGGGGAAATAAATATCAACTCTATCTTGTTTAAGGCCAGTCAGGTTTAGAACCACTAATTCTCTACAGCACATAAATAAACTACTGTCCTCAAACCTGACAAATCTGCTTTACTGTCCATTCTTATTCCTAGTATACTATAAAGTTTCAAAGTGCCTTGCCTGGTCAGAGGCTGCTTTGAGAGTTCTAGGGTCTACAGACACATGACTGACACTTTCTGCCAGGGACCAGATTCTAGTATCCATCAGCACAATCGTCACAAGCAAGCCTGTGACGTGGCAGACAAAAGCATGCTCCAGTGATAGGCTTTTGCTGGGCAGTGGTGGCACATGACTTTAAAATCCCAGCACTTTAAAATCCCAGTGGGAGGCAGAGGTAGGTCGATCTCTGTGAGTTCAAGGCCAGCCTGGTCTACAAAGTAAGTTCTAGAACATCCAGGGCTGTTACATAGAAAAACCCTATCTCAAAAAACCAAACCAAACCAAAAAAACAAAACAAAATCCCCCAGCAATAGAAAAAACAGTGACAGAGTTATAAGCTCTCTCACCCAGGGGTTATTCGGTAGAACTCACTCCAGAATGATGGTAGGAATACCCGGGAATAATAAAGCTGATGTTAGAGGTAGACACTGGCATTTAAGAAATTGTGGGAAAGGCTTTTGAAGGGGTCTCATGTATGAGTTCCCTGAAGGATCCACTGTGCAGCACAGGCTTTGTGGAAACATCCCAGCAGGTACAAACTTTCAGTTAGCTTTGATTTTCCCAAACACCAGTTCATGGCCCAGTCTGAGCTCCAGAGCTTTTGGAGTCAATAACTGTGAGCCTTACATTTCTCTTAAGCTCTTCTACAAAATTCTTTCTATTTAAATAATTTGAAAAAAAATGGTTTCCTAAATTGGCTTGGGTAAACTGAAGTGTTGGAAATATCCTCTAGAAATCTTCCCTTCTCAATTATCCTTTACATATCAGAGCTTTGTGTTTCACAGCATGAATCTTCATATTCAAATATTAAAATCTCTTGATGACATATTACAGATGCCTGAGATTCTGATGCAGTGTGTATGAAGTATACAGTCCAGGAGTCTTCATGTTAACTCTGATGTTAGTGGTAAAGGAAACAGTCACAAAATGCAATGCCCGTGAGCACTGTACACCAGCACCTGAGACAACTAGGTGCTACACACTTTTCTGCAACAACCTTGTCTCTTTGTGTGTACTGCTTTTGCTTGGTTTGTTAATGCCTAGTTTCTTGAGTTCCTTGCATATTTTGGAAATTAGCCTTCTGTCAGATGTGGGGTTGGTGAATATCTTTTCCCATTCTGTGGGCAGTCATTTTGTCTTGCTGACTGTGTGTCCTTTGCCTTACAGAAGCTTCTGAGTTTAAGGAGGTCCCATTTGTCAATTGTTGATCTAGTGCGGCATGATTGGTGTTCTGTTCAGGAAGTCGTCTCCTGCTGGGCCTCTTTTCGAGCAGCAACTCCATAAAGATGAGGTCATGATTAGCCTGAGTGCCAAGATTGTGAAGCCCAATGGAAAGAAGGTGGTCAAGTTCAGGTCTGGCATCTTTCAGGCACTGCTAGGGATGGACATGTCCTCAGATCTCAAGTGCAGCTGCAGGAACTCAACATCACCTTGGCCAACTGAAGTTGGTGGTGGGCGGTCAGAAAGCTGTCTTAACTTTTGTACCCCTTCCTCGGCTGAAATCATTCTGGAAAATCCAAGTCTGGCTGGTTCATGAATCGAAGAAAAAGTTAGGTGGGAAGCACATGGTCTTCATTGCTCAGAGGAGGGCCCTGCCCAAGGCAATTTGGAAAAGCTGTATGAAAAATAAACAAAAGCACCCCAGAAGCCTCACCGACAGCAGCCTCACCGACAGCAGTGCGTGACGCCATCGTTGAGAACTTGGTCTTCCCAAGGGAAGTTGTGAATGGATGACAGCTGCGCATAAAGATTCATTTAGACAAAGCAGAGCAGAACAAGTGGAGCACAAGGTCAAAGCTTTTTCTGCTGTGTTTAAGAAGCTGATGGGAAGGGTGTTAATTTTGAATTTCCAGACTTTCACTTCTAAGAAAATGACTGAATAAAGCATCATTCATAGTTGAAAGAAAGAAAGGAAGACAGACAGACAGACAGGAAGGGAGGGAGGAAGGAAGGAAGGCAGGCAGGAAGGAAGGAACGAAGGAAAGAAGGGAGGAAGGGAGGAAGGGAGGAAGGGAGAAAGGAAGGAAATGTTCTCACCAGATTAGCCTGTGAGCAAGCCTGTGGTCCATTTTCTCATTGAGAATTGGTTTGGGAGGACTCTCTGTGGGCAGTGCCACCCTTAGGGTTGTGGTCCTGGTTGCTATAAGGAAGCAGGTTGTTGAATCCATGAGGAACCAGCCAGTAAGCAGCACTCTTCCAAGGTTCCTGCCATGTTCTTGTCCTCAAGTCCTTTGGACTGTGATGTGGAACTGTAAACTGAGATAATCCCTTTCCTTCCCAAGTTGTTTTGGTCATGGTGTTTTATCTCAGCAAGATTATTTAGACCTAAAAGAGCCTTTGGTCAAGAATAGATTCTACTCTGACTTTACAAACTAAGGCATTGTGACAAATGATTTCTATTCTTTATGTAACTAAAGTTACATAAAGTCTTCTGCGTCTGAGGATCTAAAGCTGACGGAGTCCCCATTCTCCCTGGGGCATCTTGGATTCTGTCTATCCTACAAATGAACTATGATGAAAATGAGGCACTCATGAGGGGATAGTGCCAGACAGCTGTGAGAAAGTCTGAATTAAGACAGCCTAGTGGTTTTCGGAGTGTGAGCCCTTCAGTGTTTCTGTATAGAAACGTCACTGTTCTCCCCAATACTCTACCTCCTGAGGTCAAGGCATCAAAAGTCATTTGGGGGCTCAGTGGTAATTTGAGATATAATTAGTGGTGAGTCTACTGTCAACATTTAGTTCATCTACTTAGAAATACTCTTAGACTTTAAAACTGACCAACCAAGCCAAATCGTGCTTAAAGGGACATAGAATTAACTAAAGCCATATTGTAACCTCAGATACAACAACCAAGAGAATCAGTCTTATAATTTGTGATTACAATGGTAGTTGCTATAGAAGAAAACAATGTTGCCATATTTATTAGTGTGATTAAATCAGGTAGACCCTATGAGTTTTTAAAACTGCTTACATTTTATACTTATAGTCATGCTTAGGCTTTTTGAAATAAAATTTGATTGAGCATCAGATATAAATTTTATATTAAGACTTTTAAATATCAGTTAAAGTGTTTACAATTATGCAAACAAAGCATCTTGTTTCTATGTTCTTTGAAACTCTTTTCTATTTACTCTTGTGGTATTTTGAAAGAAAATGGCCCTGAAAGGGAGTGGCATTATTTGGAGGTGTGGCATTGTTGGATTAGGTATGGTCTTGCTGGAGGAAGTGAGTTGCTATGGAGGTGGGCTTTGAGGTCTTCTATATGCTCAAGCCATGACCAGTAAGACAGATCACTTTCTGTTGTCTGTGAGAAGGAACTCTCAGCTCCTTCTCTAGCATCATGTCTGCCTGCATGGTGCCTCTCTTTCCACCATGAGGCTAATGGACTAAACCTCTGAAACTGTAAGCGTGAAATGTTTTCCTTTATGAGTTGCTGTGGTCATGGTGTCTCTTCACAGCAGTAGAAGCCCTAAGACAACTAGTTTATACTCCAACCCCCCAGAAGCGTTGGCCACCTTTGTTCATCCCTTGTAAGTCCCTAGTAGAGCTCCATATAGTCAGTGCCCATTCATCGGTGGATGAATGGAGCATGGATATTTTATGTACATAAAGCCTGGATAACAGTATAATGATAGTCAAATTCCCAGTCTTGTCCCCTTTAAACCCTTGCACATTCTCTTGTCTGCCTTTAAAACAATAACACTGTGAAACACCAGGTTTTCTTTTTTGTTTTTTTTTCTTTTGCCACATACCATGACAACCATGATGCCCAAAACTGTACCTTCAGCTGAACACCTGTCACAGCAGTGCCCTGCCACATGAGGTTTACACTGACACTGGTCTCCCAGTAGGCTGCAACTGAACCCAATTGCACCCTGAGTGTGACACTGGCAGGCTTTAGGGGACAGAGGAAGGGAGATTTTGGTGAGGTTGGCTTGATTCTTAGTGGTTTAGCTACTGTCTCCTTCATTTGGTATCCCTCTAATCCATCTCAACGGTTAGATGGTGATAACTCAGGATTTGCACTTGGGAACAAGGAGCTGCTCAAAGGCACATTGCCTGTGTGGTACTCAGAGCAGTGTTTGGCATGTGGCAAGCGCTCAGTGAACATTACTGAACTAGTTAATGAAAAGCTTGACACAAACTGCTTTAAATGACTGATTGCTTGTACTCTTGGAGTATTATCCCTTAAGTTGTTATCCCATAGCAACTGTTGATATGTGTGGGGGCAGAGACATGCATTAATGGTATTGATTTGAAGTATCCCGTGTAGGCTTACACCTTGAAGTCTTGGTTCCCATTAGAGGTAGGGATTTTGAGAAGTGATCATAGGATCAAGAGGCCCTGCCTTCATCACTGGATTAATCCATCGGTGATGCACAACTGATGACAGCTTTGGGAGGTGTTAGAAATTGGGAGGCAGGTTTTGGCTGGAGGAAATAAATGCTAGGGCTGTGACTTGGAAGGGCATAACTTTTCTCTGGCCCCTTCCTTGTCTCTGTCTAATTTGTGGTCACCACAAAGCAAGCAGCTCTGCTCCATGCTGCCCTTGTGAAATTTGGTCTATTTCATCCTAGGCCCAGAAAAAAAAATGGAGCCAGCTAAATATTAATTGAAGCCATAAACCAAAATAACTTCCTGCTTTTCAAGTTGCTCCATTCAGGAATTGACTACAGTGATAAAAACTAACGCATACAGCAAGAAGCTTTTTATTGCCTCTAGCCCATGCATTTCATGAGACAGCGAGCTAACCCTCACAATAGTTGTCAGTGGATAGCATGCATTTTCAATTTCAGGCCAATTTCACTTTTTAGGACACATTTGACAAAGTTAGGACACAGTTTTTTGATGTTACAATTTGAGGAGAGTGATGCTGACACCTGGGGCATAGATAGGCAAACTCCCTACCTCCACACAAAGAATTGTCCAGTTCCAAATCTCAGGAGAGTTATAAGCTAAGCAAATGGCAGATTATGTAATTTTTTGACCTTTACCCCATTATGTATTATGAGGATATACCTTGGTTAGAGTGCCAAGTGCTTGTTTTGGACCATTGCCCCAGCAGGCTGACTCCGGTTCCTTCAGTGAAGTTTCTCCTTGCATATTTATCACACTGAAGGGTCTGATTCTACAGTGTCAGAAGACCAGTATGGGCATCATCAAATCATTGGCTGATGGGCATGTTGTTTTTTAGTGTAGATGCTAAAATTGGTCGACTAGTCTAAATTCCACAAGGCATCTGCGGGCTCATAGTGCCTCAGCAGAACCATATAGAAGGATACTCACCCATGGCCCCACTGGGCAGCTGTGCAGACATGTGGACCGAGGACCTTTCACACACCACAGAGAGCACTCAAGGTCCCGCCCTGAGGCCATTTCAACACAGTTTTGCAGCTCATACTCAGCTACATCCTGCTCATTTGCGGAAAGCCTCCGTGAATTGGTGTGGGGAATAGGCCAAATATTTGAGATAATGAGAAGATGCATGTTCCAATTCTGCTGTCGAAGTCTCACTGCATAAATATATCTCAGAAGATTGGCTCAAAAAGATGTTAAGACAAATCTTCCAAGTTGTCTGGACTTTCATAATTTTTTGATCTTCTGTTACTTAATCGGTCTTTGAGGGTTTACAGAGACTGATCTACCATGGCAAAGAAATAAAAATTCTTACTGATTTGTTTTTATTATATTTTGTTTTGTTGATTTTTGCTTCTTTGAGATTGGGCCTTGCCAGGTGCTGTAGGCTGGCTTTGACTTTATGATCTGGCTACCAAGGGCTTACAGTTGTGTCACCAAGAAATCATGGCCTAGACAATGTTTGTCAGTGAGAAAAACAAAACAAAGTTAAAGATCAAAGTAGAAGGGCTGTTGAGAAAATATATTTCAGCAGGAGAGAGAGGGGTAAAACTCAACAAAAATTCAGTATATATATGTACACAATTGTCAAACAATAAAAAAACTAAATCACAGATCTCTCTCTCCTGGCCTTCCCTGCTTTGTGCTTTCTGAAACCACACTTCATGGCCTGCACCTCATCCTTTTCCAGTCTTTTGCTCGTGGACCTTTGATACAAACGAGCACAGAATCGGATCATCGGTATCTCCTACTTGTTATGCTATCACTTCTGCACTCCATATAGAATGTGGCCTCTTCAAAGGAGCCAAGATACTGCTGGAGAAACCTCTGCAGTTGACCTGACCTAGTGAGAGCACGGAGACCCTAGTCGTAAAGCTAAAGCCGGGGAACCAGCATTAGACCAACCAAGCCCTCTGAATGTGGGTGCCGGCTAGGAGGCCAAGACAGTCTATGGGACCTCTAACAGTGGAGTCAGTCTTTATCCCTAGAGCACAAATGGACTTTGGGAGCCCATTCCCTATGGAGGGATACTATTGCAGCCTAGATATAGGAAGGAGGGCCTGGGCCCTCCCCCAAAATGATAAGACAGACTTTGATAGTCCCCTGTGAAGGCCTCACTATCCCTGGGGAATGGGTGGGGGGTGGGTTGGGGAGTCAGTGGGGAGCATGGGAAGATGGAAGGGTGAGGGAATGGGGGATTGATATGTAAATAAGAGTGCTTCTAAAATAAAAAAATATTTAAAATAAAAAAAAAATTGTGGCCTCTTATTCCTCTTCACTGAGAAGACAGAACAGCAAGAATGAGAACCTCTTCCTACCTGCAAAACTCCAGCTCAAAAGTGTCAGTACTTTTGACTCTTCAAGCTTACGAAGGGAAGTCTGCTGGGGACGATGGTCCAGCTGCTGTCTCTACCACCACCTGCTTCAAGTCCTCCATCAGCTGACTTCTAAATATGCTTACATACAACTCTGATCTCACTGTTCATCTCTGCCCCTTGACATCTGGATAGCCAGATTTCTTGGAAAGTTGTTTTCTTGCCACCATGATTTACTTTACACCAACAAAGTATCTCTCTTCCATCCCTACATGTATTAGTTACTCAGGGTTCTCACACCTTCCCCTTTAATTCAGTCACTTCCTTGGTGCCCTTGGCAATACTGGGTTATAGTGTATAAGTAGCTGACAATTTAATTTATGTCTCTTACACACGTGTCTGTGTATACCTGCAGATCTACATGGACCCAGTAGCTTATTGGTTGTCCCTCAAGCATCAGAACCTAGGTACATCCAAACCTGCTTTTCTTTCTGCGTGTATCATGTATAGAATCTCCCTCTTGGATGACTGTATCAGACCACTGGCATCTCCAGCCTGTTGGTTTACTAAGTAATGTTGTCATCTACCAAGCTCTGAATGAAAAAGCATTCATTTACCTATTGGTTAGTGATGCTCCTCATCTGAAATGTATCTAGAGTATAGCTAACTCTGTATCCTTTTGCTACTTTTCTCTACTTGGAAGTTATCAGTGCAGATGGACTATACTGACTATATATTTCATTTCAAATAATGCTAGAACATGAGTAGTAAAAATAGAGGTGCTGTGATATGGGTCTTAAGTGTTCTAGAAAGGTTTATTATTGAAGTTTTATTTTCTCTAGTAGTTCTATTGAGAGGTGGTGGAAACTTCAAGAGGTGTGGAGTGTCTTTTGGTAGTTAGGAATATGTCCTCAAAGAGGATAATTGGGACCCTAATAATTTCTTCTTCTCTTTCCCATCCCTGTCATGAGGTGAGTAGCATTGTTTCATAACAACTGCTTGTCCTGATGGGCTGCTTCATTACAGCACCCATCATTAGGACTAACTAACCTCAGACTTAACCCTTTCAAACTCTGTGACCAGATAACAGTCCTCTTTTTCATGAGTTTGTTACAGTAACAGAAAGGTGTCTAACACTGGGATATTAGATGGGG
Organism: Cricetulus griseus; assembly: GCF_003668045.3. Lineage (NCBI taxonomy): Eukaryota > Metazoa > Chordata > Mammalia > Rodentia > Cricetidae > Cricetulus > Cricetulus griseus. The sequence goes on along the minus strand of NC_048598.1, from coordinate 168,671,149 downwards.
TCAAGAACCACTATGAAATTTACACTGAGGTTTTATATTACCACACTGTTTTAACTCCCAGTAACTCATATCCTGTGGTGGTGAATCTCATTAGTCAATTTGGTGACATCTACAACCATCTGAGAGACAGGTCCCTGGGTATCCTTGTGGGGATTTATTTTGATTATGTTAACTAAGGCAGGAAGATCTACCCACTGCAGGTGACATCGTCCGCTGGGCTGGGATCCTGGACTGTAGTCTGGAGATAGGGAGTTAAGTATGTGTATTTACTGCTCTCTGCTTCCTGACTGCAGACACAATGTGACACAAGTTCACCAGACCTTCTCTACCATGGTAGACTGTGTCCTTGAACTGTGAACCACAGTAAACCCTTCCTTCCTTAAGATGCTTTTGCCAAGGTATTTTATCACAGCCACAGGAAAAGTATCTAAGACATATTCCATGCTGTTGGCTGTTTGCATCTTACCATCACACAGTAAGTCCCAGACTTGTGTCTACTACTAACTTACAGTAAAACATCATTCCATCAAGCATATTTCTATTTCTACCATTGCATCTTTGAAAAAAAGGCTGGATTTTTCAAACACAAACTAGGTGGGAAAGACACGGAAGGTAGATGCTTTGGGACTAGGGTAAAGCTAGACAACCGGTGATGAGTTGACAGTTTTGAGTGTGAGTCAGTTCCTAGTTGGCAACTTCTGGAAACAAGCATGTAGACCAAATGACAATAATCCCTGTCAGTTTATGATTTTGAAAAGCACAACTCACTTCTTGAAGAACCATCTAAAGATTTGCGTTTACCAAGTATAATCTGTTCTAGGGTTTAAAAAGAAGAATGACAATCTGATGTTGTAGAATGCTTAACAAAGTTTAACAAATTTTGATTCTAACATGAAAACATGTACCATATCATCTGGGTAACTGACATAAATCTTAACTGCTTCATTATGCCTGACAAATGGAAGGCATTTGTGTAAAGTAGCACCAAGCACTGAAGAAAGACCTTTCGATCTCATTTTCACGTGTTCCACTCTTAGATGCGCTGCGGATTATGTGTGTTTTGTTTTTTTATCATCCCAACATAATCTAGGGACCTTTGGGAAGAGGAAACCTCAATTGTGAAATGTCACCACATTGGCCTGTGGACAGGTCTGTGGGCATTTGCATCAATGACTGAAAAGGCCCAGATCACTGTGAGTGGTGCCACCCTGGCCAGGTGGTCCTGGGCTGTATAAAAAAGCAAGTGGGGCCAAGTGTTGGTGGCGCATGCCTTTAATCCCAGCACTTGGGAGGCAGAGGCAGGTGGATCTCTGTGAGTTCGAGGCCAGCCAGGTCTCCAGAGCGAGTGCCAGGATAGGCTCCAAAGCTACACAGAGAAACCCTGTCTTGAAAAACAAAAACAAAAACAAAAACAAAAACACAAAACACAAAACAAAAAAAGCCAAAAAAGTCATGAGGAATAAGCCACCAAAGTAGCCCTCCTCCATGGCCTCTGCTTCAGTTCCTGCTTCTATTGAGTTTCTGTCCTGACTTCATTCACTTCATGGCAGACTGTGAACAGTCAATAAAAGCTAAATAAACCAAGTTTTTTTTTTTTTTTTTTTTTGTCATAGGGTTTTATCACAACAAACTAAAACAGATGCAAATGGTAATGTGGCTGAGGAGAAGCACACACAGTCTTAGGGATATGCAAGTTTTTTTTTTTTAAATTTTTTTATTTGAATTAGAAACAAGATTGTTTTACATGTCAATTCCAATTCCCTCTCCCTCCCCTCCTCCCCTGCCCTCCCACTAACACCCTACCTATCCCATACCCTTTCTGCTCCCCAGGGAGGGTGAGGCCTTCCATAAGTGGTCTTCAGAGTCTGTAGTATCCTTTGGGATAGGGCCTAGGCCCTCCCCCATGTGTCTAGGCTGAGGGAGTATCTCTCTTTGTGGAATGGGCTCCCAAAGTCCATTCCTATGCTAGGGATAAGTACTGAACTACTACAGAAGGCCATATAGATTTCCAAGGTCTCCTCACTGCCACCCACATTCATGGGGTCTGGATCAGTTCTGTGCTGGTTTCCCAGCTATCAGTCTGGTGACCATGAGCTCCCCCTTGTTCAGGTCAGCTGTTTCTGTGGGTTTCACCAGCCTGGTCTGGACCCCTTTGCTCATCACTGCTCTTTCTCGGCAACTGGTTTCCAGTTCAGTTCCGTGTTTAGCTGTGGGTGTCTGCTTCTACTTCCACCAGCTGCTGGATGATATCCAAGATTTATATGATCATTTCTCTCTTCCCAGAACAGTGGAGTTGGCAGTATGATATTCTGATCATTAGTGTGCAATATTGAAATGTACAAGAACCTTCCTCCTTTAGACATTCTGGCTTAGGGACTATAGTGGACACGTGGTGCCCAGCCTGGATCCTCTTTTTTGTAGTCTGTTGCTCCTGCCCTGCTGCTGCTGTGGTATTGACTCCTAAAGGCTCATAGCTATCTTCTTTACAAAATGACATTCAGCCACATAGATGAGGGATTTATTCACTCAGTGCAGGTGGGGAGGAAGTGGTAGAGGTGACAAGGACATGGCATGTTTGGAATGACTCCCTTGCTTCTAGGTAGATCTAGTTCTGGGGCAAAGCATGCTTCAGAGTACCCAGTGGGACGAGACAGAAGTCCCACTACAGTCGAGTCTGTGTCTTACCTCCTTGCTCAGTCCTTTCGTCTGCTTCACTCCTCAGTCTTCCAGATTTGTGCTCTGAATAAATCACATTCACTTGACTCTATGTCCCAGCCTAAAACACAGATTGAGAGCTTCTGATGGTTTGAGAGCTGGCCAAGACAAGCTGCTCTCTTAATTTTGATTCATGGCCCAGGGTTTTTCATATCGAGATATAAAAATGATTAATACTGATAGAATTAATATAAAATTAATTCGAAATTATCTACTTACTTCGTCTATCCAATATCTTTTAAATAATGTGACATATATCACATATATATATATATATATATATATATATATATATATATGTATATATATATATATATCTTTGGTCTTGAACTGAGAAATCTTTGAGAGTAAGAACTATATTTTACATCAAGGAACAACACAGTGCCAGGACCATACACATTTAGAGGATAAACAACTCATTATAATATATATTGTAGTCCCTCGAACACACACACAATTAGAGATATTTAAGATATGGATTTGAATAAATTTGAGTATCATGATTGTCATTAATATTATTCCTCTGCAACTTTGTTAGTTTTCACCCACTCACTTTTTAAATTCCCCTTGGAATTAAAATTATTTCTAAATTTTATTTATAATATTTATTTTATGTCCCCCATGTATGTGCCTCTTCTCTGTGTGTGTGTGTGTATGTGTGTGCGTGCATGCACGCTTGCTTGCTTGCTTGTTTGTTCATGGAAGTTCAAAGGGCAAGTCAGATCCCTTGGAGCTGGAGTTAAGGTGGTTGTGAACAGCTGGGTATAGGTGTTGGGATCCAAACTCTGATGCTATGATAAGGCAGTGAGCATTCTTACTCACTGAGACATTTCTTCAACCTGGATTCAATCTTCTATATTGGATTTTCTTCCTTTTTGTAACTCATGGGCTGCTTTATAGGCACAGTCCTACCTCTGCAAAACTCCTCAGAGGAAAAGATAGATTTTATAGGCAGGAAAAGCATTATTGTTTGAATTTTTCACTTGAGAGTTTCTACCACAATACAGCAGAACCCTACATTAACTATGAAACAATCTTCTGCATGAAATCCTGAGCCAGCTTGTTCAAAGTGGTCACATAAAATACAGATCAGGTAAAATGTCAGAGAAACTGAATATTTTTCATATAATTATATCTATTGTAACATTTGAGACAAATACTAAATTTTATTTGTTGCTCTTGAAACTAAAATTTAACTGGGTACAGCTTTCTGCCTCTCACCTCCCTTTCTTCTTCTTAAAAGATCTTGCCACCCTACTGTAGTTAAATGGTTCCCAAACAATGCCTTGGGGTAGTGATGGCTGGAACTCCTTGAAATGGCATCTGCAGTATACCTGAGTTCAGTATAAGTAGAAACACAGCTGAGCTCAAGTATTGTAAATTTTAAGTGTTTGATGCTTGAACTTTTAAGGCATAATTTGTAAACCAAAGTACATAACTCATTAACTCAGGGTTAACAAGCTGCCTGGGAACAGCAGGATAGTGATTATTTTTGGCTTTAAGGTCATTGGTTCTCTGTGAAAACCTTCAACTCTGCTTTTCAGTCAAGAAGCAAATATAGGTAATACATAAACCATTGGGCTCAAGTATGTTCTGGAAAAACTCTCTAGGGCCAGCATGATAATTAAATCATGAAATTAGAATTTTCCCACAAATATTCAAAACTGCAATATTAACCAAGCAATTTAAATTTTATCTACAAATAAAACACTCTAGGCCGTTATTAGGACATGCTGTAATATGCAATTTATGTTAGCTATTTGATGGGGAATGTACTGTGTATGTTTATCTTATTGATTGTTAAATAAAATACTGTTTAGCTAATGAGACAGCAAGTTAGACGGGACTAGAAGTTAAAGAGGATTCTGGGAAATGTAGTAGAGAAGTGATGATCCAGGCAGGAAGTGACATAGCAAGGAGACTCATGTTTAAGCGAAGGAGAAACAGGAAGGGCCCCCTTTTTTTTTTTCCGTTCGCCTCCTCCAGTGGCAGGATGTGAGCCACCAGCAAGGAGGGATGCCAATAAGGCATCTGATAAGATAAGTCTTATAAAATATATAGATGTATGATAATTAAGACTGAGCTAACAGATGAGGAATCCTAGTCATTGGCCAAGCAGCTTTGAACCTAATACAAGTTTCTGTGTATTCATTTGGGCCTAACTCAGGCAGGCGGCTGGCCTAAAGCACACACGTGGTGGTGGGGCTCAGGCAGCTAATGGTGGAAAGATTTATCATAACAGCTATTTGTTGGTTGTAATAATTAAACAGATGTATTTCTTTCTTTTTTTTTCAAGACAGGGTTTCTCTGTGTAGCTTTGGAGCCTATCCCGGCACTCGTTCTGGAGACCAGGCTGGCCCCAAACTCACAGAGATTCACCTGCCTCTGCCTCCTGAGTGCTGGAATTAAAGGTGTGCGCCACCAACAACTGGCTGAACAGATGTATTTCTATTATTCAATAATTAACGTACTAGAGCATGAAAGTAGCATTGTAATAGCATTCTGTTGAGATACAGAACAACTAAGATTTGAGAATGAGCAATGGACTCTCCTTCCAAAGGCTGAGAAGAATAGAGGTCTATGGACCTCTGGTTGTAAATAGATTGGTGTGGGAGGCAGCATGATTCTGTGTTTAAAGAAATAGTGCAAAGGTTTGGTGATAAATATACAATGGTTTTATCTAAGTGGCCACAGTACCTGGAAGCATCCCGCCTAGACTGCGAAGCGCTTCACTATGGAGCTCAATCAAGGCTGAGGTCTATGTGAGCACTGGGGGGTTGGGGAACATTTTGACAGTACATTCATGGATCCTCTGGGGCTCTATCATGATTGTGCTGAATACAGTCTTAGGAACTATTAGTCATGGCTCAAATGACTTCCTGGGAGATAGCATAGGACTGATACCTTCTATCCTACTATCATGTGTTTACTAACAGGGTCTCCTTTCCATTTTGCCCTTCATGTTGGCTGAGGCAAGTTGAGTGGCCTTAACATCAGTAACTTTCCCCACCTAGCCTCTAAGCTACTTTGAATCAATTGGCTTTCATGTTTGTCGAGTTTGTTACATTTCTGGGCCATCAGAGGAACAGAAAAGGAAGTTAGAGTTAGGGTCACATTCCTGCCTCCACTCTACGCTGGAGAGTCTTCTTAATTCCATCTTCATCTGGTAAAGACACAGACGGTATCACTGAGCTGTTAGGAGCATTGGAATATAATGCTGAATACACAAGGTTCTGTAGCACATGGTAAGTGCACGATAAATGGGACATCTCCTTTGATATTTCTATTTCCCCATTTACCTATCCTTGGTTCTAAGTTGATCTACGGTCCACATTCTCAGAGACCTTCCATATTTGAGATGGGGTCCCATGCATACCATACCTGGCAGTAGTTGGTAAGGCAAAAGCCAGAGATGATCCTTGTGAATTCTTAATGCACACAGTGCCTGTTTCCTCCAAAGTTGTTGACTATGACCCAAATAGCCCAGTCAGCTGTGGACTAGACAGGAAGGAACCACAGAATGTTAGTTAGGTCAAGGACACAGGAAACAATTTTCTCCATCCTCATATATTATATATCCTCATATATTTCACTTACAATGGAAAGTGCACAGAGTTGAATTTGCAAGTTTTAGTTCACTGGGAATGGTGTTGTAATTGAAAATGTCAGAGTGGCTCTCTTCCATGTATGTGGATTGTGATCTAGGCAGGAAGAACATTTTCCCTGTCTACAGCTGTAGTTCATGGGACTGGGGAAACCCTTAACCTTCCTGGAAGGTCCAATCATCAACCCATCTCTAAAAGATTTGATCAGTTTGTCATGGCTCTGGACCACAGCATAAAGGATAACAAATGCGGGGGAGGAAGATGACATATAGAAAAATTAGCTACATTTGTAAACTTTGAAATTTGGAAAAGATTTTGTTGCTGTTGCTGTTAGTTTTGTGTTTTGTCTTGAGGTTCTAGGGAGATATTCTATGAACAAATAAATACATTTGCTCTTTTCAAATGGATTTTATGCTCACCATATCAAAGTTCATTTAAAGTCCTTGGCTTTGATTTATCAGTGAGAGAGAACTACATCCTATCAAGAGTCTCAAATTGGGTTGCCAGCTCTGGTCACACGATGTGTAATGACTACCTCCAGAATATGGACTCCAAGGAGTCTTGAGGCCTCTAAGGCCACTCCCACAGGAAATATAGCTGAAGGGAGAGGGTTGAATGTTGGCTCAGCCAGATAATCTTTGGAAGCTTCTTTTTCTAATTGGCATGTATTCTTTCTCAGCTATCCTTCAGGAGGTGAGGGGTGGGTAGTTTGGTAGGAGGGAGTGAGAGGAACCATCTGCTTAGAGTCTCTTGCAGGGAAAGATTTGAATGCAAACAAAAGCCTCTATTGACATGCCTCTGGTTGAAAAATCTCTACACACATGTTGGTTATTACTTGCTTTTGGAGAAAAAAGCCCCAAGAGAGAAGAATTTGTGTTATTTTTCCTGTTTATTATTCTTCCACAAACATTCAGTTGCTACTTCCTTAAGCTTAGCCCCTCAAATCTATCACTCTAGCTTCTAGCTTGTCTCCCTGGATAAAGAGCTTATGCACATGCTCTTGGTGCAGCTCTGGCATTTTTAGGAAACCCTTCGGTTTATAATGCTTCCCAGATGTGCTACGTTTTGCAAATCATTTTATGATGGCCCTTTTCTAGCCAAACAGATATGGAAACAGTTCAGAAATACGTTTCTCTCTGCTTTCTCCCCTGAGAGGTAGGGGTTAGTGAGTACCTGGGTTTCATAACGAACAGCTATGGTGAAGTCCATGGGAAAAGGAAAATTGTTGACAACAAATCTCAGGCCAGCGCCAGGAAGAACAATGACAAATCCCAGTCCAGTCCATGTAACAGGGCTCCCAGGAGCTGGGTCTCACAAAACAGTGACAACAGCAAACATCACAGGAAAGAATGTAAATTTCTTTGCTTACAGCGAAGGTCTGGAAAAGTTCAGAAAAAGAAAAGAACTTCCTGGTGTGTATATGATCTATCTGAGTCAGAGATAAATTATTCCAATCTGGATACCGTCCAGAGGCCAGCTGAGAATAATGTGCTCAAGCCTCAGCCTTGGAACCCGTGTTACATTCAAGGATGAACTTGAGAGCAGGCACTGTTCAATTTAAATGACCCATGTGCTCATGAACTGAGCATATTCCATATAGACAATATTATTTTTCACAATTGTGGAATTCTGGCCAAAAATATGAAGGGGAAAGAATACTCTTGCGAGTGCTTTAGGAATTCCATCTGATTGTACATTACAGTGAAAGAACAGAAGTGCAGTCACTTCCCCATTTCTATTATGTCCAAGCATGAGAAGCCCTCCTCTTCCATCTGCCCAACGGCATATAAGTACAAAACTCCTAACACACTTGCTAGACTCTAATTCCTGTCAGTCTCTACATGAGATGTGAAGCTGGGGCTATCCTGAACGGGGAGATAATAGTCATTAATAATTGTCTTTGTATCTCCCTCACCACACTCAGATCCTCTACTCAAATCTGGCTCTCATTACTCTGCCTGTGTTTCCACAATAACTCTTGGCTATTCTTTCTTTTCTGTCCTTGGCCCAGTCTGTATTCCATACTGCTGCCAACAAAGCCTCTCAAACTAGTCCTCACTGCCAATGAAATAACACTCAAAGTATTTAGAGTGGAGTTCAAGTTGCTCTACAATCTACTCTGGACTGCTCTCTGGTTGGTGACTGTTTGTTTGGTAACAAGCATCAGCCTCTGAATGGGGCATACAAAGAACAGGCCAGGGCCTCTGCCACATAGAGGAACAGAGCCCTACACTGGAGACAGAAACATAAATAAGAAACTGCTGTGGTCAGAAATATATTTAAAGGCAGTCAGTCCTTTGCAGTGATTTTCAAACATTTGAAGAATATTTAGTAGTTCTCAGCATGGGAGATCCCCCTTCCTCAATCCTTTTTTCCTGATAGTGCACCCATGTTCTGATTGCAGCTCACAGCTCCTAGTGATCCCCCATCTAGAAAATTACACCTCTCTCTAATCCCACATCAACCCCTGGAGAGGCCCATAGCCAAGGACAGACTGGTGTGGGGGCTGTTAGAAGGGCCTGATGTCTCAGGGAGTAGGACAACTCTGTCTGAAGATTATGTCTCTGAGTTCCTCTGAGGACTGAACTGTGCTTGTTTGTCTGCGACTTCATCCTACATAGCACTTTGTTCTTTTCTTCCTCTACTCTCTGAAAGTTTTCCTGAAGAGTGCTAATTTAATACACCCTACACAGTGGTATCCTGGCTCAGGTTCTGTGTCTACAGCACCTGGCCTGAGCCAGTTGGGATCAAACAGTTTACTGGTTTAAGTAGATCCTAAGAAGCAGTTTGGGAGATGAATAATTTACTGTCCCATTTTCAGTGGGACCACTGTATATATCCATTCTAATGGTCCATGATAAGATAACTGTTAAAATTATCACCTGTGTTCACTTAAGATGGGTGATAGTGTATGCTTACAGTCTGCTAGCAGACTGTGTTAATTCTTCTGCTTTCTGTCATGCTATAACTCTAAAGGGTCTAGACAATCATGACACTGTACAAACTATCACACTGATCCCTTAAAATGAGGAATACTGAAGCAAGTCTGTTTGTCAAACATGAATCTGTGTGAAATATACATGTATCTATGACTACAAATTGACAATGTAGATATAAACACAAATTTTGTAATTCTGATGATTCCTCATATAAGTAAAATGATCTTATGTTTCTCATTAGGATTAGCAACCATATGACACAACAATGAATGATAAAAATTCATGTTAGTACTTTAAATTTTCATATATCTTTAGTAACAATTACCTTGAAACCAATAAAATAACACCATGGAAGTTGAAGAAAACATGAGAGAAGAAAGAAGTAAAAGCTTTCTACTTTAGTGATAGTATATTTAACTCAGTCTCTAAATTTCGTACAAGGGCTCAAGTGTTTCTATTTTGCACTAGGCCCTGAGCGTAGTATGAGCCCACAGGAATATCAGCAGAGGCTGAAGGTATGATTCCAGGAACCCTTTTGTGTGCCAGTACCACAAGTTCTGCCTTATCTTAAGAATTTCTCCTGACTGTGAGAATGCAACAGGCCAGCCCTTGTGCCTCACAGTGGACAACTCTTATGCTTCTACACTTCCCTGAGAGATCAGACCAAAGCTAGGCTTTGGTAGACCCCACTCTTCCCTCAATTTCCCCTCCTCCTTAGTCTACTTCCAGAAGCCCCTTGTAAGTTTTTGTGAACAGTTCTCTAGTAAAACATATATATTTGAATCCCCATGAAGGTCTAGGGGATTCAGTATGATGCTGATAGTATGTATATGTTCATGTTTACAAGAACACACACACACACACACACACACACACACACACACACACACACACTTCTATAAAACTGAAACAAAGCTCATACAAAACTAAGGCCTTAATATATTCTTTGGTTCTACTAACCCACACAATTGGCTCTGTAGCTTAGTCACTAATAGAGATTATCTTCTGTTTGATGAGTGCCCTGTAGCACCGTAAAGATGGAAACAATTATGTTTGCATGTCAGAGTACAAATACCAGAGTAAGACATGTCTGAATTGAGTATAAAGGGACAAAGGAGGTTTGCCGTGTCAGCTACACAGAGATGGCCATTTCTGGCAAGAAACAGAAGGCAGTGCCAGGATGCTCCGAGTGGGTCTCTCAAAGTCCTGTCATGGGCCATCTGGGTCAGAATCACTTTGAGGTGCCTGGCCAACATGCAGACTTCTTGGCTGGTCCCTGATTTCCTGATGCAGCATCTCTTGAGTACTTTAAACAAACTCTCTCCGCTGGAAATACTTAAACACAGATTTGTGCCCCAGGGAGGAAAGGAGGAGAACAATCTGTTTCTTCCTCTTCTCTTCTAGGAAACCCTAGAAGAGAAGACAAAGACTTTTAGCCCAGGGACAGAAAGGTTCATGTGATGTAGTGTGAACACAGAAGCAAGCAGCAGAGAGCAAAGTCTCCACAACTAGTGCTCACAAAGTTGGTGGAAGGAACACGAATCCTGAAGCCTCTGACATTCTTAGGCAGGTCTTTTTCTTTCATCTGAAGCCCAAATGCTGTCTGAAGCTCCCTTATCATGCTTCGCCCTCTCTGCCATAGGCCATTTGTTTGCGCATATGGTTTATTCCTCCACAGCAATATTTCTTAAAATAATTTTTATTGATTCTTTGGGATCTCACCTAATGCATCCCAATCCCATTCATTCTCCACTCCCTCCGTGTCCACCCTTCATCCTTTTAGCACTGACCCAAAGGAAAACTTAAAAAGAAATAATAAAAACAAAATAAAAAATACGAATAAGAATATTAAAAGAAACAAAACAGAAACAAGCAAAGCAAACAAACAAGCCACTTTGCTCATCTGCCTTTCCTGCCTCTCCGTCACCTCTTCATTCATCTTAGTGGCCCTGGGACCTGAGATGTATTACGCAGTATACTCTTGTTCAAACAGCTTTACTTACAAATGTTCATTGTTATGTGTTATGTTCAAGGCCTCGGCTTCTGGTAGACTATCAATGCTGGACTCTTACTGAATCTCCTCCTGCTGTTGTTTTGTTCCCAGTCATGGAGATCCTGCAGCTATGGTTCCACAGGACCACTCCCTTCATGAGCTCCTGCAGGTCTAAGATGTGGTAGATGTTGGGGAGTGCCGTCTCAAAACCCTGGATGTGTGCCTGGGTGTTAGCTGAGTTGCTCAGTTTGGGGTACTGGAATCACCGTCCCCCCGCAGGAGAGGGGTGGAGCCAGCTCTCCCATGCTCATGGTGAGGGGTGAGGATCAGCTCTCCTGTGAGGGGTGGGGTCAGTGGGGGATGAGGTCAACTCTCTGATGAGGGGGATGATGGCTCTCCCTGCGCCAGTGAGGGGTGGGGCAGCTCAGCACTGGCCCTTGTACTTCAACACATGGTTCAACACATGGTTTGCATGGGACCCTGAGGTAACACAGACAACGGACAACAGCGCAGACCCAGACATGGCCGTAAGCAGCAGCTTAGGCCCAAATGTCACTACAACCCCGGGTAGCAGCACAGACCTCTCAGATAGGAATGGGTTCAGTAGTATCGAGGTTCCTGGACTCCAATGATGCTCCAGATAGTGGGCCCAGACCCAGACATGGCTTTCAATGATAACAGTAGCCATGAACATCAACACATACCCTGGCTGTCGTAGGGCCATGGACCCAGACAAGGCCCCCAGTCACAGCTCAGAGTTGAACATCACCATGACTCCAGGTGGCAGTATAGGCTACCCTGATCAGTAAGGCCCTGGTGGCAGCCTGACCTTCAGGCACTAACATGGCTTCAGGTGTCAGCCTAGACCCTGGGTGTCTGCAGTCTTTGGTGGTAATAGCATCCACAGGCATTGATGCAGACCCTGGCTGTGGTAGGACTGCAGACCCAGACAGGACCCAGACACAGCTCTAGGCAGCAGCTCAGGCTGATGACACCCTGGTCCCAAGTGGCAGCTCAGGCCACTCATACCAGCATGACCCTGTCAGTGGCATGCCCTTTGGACGCCAATATGGCCACAGGTGGTGGCCCAGAACATGGGCATCCTTGTGGCTTTTGGTGACAAAATGGGCCATGGACATCTACACAGACCCCTGGCTGCCGCAGGACCAGGGACCCAGACATGGCTCTAGGTTGCAGATTGGGCTGGACTACACCATGGCCCTAGGTGGCAGTGCAAGGCACTCAGATTGGGATAGCCCCTTAGGTGGCATGGCCCTTGGGCACCAACATGACCACATCCTCCACAGAAATCTTAAGGACAAATTTCATGCCTAAGTACTTCAGGACCATGCAGAGTTCTCAAAGCATGAGCTTGCTTTCATTTGTGGTACAGGATGATAAGCGATCATAGCCACCGAAAGCATGGCCTATCTCATTCTCATAAGCTTGCAGACTTTGTTTCTGGTTTCTCTTCAATATTCTAGTTCTTCTGTCAATTCTTTAATTCTTTCAGAATTGAAAGGATTCATTATTGTTGGCAAAGCTGTTGCTAAAGTCCTAAAAAGAATACAGATGACAGTTTAGCTAACCATCTGCATTAGTCACACCTTACTTCAAGAGTTTCAGTTGTGTCATCCTTTATCAGGGAGCTACAATTTACTCAGGAGCCTCAAGGAGTCACACAGGAGGCCCCTATCTCTGTCTCTACCCCGTCTATATCTCTATCCTTGTCTATCTTTGTATCATCTCTTTATTTTATTTTCTCTGTAAAATAGCAGTTTTTGGTTCTTCTAACATCTTGTACTTTTGGGTTTTCTTTTAGAAAGTGCTATACTAGCAAGAGACTGAACTGAAAAAAATATTTAATTGTAATTTACTGTGTTAATTAAAAATATATTTATTTAAATTATCTAGTGTATACATACACGGCATGTATATATATAGTAACTCTGTATTTTTATCAATATAATCCACACCAATACAAAATATTTAAGACTAGTAATTGTTTTTTTTTTGGTTTAAAATTAGATTCAATAGTCTACCCTTTTGTCCTATCATATCTATATCCCCCCTTTTATTCAGAACAAGATCCCTGAATCTAATCTCCTCTGTTCAGCTTTCTTTATGACCATTATCAATAACAACTTGTAACCAACCCCCTTAAATGGAGACAAATATCCATAATCCACAGAACCATCAAAAACTGCCCACCCCACCTGTTGGGAATGTGGGTGTTTGTTCTTAAAATTACTTCCTGGAGTGATGGCATCTTTAGGGGACCCTGAAAAAAATAGGGTAATTATCAAGTTCTTGGAGAGGTAGTAGTATCACTTGCTGTTCAATCTCACTGTAATAGAAAAGTACAGAGCTATGTTAAGTCCTGGCTAGAGTAGTCTGTGAGACTGGACCATCTCAGCTAGCCACCTTGAAATTGTCCTGGAAGTTTGTAGTCCAAAGCCGATCTTTGGGTAGTGTTTGTCAGCTTAGTAGCATTCCCATAGTCCTGGTGGAATCATCATTGTGGGCCCCACCCTCCCTTTGGAGACTTCAAAGGTCACTATAGACATGGCTATGGGTCACTGCAGAAAATGTAAACATTTTCAATGTCATATGCAGCAAATCTTGAAGAGATTAAAGGACCATAATTTATTCTGTACATCCAGAGTACAAAATTAATTCCTAGTTTGCTGATAGAGACTCGAACCTGAAATTATATACACGAAGCTAAATGAAGCCTTTTTCTAGAATTATTTAGTACTCTATATGACCATTAATGTCATGGCAAAAAGTTTAAAATACATATATAAATTTTGAGATATATTTATACCTTAAGAAAAGTTTCAAGGAGTGAAAATAAAGTTAAAGAATTATGACATCAGTGGCAATAGAACAGTCCCTTAATTTTGGGTTTTCTTCTGTCCCATATCATGTGGCTTTTCTGACATGAGACAGAGATTTTGGATTTTCCTTTAAACAAGCATGCTTGGGTTAAGAAAAGGAGAGAGCCATGCTCTGACTGCAAAGCCAGTTTTAATTTTAATTGAACTGGGACTACAAAAAAAGACCATTTATATTATATGTCTGTAGAGAACAGCAGAAACAAACACTTGGGAAGATTTATGAAATTTTATTCTGTTGGAAATGTGCTATACCAATAGGCCAATTTACTTTTGTTCTTGGGATATTTTTTCCCTATGATTTGTTGTTTTTCTTCAGATTCTCATTTGTCCAGTGGTCTTCAGAGTGCTTAGTTGGATGCCTTCATTTTCCTGGAAAGGCAAAAACAAAGCCCTGCCCCAGCTCTACCTTTGGGGAGTTTCCTTTTTGGCAAGTTGTATCCGATCCAATGAAAAACATTTGTTAGTCTTATAAGTTAGTTTAGATTGAATGGCCACACTGTTTGATGAACTATCACCTCTCCTAATCAAGAGGTCTCTCTTATTCCAATCTAATCTTTATAATATTTGCTTTCTGTTTTTTCCTGAATTTTTTTTTTATCTTCAAAAGCTGTTATATCATCCAGAGCAGTATGGTTTTTTCCAGTAGGCATTTGGTCCCTTAATTGCTCTGGGTAGGAGTTTCCCTCATGGTTTCAAGGAATAACTGAACCAAATTTAACATGGGGGCCTGCAAGAGTCCCCCTAAGCCATTACCCAGTGGCAAAGGGTTACCTTGTCTGTCCCTTGTTGATCTGCATTCATTGGTCCAGTGTAGACCTTTGCCACACCTTCTGCATACTCCAGAAGGCAAGGACCTTCTGTTTGGATTACCCTTAGAAGTAATACTGTTTCTCAGAATTCCCTGTCTACAATCCCCTTTTAGGTGACCTTGTTTGCCACAATTAAAACATCTGACATTTTGATTTTTCTTTAAACCTCTGGAAATCACCTCTCTTATCCAAGCATCATCATATTGACTGTTATCTTGGATCCATTCCTCTGTGGGTACTAATCATGCCTTGAAAGGACAGATTATCCTTTTGCATTGTGAATTATCATTTTCAAAGCCAAAGATTCAATTGTCACTTATCCAGCTTCTGAATTTGATATAATTCTATTTACAGCTGAGGTCAAACTTTGAAAAACATCAGTGAAGGTTTCTTTGGACCCTGTATAACTTTAGTAAATGATTCAGTTCTCTTTCTGACTTCTTCAATTCTGTTCCAAGCATTCAAAGCTGTTGCATGACATAGAGCCAAGGTGTGGTTATCATACATAGACTATCTTTGTACATCATCATAATGGCTCTCTCCAAGAAGTTGGTCTTGGGAAATTCAATACCTCTAGCCCTACTTCATTGTTCAGTGGTCCTAGCCTCATCTTTCCACCAGGTGCTCCACTATAATTGGTGACCATGTTCCAATACTGCTATAACCAAGTCTTTCCAGTCTTGTGGGACAATTCAGTTACTAGTTGACCATGAATTTAACATCTACTTCACAAAAGGTGAATGCATACCATATGAGACTAGCATTTCCTTAAATCTCCTCAAATCTAAAATTTCCATAAGAATCCTGTCAGCTCCTACATAGCCTTGGGGATATCTGTCATTTAGCAGTTGTTCCTGTAAGGTGACTGGATAAATTAAAGTTGGTTGTTTGATAACCCTGGACTGTTCCTCTCTAATTTTATAACATAATGGTGAGATTGGTTCTCCTTTAAATTCCTCTGTCTTTCTCTGAATATCTCTTAAGGCTTATAACTTACCAGTCAAATTATTTTCTCTAGTAATTTTTTCTAAGGCACCCATATCAACCAACTTTTTTAGGGATACTGATGTTTATAATTGATATTGTATAAATTACAGATAAGCTAATTATCCCCTCATTTAATTGTTCCATTTTAAAATCATCCATTGTGGAATCATACAGAGATCTAACTCCCTCTATCGTAATAGTGTTTCCCATTTTTTTTAACGTAGGGAAAAAGAAACTTTTTTAACTAATTAAGAATTCCCAATTGTCTCACTAAATCTGTCGATGATGATGGTGAACCATGAGGCTGGCTGCTGCTGCATAGTAGTCTGAGCAGAGAACACAGGTGGTGCACAGCCTGGCTGAGGACAAGTGCAGCAGCTAGCACGTAGCTGTGAGCTGAGAGTGTGTGGTAGTTGCAACAACAGTAGAAGCCTAAGCAGGTGTCAAGGCAGCTACATAGTGTGACAGAAGCATTAGGAGGGGTCTAGATGAAGCTCAAACCCATAGGGAAAGGGAGCCAGTTGTCTGAAAACCACACAGAGAGATCATGAGAAAGAAGCACTGTGGTGGGAGCTGCCTGAAGGTAGAGTTGTTTGATGGAGAGAGGATAACTCTTGTGGCATTTGGAGCCTAGGTGCCTATGGAGATTTCTGCAGAGAGGGTGCAACAGAAAAATCCCAGACTCACTCAGAGTGCATGGGGAAGAAAAGGAAAGCCTAGACTGTGGTGTGGTGACTCTGGTAAGTTTACCTCCTTTATGCAGCTCCAGTGTGTACTGATGGCTGCAAAGCCACTGGCAAGTAGCTGTTTCATGAATTCTTGCCCCAAAAGTTGGATGACAGATGAAGTGTTAATCTAATTAATCTTATCAATAAAAATCAGGAATCAAATATAGGGGTAAAAACTGAAAGATCAGAGAAGCAGAGGAGCAGCCACAATTGCTTCCTACCTCTTCTGTTCCTCCATGCAAAGGGCCTAGATCTTCTCCTTATCCTGCCTCCTCTCTGTACAGACCTCCAGACCTCCATGGTTAATTAGTGGCTATCTTTGCCCTCTGACTCCAAGCAAGCTTTATTTGTCAGAACACAGACAAAATATCACACAACAGTCCCCAGTAGGAATATATATATATATTCTTTAGGATATTTTTGTATATTAATACAAATTTAAGGTTATTCTTGTTGGAACATACTATACATACATTTCTACTCTTGTTAAAGATATTGTATGCAGCTCATATATCAATGTAATGCAAGTTTCTAGTCTTTGAAAGTTATTATTACAAACTATTTAGGATAATAAAGAAATGCAGATTAGTAGTTAGTAACCTATTACAATCAAACTTGTGGTCCTATTAGGTATGCTTTCAAGATCCAAGAGAGATCTACACAATATGGCATTTAATAAACATAAGGTTTTTTTTTATGATGAGACATGTCTGCTCCTGGCAGCACCAATTTGATTCAGAGAAGATGATGGACATCAAAGAAACTTCACATGGAGTTTATCTTCTTTGTGGCAAAATTTAGTCACTGGGCAAGAAAGTGAGTGACCTTGCCTCGACTGCTGACAGTATGCAGCGGGACAAGCAGGACACAAAAGAAAGTGACTGCCAAACTTTGTCAAGGCAAGATAGGACAGCCCTTCAGAATATCCTGCTCACAGAAAAGTCTGTCAGATGTTCTAGGCCTGTAGGTGGAAGATGGATGCTACAGTGATACCGAGGAACCTTGGGTGACAGTCCAGGCAGCCAGCATTTTCTGTCATTTCTTTGTTTTGGAAGTTGTTTGCTTTACATTTCCTGTTTACTCAGGTAATATTATTTCCTTTTCAGGGATCTGATAGAGTTGCAGACTAGACAGTTATCGTTTTCCTTGTTAACAAATTCAGCAAAGAAATTCACAAAAGTAGTGTAAAGTATGTAAGGTTGAGAGACACAAAAAGATAGTTTTGGGTTGGTAATATAAGTTAGGATAGGATAGGTAATTTAAGATAGGATAGATAATGGAGTATTTTCTCTGATTTTGTCAAATGCAAATGGACTAGACATTGTTAATATAATTATTGCCCACATATATTTGTAAATAGTTATTGTGTTTATTACATATAGTTTTACTATGTAGCTAAAACCTTCACTTCTTATTTAGATAAAGAGGAAAATGTGTGATATTTTGTTTGTGTTCTGAGAGACAAAGCTTGCTAGCTATCTGCCCTGTCAGAGGGCAGAGCTAGCCACTAGTTAACCATTGAGGTCTGGAGGTCTGTACAGAGAGGATACAGGAAGTGATAAGGAGAGGTAGGAAATCACTGGTGGTTGCTCCTCTGCTTTTCTAATCTTTCAGGTTTTTACTCTGGATATCTGACTCCTGGCTTTTATTGGTAAGTTTAATTATATTTTCACTTCAGAGGACAGCTTGAGGGAATAGATCCTTTCCATCCACCATGTAGGTCCCAGGGACTAAACTCAAGTCATCAAGTTTGGTAAGGTTGCTGCCCTTGTCCCTGATTTTGTAGTGCTTAAAATGGATGTGCTTCTGTGTGCAGTTTCAAGGACAAAGGCAGAGAAAACATAAAATATTTGGGGCACACAGATTCAATGAATTCTTTTATATATTACAACTTTCAATGACCCTCAGATCAGTAGCTACTTGTCACTGTGGCTTGTAAAGTTTGTTTTTACAAAGAAGCTGCAGCAGGGTAGTTGTTGGGAGCTGTGTGACCTAATTTTGGACCAGTATATGATTGTTTGTATAATGGGTCTCCAGATGAGGAAAAAAACCCACGGGGACAGTATCACTCTGCAAGGACCAGAGGACTTCAGAACAGTGCAGAATACCCTGGGACCACGTGGCCTGCACACTCTCTTTTCTCTCATAATACTGATGATTCTCTTGGCAGTTTTAGTGTCATTTTGTCAATCATGCATAGAACAGATGTGATAATTCCTGGAAACCCCATTTTTCTTGAATATTTTACCCTAAAATTCTTAGGAGCTGATGCTTCTCAGATTTCTTGTCTGGTGATGCCAGCTGTCACTTCAGATCCCAGGAACTGTTTCAATTCAGTCCTGACAGGATTGGAGGCATATCCAATAAATATAAATATATTCTATAAATGTTTTGAATGAGATTGGTGTTCTTGAAAATGTGTGCCTATGTTATTACCTTTTAGTTTTGTAAAGACAGGATATATCTGGCGAGATATCTGGCCAAGACAGGAAAACGGTAAATGTTGTTTTTGGTTTAAATGTTTTGATGTAAAAGTTGGTTTAAAAAACATATTTGATATATTTGTTTTCATTTGAGGTTAATGTTGGAGCATGGGAAAAACTGGTTTGTTAGTATGGGAAAACATGATTGTTTTTGATGTATAAATAAAGATGGCTGGAGCTATTTGGGGCTCAACACTTGAGTGAAACTCATCTCTTGTTTCTTCATGCTGACACATGTGGTAATATATTATTTATGATTTATTAAAGCTTGCCTGAGTGTTCAGAATGCAAAGCAGCCACAAGTCATAGAGGTCAGGCAATGGTGATACACACCTTTAATCCCAGCAGCCACACTAGCAATCTATAGAGCCAGGCACTGGTGGCACACACCTTATTCCCAGGTCTCAGGAGATAGGCAGATGTATCTCTGTGAGTTCAAGGTCATCCTGGCCTACCTGAGTGAAGAGTAACAGAGCTCATGTCTTGATCCCAGCACTTGGGATAACACACCTTTAATCCTAGCACTAGGAAGGTGGAGACAGGAAGATATGGCTGGGTGGAGAAAGGACTATAAGGCAGGAGGAGACAGGAACTCCCAGCTTTTGCCTCTGAGGATTCATGGAGATAACATCTCTGAGGATTTGTGGAGACAGGATAGCCATTTCAGGTTGGTAGAGGTAAGAGCTACTGGCTTGGCTGCTTTGCTTCTCTGATCCTCATCTTGAAGCTTGAAGCCCCAAATCTGTCTCTGGGTTTTATTATTCATGTTACAGATGCCCCTTCCCTGTTTCAGGACCTGAACCCAGGCAGGACTATGGCAGGTAGTCAGTTTTTTTAACCAGTCAAATTACACCAGAGGAATGATGTCTTTGTAACTCCAATTTCCTTTAAACTCCAGATACCATGGTTATTTTATAGCATTTTCTTGGTCATCCATCTGCCAACCTAGCTAAATTTTCCAATTGCCCTATCTTTCCAAAATTTTGTTATATTTTGGATTCAGTGTTCACTTGATTGATGTCTCTCATCTTTGATTTTACAAAGATTTTGTTTTATAGGTGTCTTGGTCATTCATCAGGAGCTTGTGGCTCTGAAATCAGCTGTGATCTGTTACTTGGACCCTATTTATTCCAGGGTATCACTGTTGTGACCTCAGCCATGTTCTCCAACCAGTTTCTGACCTTTGTTACTATAGGTCCTTAGGACAAGCCACACAGGATTTGTCTATTTATCATTTTTTAAATCAGTTTTGTTCATCTTGTAACATAAAATTGAGCATTTTGCTAGTATTACACAGAGAAACCTATATTATGGAATTAACATTAGATCTATACTATATTCAATTTTATATTTTATCAAATGTAAACAATAATTAGTGTTCTGTGACTTTAGACTGTGTTGCCTCCACAAAGAAGTTTGTGGCTCATTCCCCATTCTTTTCTTTAAAGTCATTTCCAAAAGAAAATAAAATGGAACCTCCTTATAAGGCACAGATGTCTCTTGCGGACATTGTTAAAATGCAGACCTGACATAGTATCTCAGAAGGGGCTGAGCTTCCAATGAGTTCTGTGATACCTGTAATATGAGTCTACACACTACATTCTGCATTCTGAGCCACAAGGGCATATATATGCACATATGTATACATATAGTCTTTTAAAGAGCTACCAAGAAAGCTACTTGAGGATCTTGAATGGACTCCCAAACTGTTGTCTTTGGTTTATGTCCATTTTTATTTCTATCTCTGGTTGTTCTCTGCTATCTCTGAACTTAAGACTCTATCTTAAGACTCCCATCTGCATGACTGCAGAATCCTCTTCTCCTGCTAGAGTGTTTGGAAGAACACTGAAGACAATCTTCAGCAGATCATGTTCCTGCTTAGAAAATTTCAATGGATTCACTGCTCAAAGACTAAACTCCAGCCTTGAGGCATGGCAGGAAACTGGTTTCCTTCCTTCCTTCCTTCCTTCCTTCCTTCCTTCCTTCCTTCCTTTCTTTCTTTCTTTCTTTCTTTCTTTCTTTCTTTCTTTCTTTCTTTCTTTCTTTCTTTCTTTCTTTCTTTCTGTGTGTCTCTCTCTCCCTTCCTTCCTTTCTTCTTTTTCGAGAGAGGGTTTCTTTGTATAGTTCTGGCTGTCCTGGGAATAATTCTATAAGTCCAGGCTGGCCTTGAACTCACAGAGATCTACCTGAGTGCTGGAATTAATGATGTTTGTAACCACTGACCAGTCTGGTTTTAATTTTCACTATTCTTCCCTTCTTAACTCCACGTTCTACTGTGTGTCTACAAGCACTATTTCTCCTCTTAAATGGTACCTTGTAACATTTGTAACCTTCTCTGATTAATCCATTGCCTCACCTGGCAGTGATGGTCAGCTTGACACTGGTAGGAATTGCTTGAAGGCAAAAGGGCCCATCCCACAGTAGGTGGTGCCATCCTTATGCAGGATGAAAGCTAACTAAGCCTGGGTCATCGAGCAGCATCTCTGCAGGCTTGTTCTGAGCTCCTGTGTGAGGTCCTGCCCTGATAGACTGTGACCTGGTAGCATAAATCAGATAATTCCTTTCCTCCCCCAAGTTGCCTTTGGTTAGAATGTTTCTTCACAGCAATAGAAGGGAACTAGAACTTCTCTTTTATTCTACAATGGAATCTCTTGGTTTTCAAGTCTCTGGCCCAATCATACTACTTAAGTTTGTAGTCCTTTTTTAACAACAGATCTGTATGTCTCAGAAGTCCTAATAAATATATTGTCTGCCTTGTTTTGTGGTCCTGCTCATCTTGAACTAACTATGTAAAGGCACTAGCTAGAAAAGAACTCTTGGGACCAGGACCCTAACTAATCCCTTTCTATACTGTCCTGGGGCTCCCCATTATGCACAATGTTGGGAAGAATCTTTATGGTTTAAGAGCCAGAGCACTGGTGCCAGATGCACCTGGATGTCAGGACAGGCCTTGTTGTCTACTACCATCTGACTTTGACCATGGTTCTTAGCCTCTTGAGTGTTTGCCTCATCTGTATGATAATGCTTAGGGTGTCTATTAAATGTGATAACATATAGGAAGCATAGAACTTAGAATAAATGGACATTTTATTAGTATCACATCAACTGCAGTGAACATTTCATGAAGATGTGCTGAATGAATGAATGAATAATTGAGTGGTACTCAATTTTTTTTCTATTACAATTAAAGACCTTGCCCTCAGTATAGAAAGAAAATGATCACACTGTTGTGGTTCACATCCTTGATGTCAATCTCACCCTGAGTTTTCTATGAGTGATAGCGTTCCCTATCCATCACAACCAGCATTCTTTTGGCCTTCTACTCAAAACCCCTGCTTCAGATCCATAATAGTCATGGTATTAGTTCATTTCTACATTTTCAGAGTTAGCTAATATCTGTTTTGTCTTAACTAAAAGGTGGAGATTTGCCTAAACATAAATACCAACATCCCCTTCTAAAAAGCTATAAGTCATCATCATAAATAGGCAATAATAAAGACTCTGAAGAATGCAGCTGTAGTTATATATAGTTGTTGTATGTAGATCCTGCACACCTAGTTTTATGCCAGCCACAATGGATCCAAATTCACTTTTCAGGACAAGACATGCTAGGCCTTTAGCCTACCAGTGTCCTCACAGGACTACTGGTGAATCAGTACAAACTCTGAAGGACCCAGTCCAGCACCCCTCATGCCTCCACTTCCCCCTCAGTGCCTCCACACTAGATTCTCTCCTTTAGGTGCTTGCTTAAAGATGGGCAGTGTGAATGACACCCACATATCACTGCTCATATCTGCATAGAACCTGCCCCAGCAAGTCTTCTACTCATGCCTCAATTCTAGTTATCAAAATAGCAATCTGAAGCCTCCTGAGGAACCCTGTCATTTTTCCTCTATTGACTGACTAGATAAAGGACACATTCCACGAGATTGTGGGATAAGAGGACCTGCTTTCTTTATCTAAACACCACCTTCAGAACTGGCTTTTAAATGTTTGCTTTCCTTGAAGACTTTCATCCTGAGTCACCTTTTTCTTTCCCTGGTTGGGAGTCATCTCTTAGGAATCTTTTTTTAAAAATATTTATTTATTTATTTATTTATTTTGTATACAGTATTCTGTCAGCATGTATCCCTGCAGACCAGATCTCATTACAGATGGTTGTGAGCCGCCATGTGCTTGCTGGGAATTGAACTCAGGACCTCTCGAAGTAGCCAGTGCTCTCAATCTCTGAGCCATCTCTCCAGCCCCATTTTAGGAATCTTATATATTTTATTCACCTATTATCAGAAATCCATAAGTTCCCCACTATGTGTCTGGCCCATAATAGGCACTAATGCAAGCTTGGTAAATGCAATAGACACTGCCTTATACTTTGTACCATCACGGTGGAGACAGAGATTCAGATATCCAAGGAACTCATTGTATGCGATTGAAACAGCAAAATTTGCCCAATTTGTTCTTATTTGCATTTATTTGCCCAGTCTGTACTACCAAAGATAAAACACAGGCCCAGACTTAAAGAAGTGTATAACCTGTGGTTCAGGATAAAACAAGCATGGCTCTAACCTGAATCTAGGCATAGGCATTCTGTCCTAGGTGCCTCAGCCATGAGCTCTAGGCTATATGTGTTTACTGACACGCCATTAAATAAAGTATGTGGGGACAAGACAGCAAATACAAACCAAAGGTGAAGTCTTTGGAGGGGCATAGCTTCCTCTGCTTCATAGATATAGCAATTCAAAGGGAGAAAGAAGTAGTTGGGGCAGGTTCTATGCAGGTATGAGCAGTGATATGTGGTTGTCATTCACACTGCCCGTCTTTAAGCCAGCACCTAAAGGAGAGAATCTAGTGTGGAGGTGCTGAGGGTGTGGAGGCATGAGGGGTGCTGGACTGGGTCCTTTAGAGTTTGTACTGATTCACCAGTAGTCCTGTGAGGACACTGGTAGGCTACAGACCTAACATGACTTGTCTTGAAAAGGGAATTTGGATCCAGGGAACCCAGCCTCTTCCCCGCCCCCCCCCAAATACTTTCTTGTTCTACTCTAAAAACCAGGGAAAGGAGGTACTAGTATATCTCTCAACTATAATACACAGATTTTCAGGCATCCATCTGACCATCCTGGCGGTGGGGGTGGGGAATGGGGGGGCATGAAGGCAGGGCTGTTTGTCTCATTCTTGGAAACATCTGGGGCAAAAGAAATCAATTAGGCTGTTGTGACTATCTCAAGGTCATTGCTTTTCAACATCCTTTCTTGTCATGGAATAAGATCTGGCAATGACCAGAGCAGAGCAGAGTGTGCTAATAACATGTTATAATAGACACTTTCAGCATCAGTTGCAGGGAGAATATCCATGGAGATGATGCCCAGGCCCCAGTATCCAACCTAGATAGACAGGCTCAGCTGAATCTGGTTGTGAAGATCTGCACTGCTCCAAGGTACAGTATTGAAATCATAACAATGCCATCACCACATATCAAATAGCCCACCACCCTGGCAGGCCTCACAATATCCTTCCTTGCCCTCATACTTGGGATAGGTCTCCATGGACACAGCTTTCCCATTCCAACATTTGAGTAATGAGGATGGAGGGAATGAAATGAAATTCAATTATTTTCTCTCACAGCACCAGACTTGGCTCAATCTGGGTCCTTTAGGATCTTCCTGAAAAGTTATTCTACCAGTTTAACTGAAACTTTTAAAAACACAACCTATATATTTCTCAGCACAATGATCTCTAAGGGTTTACATTACACTTAATGGGGTTTGGGTAGCAGATCAGTTGAGCTGATTTTAAGGTATTCTATGGATGATTTGTGGTGTTTTATGGATGCCCCAGTTCAGCAGGAACAATTGTGTATCTGCCAGCAGTTCTGGTACAACATGAACTCTGTGAAAGTCAACTCTGTTCCAAGACTTTGTCATTGCAACATCTTGACCTTTAGACAACATAAACAGCTGGTGAGGTTAGAAAAGAATAAACTCTGATAGTATAAAATGCTCAGAAAATGCTTCTCAAATCTCAACATAACATGTTCAGATAAAATGTAGATTTAAGACCTGAGACTCTTGTTTGAAATACTCTCAATAGTCTGTATTTTTGTTACCTCAGTGAATTTTATGCCTAATTTTACTCAAACAATAATTTAAATATTAAACATTGACATAATGTTCAGAAAACATAACTAAAGCTTTTTGATATTTTTCTTCAAGTCAAATGTCAGATTTAAAAAAACCCTGAAATGAATTGTTTCACTCTGGATGTGACTAAGGAAGGTCCCTGTGGGCCAAGGTTCATTTTCTTGTTGCTCATCCAGTGTGTCCCAGGGTATTGTCACTTACATGTGGGTGAGGGTTATTTCATGGAGCTTAGGGTCATTTGTGATGGACAGTTTCTCCAGAGTGATCTTTGTCCTTTTGACAATGTCACTGAGTCTGTGTCCTATATAAGCCAAACTGGTCTACCAGCACAGCAATACATCATCCTGAGGCTGAGGCTTTCCCACCGTAATCTGATTTGGGGTCTTGAGTGATGGGGACACATACATTCACATGCATTTTCCCTTCTGTATAAAATGTCTAGAACACCTGACTTGCCTGACTGAGTTTGTCCTTCACATTTATTTTCTTATCTGCTCCACCTACATGTTTCCAGCAAAGTGATTTAATTTTAGACCCCAATTATTTCCTTACAGGCATATGTTTCTCTAGACACATCAAGGTCACTGTTCTTTTACCAGGTTAATGTTTTGTTTTTCTTTGTCTAAAATATCATGGTGGATTGCCAAGAGTTGAGAACAAAGAAAAGAATTGAATTTAAACTTCCCAATTGCACGATACATTTCTTTTTTTTTAAACATAATTTTTTAATGGATTTTTTTGGGTATTTCACATCATGCACCCCAACCCCACTCATTTCCCAGTCCCTCCATATCCATTCACCACCCCTGTAGCATCCCCCATCAAAAGGACATTTAAAAAATCAATTAAAAACAAAACAAAGAAATCAAACAAAAAACCTCTTTCCCACCTCTCCAACACCTCTTTGTCTTGGTGCCATTGGGAGCTGCAGTGTGTCTCACAGTATCCCCCTTTGTTCACTCAGCCTTACTTGCAAATGGTCACTATGTAATATATTTTTGGTTAGGTTCAAGTCCTCTGGCACATCATCAACAGATATCCTGCTGTTGTCAGAGTCATGGAGCTCGTGTGGTTATGGTTTCACAGGGCCAGTCCCTTTGTGTGCTCCCTCAGGCCATAGATGGGGTAGATATTGGGTTATGCCAACTCAACCCCGTGGCTATGGGTCTGGAAGGCAGATGATTTGGTCAGTCCAGGCTACTGGGACCACCTCCTCAGGTGAGGGGCAGAGCCCGCTCTTTTTGGCCCAGGCCTTCATGGTCAGTTCTCCCATGGCCATGGTGAGGGGTAGGGACATCTTTCCCAACTGTGGGGCCAGCTCTTCTGCTTCAGTGGCCAGTGAAGAGCAGGGTCATCTCTCCCAGGGCCAGAAAAGGGTTGTGCTGGCTAAGCATGGTCCTTAGATTTCAACACGTCTGGTTCCTATGGCCCTCTGTGGTAACATGGACCATAGAGATCAACACAGACTCCAGCTGCAACAGGACCACAGACCCAGACATGGCCCTTGGCAGCAGCTCTGGCTCTGACTACACCATGGCTACAGTGGTAGTGCTAACCATCCAGATCAGTATGCCTCCAGCAGCAGCATTGTCCTCGGACACCAACATAGTCTCAGGTGATTGACCAGACTATAAGTATCTGTATGTCCTTCAGTGTTAACAGAAGCCATGGTTATTAAATCAGACTCTAGTTGTAGGGACACAGAACCAGACAACTTGGGCCTTGATGTCAGCATGGCCCTGAGTGGCAGTGCAGGACACTAACATTGGTATGGTCCTGGTGACAGCATAGCCCTTGGACATCAAAATGACCACAGATAGTGGCCCAGAACTCGGGCATCCATGTGGCCTTTGGGAGCAACACTGGCCACAGACATCAACACAGACTCTGGCTGCAACAGAATCATAGACCCAGATATGATCCTCAGTATCCAGCCTGGGCCCTGATGTCACCATGACTCCAGGTGGAGGCACAGGCCATCTGTATTAGCATGGCCCCAGTGGCAGCATGGGCCTTGAATGCCAAAATATCCCCAGGTGATGGCCCAAACCTTGATGCAATCAGCATAGTTAAAAAATGCCTTCTAGACATATAAAAGTATAATGTAATACTTGTACAGAATGTAGTGAGCATACTAAAAATGACTTCTAGACATATAAAAATATAATCTAATACATGTAAAAATATAATGTAATACATGTAAAGACTGTAATGAGCATGGTAAAAACACCTTCTAGACTTGTAAAAGTATAATGTAATACATGTAAAGAATGTAGTGAGCATAGGAAAATCTAGCATATATTAGTCATTAGTATAGCTTAGTCAGGATCCCCACTATGCACAAGGCTGTAGCTGATAACCAGAACTCAGTGACATCACTGACTCAAGATAACCAGACACAGTCCTAGAACCCCATGACACCCACTCTGCTCTGCACATCTGGAGAGACATCTTGATCTGCCCTGAGGCTGGAGTGTCTCCCCCAGGATCATGACCCTCCAATCAGAGGGTCTGTTAGAGACTGGACCTGACATTCTGCTAAGATAGCAATTTAGAGTGTGAACCTAGTGTGATGACCCTCAGTATAATAAAATACAATTTTTGTTATACTAACTACGTGTATCTTACCTTCTTTCTGGTGACAGTTGATGTAATAGGCAGACTCTTAGACGATCCTTAGAAAAGGTGAAACTTCGGTGGCTTCTTGCTCTTCCTAGGGCATCTGAGGGAGAAAGGTGAATTCCTGACTGCAGGATTTCCCCTCCACAAAGGCCTGGGATTCTGTCTTAAGACCAGATAGTGAGAGCAGTTCGCTCAGAGTTACGTGAGAGACTGGATAGCCAAAAGAATCATAAGAAGGGAAGATCTTAAATTTGAAAAGCTGGTAAATCAAGGCTATTCTACCAGCAACCTAAATTGATACTTCAGAAAAAGAAGTCAAATTTTTCTATTATTTGACAGACAAATGGACAAGATGTAGAGGCTAAAAAAAGGAATTAAGAAAATGAACATAAAAGATGAGAACTGTCACTTGGTAAAACAAAAGTTACCTAGTCTCAAGAAGGAACTTAAGGTCAATATTCCATTGTCTGTTCCAGTGGTTGTTGAGCACTTGTTAGAGAGGGCAGAGCCCTCAGAGATTCCTGGGTTGTTATACGAAATAATTAAGGACATTGACTTTGATAGAATGAAAGACAAACTTCTGGCTAGCAAATTGGCAGAAAGATGGGAGGATTTGGAGACAGTTCCTAAGGACCCAACTAGATGCCTCAATGACACTCAGATCTCTCTATCAGTAACTGCCCATAAGGTTAAGACTACTCTTAGCCCTTTTACCAATCATACTCATTGACAACTTGAGTAGAATCCAGACTATTTAAAAGGACAGAGCTGCAGCAAATAAGACAAGATTTTGCACAAAAAGGCGGTAAGAATGCATCCTATGCAGCACGCTTATGGGAAAAGGGAGTGATGCAGTGATGTTAACCTCAGAAGAAATGAAAGGAGTCCAAGGGATTCTAGAAAATCCCCACATATTTGAATGTCTGGAATGAACTTTACATATATTCAGAAGAGAATATATTGGATTATTGGATTGGGTAACAGCTGCGTGGAGGCAGGGTTTTCCCACACTTGATCTAACTTAATTCAAGGCAGAGGGACAATGGAAAAATATGGAAGAAGCAATTGAGCTGGCTAGAAAGTTGGGTATACTTCACTTAATTTACCATTAGAGCCCAACTCCACAGGCATTGCCTCTGCTCCCTGACATGAGGAAAATTCTAATTAAGAGTGCCCTTCCACATTTGAGAACGACATTGACACAACTCTGGCTAATTGCTAAACTCTTGAGGAAGCTATTAACTTTTTCAAACAGACTAGAGAACTGGAGACAGATAACGTATTTTCTCTCCAGCTTAATATACAGAATCCAGCCAAACCAGCATCATGGAAAAACTCACCTACAGGTGGCATTTTTAAAGGCAGAGGCTGAAAAGACCACTCAGACCCAGCCTTACATTCTTTCAGTAAAACATGGAAAGAAGACCATTTGGAAGATGAGACCAGATACATACACCAATAAGACAGCCCTGAGGAGGATTCAGAAACAGATTCCTAAGCAGACTAAAGAACAACCTGGGAATCAAGGACAGACTCCAGACCCTTCCTACAGATCTCAGCAAATATCAACAGAAAAACTGGCTGATAGATTCAGGCATTGAGGTGACAATTTGAATCTACCAAACTGACCTACCAAATTTGGTAGGGGTGACTCACCCTTACCAAACCACAAAAAATGTAATTATTGAAGGAGAAGCAGGAAAACCATTTAATGCAGGAATAGAAAATGTTAGTCTATAACTTATCTCTAAATGTCCACATAATGTTTCCACCAGCACCTAATTGTGTGCTGGGGATTCATGTCGTACCCCAATTATTTCCCCAATGGCATTGCATTAAAAATCTTAAATCCTTGCCTGTAATATCGCCCAAGTAAAAATTCCTCCTATAGAACTTCTTAAATTAAGGGATCATTTACCAAGCAATACCCAATCAAGGGAGGTGATAAAACCATACCTGACACTGTAGATAAATTATTGAAGGAAGATATTATTTAACTCACACAATCCTTCAACTTTAATAGTCCTGCTTGGTGAGTAAAGAAGCCAAATGGTCAATGGAGAGTCCCATTAAATGGAATATTAATCAGCTTTCTTCACAAATGCCAGGACATTCACCTGATGTGAAAAATATATTCTTTTTTTTTCAGATTTTTTATTTGAATTAGAAATAAGATTGTTTTACATGACAATCCCAGTTCCCTTCTCCCTCCCGTCCTCCCCCACCCCCCAACTAAAACCTTACCTATCACATATCCTTTCTTCTATTCTTCCCCTGACTCAACCTTTCTGCTCCCTCATGACCTCTGCATCCTTCCTCTTCTTCCCTTCTCATTCTCGTAGCTCCCTCCCCCTCTTCCCATGCTCTCAATTTGCTCAGGGGATCTTGACCCTTTGCCCTTCTCCAGGGGACAATGTTTGTCTCTCTTAGGGACCTCCTTGTTTACTAGTTTCTCTGGCAGTGTGGATTGTAGGCTGGTAATCCTTTACTCTATGTCTAAAATCCACATATGAGTGAGTACATATTATGTTTGTCTTTTTGTGATTGGGTTACCTTGCTCAGAATGGTTTCTTCTAGTTCCATCCATTTTCCTGCAAATTTCAAGATTCCATTGTTTTTTTTCCCTCTGAGTAGTACTCCATTGTGGAAATGTACCACATTTTCTCTATCCATTCTTAGGTTGAGGGGCATCTAGGCTGCTTCCAGTTTCTGGCTATTACAAATAGTGCTGCTATGAAAATGGTTGAACAGATGTCCTTGTTGTATGAATGTGCTTCTTTTGGGTATATGCCTAGGAGAGGAATTGCTGGATCTTGTGATAGACTGATTCCCATTTTCTTGAGGAGTCGCCATACTGATTTCCAAAGTGGCTATACAAGTTGGCACTCCCACCAGCAGTGGAGGAGTGTTCCTCTTTCTCCACATTCTCTCCAGCATAAACTGTCATTGGTGTTTTTGGTTTTGGTCATTCTGACAGGAGTAAGATGGTATCTCAGAGTTTTTTGATTTGCATTTCCCTGATGGTAAAAAATATATTCTTAAAGATTAGTAATTGCATCCTCACATTCTTCGGAACCATAGACTTTTCAGACATGTTCTTCAGCAAACCACTGCATGTGGGCTCTAGAGACATTACTATTTTTACCTGGAATAATAAACAATACATATTCAAAAGAAATACCTTAACAAAATTTCTAGTTGTGTTATGTCATCTGAAGGATCCACAGTTCCAGATGGTGTATTGCACAGGGCTTTAAATATCCTCCAACCCAGGGACAAAACCCAGATGCAACATCTAATTGGTATGTATGGATCCTGGAGAAGCCATATACCATATTTACGGATTATTATGAAATCACTCCAGAGAGTTATTAGAAAGGCAGCTAATTTCCAGTGGGGACAGGGACAAAGAGAAGTTTTTTGGGACAGCCTGTAAGCGCGTCTCAGAACATGTAACCCTGATCAATATTGAACAAAATAATACCCTAATTATGTATATCATATTTATTGGTGAATATGGCAATTGGGGACTCTTCATCAAGCAAAAGGGAGTCCACCAATATTTGCCTGTGAGCTTCTAAAATGCTTCCCATACACGGAGAATAAATACTCTCTCTTTTAGAAACAAATCTGGAAATTTTATGTGACATGCAGAACCCTACACACAGTCATTGCCAACTGCCTTGTTGTGTGTCTTAAGGGCACACATTTCAATAATGGATTGGATCTGCTCAAAGGCAGAGTCTTTGCAGGCTCAGCCATGGAAGGAAAGGTATTACAGTGGAAATGGTACCTATCTGAATTCCTTTGTGACAAGGATGTAGTAGCAAAGGAGTTTGGTATAGCTATTGGGATGAGTGTAGAAAGGCTAACACCCACTTTGAACCAATTTTGAGAGTTATAGTCACTAATGACCAAGAGGAAAATGAAATCACCAATTTTAAGGACAGAAAGCATTGAAATGCCATTTAACACAGATTTAGAGAAATATCACAGCAGCAGCATCCATCAACAACTTCCACTGGAGAGAAATCTCTTAAATCTTCTTTCCACCTTACAATGAAAGGGAAGCATAAGCTTTGAGACCTCAGAAATGCAAGATTCCATGTTTGACTGTGAAATAGGAGCAAACACAAAATTCCTCTCAGCATTCTTCACTCCGTACCTACGGCAGGTCAGCCCTGTGTTTTGCTAGCCAGTACAACAAAACTACCAGGACTGAAAATGAAAATATATGTGATTATCCAGATTGGGATCAGGAGCCATATAACTTGACTGAGGAGACATCAATATCAATCACAACAAACCCATGTAAACCCATGATTTGGCAGAACTGTACCTTTGACCCAGACACCAACAGGAGAACACCATAGAAGCATTTTCTCTCTTACTAATACCACCACCACATAGATTCAAATATCCAAATTTACTTTTGGACTATACCCACAACTGAATAAGCCAAATATGACGTGTTAGATGAAGCTACATTTCCTGACTATGGTAAGATTGACATATGGACTGACCACCTGATATGGAAGGCAGAAAATGATTCATCTCTACCTATTAATGACTGGCTGGAAATTTGCAGCACTGGGAACACAACATTACAGATTTCCATTGATATTGATTGACCAACTTTCACAATCCTTTGCATTTTATGATACTGATGCCCCACCGTCTGGGAGAACCTATACAGGTACCTGGACACATTGTTCCTGCATGTTACTCTACAAAACTCAGATTATACTGTAGCATAGCCAACCATATTTCATACAGACACGACCTATATACCACCACAATTTTGATACAAAAGGCTTCAGCCCCCATAATAGAATTTCTGGGATGGGTAACAACTTATGCAAATTGGATTAATGTACTGACTAGTGTCACCTCTTGCGAATGGGATGGCCTCTCAGTGAAATCATCCAATGCACACTGGACTTGTGAAGACAAGTCTATTCAAACCTACCAATGGCTCCAACTTCACCTGGACCACCACTATACAAGATTTAATATACCACCAACAGAACAAGTCGAAATGGTGGGAGAGACAATGGAGTAACCTAACTGACCTACCGGTTTTTTTCATACACCACTCTCAGAAGATTTACAACTACAGTTAGTGACACATTTTAAGGAGAATTATAAAACCAAAGGAACAATAAACTCCTCTAATCATCAATGGTACACTGAAACTGATTTTTAAAACCAAAAGGTCTACTTGCCAAATGAGGAAGAAATTTTGGAGCTGTGATACCACACATAAACTCCATGAAAATGAAATGATCCAATGAAAATTGGGAAAATGAAACTTCCCAATTCCTCTGGATTTACATGCCAGGAACATCACATACTTGTTTCCTCTCAGAAAATGGGAAATCTGTTCTCAGTCTGTTGAAATTCCAGCTGGACTTATACTGGCTACCAGATTGATTTTATCAACACAAGAGTGGATTTACAACCAGAGGATGCCCTAGATCCTATGACTCCTTTGTGTCAAGGTGTCACATAAAAAAGGCAGACCACAGAAAGTTATGTTGATGAAAAACTGCAGGTATGGATCTTTCCAAACTTGAACCCTGGAAACATACACACCCAGGACACTTCCCTATTATTCCTATGTGATTCTTCTACTACTACAGCTCAAGGAATGGGCATTGGAGACTTTGTGTCCCATAAGTCCATCCTCAATATATCATATTCATGAATTCTGCACACAGGACCTCAATTTGATGAGGGATATGTCTTTCCCATAATGTGGAAATCCTGTGAAATCAAAAAAGGCAGCCTAACACCATGTATCTTCAATAGAGGAAGATGGGACAAGAACAACAAATTCTTCACAGCCCATTATATGGTGGAATTTGTCAACCCTCTACTTCTCCACCAATGGTTACCAAAGCACTCATGATAATACCTAACCTTAGACTACCTCTAAAACTTATAATTACACCTAGGATACAGAAGATCTCAACCTCAACTCATGGCTCCCACCTGAAGAACTTTGCTCTGAGCCTGAACTTAGGAGAATACCAGTCACCTCCCACTCCTCAGGAAATAGGCTTGCTGCAAGGAAACCTTTACAACGATGGTTGTGGAGCTATGTTGGTTGGCTCCTTACTTGGTGCTGGCATAGCATCCTCTGTTATTTCACACATCAAGGCAGATTTAACAGACATTAGAAGTCTTACTGAGCAACAAATATTGGCTATTAATACCTTGTCTGATGGACTGCCTAATACTCACAAAGTGATTATAGGCCTTCATTGGGAAATAAAATTATTAAAGCAATCATTGGTATATAATAACAAATATACAGCTGGCAATGGAAGAGACTAGCTGTTGCCAACCAGACCATTCAAAATTATCTGCTACAACTTCAGAGGAAGAGACCAAGAGAAGAATGTATTCAAGAGAGACTCACTTTTCAAAGAGTGGAGACAGCCCTGTCTCAGATCCTTTCTACAGGATTGGAACAGAAATAGTGGTCCATAAGACTCTACTAGACCAAAGTAAGAAAAACCTCTTGGTGTGAGCATGGATTCTGCAAAACACATTTAGTCTATACTGACAGTGCAACACCAGCTTCTCTCTCTCTCTCTCTCTCTCTCTCTCTCTCTCTCTCTCTCTCTCTCTCACACACCACACACACACACACACACACACTCACTCACACACACACACACACACACACACACACACACACACACACACACACCTGTTGCCTAGGAAACTTGGGGATGGATTTGTTATACACACGGATGCTTTTCTATGGACTAGTTGGACTAACACAGAGGATATCTACTACCCAGGCAAACACACCATCTCACTTGGGGCCAACACCTTTAAGACCACCCAACCTCTGTCCAATGAGCTCCAAATATTAGAACTGACCCCCTCAGTCTTTGCAAACTAACTCAGAAGATCATGGCAATGGGATCTTTACTGAATGCTTCATGAAAGCCTCAGCCTCACGGTTGACATCTACAACATCAACATGGACACCTTCAACTCTGCTTTTTATTTTGTAAAATCTGGTTTTGTGGCTATATACAATGCTACTACAGTTTCAGCTCATTTCTCAGGACAGGTAAACATGCCCAAAGATCTCTACCCTAACCTTTGAACAGAGACATGTTTTTGACTCAGGTACCCTATACAATAATGAACCTGAAGGTGACTTTCTAGGAAAAGCTAGGAAGCCATTAACAACATTTCCACTCTTCTCTCCTTTGATATGCTACAATTACAGTCAATGGATTATGAGATTACTAAGGATATTAAGATTCTGGAAGGACAGAAAGACAGAGTCCAACATTTATTTGCTGTACTTACAGCTGATCCTACTGTCTAAACCCACAAAGTTGGCAAGTTTAACAATTGCTCTTAATTTGATGTGATTGGTATTTTGATATATAGATTGACAATACTTGGTTCCCCACATGGAACTTTTTCTACTGGATAAAGGAGAGCTTTTGACTTTTTGTATACATTATATTGACCATTATGGCATATGAATTCATTATGATTATTTTGGGCTTGTTTAATAAACTTTATTTTAGGAGAAACTATGACAACAAGCTCCAGAGACTACTACAACGAAAGAACAAACCAGCTATGTATCATTCTAGAAGACACATCTGTGCAAACTATGATTGGAAAAACTTCAGGAGATGTTTTGTCTCTATGGTGACACATCAGGCCAGGAATATTGTATTCTGGATTCTTAGTTCTACGCCACAAGTAATTGACATTTTTGCCAAAAGAAGTAGTCTGTATATATTGATCTTAGACCAGAGATGGATGACTCTGGAGACTCATCAGACTTCCTGATGTGTAATATTCATCCCTTGCTTTTTAACATTAGCAACCATGAAATTGAGACACAACATTGGAAGTTAATTATGATGCTTACTGGACTCTTAGTTGCTCTTTTCATTAATAAAAGAAGAAATACCTGGCCCACAGCCATGACCCGTATGTTCCTACTTGACACTGATCCAGTTAGGATGATGCTCTGTTATGATGCTCTGAGTCCTACAGCTCCAACCCTGCTATGCCTCTTTTTACTTACAGCATTTTTTGTTTGAAAGTGCTTGCATTTCCTTTTATTTTTGAATATTCATACCAAACCCAGAGAAAATATAAACTTTGGAAAATGTGTATATTTCATAGGAATCATGGTAATGTTCTGTGATTTATATTGTTTTGAATATTTTTGCTGAATAATTGTATGTTTGAATGCCTGAGATTTATTTTTCTGCATTTATTTTTTTATTAATGATTGGGATATTTATTGTATGCTTTCTGCTCGAATTTGCAAGTTTCTATGAAATTGTTAATAATTCTTGTATGTGGTCCTCATAGACACTGCATGCCTAAAGGACCAGGGCATGGAATGTAATGAGCATAGTACAAAATGCCTTTTAGGCATGTAAAAACAGCTTAGTCAGGATCTCCACTATACACAAGGCTGAAGCTGATAACCTGAACTCAGTGATATCACTGACTCAAGATAACCAGACACAGTCCTAGAACCCCATGACACCCACTGGACAGTGTACAAGCAGAGAGCAAGAACAATGTTCTGCTCTGCACATCTGGAGAGACACCTTGATCTGCCCTGAGGCTGGAGCGTCTCCCCCAGGATCATGACCCTCCAATCAGAGATTTCTGTTAGAGACTGGACCTGACCTTCAGCTAAGATAGCAATTTAGAGTGTGAACCTAGTGTGATGACCCTCAGTATAATAAAATACAATTTTTGTTATATTAACTATGTCAGTTACTTTCTTGATCATGACTGTCAGTTATCCACAGGATTTTTGATGGTAACAAGAGTCATGAACACCAACACAGACCCAGATACAACCTGTAGCTGCAGTTTGGGCCAAGATGTCACCACAGCCCTAGGTGGCACCACAAACCACCCAGATCAGCATAGACCTTGAACAACAACATGACCACAGGTGTGGGCTCAGATCCCAGGCATCTGTGTGGCCTTTGGTGGCAACATGGGCCAGAGACATCAACACAGACTCTGGCTGTGGTAGGACCATGGACCCAGACATGGTCCTTGGCAGCAGCTGGCCCCAGATGTCACCATGGACCCAGGTGGCAGCATAGTCCATTCAGATCAGTATGGCACAGATGCAGCATGGCTGTTGGACACCAACATGGACTCAGATTGTATGGCAGACCCCCTTTGGTGGAATAGGAGAAATGGATATCAACATAGACCCTGGCTGTAGTAGGGTCATGGAAGGCCCAGTCATGAAGGCTTCAGCTGTAGCTTGGGCCTGGACATCACCATGGCACTAGGTGACAGCACAGGCCACTTAGACCAGGATAGTCTCTGAGGCAGCACAGTCCTCAGACACCAATATGGACATAGGAGGTAACTGAGACCCTGGGCATCTGTGAAGCCTTTGGTGGCAACATGAGCTCCAGATGTAATGCATGATGCATTTCTTATAGAGTGAGAATGTTTAATTTTACTAATTTTAACATATATATGCTCACATCTTGAGTGGTGTCAGTGAAAATTCAAGAGTTCATTTCTTACAGGAATCTAAAACACATTAAGTCCAAGTTGCTACTGTTTTGACTAAGAGGTCATCTATAATACTTTTAGCCAGAGGTAAAGGAGCTAGTGTGAATTATATGCATGAGATAAAAGAGAGGCTTCATAGTCTGTGAACCAAAAGAGGGGTGTGTGTGTGTGTGTGTGTGTGTGTGTGTGTGTGTGTGTGTGTGTGTGTGTGTGTGTGTGTGTACAAGAGTGTACATGTACAGTTCAGACAATAACTTTCCAGAGTTGGCTCTTTTTTTTGCCATGTGGATTCTAGGGACCAACCTCAGGAAGTCACACTTGGGGGCAGGTACCCTTAGCCTGGATCTTCTGTCAGTCTGGAGTTTGACAGTTTCTGTGGTGTCAAGACTCATTCGACAGGGGCACTGAGCAAGAGCACAATTCCAAGTCTCTTAGGCAGCAGCCATAGAGAGCCATATATCACCCTGAAAATGGGGTTGCTGGAAAGTATGCACAATACACTCTTTGAAGCATGGTCTGGTGGCATGGGCGTGGCAAGAGCATTGGCCTGTTTCCATGTCACAGGTGGACAGCAGTGTCAGACTCCCAAGGTGTGTGTGTGGGGGCAGTTGTAAGCTGAAAATGCAGCATAAACATTTTGTTCACTTTTAATTCCTACTCTGTTAAATGCACAGTTGAAGAATGAAGCAGCTTGCCCTCGCATAGTCCACAGCTAGTCTGGATTCATGATTACCACATTCAGCTTTGCAGAGAAAAATCTCATGCCAAGATGTTTTGGAATCCCCATGTGGTTCCACTCAACGGCAGTTAGGCAGAGTGAAGTCAGCATCGGAGACTTTGTAAGATGAAGTACTGGCGTGGTGTTCCTGTGCTTGGGTCAGACCAGTGACTCAGGCAGGCCATTGCCAGTGTGTGCTTATCACCTGTCTGGCAGATGTGTCTGTCATCCCCCTCTGTTTCTTTGTTATCTTTTTCTCCTTTTTCCTCCATCTTCTCATTCTCCTCTACACACAGACATTTTGTTGGGAAGGCTAAGAAGTTGCCATAACCAAGAAAGGTATACTCTCTTACTGCAGGAAAATATTATGCTCAATGAAACAACTAAAATGTCCAACGAATAGTGGACGGGGAAGTTAAATGTGGAATAGTCACACAATGTAATATTCTCAAGTGGTAAAAATGTACTGACGATACAGTGGGGTTAACCTTGAAAATAAGAGCAAAAAAGTCAGGGTCAAGAGCAAATATGTGATTCTTTTTATCTGAAGTTTTTCTAATAAGTGAATCCATAGTGACAGCAAGGAAATCAGTGATTACCTAGGCTTGGGGGTGTGGGAGAATGGGAGTAAAAGGAGGGTGGCTTTTTACTTTTTTCTATTGTCTTTGGTAATGTGCATATAATAAAACTTAAGATCCTAACCGCAGTTCAGTGTATCAAGTAATTCACTGGATTGCACAACAAATTGAACCTTCTTTCTTTCTTGTAAAAGCAAAACCTGCATTTGGTAAATAGTTACTCTTCTTTCCTTTTCCCGGTGCCCCTGGTAACTCTCATTCTCCTTTCTGTCTCTAACTAGGTGCCTCGTGTAAGTGCAGTTGCTTTTTTTTTTGTCTGTCTTATTTCACCTAGCATAATATCATTAAGACTTATCTGTGCTGTGCTATCTAATATTTTGCTTATCCACACATCTATTGGTAGGCACTTCAGTTACTTCCATTACCTGGCTATAGAAGGGTGCTGCTAAAAGCAGGGGGTACAAACATCCTTCCAAAACTCTGCTTTATACAGAACCCAAACCATCAATCTGTACTATTTGTAGGTATGTGATTATGTCAATGAAGCCATTACACACAACACAGACATGCATATACACACATCCATGCACACACACACATGCATGTGCACACACACACACACACACACACACACACTTGTAGTCACACGTTCGAGTACACACATTTAAAAACCACTATACCCCTCAAAGCAATACCAATGTTCAACCTGTTTAGCAGGAGTATCATCTCAGTCAGTGGACCAGGGAGAAGCCTGGTGTGCTGAAGGGTGTGTGGAAACTGGCTTGGCTGCATCGTCGTACCTGATTCTCATGATCTTTACTCTTTAAACCTGCAAACAGCACCTGTGATATAAAGGCTTAGCCTGTTGCATGCTAATGCTGATATTCAGGCTTATTGTCTGGACAAAAAAGATGGAGCATGATGCTGTGACCCAGAGACAATCACCCAATTCCCAAGGGTTCTAAAGCTCTATGAGGCCTCGAGGATCACCAGGGTTCACTGTCCCAAAGCCAAGGATCTGCACATTTGGTTACTGAAGCTCTGTTTCCTTTTCCTCCCTTGGTTTCACTTCTTGATAGTAGATTTCTGAATCAGTATGAGGAGGGATTTAAGAAAAGGGTAAGGTAATTAAAAGATAAAAAGAGAGCTTCCCTAAATAGTATACTTACTTGCCCTGCAAGAACTAAGAGGAAGCTCCATTGCACTCTGTTACATTAACAGATCATGTTTCCATGGGTTTCACAATTTGCAGTCAGATTTTTATTTCTCTGGTTTGCTCAGGTGTGGGGAATATGAGCACCATCTGCTGGTCATTTATGATAACTTCAGGAAGCCTCGGAGAAAAGCTGTCCACTGACTTTCTAAAGTTTGTGGGACATTCTGAATCGTTTTTAAGGACCAAGAGTTGATAGGACTCTTTTGAATTCATAACCAGGGAATCTTAGGGCTGAGACAGCAAGACACACTTTAACTTGTATCCCGATTGACCACCCTGGCAACCTCGGGAGTCAGAGCTACTCAGTCCAAAGTGGTTGGCCTGCACCGGTCCCAGTTGGCTCCTTGCACATTGTCCTTGTGCAGGCACTGGCCAGTTACAGAACTTGAGACAGGATCAGAGTAGCTCACACAGAGGCCACCAGAGAAGCTCCCATCAGAGTCACATTCACAAGCAAGGAACACAAAATTACATTGTTTTGTTAGTAGCAACTGTGAAAAATCTAGAATGCAATTCAACATTTTACCCACACCAGATGCACTTTAATTGTTTAGATAATTAAGTATATTTAATTAATTAGACTAATGGCTTACAGATACTCAGAAATGTCTACCAAACTTCTGGTCTTGGGAAATGTTGGTTAATTTTGTATACATGTACTTTTAGAAGAATACAAGGACCAGAGGAGTTTGCTAGTTTTTTAGACATGGTTTCATGTAGCCCAGGATGGCCTCCCCTTGCTATATAGCTGAGGATGACTTTGCACATAATTGTCATGCCTCTAGCTTCCAAGGGCTGGAATTAGCCATGCATGTCACCATGCCCTGTTTTTGCAAGTGCTGGTGTTGG
The DNA here is from genome assembly GCF_003668045.3 of Cricetulus griseus. NCBI lineage: Eukaryota > Metazoa > Chordata > Mammalia > Rodentia > Cricetidae > Cricetulus > Cricetulus griseus. The sequence goes on along the minus strand of NC_048598.1, from coordinate 168,630,315 downwards.
GGATGGACACTAGAGTTGCCTATTCTACCAACTGAGCTACATTCCCCACCCAGAAGATTATTATTTTGAGAGATGCATGCTAAAAGTAGATCAATTATTTTCACAGCCATGAAAATGTCTTCGAACTTGGTAAAGCTGGTGCTTGCCAAACCTTCACCAGTGAATGACTGTTCATTCTAAAATGATAATGATGTTATGTGGATTTTAATTCAGATAGAAAAGTAGATTTTAAAAGAGAAGACTCCAGCAAGCAGGCATTCTGTTGGAACCCTCCAGCTAGCAGGCATTCTGTTGGAACCCTCCAGCTAGCAGGCATTCTGTTGGAACCCTCCAGCTAGCAGGCATTCTGTTGGAACCCTCCAGCTAACAGGCATTCTGTTGGAACCCTCCAGCTAGCAGGCATTCTGTTGGAACCCTCCAGCTAGCAGGCATTCTGTTGGAACCCTCCAGCTAGCAGGCATTCTGTTGGAACCCTCCAGCTAGTAGGCATTCTGTTGGAACCCTCCAGCTAGCAGGCATTCTGTTGGAACCCTCCAGCTAGCAGGCATTCTTTCTGTTGGAGCCCTCTGGCCACTCAGGTCAGGAAAGCTTGTAGGCTACCTGCAGACTGTCACCTCTCACTCCTCTCTTTCAAATCCAGTTCCCCAGTTTGATGCCAGTGCTGCCGGAGGCCGCCTGCTTTGGCCTCCTCTCCTTCCTTGCTGCCTCCATCTCCCGCAGATCTCTAGCCTTCCTCCTCTCTCATTCTTTTGTTCCAGCCCCCAACTCCAGCAGGTATTTCCTGGGAACCTGTCAGCCAAGGCTGCCAGAAAAACAAGTAGGCCACCAAAGTAAGTAGATGAACCTCAGTTCGTCACTCTCGATCCTCTCCTCCAAATCCAACCCCCAAGTCTCATCCTCAGCTCTGTAGCAGAACAGCTGCCGTGGTCTCTCTCCACTTTCTGCCCCTATTCCCAGGGGACTAAGCAGATTTTGGTGGATCAAACTGCTTTCCTCCCACCTGGGGATGCACCCCCCAGCCCATCCATATTCCTAAATGTTACCTTCCAATACCTAGAAACACATTCTACTCTGATCCCCTAATGGCCACACCTGGAAGGGTCCCATAAGCATTCTTTTTTTTTTTTCACTTTTTACTTTTTATTTATTTATTTTTCGTAAATTTCATTTAAATTAGAAACAATCTTATTTTAGATATTAATCCCAGTTCCCTCTCCCTCCCATCCTCCCATATCCCTTATGGACCCCCCTTCCCATCCCCCATTCACTCCCCTGGGAGAGTGAGGCCTTCCATGAGGGATCATTAAAATATGTCAAGTCATTTGGGGGAGGGCTTAGGCTAAGAGATCTAGACTAATGGATCTAGGCTAAGAGAGTATCCCCTCCCTGGGCTCCTGAAGTCCATCGTGCACTAGGGATAAACACTGCTTCCACTGCATTCCTTACCAGGCAACACACAGTCACCACATTCTTCTAAGAACCAAGAGGGCAGCAGAAACCAATGATCAAAAAAATTCACCCTACAAAGACAAAACCAGACATCAGCACCTGGAATTACAACCATCCCAAACTCAGATGCCTAGATACCAGAATAAAAACAACCAATAACAGCCAGGACAGTCTGTCTCCACTAGAGCTCAGCACCCTTACTACAACAAACCCTGAGAAATGCAACACAGTTGATGCACAAGATAAGGACTGTAAAATAGCCTCTATGAATATGTTGGAAGTCCTTAAAGAGGAAATGAATAGATCCATTCAAGAAACTTATGAAACCACAAACCGTGGAAGGAAATGACTAAAACAGTTCATGACCTGAAAGTGGAAATATAATCAACAAAGAAAACTCAAATGGAAAGGAATCTGGAAATGAAAAATTTAGGAGCTCTAATGGGAACTTTAGAGGCAAGGCTCACCAACAGAATAGAAGAGATGGAAGACAGAATCTCAGGCATTGAAGAAACAATAGAAAAAAATGGATATATCAATCAAAGAAAATGCTACATCTAAGAAACTCCTGACACAAAACATGAAAATCTGGGACACTATGAAAAGACCAAACTTAAAAATTATAGGAATAGAGGAAGGAGAAGAAACCCAGATCACAAACAAAATCACAGAAAATAAATTGCCTACCATAAAGAAGGAGACTCTTATAAAGGTACAAGAAGCTGGATCAGAAAAGAAAGTTCCCTCAGCACATAATAATCAAAACACTAAATGTGCAGAACAAAGAAAGAATATTGAAAGCTGCAAGGGAAAAAGATCAAGTATATATAGAGGCAGACCTCTTAGAATAACACTGGATGTCTCAATGAAGACTAAAGCCAGAAGGGCCTAGACAGATGTGCTGCAGATTATGAGGTCATAAATACCAGCCCAGAATACTATACCCAGCAAAACTCTCAGTCACCATAGATGGAGAAAATAAGATATTCCGTGATAAAGCCAAGTTTAAACATTATCTTTCTACAAATCAAGCTATACAGAGGTGCTAGAAGGAAGACTCCAACCCAAGGAGGTTAACCATACCAAAGAAAACATAAGGAATAATCTCAAACCAGCACAACTGAAGGTGAGTGCACCATAATAACAAAATAACAGTAATCAACAATCTCTCATCATTGGTATTTCTTAATACCAATGGTCTTAATTCCCCAATAGAAAGACATAGACTGACAGAATGAATGTGAAAACAGGATCCCTCCTTTTGCTGTATTCAAACAACACTCTTCAACATTAAGGAGAAACATTACCTCAGGGGTAAAGGATTGGGAAAAGGTATTCCAAGAAAATGGACCTAAGAAAGAAGCTGGTGTAGCACCACAGAAATCCAGAGAATCTTAACATTTTAAAAAGCTGTACTCAACCACATTGGAAAATATAAAAGAAATGGATAATTTTCTTATCATATTCTAAAAACCAAGTTAAATTAAGATAAGTAACTTAAACAGACTTTTAGCTCCTACAGAAATAGAAATAGTCACTAAAAGTCTCCAACTGCCCCCCCCCCCCAAATCCAGGGCCAGATGGTTTTTAGTACAGAATTCTACCAAGCTTCTAAAGAAGAGTTAATGAAAATACTCCTCAAATTATTCCACAAAGTAGAAACAGAAGGCACATGCCCAATTTATTTTATGAGCCCACAGTTACCATGATACCTAAGCAACAAAAAGATCCAACAAAGAAAGTGGATTACAACCAATTTCCCTTATGAACACAGATGCAAAATTTCTCAATAAAGTGCTTTCAAACATAATCCAAGAATTTATCAAAAACATCATCTATTATGATCAAGTGGATTTCATATGAGAGGTGCAGGGATGGTTTAACATATGTAAATCAATAAATGTGATCTTCTATATAAACAAACTGAAAGACAAAAAAAAATCCCAAAACAACAACAAAAAAACCCCACACCATTATTTCAGTAAACGAAGATGACACCTTTGACAAAATCCAACACCCCTTCATGATAAAAGTCCTGGAGATATTAGGGATACAGGAACATACCTCAACACAATGAAGACAGTTTTTAACAAGTCCATAGCCAACATCAACTTAAATGGAGAGAAACACAAAGCAATTCCACTGAAATCAAGAAGGAGGTAAGATTGTCTACTCTCTCCATACCTATTCAATAGAGTACTCGAAGTTTTAGTTAAAACAATAAAAGAACTGAAGGAGATGAAACAGATACACAATGGAAGGGAAGAAGTAAAAGTATCCTTATTTGCAGATGATAATGACAGTATAGGTAGAAGGACCTAAAAATTCCACCAAGAAACTCTTACAGATGATAAACACTTTAGTCTTCCCATATAAAAATAACAGACAAAGAAAGAAATCTGGGACACAATAGCTACAAAAATTATAAAATATCTTGAGGCAGCTCTAACCAAACAAGTGAAAACCTTGTATGATAAAAACTTCAAGACACTGAAGAAAGAAATTGAAGAAGATATTAGATGATGGAAAGATAGCCCATACTCATGGGTCGGTAGGATTAATATAGTAAGAATGGCCATTCTACCAAAAGCAATCTACAAATTCAATGCAACCCCCATAAAATTTCCAACACAATTCTTTACAGATCTTGAAAAGATAATTTTCAGCTTTGTATGAAAACACAATAAAACTAAAGATACCTCAAACAACCTTGAATAATAAAAGAACTGTCAGAGGTATCAGCATCCCTGACCTCAAACTGTATTCAGAGCTATAATAACAAGAACAGCATAATGTTGGCACAAAAGACACAGTTATTAATGGAATCGAATTGAAGACCCAGACATAAGTCTACATACCTATGGAGACCTGATTTTTTTTCATAAAGAAGCCAGAAATACACATTGACAAAAAAGACAGCATCTTCAACAAATGGTGCTGATCAAACTGGATAACAGCATGTAAAGAACGCAAATAGATCCTATTTATCCCCCTGTACAAAACACAAGTCCAAGTGGATCAAAGATCTCAATACAAAACCAGATACACTGAACCCGATAGAAGAGAAAGTGGGAAATAGCCTTGGACATATTGGAACAGGAAAAGACTTTTCAAGCAAAATACCTTTGACATTGGCACTAAGCCAAACCATTAATAAATGGGACTCCAGGAAACCGAAGAGATTCTGGGCAGCAAAGGATACTGTCATTTGGACAAAGCAACAGCCTACAGAATGGGAAAATCGGTTTTTTGTTTTTTGTTTTTTCAACTACATATCCAACAGAGGGCTAATGTCCAACAAAATAAAGAATCAACAACAACAACATCAGCAACAACCAAACAAAACAAAAACCTGGATATCAAGAAAACAAAGAATCCAGTTTAAAAATGGGGGACAGAGTTAAACAGAATTCTCAAAAGAGGATACTGAAAAAGCTGAGAACCACTTAAATGTTCAACATCATTAGCTATCAGGGAAATGCAAATCCAAACTACTTTGAAGTTTCCATCTGGCACTCATCAGAATGCCTAAGATCAATAAAACAAACAACAGCTCATGCTGGTGAAGATGTGGAATAAAGGAACACTTATTCATTGCCGATGGAGTGCAAACTTGTATAGCTACATGGAAATCAGTGTGGCGGTTCTTCAGAAAGATCAGAATGGATCTACTTCAGTATTTAGCTATATCACTCTTGGGCATATACCCAAAGGTCCCTTCATCTTACCACAGAGACACTTTCTCAACCATATTCGTTGCTACTCTAGTCATAATAGCTAGAAATTGGAAGCAACCTAGATGTCCCTCAGGAGATGAATGGATAAAGATAATGTTATACATTTACACAATGGAATACTACTTAGCTGCTAAAAAATGAAATCATGAAATTTTCAGGTAATTTTTGGATTTTGATTTTTGGAGCTCCAAAAATCATCCTGCGTGAGGTAACCCACACCCAGAAAGACAAATATGGTATGCATTTGTTTATATGTGGATATTAACTGCTAAGTAAATGATGAGGAAGCTATAGGTTCTACAATCTGTAGAATCAAAGATTTTAGATATAGAGAAAAGGACCATGGGTGAGGAGTAGATATACTTAGGAAGGGGAAATATAATAGATATATAGGAATGGGGTAAGGACTGGAACTGAGGATCAGGTAGGAAAGAGAAGGGAAGAGGAGGGAAGTGAATACAGAGACAGGCAGCTGAAATTAAGGGCCATTTGAGTGGCAGTATGAAAACCTAAAATAGTAGAAGCTCCCTAAAAGATACACATATATTAAGGCTACTTAAATGAAATTGCCAAATAATGAAGGAAAGAGAGCCCCAACTGGACATTTCTGGTCTCCAAAATGAAGTTTCTAGTACTGGAATAGGTTGCTTTTAATTGTTATTGGCCAAAGGGCTCCCATGGGAACTTCTAAATAACCCGGGCTGTTGCCAAGGCTATAGGTTGATTTCCATAAATAGATGGCAAGGCCCTGTTGCTGAAGATAACATCTATACAACTTATTGAATATGGAAGAGTTGAGTTGGCACTTGCCTAGAGTCTTCACTCCCATGAGCTAGTTAGTGTTCATGGTACCAGAAGGTACTCTGAATGCTACCAAAGAAGAAATGTAAACAGCAACCCAGCTACAAACTCTTTGTTCTACAATGATGCTCCGCCTAAAAGATATGCTAGTGCAATGGTGGCACAAGGTTTGCAGGAGTAACCAACCAAAATCTGATTTGATTTAAGGTACACTCCATGATATAGAACCCATACCTGACACTGCCTGGGTGACCTATAATCTAGGACTAGATAGGTCAGGAATGAAGGGGAAAGCCAAATTCTACTGTCTACTAAAGGAATGTAGCAATAAAGTGACTCTTAATGGCATTCCTCTAATCTGGTAGATCAGAACCTTGTTCAGCCATCATCAGAGAAGCTTCCTCCCACAGTAGATGGGAAAAAATATAGAGACCCATAGCCAGACAATATGCCCTAAAAGAGACATCTCATCAAATCCCCTTAGGGTTCAGAGAACCATGTAGAAGAGGAGGTGGGAAGAATGTAAGAGCCAGAGTATATAGAGGACATCAAGAAAACAAGGCCTTCAAAACACAGCAGGATTAACACTGGTATCAATTCATAGAGACTAAGAATCACACACAGGGTTTGCACCAGTTAGGGTCCTAGATCCAAAAAGAAGTAGACACAGATCCCCAATCCCTAACCCAGAAGCCATCTCCAATTGATAACCACATGCAAATGAAATTTAGTTTCCCTTAGACAGTCTGTCTGGGCAAACAGACTACTACTTTTAAGGGCAGGCCACATGCCCAGTCATAAATGATCAATCAAAAATGAACTCAATGACATCTTTGGAGGTTCCACAGAGTTCTTTAAAAATTTATTTTTATCCTTTTTTAAAACCCTATGGGTCCTTTGACTATATATTATGGTTGTGCGGTCTTATGGGATTTCTGAGTGTGTGAATGAGTAGGTCCCTGCATCTGTATCTATTTCTTGATTCTATGGGATTCCTGAGTGTGTGAACAAGTAGGTCCTGGCATCTATATCTATTTCCTGTGCCTTGTCTCAGGGTTTTGTTTTGTCCTATTCTGATTTATTTATTTTTGTTTTATATCATCTTATTATATTATATTGTATTATCATTCCTTAGAAGCATGCTTATTTTCCAAAGAGGGTGGATATGAATGGGAGGGCAGGTGGGGCCGAACTGGGAATAGAGGGAAGGAAACCATTATCAGTATATACTGTATGAAAAAAATCTATTTTCAATAAAAGGGAAAAATAAGGAAGATTCTAAAGGTAAAAACAAGACTAAGAGATGGGAGTGAGCTGCGCTCTTGATTTCTCCTAACAGGGACACGAGGAAGGAAGGCAGGATGTGTTCAGACTCTGAAACACAGCCAAAAAAAAAGTCTGTTCTTCACTTCATAGGACACGTATCAAAGTGCAGGCTCTCATTCTCTTTCATTTTTCTTGAAACAACTACAAGAGAGAAAGAGTGGAAACAGTAAGATGTAACATAAATAATAAATGACCCAGAGAAAGATATTGGCGTTCAAACTGAAGATCAGAGAGTCAAAGCAGCCAGCCAGTAGCTCTCATCTCTACCTCAGGCTGAAAGGTCTGTCTTGTCCTCAGCATGGCTGGAGAATAAATCTCTGAGACTAAATCCTGAATGCCTCTCTGTTATCTTATATACCTCTCTAGAGCTGAGATTAAAGGCATGGGATCCCAAGGGCTGAGATCTCCTTTGTATGAGCTGTTTCTCTTTTAGACTGATTCACTCTTGTGTAATCCTGGGTGGCTTTGAACTCACAGAGTTCCATCTGCCTTTGTCTCCTGAGTCCTGAGATTAAAGGTGTGTGCCACCACTACCTAGTTTCTACAGCTAACTAGTGTGGCTGGTGGAATTAAAGGTGTGCATCACCATTGCCAGGCTCTATGCTTATGGCTAGCTTTGTATTTTGATCTCTAGTGGCTTTATTAAGTCATAAACAATATATCACCACAGTAAGACATAGTCAAACCTTTCTTTTCTTTCTTTTCCTTCTTTTTTATTAGAAAGAAAATTATTTTACATGTCAGTCCCAGGTCCCTCTCCCTCCCCTCCTCCCCCGCCCCCCCCAACTAACGACCTACCTATTCCATACCCCTTCTGCTTCTCAGGGAGGGTGAGGCCTTCAATAGGGGGTCTTAAAAGTCTGTCATATTCTTTGGGATAGGGCCTAGGCCCATCCTCCATGTGGGATGGACTCCTAAAGTCCATCCCTATGTTAGCGATAAGTACTGATCCACTACAAGAGGCCCCATAGATTCCCAAGGTCTCCTCACTGACACCCACATTCAGGGGGTCTGGATCAGTCCCATGCTGGTTTCCCAGCTATCAGTCTGGGGACCAAGAGTTTTCTCTTGTTCAGGTCAGCTGTTTCTGTGGGTTTCACCAGCCTGGTATGGACCCCTGTGCTCATCAGTCCTCCTTCTCTGCAACTGGATTTCAGTTCAGTTCAGTGATTAGTTGTGGTTGTCTGCTTCTGCTTCCACCAGCTGCTGGATGAAGGCTATATGATGGCATATGAATTAGCTTTCAATCTCATTATCAGGAGAGGGCATTGAAGGTAGCCTCTCCTCTGTTGCTTAGATTGTTAATTGGTGTCATCTTTGTAGCTCTCCAGACATTTCCCTAGTGCCTGATTTCTCTTTGAACTTATAATGTCTCCCTTCATTATATTATCTCTTATCTTGCTCTCTTCTGTTCTCCCCCCAACTCAAACTCTCTGTCCCATCATGTCTTCCTCACCCCCTCCTCTGCTTCTCATTCTCTTAGTTCCCTCCACCCCCCTCATGCTCCCAATTTGCTCAGGAGATCTTGTCCCTTTCCCCTTCTTCAGGGGACCATGTCTGTCTCTCTTAGGGTCCTCCTTTTTACCAGCCTCTCCAGCAGCCTGGGCTGCAGGCTGGCAATCCTTTACTTTATGTCTAAAATCCACATATGAGTGAGTACATACAATACCTTTCTTTTTGTGACTGGATTACCTCGCTCAGAATGGTTTCTTCTAGTTCCAGCCATTTGCGTGTGAATTTCAAGATTCCATTCCTTTTCCCCCCCCACTGAATAGTACTCCATTGTGTAAATATACCACATTTTCTCTATTCTTTTCTTTTTAGAATTCTGTTGATGAGGCCAAAGTGTACATGAAGAGATTCTGGAAATTAGGATACTTACCTACAGCAGGGTATCATCAAAAGTATCAATTTAAAAAATATCAGTAAGTTGCCAGGCAGTGGTGGCCCATGCCTTTAATCCTAGCACTTGGGAGGCAGAGACAGGCAGATGTCTGTGAGTTCGAGGCCAGTCTAGTTTACAGAGGGAGTTCCAGGACAGGCTCCAAAGCTACAGAGAAACCCTGTCTCAAACAAACAAACAAACAAACAAGAAATCAATAAGTCAAGGAAGAGATGGCACATGGACAATGACACTAATAGCCACTGACCATACTAACAACGCTGAGATAAGCTTTGCGAAGTCATTCTTTACCGAGTGGAGGGAAGGAAGGACTTCTTGTCAGGCAGGGTTGCCCATGTAGTGTTGCCCCCTCCCTAGTGGGCTGTCAGGTGGGTAAGGAAAGCAGCTTTTGTGGCTTTGGATGGAGGACCACTGTATTGTTATGTATTAGGTCACCCCCAAGAACTCTAGGGTACTGTGCTTCTGAAGGATGTGCTTTTAGGGAATGCAGTAACATAAAAAATGACAGGTTTGATCTTACAAACACACCTTCTTAGAAAGAGTGAATTATAATGTTTGAAGTACTTGAACAAAGTTTATTTCTTAATGACTAGACGTCATTAACTTGATAATGCATTGTGGGGAGGGGCAAAGAAAGAAATCTAGTATCTCCAAGGGCTAAAATTAACCTGTAAATCCAACTTTCCCAAGGGCAGATAACTTCCTGGATTGTTGGAGGCTGTTGTCTATGTGAGATAACAAGTCACATGTTTTTACTTCAGTAAACAAGGTTGGTTGCCCCAACTGCAGAGGATGTGTGGATCACATTTAGAAAGGAGGTATGTAAGCAGGAAGTACGTCAGGATATATTCTTGCCCTAATTGGACGCAGCAGGAAGTGCCATAGCCTTGTGGGTTCTGCCTTTATGAGCACCTGACTAAAGTAACTCATTGCCATTCCCTGGGAGCTCCTGGTATGGACCTAGCCAGTGTCCATCTTTCTAGCCAGTATTAAATAAAGCTTGCTTTAATTGGACAGTCATGGATCTGGTCTTTTTCCTTGCAAGTTTTGGATTTAACAGTACCTCCAAAATGGAATTAACAAACTATTCTTTGCAAACAAGTTTTTCCATGAGAAAAAAAATGATGAATCAGTCAGATGGATCAGTCAGAATTAAAGCCCTCAAGTCTAAAGCTGTCTTTACTATGCCAAGTAATTTAGGGAGTTCAGGGTGGGGGTGGGGAACTCTAGTCAGGCCAATTATTTGGTCCTTGGTTGTCTGACAGAATCTTTCAAGTTTCTGTTGTTTATTTATTTTCTTATTTATTTTTGTAGCATAATTTTTTATTAATTCTTTGGGAATTTCACATCATGTACCCCAATCCTGCTCACCTCACAGTCCTTCCAAATCTGCATCCACTCAAGAGAACTAGCCCCAAATTAATTAAAAACAAAACAAAACAAACAAAAACCCACCTCAATTCTCAGTCTTTTCCACCTCTCCAACATCTCTTCATTCGTCCTAGTGCCATTGGGAGCTGTGGTGTGCCACGTAGTATACCCTTTTGTCCAATCAGCCCCACCTACGAATGTTTATTGTAAGGAATGACTGGTCTGGTTCAAGACCTATGGCCCATGGCACACCACTACCCCTGGACCCTCACTGAAACTCCTCTCAGATATCCTGCTGTTGCCCTGAGTCATAAGGATTCTGCAGCTTTTTCCATAGGATCAATCCTTCACATGCTCCCACAGGTCACAGATGGAGTAAAACACTAGGGTGGACCAACCTAAGGCCCAGAATATGGGGCTGTGTGGTAGCTGTGCTGGTCACTGGACCACTAAGGAGAGAGGTGAAGCTAGTTTTCATAGGCCCATGCCATCCCAGCCAGTTCTCCCACATCCACAGTGAGGGGTGGGGCCAGCTCCTCCCTTCACTTGGATACCTGGCCCTGCCCCTTGAAGGAGGTCTGGCCCCCGATCCTCATGGAGTGAAGGATGCATTGTGTAGCCCTCAGACTTCAACACAAACAGTTGCTATGGCCTTCTGTGGTAACACAGGTTATGGACACCAACACAGACCCCAGCTGCAGCAGGACCAGATATGGCTGTCAGCAGCAGCTCAGATCCAGACATCACCAAGGCCCCAGTGGCAGCTCACGCCCCTCAGATCTGTATGGCCCCAGCTGCAGAATGACCTTAGGACACTAACATGGCCTCAGGTGGTACCCAGTCCCTAGGTATTTGCATTGCCTTTGGTGCTAACAGGTGCCATGGATGGGTCTGTGGACGTCCTGAGAATCCAGCCAGGCCTATGAGTATCTTTCACCTGCCTGGGCTGAGTGGCACCTCTATTGTTTATTATTGGATTGTGACTGATAAAAATCCTATGAAAGAACATTGGGTTCTGTTTAGTTTGGAAGGAATTAAAAAATAGATCAACAGTTTTTTCCTATTTAAAATCGGTTGCTTCCAGAAAGACAAGAATAAAGCTGTATTCATCTAAAACGTAGCCAGAAGGGGAAGCTGGTCTTTATTCAAGATCTGTGTTGCAGGTCAGCACAGACTTTCAGGGCCTAACTTAGTTATAACAAAAGCAGCCTTTTGGATAGAGTGAATGGATGAGGACTTTATTTTGAAATAATGTCTCAGCCTGTGGAAGGTATTACACAATTTAATTCTAGCTTTAACTATGTCTTAATGCAGGAGACTTAAAAACAGCCAACGCTTATGGCTAGAATTGGTTTCTATAAATATTTAGGCTCAAATGTGGACAGCTGAAAAACAAATTATACAAGAATGATAGTCTATCCTATGAATACACATTATCTGTGTACACCCCACAAATGTGTTGAGGTAAATGGACAAACTGGGGAGTCTCATGGTGGAGGTAAGTTACAGTGTTCTCATCTGCTTCTCATGGGGATACTTGCAAAGAATGATTTCTCTATTTCATTTTGGGGCATGAAATTTCTTTCCTTATCTTCCTCAATGTTTCATCAAGATAATATCATCTAGTCATTAAGGAATAAACTTAGTTCAACTATTTTAAATGTTTAGTTTACTATTTCTAAATCTTTAGATTAGTAATTATCTGTTTCAAAATATTTGTGTTTCCCAGATTCTACCCAAGACTGCAATATTGTCTCCTTTTATAGGCAAATAGCTTTTAAACCATTACTAAGAGTAATGACTGGGGTGTGTTTGTGGGGAGGATCTGAATATTGCAGCATGTGTGTTTGTCTTGTGTGTATGTGTTGTGTGTGTGTTGTGTGTGTGCTGTGTTTGTGGTGTGTGTGTGTGGAGGGTGTATGTTGTGTGTGTGTGCTCTGTATTTGTGTTTGGTGTGTGCATGGTGTGTATGTGTGTATGATATGTGTATGTGTGTTGTGAGTGGCATGTGTGTGTATTGTGTATGTGTGGTATGTGGTATGTGTGTGGTGATTCTGTGTGGTATGTGTGCATGTATGTTGTGTATTGTAGTGTGTACTTATGTATGTATGTTACGTGTATGTGGTGTGTGTGATGTGTATGTGTTGTATATGTGTGTGTTGATGGGGATTGCTACAGCTTTCTGGCTTTCACTCTACTTCTGTGAGAGAGCCTAATTCAGTGAGAGATGGTGTCTCAGGGGACTAGGACAGGCAGAAATAGAGAAGGGCTCTGACAGCCTCCTCTGGCCTTTGTGCATTAACAGATATGTGTAAGTTTTAGGATACTTACTTCAGGATACTTGGGAAATTTTTATTAAAATATATTTTCTAGAAATACATTTCTTTATGCCAATTTTGAATAGGACATGAAAGATAAACTTATTTTGAGACCTACTGAAGCAACCTGAGCAAATGCCTTCACGGATTCTTTTCTGCATTACCATTTATGTCTGAATTCTAAGACACAGGATACATTCTGTCAGCTACTGAACTATTTTGTATAGAAATTGCTCTATTGTGATTATCAGAGCTTGCATTTAGGCTTCACAGCAGATTTCTCACTTGCCTTGGCATTACAGGATACAGTTGCAGAGTTGTTTGCTCTTTACCCAGGGCATTTCTTAGGCTTGGGTTTGCAGCAAACATTGGACAGAGAAGATACCATCTTCTCTCCAACTAAGATTGTGCTAACTTCTCCTTGTTAGAAAAGCAATGGGTTCTTCAAGCTGTGCAAACTTACTACCTGGAATCTCATGGGGTTTGGAACTTAAAAGCAAATGGAAACCTGGGCTAATGTAAAACTGGCGCTTGTTGGACTGTAAGAATATCCTCTGTCTTCGGCCCATGAGTTTCTTGTCTTACCAACATCCATGAAACAACAATAGATGAACTTGTTGGCAAGGGAAAATAGCAAATATCCAAGAACGGTGACTTCTAAGAATTTCAAATGGGGCAGACAGGTGCCTTGAACAGAACCCACTGTGGTCTATAAAGAATTCCCAAGGACATCAAGGTAAGTTACTTGAATTTGATAAAGTAGGACATGAATATGGGTGTTTTTTGTACTATCATTTTGTACACACTAGAAGT